>NC_062215.1:129911139-130518639 GCF_902686445.1 Sciurus carolinensis
TTTGTTATAATTTACAAAACAAACATTTGTGTTTTATTTAAATCAAGGTAAGTTTTTTTAGTGCCCCAGAGAAAGCAGATGTTTAATTTCATGTTTACAGAAAGTTTTCTAAATGCCACTGAAGGGATATTTAATTTTATATAAATATTACTCAGGTTTTTAAATGTTGAAAATTTTATTCTTTTCAAGTACTGCATGAAAGCTGATCCACACTGTTTAAATTTTGTATGCCATTTTGGGAAAATGGAAAGTGGAAAAGAAGCCAGTGTTCACATCCAGTTGGAAGGCCGGCCATCCATTTTGGAAATGGTAAGTCCATGTAGAATTTATAAATCTTATAGAAACAGGATCATATGAAGTTTGTCAACAAATTAAGGCATAAATATTTTGGAATAACTCATTTTATTTTTATTACCACTCTAGCTATCTAAAACTATGGAATGATTAGGAGGTTTAATTTAGAAAATGTATAGGCCTGACTATGAACCTTATTGACTATATGAAAATTTCAAATAACCTTAAATTATACTGAAAGATATAATAGAATTAAAATTTTCATAAAATCAAATATATCAAAATTTCCAACAAAAACAAAGAATTTTGAAAGATTGAATTAAATACATCTTGGATTCTTCCTATTGAAGTATGTATTTTTATGAAGAGTACTTTGACATAAAAATCATTTTTTCGGTTTCCTCATCTTTTAAATTTCTAATCTCGTAGTATTGCAGATTTTTTTAAATGGTACTTGGAATTGAACCCTGGGTTGCTTTATTTCTGAGCTACATTGCCAGCCCAAATGAGATGATTTTTGTTCACACTTAGAGCATTGTACATAGTAAGCCAAAGGTAATGGCAGCTCTTATGTGTTAAGTGGAATTTCTGAAATTACCACATAGTGGTCAAGAACAAGAATATCAAAAAGATGTCCATTTTAGTTTCAACTATGCTAAAAAGTCACAGAACCATCAGCAAGTCTTTTAACCATGTCCAGGTTTCTTGACAGGGCACTATTGGCATTTTGGACCATATAGGGTTATTCTGTGCATTGTGGGGTATTTAGCAGCATCCTCGGCTGCTATACAGTAATAGATGCCCATAGTACCACTGCCCAGGTTCTGAGGGTCAAAGATGGCTCTAGACATTGCTGGCTATCCCCTAAGAAACAAAATCCTCTCTGTTAAAAACCACTGGTTATAGATGATTTTTTTTTTCCAGTTTGAAAGTGTAAAGTAACTTTTACACAGCAGTTTGTAGCTTCTGAGGACCAGAGACCTCTTTAATTTCTCAGCACACATGACAATACCTCAGAATCTAGAAAGCTCATCCAGAGATCCCTAACTCTATGAATTCTGGGTTATAAAGTACCTGCTTTAGGTACTTAAGTTCCTCCACAAGTGAAAATTATAACAAAATTAATATAAAATTATGTTAATTTATTATTAGTTTATTTTAGCAGTAGTCCAAATGTATTTTGTTCAAAAAAACTTCCAAACAAGGCTAATTTGAGGAAATGTTTATCAGGTGAAGAAAGTCTTGTTTGTGGATAAAATGTTAATCTCTGAAAAATTACATTAGTAAAGAACCTCTGACAATCTAACAAATACCATTTCAGTCAAGTTATCTGCAGCACAGCCGTACTTACTAAAGTGTTTCAGTGAAATGATGCCATATACATTATGCTATGATCACAACTTTAGAACCAAAGGGAAGCACTACATTTAACTACAATTAAATTGAAGAGAAGACAAGCTGTGGAAACATCTAGATAGTAAAGACTATGAGAAATTAATGTCTTAATGAAATAAAATGATCAGGTGATGATTTTTTTTAACAGGATGCAACTTCATCACTGAAGTTTGAATAGAGCAACAGCCTTTCCAGAACCACATCCAAGAGTTATTGAGCTTAACAAGGATGAGAATGTTGCACATGTAAGTTACCCTTTTAACTGGTCCACTGCAGTTAGGATGTTCATAATTCCTTTTGCATACTTGAGTCAGGAAATAAATGTGTCATAGAGGACCTGGAACATTTCATCAAGAGGTGGCATTTTGCACAACTGGCAGGAGGAAATGACAGAGAACTCTTTAGGGAATGAATCAGGTAGCAGTGAGCACAGGATGAATTGGAGGAGAGTCACAAAGTCCATTCACCCACTGTTCCTTCAAGTGTTTCCTAGGGTTGTGTTAAACCAGCAAGAGAATGGGGTGACTAGTTTTAATTATTACAGGAGGTTGGAAGGAGTTTCAAAGTTTCCAACTGGAAGGAATTTCAAAGTTCTAACTGGGTGTTTCTTTATTTTGCTTATTCATAAAGGTTCTACTGGAAGGAGTACATCATCAAAGACCCAAGCGTCATTTCACCATAGTGATTATTTCAAGTAGTTTGCTTCTTGGACTTATTGTACTTTTAATGATTTCTTGTGCTATGTGGAAGGTAAGTCTTTAAAAATGCTATTTTTTCCAAAGCCAGTATCATCTCACAAGTTTTTTTTATATATAGTACTGTTCTCTTTCAACTATCCACACACTATATAATACTAGTTCTGAAAAATTTGAAAAGATTTGTAAAACATTGTATATTATATTGAATATCTATCATTGAGAGGGTCTGAGGAGTCCTGTACTAACAGCAAAAAATGCTTCTTAAACCAATATTTTCAATGAATTTTCACTCCATCTACTAAAAGCCTTCCTGCAGTTGCCTGGGACATAGTTTAAGAAGTATTGGTGTTGACTGAGTGTGGCATGTTCATAATATTCACAATTTATTTTTTCAGGCTGGCTTCTTTAAAAGACAATACAAATCTATTCTACAAGAAGAAAACAGAAGAGATAGTTGGAGTTACCGTCAATAGTAAAAGCAATGAAGATGATTAAAAACAGATTACAAGAAACATTAATTTTTATCAAATCTTCCATGTACTCCTTTGCTTAATTTGAG
Organism: Sciurus carolinensis; assembly: GCF_902686445.1. Lineage (NCBI taxonomy): Eukaryota > Metazoa > Chordata > Mammalia > Rodentia > Sciuridae > Sciurus > Sciurus carolinensis. The sequence goes on from NC_062215.1 coordinate 129,914,086, forward strand.
AGAATAATTCAAATACTGATCACTCTTTGAAAGAGAATAACTGCAAAAGGCATACTCAACAGCTGAAGTTTATCTTTAGATATAATGAGTGAGAGAAAAAACACTACAGCCTTGGAGTTATTCAAGAAAAGTAAACTCTTGCAATATATTAAGTACATCTGAATTAAATCATCTTGGACTTGCAGTGTTATTTACCTTATGTGCTTACATCGGCCAAGGAAATTCCACTGAATGGGCTTTTGGTTCATTTCAAATACATCTTGAGACTTGAGACTTTTTGAAGCATGCTTTTAAAATCATTTAGAATTTTAAAAAGCAGCTGTTCCCAAATTTTCTAATGAATGAAAGAGGAAGACCATAATTTTAAAGCAGGTTTTCATCTTTAAAGATTTATTTGCACACATTTTGTATGGACATTGCTCTAACAACCGTTTTATTCCAAAATGATACACTGGTTGGGCTGAATGGGCTGACTTGTGGAGAATTATACAGCTATGGATTTTTTTCCCTGTATGACATTTTTAAAGAATATAATTTTGCTATAGGTATAATTAACTAGCTCCTAAATACATATCAAGAATACCCAGGAGTAAATTTTTTTAAATCTTCAAATTTTTATTAAAAAACCATTAAGTATTCTAATTTATATTCTGAAAACAGAATGTAAATGTTGCACTTTAGCTGATATACATGATGTAGAAATATGAAACTGTACCTAATAGGATTTTTAAAAAATGTGGCAAGGAGTGATTATGGGGCTAACATTTCATCTGTTGGGTACTATATAAATAGTCACTGTCCCAATTAAGCAACACAAACATTAGCCTGTTGTAATGTTCTATCAGGTCTTAATCGCATTAGCTTTTCCAGGGAAAGGGGAGAAACAAAATTCATAGTTAAATGAAAAAGTTCCATACAGTGAACATTAATAAAGTTTGTGATGTTATATCAGGATCTATTTTAAATGAAATAGCTTTCTGAATTTTAAATATTTATTTCATGCCTGTGATCTAGATGCTGGTGACTGTGGAATAAATTTCATCTGGATTTCTTTGTATATGTAAGAAACCTGTGGCCAACTTTTGAACATCTGTTCTAGGGAGCAATCAAGTAGATAAGAAGTAAATAAGAAGGCAGTCTTTAATGTTGTAGGAAATGTGCTTTGATCTGAGGGCTCTGCTTCCAGCTGACCCTTCCTCAGATTTTTTTGATTCATGAAAGTCACCTGTTCACAAGCCTCTGGACTGGTGGCTGGAGGATGAGCAATGTGCTGTGATTTGCCAAGGCATTTATTTGAGCAGTTGAGCACAAAGCCTCCTTAACTGTGTACAAGCAAAACTAAGTTTAAATGTATATATTTTAAGAACACTTTTGGGCAAAAAGATATATTTTTGTGCTTTTATCATCCTTATAAAAAGCCAAGTAACTCTTTTAGGAGAATGTTTAGGATCACTCACTCATGAAAAAAATCAAGCACCAATTTCAAACTGCCTTTTCAAGGATGGTCTCTAAAGAAACTACACTGGAAACCAAGAGCAATGCTTTCCAGACCCATGCATCTCAGGTACAGAGCAGCGCAGCTACTGATAGGCTTTTGCATCATTCTAAATGTTATAAACTAAGTTACCTACATGATAAATTTAAAAACCCCACCACTGGATGACATTTTTTCTCAAAGATGGGATTATTATTTTTGGCAAACAGGTTAGGTATTGGAAAGATTTTCAAAAACATGGTTCTGCTTCTGGTTATACAGCTAGATGTGTGATTCTGGAATTTAACTTCTCTAGATTTGTTACTTCACTAGTAAAATCAGGACAGTCTTAAGATCTCAGTGCTGTTTGTACAAGACTATAGGAAATTTACCATTAGGCTTGATGGACTCACATCCTGAAAAATAATCCAAATGAATTAACTTGGTTAAATATCGATATGATAAAGCTTAAGCGTATAAAATGTTTCAGTTCCAATAGACACTTATAGAAACCAGAATTTAAATTCCTTTGATATTTCATATTTTCTTCTTGATTTTCAAGTCTTCTTCTAGAAGCTTTCTAATATCAAAAATAGCAACTTTACTTTAAAACATTTTCTTAAGGTATCTGTTTAAAGACTGAGCAAATTCCTTCATCAAAATACTAGTTTGCACATTTAAAAGCAATTACATGTTACTTGGGAATCATTCATTTCTTCCACACTTCCTCCATAAAGACTGATAAGTCTTGGATGTAATCTGTAAAGAATATGTAGTTTATTACTTCATCAACCCTCTTATTTCACACACGTACCTAATGAGTATGGTACATAATACCACTACAAATTACTAGCCAGTAAACAAAACACCTTCATGGTAGAGATGCAAACTTAGGGGTCCTCAAAAAACACCACCAGTAACTATTCCAAAGCTGCCCTGACTTGTGTGCCATGCCTCTGTGATAGTCTATTGTCCCTCTAGCATACATATATCTTGTGGGTGCCCCTGCATACTTTTGCCCATTAAATCATAACATTAACAAGAATGAGTCTGTATGTTCCTAAATCTGTTTGTCCAATGCTCCTTATGTACCTAAATAATCTGTAAGAATTGTTCTGTAAAATACATGGAATATTTTGTAAAGACTGATAAAAGCAAACTCTTGAACAAAGTGCTATGGTATTAGAAATGGCTGAAATAAAGACCATAGCCACCATTCAGATGTTTTCACAGAGCCTTAAGATCTTGAACCATTTTTTAAAACTCCAGTATAAAAATTATGACACATTATCTGTATAGTGTATGCAGGATAATTTGGAATGCCAATGTAAAGACTCAACCAAAGAAAATGCCTTCACACTATGTAAGATTTGCTCAAAAATATAAGTTATACTTTTCTATTGAAAGTTGTGCATGTGTCATTTTATAGTTCCCTGATTGACTTTTTGAATTAATTAATTGCCTGCTTTGAGGGGCTTTCCTTGTAGTACTACTGTTGGGTCTACTGGTTGAAATACAAAACAGTGAAATGGTTAGGCTTACCTGACATGGACCTCCGTTGCGACTTCCATTAAATCCCCATCTAATTCCAAGGAAAACTGTTTTCATGAGGCCAGTCCTCCTCCTCTGGGCTGTATCCACTGGTGGTGTTCCTTGGATGAACTTTTACTTCTCCCACAGTATAAGTCTCAACAAATGGAAAATTGAACTAAAAACAAATGCAAATAACCATTCTGTTGGCTTATCTCTACTAATGCAAATCAAGAGGGTTCACTATGGCCCCTCTCACAGGTAGATATTATCATGCAGTCTAATGTTTTTATAGCTTTGAAACTATCACCAGGGATCCTCAAGTTTTGTTTTTTGTTTTGGTTGAAGGAGTATTTTTCCTGAAGCTGGTTATGTTATTAGGTCTATTGTATGATAATAGATCTTGTGTGAAAAATAGCTCCTATCTGTGAAAAATTGCACCTAATATTTATACATCTTCCTTTTAAAGAGTAGATCATTAATTAGATATGTTGATACAGAAGATTTATATAATCCATTGACTTACTAACTTGTCAATTCAACTAGGGTGAAGTAAACTCCAGGATAAAGTTTTATCTTGGAATTATGAAATAAATGTTAAGTATATATTTTCTTCAAAGAGCAACAAAGAGAATTTTCACAAGTTTACCCTGCATCCTCCCCAATTTAAAAATGACACCACTTTTAAGAAACTGATTACTTACCACTTGAGAATGTTGCAAGGTAACTTTGAATTTGCAACTTTTCTTCTTTGCTTAAGGAAGTATAAGGAAAAAGTGCTATGTATTCTCTGAAATATTTAAGAGCCAATAATTTTAAGAGAACTACAAAATAGTCATTTTGGTTTTCAGACAAACAGCAGGAAATTTATCCCTAATAGATTATTTTCATAGTTTTTCTCCCTACATCCACATATAAACCTCGATGAAGCAGAGTTTTAAAGGTGATAGAAAACTAATATTTTTCCCCAACCCCCTTTTATACGTCAAAACACGACTAACAGAATGTGCAGTTCATACTGTACGATAAGGAAGCATCAGCTGTTCTGATGGAGGTGAGTGAGAAGCTCCGAGGGGCTCTGTGGAACTAGCCTTGTTCTCTGTGAGAACTACAGTAGACCTCCCACGTCAAGCAGACAGTACATGACTATACCTGTAAGAGATTTCCTCATAATCATTTAAATATTATGTGATTTAAATGAGTATCTGTAACTGACTGTTGTGGGCTAAATTACACCCCCCCAAAATAAATATTTATAGATATATATCAAGCCCTAATCCCAGGACCTGTGCATGCTACCTTACTTGGAAGTAGAGTCCTCATAGCTATAATCAATTAAAGATGAGTCCATTCGGATATGCCCTAACCCTACATGACTGATGTTCTTAACACCATGTGATGAGGGACAGGAGTGATCAAGTTGCAAGTTATGAAATACCAAGAACTGAATCCACCACCAGCAAGTCTATGACCTTAAATCATCACACCTCTCAGAATGAAGCTCCAGTCATCCAATCAAATTTATTACTCATGAAGCCGGAGACACTGTTAAATGGGATTTGAGGAAGCCAACAATTTAGTATCATGTTTTGGACAGAAGAGGGGCGAGAGAAGTAAGCAGTCAATTATGCAGAGAAGTACCATGACGATGAGGTCAAGGAACTCAGCAGACAAGTAAGAGGCCATCAGGCTCTGCATGAGAGGAAAGCCTCCCTTTGAGCTAAGAACACAGAAGTCTTTAGCCTGGAGGAGAGGGAAAGGAGCTCTGGAGAGAGGAAATAACATTTACAAAGCACAGATGCAGAGACCCTGAGGAGAGACCAACAGGAGGACACGTGAGAAAGTAGCCATGTGCAAGCTAAGCACAGCTTCACGGGAAAACTAACCCTGCTGACACCTTGAATTTCTAGCCTCCAGAACTGTGAAACAGAATTTTGTTGCTGTTTAAGCACCTATCTATATGTTTGGGCAGTCTGGAAACTACCACAATGACCAAATCACAGGGACTCTGGTGGTGGGTGGGAGGAGCTAGAATACAAAGGGACATGTATTCCATACTGAGAAAATTAGACCTCATCCTGATGATGAGGAGAAGCAGAAGAGAAATCAGATGTGTTTCTGAAAACTCCCTCTAGCAGGAAGTAAAGAAAACAAGGATGCCTTTAGAAGCAAGAAGGTATTAAAGTTTAAATTCAAATGAGGGAAAATTTTAAAGATGAGATCCAGCAGAAATAATTGGTGGGCTGATTGTAAGGAAGGAGCGAGAGGGGAGTCCAGAGTAACTCTAGGTTGGGTAGCAGGTGGCGTCACTGACCTGCTTAGGGAATATGGAAGGAGGGGCTACAGGGAAGTGATAAGGTCGGCCATGGACACGTGGACTCAGGGTGCTGCAGGTTCCATTACCATTGTAGCACACAGAAGGTATCATGGCTCTGTTGATCAGAAGAGAAGACAGGGTCCCTGGGAAACCATGATGCTCAGATAAGCAGTTCAAATCACCAGGGGGGCAGAGCAAAAAAATCACCCAGAAGAAGTTATCCTGAGATGTCAAGAGGGCTGCAAGTATATCCTGGGGGAAGTCCTAACACTTCAGGGTGTTAAATTATTTTCCAAAAATGGTCAAAAATGAATGAGAAAAGGGGCAACTACAATAAGGGGATCAGCAATAGGATGGAGTTGAAAGGACTTAGGTTATTTTACCCTCTATTTTATAAAGATGGAGAAGGCAACAGCAGTCCCCATACCAATAGTGATTCTCAATCTGTTCCACAACAGATTATTATTAACATTCACTTGTTTAAACCTGTTAAATGGAGTTCAGGGAACCAGGTGTTGTTCTCCTTAGACCAAAGAACCATGTTTTTCCTTCCTAAGAAACCAGCACTCCTACTAATTATACAATAGATTATATAATCCCTAGTCTTTATAATCTTACATAAATTTACTTTTTTGAAAAATGTCACCATGAAGGAAAGAGACCAAATGCACATGCACACACACACACTCCCCAATGTTAGTTTGATACATATATATTGAATTTATAACAAATATATCAAATTAACATTGAGAGCAGTTGCCTTGGGAATCAATCTGTTTATTCTTCCTATACAACATTATGCAAGACATCTTGGAATTTCTTTGCAAAAACTTATAGGGCAATAGCATAAACTTTAATTTCTGGAAATAGCATTGTCAATCAGTTAAATTTAATAAAGCACACAGGCAGTAGCTTCTTACATCAAAAAATATGACTGAGTACATCAAAAAAATACATTATATCTAGGATAACAAGATCTTATTTTAAAACACTTTCTTACAGATATAGAATTATTTCATTATATTATATATGTCTTGCTCTTTTAGGTAAGCTTTGATTTTTGAATCAGAAGGAAGTTATTTTCACTGGGGAAAAAAAAGGTATCTATAAAAATTGCCTTAGAAATTTGCCCCATAGGGAATTCTAAAAGAGACATTTCATACACAATTATGCAATAGATGCCCCCCTAAAATAGAGTTCCTCAAATGTACATTAATAAGCTATTACTCACTTCTCAAATATTTCATAGAAAAAGATTAGGGAAAAAAATCTATACCAAAGTAATGATGTTGATTATCCATAGGAACAGGGACTGTTGAATGCGGTTCATTTTGTTTTCTTGTTTCTATTTTCTTACAAAACAAAACAAAAACAAGGAACATGTGCTGCTTTTGGAGTAAGAAAAAATAAAGTTGGTTTTAATGTTTAAAATTTAGTATAATCTTTGTGAGAACATGTTTTCATTTCTCTTGGAGGGATGAATGGGAGTAAAATTGCTAAGTCATATGGAAAAAGTATTTTGAACTTTTTAAGAAACTGACAAAGTGTTTTCCATTCCCAAACACAATGTATCAGTGTCCAAAATGCTCCAAGTCCTCACTAATCCAAGAATTTTTAGTCTTTTACAGTTATTCTAAGACGTAATCATATCACTCTGTGGTACTAATTTGCATTTCAGTAATGACTACTGATGTGGAGTGTCTTCATTTGCTTATCAGTTCCTCACCTTTGTTGTTTTTGTTGTTTTAAGATCTATTTAAATCCTTTACATTCCATACTGTATTTTAAATCATAACATCACTTCTTGCCACATAAATATATAGAGTTATACTTTGTCAATTTATAATTTAACAATTAAAATAAACTAAATGCAATAAATTGTTAAAAATTAGTAAAATATGAAAAGGTATACTTTCTTCAGAAAAATCATTAAATCCACATATTTCTCCTAGACACACATCTATTACTTAGGCTTACAATCAACACTATATCCACTTGCCTACTTTGTCTTCTTAGAGATTTATATTTAAGGAAAGTGTGATTATATTTGAATTTTCTAATGTGTTCAGTGGGTTACTTAATACGTTTCTCCAACAATTGAATAGATAGAAGGAAACTCACTGCTTGAGAACTACCTAAGGAAGTATGAAGTTACAGGGCAAGAAAGGAAGCCCACAATGACTGGAAGCAAGATTCTGCAGGTGGTCATTGGCTGGATTTACTACATCCTTTCCATCATTTGTTCTTTCCCCACTACATCTAAACCCCATTTTCATACCTTTAAGAATGTGCAAGACTGTGGGATAGGGTTTTACAACCACGCCTGTGTACCTCAAGATTCATACTGGGTCTAAATATCTGGAGAAATAATATGGCTACTGTCTCTTCAAAGTTAATCACTTAAGTGGAAATACATACCTCTATGCATTCTTGTTTTGAATAAAATAATTTCTGTATAAAAGTGGTATATTATGAAACATATTTGGAAATCTAAGTTTAACCAGTGAATATAGGTGGATCTGCAAATAAATGTCAGAAAAATTCAGAGCATAACACTGTAAAATTAAGAATGCTGATGAAACTTCAGATTTCACTACTTTTCACTCTGAAGAACAGCCCAAATGTGTGATTATATTCTTAATTTGTTTCACATTTCAACATAACAGAACATTTTCTATTTTTTCTTTGTGCAAAAATGTGTAACCCATATCTCAAAAAGGTCAGTTTATATTAATACCGGTGGATGCTTTTCAAAATTCGGATGAAACGCAGGTTGAAGAAAAAAGATTAATGTATTCAAAAGAAAATAAAGCCGTATGAGGCAAGGCTTGATGTCAACTCTTGAGCATCTTTTACTCCATGATTAATAGCTTTTCAAATAAGTAACAAAAAGAACGTACCATACCTGATTTTTTATAGTGGCATATCTTTTCAGGTGTTTTATAAATTGTGGCCGAGAAGTGTTCCGTGCAATTATAAGAGCCATACTTCCATTATTTATTCTGAAATTAAACATTTGCATTTGACATGAAGAAGTTTATTAAGAGACTTCATCAGAAACCACTCCATATCATTTGTTATAACAAAATAATGTTTACTAGAAATATTGGGCAAGATAGCTTAATCATCAACATATTAAATTTACCTAAAACTCTTAAGTCATATCTTGCTGTGTTATTGTTCAAATGATGCAGGTTTTCAAATTAGTTTTACTAAACCATTTGCTTCCTTCACAGCAAGTTCTTACAACAGGGCTCTTTAAAAAATAAATCATCATGCATCCTGTTCACATATAAAGACAAAATTTTAAATCCACTGTAATTATTTAAAAGATGTATTATAAAATAGTTAACATGTACAAATGGTATACACATAGCTCAACATTTTCTAAAGTCTAAAGTGTGATTTAAATATTTATTTATGGGCAGAAGGTCTAAGTGACATAGGAAATGAAATAAATCAAAGTGGTCCAGGGTGGACGAAATGGAGTGAGCAACTGTGCCACACATGTTCAGTTAAATGACTGAGCATTTTAATCTTGCCCAACAGTTCCATCCAATATGATAGACTGGAAATTCAGAGGTGTGATTTAGTGCCAGAACAGTCACGCACAAATGCATTAGCTTAAGAAAGCAGTTTGCAGAATCCATGCAAATGACTTCAAGCCTGATTTCAGTGCAAACATGAAGTTATCCCAAGAATAGTGACATGAAAAACAGCTCTTTAAATCTTATGAAAGCTCAGGTTAGAGCTATAAGGGGCCTTAGAGATTATCTCATTGTTTACTCATTTTATGTAGAAGAAAAAGATCACAAGAGTGTAAATGATTTGCTCAAAGACAAAGAGAAAAAGGAAATGATCACCAGCCCCAGAGCTCTTAATTGCCAGAGTTCAGTGTTCCTTCTAGCTATTGTGCCACCTCTCTGCCTTCAGAAAATGTTCAGGGTAGTGTTATTGCATATCTTTGTTTTTTTAATTATGTAATTTCATAAACATGAAAAGTATTACCTATGTCTGCTTTTCAATATATACTAGTAATTGAAACCTGCTCAATGTGCCTGGCACTGTTCCAAATGTCTCACATAATTAATGCATTTATTCTTAGAATATGTAGAAGAAAATTAGTTCCTATCAACAATTTGCACTGAGGTTATTTTGCAGTATATTATATTTTATCATAGGGAGAAAAAAAACTGAAAGTAGGAGCTCTGTTCTATTATCCTGAATCATTCAGAAGCTGTATCTCTGACATCTTCTGTCACTGAGGCCTGGTCTAAAGGCCTTTAGAAAAACAGGTATGTTTTGACTATAAGCCATAGAAGAAATCTATAATTAGTCATCCTTTGAAAAGTTCAGCAATACTGATTAAACCAGGAAGGTCAGCGGTGGAGACCCAGGCAAGCTGAACATTTATGGAGTTGCTTTGAAAGCGATATTAATCAATTGCTCCCAAAGCAGCAGGACTACCTCCCTTGGAAGTCCTTGAGCTAGTGGGGTTAGACACACACTGTCTCAAGGCCTGCAGGATGCAGCTCCTGGGCCAGCTGACCACATCTTTGTGTCCAGCAAAGGAAACTACATTTGGGAAGCATACAGCCATCTAGGATTTCTGAGGGTGTGGAGAAGAAACAACCAAGCTCAATTTTTGAATCACACAAGCTTCAGAATCCTCCTTCCAAGTTTCAGCACTAGACATACTTAATGTGAACCTTGCCATCTGGGTTTTTATTATTAAAATTGTTAGCTTTTCTTTTTTTCTCTAACATTGGATACTTCCATGTTTATTACCTTCATAACAATTACCAAGGAAGAATCCCTTTTCTAGATGTTAATGTTATGGTTAAATATTTTATAGGGAAGTTGAAACTAATCATTAAAATGTCATAAACTGCCAAAGTACAGAAGTAATCCTTTCATCTCACTTATAGGGGAAATCTAGAATTGATGTTGTTATAGTTTAGATGTGGAATATCTCACAAAGCCCCACGCATTGAAGGCTTGGTCCTTAACTCAGCAATGTTCAGAGGCTTTGGGAGGTGACTAGATCACAAGAGCTCTGATTTCATCTAAGGATTAATCCACTGATGGGTTCATAATTGAATGGACTACTGGGAGATGGTGGAAACTGTAGACAGTGTGGCCAAGTTAAAGGAAGTAGGCCACCAGAAACATGCTTTGAAAGAGTATGTATTGTCCCCTACTCCTCTCCTCTCTCTCGCTTTCCTGGCCACTATGAGGTGAGAAAATTTCCTCTACTACCCTCTCCACCACAATGCTCAGCCTTACCACAAGCCCACAGGAATGGAGCCAGTCAATCATGTACTGAATTCATGAACCAAAATAAATCTTTTCTCTTTTAAGTTGATTTTCTCAGGTATTTTGTCACAGCAATTTCAAACTAACACAACCTTATTTTACAACAGTCATGATCCTTTTTTCTATACAGGATTGGGATTTGGAAAAGATATTTTTAGACTCATAATGGACAGTGGCTCAAAAAATATGTAAGAGCAATAATGTCTACACTCTGTGGATGAGATTTTAAAAAAGGTCTCAAAATTTATTTAACTGAAAATGCGCATAGTGGAATTCTATGCCCCATAGTTCGCCTTAAGAAGAATTGAAGTGCTTCCTTTAAAGTTTCAAATAAAAGCACATATTTTTAAGGATATTTCTGTTTGCATTAAAATAGAAAGATACATTCACAAGAAACATTAAAATGTAATGTTTTCACCAACCAGTAAATAAATACAAATAAACAAAGCAAGAAGGGTAGGCACAAAATAACAAAATTAAGTCAAGATAACCTAAGGAATATGATTTTAGCCTCAGTGATAATAAAAGGTCAATGATTATCTGGCAAATTTTCAGTTCAACAGTTTTTCTCAACCTACTGTGATGACAAATCCTTCAAAAACTCTAATATTATGCTAAGAGAGATACCTATTAGGAAGTTTCTAGATAGCCAAGGGTAAACTGGGTATTATGAAAGAAAAAAAATGGGTTTATAAAAAGAATATCAATGACTCAATAAAAATGTTTACTAGGACTGGGGTTGTAGCTCAGTGGTAAAGCACTTGCCTAGCACTGTGTGAGGCCCTGGGTTAAAACCTCAGCACAGCATGAAAAATAAATAAAGGTATTGTGCCCATCAACAACTAAAAATATTTTCTAAAATACTTACTAACCTGGTATTAGGTGCCAAACCTCTGGGTGCCACTGAACACAGGCAGGGAATTGCCATAATGCTGACATTCAAGAACTGACCCTGGATCGTTTGCCATTGATCATTATAGTCTAAAGGCAAAAAATGTGATTGGTTACTTTCCTCACCAGAGCACAATGCCAATACAACCTGGCTCAGGTCACAAGGAGGTGCTCTTGGACTTACCGGATTTGAGTGATCCCTGTGCCCTCCTGAAAGAGAACAGACAAAACATGTCATACACACATGTTCATGGCACCCATTAGGTACGAGAAAATTAGAGAACCCATCATTGCATTTATTTAAGATTTTCTTAAGCTGAGGATGGTGCTACACATCTGTGATCTTAGCAGCTTGGGAGGCTAGGCAGGAGGATTAGGAGTTTAAAGCCAGCCTCAGCAAAAGTGAGGCACTAAGCAACTCAGTGAGACCCTTTCTAAATAAAATACAAAATAGGACTGGGGATGTGGCTCAGTGGTTGAGTGACCCTTAGTTCAATCCCCAGTACCCAAAAAACAAAAACAAAAAGAAAGATTTTTCTTAAATAGTGAGTAAAAATATGTGACCAATTTTGTCCTGCCAACATGATAATGTTGAATGTGCTAATCCATCTAATGGTAGAAGTGTATTGTAAGGAACAATAATTTTCAATTGTTTTAATGAGTAGAACACTTCCTCAGTTTGACTTTGATTAATATTTGTTTTCCACACTAGACTAAAATTCTTATGAGAGGCAAAATTGTGGGTTTTGTTTGGGTTTGAGATCATAAATATATCCAAATTGTCTAGCATACAGTAGGCACTCAAACAGCTGTTGAGTGAATAAATGAAGGAACACATGACTGTTTCTGAAGACAGAAGCCAAACTACATGCTTACTAGAACATGTAGGAGTCTATGATTCTATACTCTTGACTCTTAGTATATAAGAATAATAATCTAAGATCACAGGTCTAGTAGATTATTTCAAAGTGTTTTATGCTTTAAAGAAAGATGTTATTACATTGAGTTTTAACTTACAATTTTGGATCATCCTGAGAGCTGTTAAGTGGTAAAAATGATATTTCACAATCCTCTGGCCTAAAATAACAAGATTTGTTATTAGTAGTCATTGACCTTGGGAAACAAAATTCTTGGTTTAAGAAAAACACTTACTCAAGCTTTGTCAGTGCCTTTATTACAGCAAAATCTCTCCGTTGGTTAGGGGACATCCATCGATATTTTTCTGCCAGAGCCAAAGTTCTTCCACCAAAGCCAAACATGGCTGAAAACCCAAAGCGAAGAAGCTTGCCAGTGGTACTGAAGGTGCAGATATCAACTGGCTGTATGTGCCCTGAATATTTGTATTGAATATTAGTCAGTGAGTGAAGTCTGTCTAGTTATCAAAACAGCAAACATCAGAGACCACATTTATTTTTCTATGTGATAGTATCTCAAGGTACTGTGCACCACAATGAATACCCTTGCTTTCTCTTCATCTCTCTTTACCTACTATTTAAACATCATTTGTAACTTTTTGAAATTCTAAGTGAAAAACCTAACGCAGTAAAATTTGCAACTCATTAAAATTTCAGATGAAATGTGATGGCGAAGTAGATACACAAAGTAAACTTAGATTTGACCGTAGGTTTTTTTTTTTTTTTTGGGGGGGGGGTTGCTGGGGATCGAACCCAGGGCCTTGTGCTTGCAAGGCAAGCACTCTACCGACTGAGCTATCTCCCCAGCTCCTTGACTATAGTTTTGCATTGCATATTTCTAAAATAAAATGTTTTAAAATTGGGATGATTAATAGACTACAGTTGTGTTCTGGTTACAATATTCTTCTCATAATTTTTTTTCTTCTAACATAATCCTAGTCCTAGAATCTTGGTTCAGTAAAACAACAGTCTATGCTATATACCCAAATAATGTCCATGGATTTTTCTTGATCTAGTTGTAAAGTTGTGGTTTTGAACATTATTATAGTATGTTTTCTATCCAGCTTATAGTAAAGCTTCATTTACTACTCTACAAAACAATATTTTGAATAAGTAATCCACATAGTGAAGCCTTGCTAAGTGACTTCTGGGTTTCAGTCAAACATTTCTCTGCTTTGAAAGACAAAGGACTTGCCATTCTTTAGATACATCTGGCAGAAATAAAATACTGTTTCTTACATAAATAAAAACTTCCTTATGAAACAAACTTCTTTGGAAGAATTCTTACCCATTATAATGTGCAAAGTTGCAGTTACTACGTGAGGGACCCCATGAAGAGAATGTGCCAATATGTTAGTAGATCCTGCCAAAGCAATTTTAAAACATGCGCTATCAGTATGGCATATGTTTTAAATTAACATCTGCTCTTATTTTATATAAATGTCACTATGTAATTTTCAGACTAAAAATTAATGGAAATTTATAACATCAGAAAAGTTAATGAAAGAAACATTTAGTGGAAGTATAGCTTTCCTCTGACTGCATAAATGTACATCCAATATGTACAGCATTATTTGTTGAACTTTTAAATGACTTAAAAATGAGCAAACAGTATATGGTTCCTACTTAGGTTTTTAATTATTGTTATTATAAATATAAATGTCCCATTTTTCTACCTCCCTCAAATGCTTGCTACATTAAACTTTAATGAATGGGTTTTTAGCTTTTATATCAAAATGGGCACCAACAACAGAAGGGTTACTCTGGAAAGTAGAGACAAATGCATAAGTAAGTAAGAAAAGCCAAATGATAAATAAGACAAAAATTCAATATTATAAAGTCAAAGGCATTCTCTAAATATATTTAACGAGCCTTAGAGATAAGCTCCCATCTAAATGGAACTCCTTCCTATTATTTGAAAAAAAAAAATGTTATCCTATGTGAAGTATTTAATTTTGTGTTATTTTCCAAAGTATGAAAATCTGTATCTGAGACAGACAATGAGAAATGAGACATTTCTGTCTGTCTGAGACAGAAAATGAGAAATCAATTTCTCATTGTCACAATCACGATAAATTTAAGACTCACAAGAATTTTTCCCCACCAGCCTACAGAAGAAAAGAGTTCCCCTGTAACATCTATGTGGGACTGAAATCAGGTACAAAGGCCTGTTTCAGAAAGAGAAATACTAACTAGATTCGTTCATTTCCAAGAGGCTAAAAGGGGTTAAAGGTACTAAAAGTAATGAATTAAACTACAGTTTTTCTTGCACTAAAGAACACAGAATAGAAGTCCAATAATAGTTGAGAGCTACAAAACCACGGGTATGGTGTGCTATTTACCAAGGCAAAGCCTGCTTCTGTGTTGGATTATCATATGCTTCCCTATTACTAATTAATTACATACTAATACTAATTAATTACTAATTACTAATGCAAATTAATTACTATACTAATAGTATTACTATTAATTATTAGGTTTTATCTAAGCATTACTCATTAATAACCATATTTCAATTACTAATAACATACACATAATTAAAGCAGACCTCTAGTAATAATGCAAAGAAAAATTTACATTAACCAGCTCTTAATTAATCAGTTCTTAAATTGATTTCAATTGATTCACCAAAAGGAAAGCCAGGTTCTCTCTAATACTTATTATCAAAGTATGGCCCACAGTGAAGCAGGAATGACAACACCCAAGTGCTTAGTAAGACAGTGGTGACCATCAGGAACAGTACAAGGATGCCCACTTGAACCCCTTCTAGAAGGGGTTTGAATAGAAGTTCAAAATAATACTGGAAGTCCTAGACAGAACAGTTATTGAGAGAGAAAGAAATTAAAAATTGGAAAGGAAGAAGTTAAATTGTCACCGTTGCTAGCAACATGATCTTATACATAGAAAACACTAAAGACTTTACCTAAATATTTAGAGGTAATGAACAAATTTGGTAAAATTTCAGGATATAAAAATCAACATAAAAATCAGTAGTGTTTCTATATGCACTTACAACAAACAATGTGAAAAAGAAAGAAATAATCCCATTATAATACCTGTCCCCCAAAAGTACTTGAATAAATTTATCCAAGGGAATAAAAGATCTTTATGCTGAAAATTACAAAATACTGTTGAAAGAAACTGGAGATGAGACAAATAGATACCTCCTGTTCCTGAACTGGGAGAATGAATATTGCTGAGGTATCCAAATACCCAAAGTAGTATCTCTATAGAAATTCAATGCAATCCCTATCAAAATTCTACTGACTTTTTTTTAAAAACAATAGAAAAAAATGTTAAAATTCATATGGAACCACAAAGATCCCAAGTAGACAAAGCAATCTTGAGCAAAAAGAGCAAAGTTAGAGACATCATAGTACCTGACTTCACAATATACTATAAATCTATAGTAATCAAAACAATAGGGTACTAGAAAAAAATAACAGACACATAATGCTAATGAACAGAACATGAAGTCAAGAAATACAGATCTTGAGTATTTATGGTCGACTGATTTTTCTAGAAAGGTGCCAAGAAAACACAATAGGGAAAGGATGGTGTCTTCAAAGAAACTGGAGATATCCACATGCAGAAGAATATAATTAGACTTTAGTCTCACATAACACACAAAACTCAACTCAAAATGAATTAAAGCATTAAATTTAAAATCTGAAATTGTGAAACTACTGGAAGGATTCATGGGGAGAGAAAGGAAGGAAGAGAAGAGGATGTGTCATTGACTAAAACATTGACCAAATTGTATTGTTATATTGAATGCGTGTCTGAATATGTAACAACAAATTCTACTATTATGTATAATTATAATGAATCAACCAAAAATTTAAAAACAGGAGGAAAACTCCATGCCATTAGTCTGAGAATCTTTTTGGATGATCCTTAAAGTACAGGCAAAATATAAAAATTAGACACCTGAAGTTAGAGCAAACTAAAATTTCTACACATCAAAGGAAACAATCAATACAGAGAGGCAACCTACATAGTGGGAGAAAATATTTGCAAACCCTACATTTGACCTACATCCAAAATACAGTCATATATTACTTAATGTTAGAGATGTGTTCTAAGATATGTGTTTTCTGACAATTTTGTCACAATGCATGGTGTACCACACAACCTAGAAGGAATGGCCTACTACACCTAGGCTGTATTGTATAGCCATTTCTCCGAGGCTATAAACCTGCATGGCATATACTGTACAGAATACTGTTGGTACAAAGGCAAGTGTGCACCTAAACATTCTAAATGTTCTAAATACACACACACAAAAAAAAAGGTACAGTAAAAAAGATTTTAAATGATACACTACTATAATGAATGCATCTACCATGAATAAGACTTGCAGGTCTGGGTGAGTCAGAATGAATGAATTGCATGAAATGAAGGCCTAAAACATGACTGCAAGTTACTGCTGACTTTATAAACACTCTTATGCTAATTTACAAAGTTCTTTTTTCAATAAATTAATTTTAGCATACTGTACCTTTTATAAACTTTTCATTTTGAAACTCTTTGCTCTTTTGCAATAAAGCTTAAAACATGAACACATTGTACAGCTGTATAAAAAATATTTTATTTATGTCCTTATTCTATAAGCTTTTATCTGATTTTTAAAAATATTTTAAGATTTTTTTACTTTAAACATATTTTTTATTAAAAACTAAGCCAAACATACATATGCATATTAGCCTAGGCCCACCCAAGGTCAAATCAGTGTCACTGCCCTTCACCTCCACATCTTGTCTCTTGGGAAGATCTTCAGGGGCAGTCACACAACATGGAGCTGTTTTCTTCTATGATAGCAATGCCCCCTTCTGGAACCCTCCTGAAGGACCCACCTGAGGCTCTTCTTGAGAGAGAAGGTGTACTCTTTTTGAAAATATGTCTATGGTGGTTTTCTTTTTTTGCTTCTTTTTTCCATCATAGATTTTTCTCATAAGCATATAACATACCACAAAGATCACTCCCTATTAATGCAAACCTTTGGGGGTTGTGGTTCATGTTTTCAAACTTTTTAAGAAGCTTATTGAGGTCTGCAAACACTTCCCCCTTCTCAGTGAATTTTCTGGGAGGTGGTTCTTTTTCTTCTGCAGTTTCTTATCTCCTGCCTCTTTTTTCAGCTGCATGTTCACTAGGTGATAGGAATTTTTTAGCTCTGTTATAATATTAGGGAACCACCATTGTATATTCATGTATATAAAACATGATTATATAGCACACTGACTACATATAAGGAAGTAAAAATAAGTCAAGAAAAAAGAACACTTAAAATGATTTTTAAATGGACAAAATTTAGAATAGTCACTTTTCCAAAAAGACATACAAATAGACAACAGGTACATGAAAAAAAAAAAAAAAAAAAAAGCCCAGTATCACTAATCAGAAATGAAATGTAAACCACAATGAGATATTGCCTCACACCCATTAGAATGGCTGTTATAAAAAGAAAAAATGTGTAGGATGTTAGGAAATAGGAATTTTATGTACTTTTGGTGGAAATGCAATATAGTACAGTTGCTATGGAAAATAATATTGAGGTTCCTCAAAAAACAGAAAATAGAAACTACTATGTGATTCAGCAATTCCACTACTGGATATTTCATTTCATCAGTATATCAAAGAGATACTGTTCATTGCACCATTGTTCACAATAGCTATGATATGGGGTCAACCTAAGTGTCTATCAACAAAGGAATGGATAAAGAAAGTGTGGTATAAGAATTAAGTGGAATATTATGCAGTCTTTAAAAAGAAGGAAATCCCATAATTTGTGATAGTGTGGATAAACCTGGAGGACATTGTTCTAGGGAAATAAGAGGCACGGAGAGACAAATGCTGCCTGATCTCACTTATATGTGGAATCTTAAAAAAAAAAAGGGGGGGTGGGGGACTCACAGAAGCAGAGAGAGTAAGGACTCACAGTACTAGGGCCTGGAGGAGGGGAAGATCGAGGAAATATTATTCAAATGGAGGTAAAATTTGAGTTAGGAAGAGTAAGTGCAAGAGATCTATTTTACAACAGTGTCTATAGTTAAGAACATGTTACCTACTTGAAAATTGCTGAGTGTAGAGTTGAGGTGTTTTCCCCAAATAAGTATGCGCATTAACGCAATCTTAATTGACTCAATTTAGCCATTCCACTATGTATACACATTTCAAAATACCATATTGTACTTGTTAAATACATACAATTTTATGTCAACTTAAAAATAGATGAGGATAAATAGTTTGAAACAGTAATTAATGGAAACAAATTAATTAAAAAATATTGTCTCTTGGGTCACACTCCAGGCATATTGAATCAGAGACTACAGTTTTTAAGATCCCCAGGTGATTTGCATGCACAGTATCTTGATGTATGGATAGAATGTATGGTCTATTAATCAGCAGTATTAGGATTACCTGGGAGCTTGTTAAAAATGCAAATTCCTGTTTCACCTCCAAGTTATGTACATGGGTGTGCGTGTGTGTGTGCACTCTCAAAGTGATCTATATGCACTCCAGGTTGGAGAACAAATGGTTTAAAACCTGTTACTCCACGGATCTTAATTCAGGTCTTTCCAATGACTTTCGACCTTCCAAAGCTTGCATTTTGGCCATCTAATTGCTAATTCATATGGAATAAATAAGAAAAATAAAGAAAAAAACTAATCAATCCACTTTTCTTCCTAATCGAACTTATGGTAAAGATTTTGGAGGATGCCATGTAATTAGAAATATTTAGGATTATCGATGGATTACAGTACTCCACGAAATGCATTTCCTCCATTACCATGGTTAATTAGGAGTAGACCATAAAAGCATTCCTCTAGAAAGGCCATTTAAAAACATAATGAAATGTTGTCATGTTCATTAGAAAATGACACATATCATGACTCAAGAAAATACTATTTATTCCCTGTGAGTTGGATGAATGCCGAGTATGTCCAAGCACAAATCCTTTCAGAATGCTAGAGTTGGATTTTATTTTTGTGTCCTTTCAGGTTTTGCAACTTTGCAACTTCTTCCTAACTCTGTAGAATTTAGCAGTGATTTTAGGCATGACCAGAAACCAGAAAATTATTTTAGTCACCTACTCATTAATGTATACCTTAATCTTTGAATGTGGTGTGTTTTTTTTAATATTCTGAAGAAAAAAGAAAAGTTCATGAGAAAGTACATGTAAAACTGCCAAATTACAGACTTCTATATTTTGTTTGAAAAATCTGAAAGATCACATTTTGTTTCAGAAAATTGCACTCTATTTGAAAAGATGTCTACATGCCAAAAGAACATGCTGCTCACATAAATAACAACGGTGTAATTTTAACATTCTCACAAAAGCTATAAATGTTCTACCTCAAGGTAAACATTTTAATTAGCCTGAAAAGTTATTTTTCTTAACACTACCAGTAACTATACCCACCACTTCCCTCCCCAGACCTGCTAAAATGTGCCAAATACAAAGTGTAAGGACAGAAGTAGCAGTTCATGTAAAGCAAGAGAGATGAAATACCAGGCAGAAACTACAGAGGTTAAAAAAAAGGAAAAGAAAAGGGAAAAAAAATTGTCCTTGGAAGTGCAAGCACTTCTGCAGAACAATTAACTTAATTAACCAGACACCATGAATATTCATAAGGCTGTTAATGTCTCCCACATCCAAACAGATAAATGTGATGTAATGACTTCCTAGTCAAGCATATCTAAAATTCTCATGAAAACAGCACCTACACTTTGGTTCTTTGCCTGAAATATCATAGAAATTAACAGTCCCTCGGCAATATTTTATTCTCTTCAAATTAATTGGAAAGCATGAATTTATTTATGCAAACTCTATAGGAATATAAGGTTCACAGCCATCAGTATGTGGATTGAGCCTTGTTTTACAACAACTGGATTGCTTTTTTATTTTTATGTTCTCTCAGGCTTTTTCCTCTATCTCCCCCTCCCCACTTTTAATCAGAATCTCTCTGTATAGTTCCTTAGCACCAGTTCCCATAGCAACAAACACCATTCCTAATGGCCAGCAGTTCAAATACAGGCTTCCCCACATCTGATCCATTTGAGTCTGACCATAATTCAGCGGCTTAGTCTGTTGGCTCAGTAGAGTAATTTACTAAACACTCTCCCTCTGGGTGTCTCTCTCCAGGAGGCAAATGGCTTCAAAGGCAGACTGTCTCCTCATGTTCAGCTTGGAAACTTCCTGCCTAGCTCTTGTTTCCATTCTCTATCAAAGCCCTGACTAGGCATAGCATCCTCATATTAAATACAGCCCACACATGACTTTCTCCTCCTATTAGATGGAATTAGGAAGCTGGAACTCCTAGCCAACAACCAGAATTTTGGCAGCATGCTGTTATCTTCTAAACAAAAAACATTACAATGGTGTTTCCACAAATATCCACTGAATATAAGATACTTTCAAAATCAGAAATTTGCTTTAAAATTAAAAAATTTAATGCTATTCCTTTATTAAATCATAGCTACTTATTAAAAACACAATCATAACTACCAGTTTCTGTAGCTAACTGCTCACTTTATGCCAAATGCATACTTCTTGGAACACCCCTGTTTCCAGTTTTGAGATATGGTGGTGAATGACCTGAGGAATTTAGACTCTGATGAAGAGAAACAGTGACTTACTAAACACATCTATTTTGCATGGAGGGACATGTTGAGAGGGTTACACTAACTATATTCAGAACTACTAAAATGACAAAAAAAAAAAGAACATAAAAAATTACCCCAAATAATTCATCCTTTTTTCTCCTTTGAATTGAGGTCAATTTGTTATCTTCCACTTATGGGTCATTATAGATTTTTCTACATGTACCTTACAATTATCAGAATATATCCTAATAATCTCCACTTTTACATTCTTGCATTTATGACTTTATACTCTCAAAAGGTATTTGGATATCTTTTGCCCTTGGTCAATTTAACAGCAATATTAAATATTCTAAAAATTGTGATTATGGAATAGAATAAATTTTCTTCCAAATGTGCATTATTTTCAGAAGAAAAATATTTTTCCTCCTTTTAGCAACAGTGCATGTTGTTTTGAAAATAAAAAAAAAGAATTAATTTCCTTCATTGTTTTTATTTAAATAATAATTTGGGGTGAGTGTACCCTATGCTATGTATTATTACGACATAATAAGCTTGCAGAAAGTTTTTTTTTTTTTTTTTTCTGAACCAGAGTCTGACTCTAGCAGTTCTCCCTGGTTTCTACTTCCTCCTGCACACTTCTGCTAATCATTCCACATCTTGCTACAAAATGAAACCCCCTAGAATAAACTCCGCCAGGTTGCTACCTTGATCTGGAGCAACCCATTGTTCCCTACTGCTTCTCAAATACAATTCAGACCCCTTCCTGTCTGTGGCCTCAGGAGCAGGCATGGTCTGGCCTATTTTGACACTACTATTTGCCATCCAATGGCCTGTTTTCTGTTTCATAACACTCCTGGGTTTTGTCTTTATTATTTTTGTAGCAAAAAAAAAAAGAAAGAAAGGAAAAAAAAAAAAAAAAGCTACTGTCATCTTTTTAGGCCAGAACCTACTCATTTTAAGGCCTGGTTCAAGTGCTATTTACTCTATATAGTCATTCTATACATTCATTCACTTGAGAAACTATCCTGCACTGTGTCAGGTTCTCTTCCAGCCACTGGAAATATGGCAGTGGATGGAAAGAAAACCAGCCTAGCCTGCTGGAACTCACCCTCTAGAGCTTGAATCCTCCTTCCAGTTGGAAGGAATCTTTGGGTGTTCAAGGTTTTCTGATTATAGTTCAATTACATGAGTTCCACATTTTTCTTGTATGAAATTAAAAACATTTTGACTGATGGAAGCTCCATCCGGATACCTCCTATCTGGTACTATGTAACCATTAGACCTTTATATGGAAGGCATAATAATAACAATTCCATCTACTGATTGTTTGAACTATGTATTGAACACCATCTAATTTACAACTACAACAAATCTGTAATGAAGTGAATATTTTTAGTCAACCCCCTTTACAGATTAGCAAGATTAGGCTCTAAGAGATTGTGCGTTGTCCTAAGACTCACATTTGCTAGTGGGGATGCAGAAATCAAGCTAGCATCTTTCAGACTAAAAGTTGGTACATTTAACGCATGTTATACTGTCTAGGTTAGGAAGTAGGAAAGGGAAGGATGGAGGAGAGTCAATTTGACATTTACGTGGCCACCCCCTTGCCTGCTGGTATTAAGCCGAGTGGAAGCTGTGCTCTGACAGGAGTTAGGATTTGGTCTGTTTCCATTCTAGCACTCTTCTGGGCTCTGAGAAGCAATGCATGGGCTACTTCACTAGCAGATCCATCTCCACCAACACAGACAACACTAGAAAAAAGAAATTAAGCAAAAGCAAAAATTTCAAAATCATTGGTAACTGCTTATAAAATCTAGACTTCTGAATATTTTACTAATCTTACATAGTCTGCACATGATTACTCATACACACATTCAATACTGTAGTATGGTCAATGGCTAAGAAGACACAAGCACTGAACAGGTAAAGTTTACTCTAAGTAGAACACCTGGATAGTTCCTACAGACAAAATATTTTTATGTTCATTGAGGCATTAAAACATTTGAACATGTTAATTCACATCCAATTCACAACTTTCAAAAACATATAGCTCTCATTTTGTTTGTTAATAATACTGTCATCTGCAATTCATTTAACACCAACCAGTCATAAAATTCAGTTAATTTTCAATAAAGCTCTGAAAAGACAGCAATAAAAATATATCATGTAAAATATGAAGCTTTCATTTAAGGAACTGCTAATTATCACCAGTACATGAATGTACTAATTGCAAATCTAACCTAGTTGTCGTTGACATTCCTGCTATATGGCACTTCTAAATGTACTGTCACTACCCTTTGATTGTAGATAATACTTCTACTTTTTTTTTTTTTTTGAGATCTTATGGAAAGTAGATTGGGGGGGAGAAAGATCCACAAAACTGATATCAGAATGTTTTTCATATTACTTCTATTTAAAAGATGCAAATAATCTTCATTATCAAAATGTCATCAATTTGGGCTGGGGAGATAGCTCAGTCAGTAGAGTGCTTGCCTTGCAAGCACAAGGCCCTGGGTTCGATCCCCAGCACCGCAAAAAAAAAAAAAAAAAATGTCATCAATTTACCCAGCAGGAGGAGGATTTCGCATTATGGAAAGTAGGTGTCACAACTCAAGGCCTACAAGGGCTAGAAGGGAATGGGACATCATGATCAGTCTGAAGAGGGGCAGCTTTTCTATTGCAGTCCATTCACATCATGGGGGCCTAACAAAAGTAGATGGGATTTTTCTAGAGAAACCAGAGATTTTGGTTTTAGGGTAAGTCTCTTAATGTATAAATACAAGCAAATAGCCTTTGTTACATTTTTAGAAAGTGCCACGCAAAACAGTGTATGGGCTATAATCAGAGAGAGATTCATTTCCCTCCTCCTTTCAGTCCCCTCACCTAGTTGAGGTCAAGATCCATGGCGCCACAAGGGCTCAGCAATCCAGATCCACTGTGTTTATAAGAGAGATCCAGCTCTTTTTTTTTTCCCCCAGGGAATTTTTATTATTTTTTATGTCTGAACTAATCCCTGATTTTCCCAATGTGAACACTGATTCAGAGAAAGGGGATACTATCTATTGTGACTTAGATATGAGGTACCTCCCAAAAGTTCATGTGAGAGACAATGAAAGAAGGTTCAAAGGTGAAACAATTAGATGATGTGAATTATAACCAAATCAGTGTATTAATCCTCTGATAAGAATTCACTGGGTGGTAACTAAAGGCAGGTAAGGTGTGGCTGGAGGAGGCAGGTCATGGAAGGCATGCCTTTGGGGTATATATCTTGTCCTTGGTGAGCGGAGCTCTCTGTTTCCTGATTGCCATATCCTGAGCTATTTTCCTCCTCTGCATCCTTCCATCAGGATATTCTGCCTCACGTTGGGCCCAGAGCAATGGAGTTGGCCAATCTATGGACTGAACCTCTGAAACTATAAGCACCAAATAAACTTTTCCTCCTCTAAAATTGTTCTTTTCAGGACTTTTGGTCTTAGCAACAAAAAAGTTGCTAAAACAGTCATCTACTAGGGACAAACTATGTGTCAGATATTCTTATCCTTTTCTATTAAATCCTCATAATTCTGTGCCTTATCCGTTGATTCCATCTTTATAAATGGGGAAAACAAAGTGTGGTTTGAACGTTTCCTGTTGATTTTAAAAATCTCCATTAAATTTCCAAACATTCTATGAACTTAGTATATATCTTGATCCATACCAGTATAAATGCTAATATATGTGTGATCTAAAAGGACCACACAAAGTCATTCAAAAACCATCTCAATTAGCACTAAAGAACTTGACTCCTACATACACAGGATGGCAACATTCAGCTCCTAGAATCTTTTTTTTTTTTTTATTGTAAACAAATGGGATACATGTTGTTTCTCTGTCTGTACATGGCGTAAAGGCATACCATTTGTGTAATCATAAATTTACATAGGGTAATGTTGTTTGATTCATTCTGTTATTTTTTCCCTTCCCCCTCCACCCCTCCCACCCCTCCCCTCCCTCTATAGAGTCCTTCCTTCCTCCATTCCTGCTCCCCTCCCTAAACCCAACTCCAACCCCAACACTAACCCCTCCCACCCCCCATTAGGTGTCATCATCCACTTATTAGATATATCTTCCTTTGGTTTTATGAGATTGGCTTATCTCACTTAGCATGATATTCTCCAGTTTCATCCATTTGCCTGCAAATGCCATAATTTTATCATTCTTTATGGCTGAGTAATATTCCATTGTATATATATACCACATTTTCTTTATCCATTCATCAATTGAAGGACATCTAGGTTGATTCCACAATCTGGCTATTGTGAACTGAGCAGATATGAACATTGATGTGGCTGTATCTCTGTAATATGCTGATTTTAAGTCCTTTGGGTATAGGCCAAGGAGTGGGAGAGCTGGGTCAAATGGTGGTTCCATTCCAAGTTTTCTAAGGAGTCTCCATACTGCTTTCCAGAGTGGCTGCACTAATTTGCAGCCCACCAGCAATGTATGAGTGTACCTTTCTCCCCACATCCTTGCCAACACCTGTTGTTGTTTGTATTCTTGATAATCGCCATTCTAATTGGGGTGAGATGGAATCTTAGGGTGGTTTTGATTTGCATTTCTCTTATTACTAGAGATGTTGAACATTTTTCCATATGTTTGTTGATTGCTTGTATATCTTCTTCTGTGAAGTGTCTATTCATTTTCTTAGCCCATTTGTCAGTTGGATTATTTGCATTCTTGGTGTGGAGTTTTTTGAGTTCTTTATAGATTCTGGAGATTAGTGCTCTATCTGAAGTATGATTGGCAAAGATTTTCTCCCACTCTGTAGGCTCTTTCTTTGCATTGCTGATAGTTTCCTTTGCTGAGAGAAAACTTTTTAGTTTGAATCTGTCCCCGTTATTAATTCTTGCTTTTATTTCTTGTGCTATGGGAGTCCTGTTGAGGAAGTCTGGTCCTAAGCCGACATGTTGAAGCTCTGGACCTACTTTTTCTTCTATAAGATGCAAGGTCTCTGGTCTGATTCCGAGGTCCTTAATCCATTTTGAGTTTAGTTTCGTGCATGGTGAGAGATATGGGTTTAGTTTCATTCTGTTGCATATGGATTTCCAATTCTCCCAGCACCATTTGTTGAAGAGGCTATCTTTTCTCCATTGCATTTTTGGCCCTTTGTCTAGTATGAGAAAATTGTATTTATTTGGGTTTGTGTCCGTGTCTCTATTCTGTACCATTGATCCACCTTTCTATTTGGTACCAATACCATGCCGTTTTGTTACTATTGCTTTGTAGTAGAGTTGAAGATCTGGTATTGCGATACCCCCTGCTTCACTCTTTCTGCCAAGGATTGCTTTAGCTATTCTGGGTTTTTATTCTTCCAGATGAATTTCATTTCTGCTCTATTTCTGTAAGGTACATCATTGCGATTTTAATTGGAATTGCATTGAATGTATAGCACTTTTGGTAGTATGGCCTTTGACAATATAATTCTTCCTATCCAAGAACATGGGAGATCTTTCCATCTTCTAAGGTTTTCTTGAATTTCTTTCTTTAGTGTTCTGTAGTTCTCATTGTAGAGGTCTTTCACCTCTTTTGTGAGATTGATTCCCAAAGCTCCTAGAATCTTGTATCCAGTTATACCATTGGTCATCTGTCAACTCATTGCTGGAGTTAACAGAGATGGCCTTTCCATAGTATGCTCTGCTACAAAAACCTTTGAAATCATGTCATGACACACTGTAAATATTTTGAAACTAATAGTGAATAATTATATATTATAAGGCACTGTTCTCAGCACTTTCCATGTATTATGTCACTTAATTTGAACAACAGATGTATAGAATAAAATCATGGCCTCAAATTGCAGATTAGGAAACTAAGCATAGAAAGAGTAAGTACTTTTTCCATGGACATCACTAGTAAGTGATAGAACAGGGATTTGAAACAAGATAATTTGGCCTTAAATACTTCACTATTATACTATGTTATACTTCTTTCTACATAGGGAAACCAATGAAAGCAGCCTTAGAAGAATTTTATTAATTTGAAAATTAGTTTGAAAATCCACATAATCAAGACAAAATTGAATGACTTATGAAGATATATATTTATTTATGTTGACAACTTCTAGATCATTAAGATCATGTCTGGGTATAGTTCCTCAACCTAAGAGATAGACTTAACTAATGCTTAATACAAAATATCACAAGAGGTTGGATACCACAGGGGAAAAAACATTCAACCTTCTATATGAATTTAATTCAGCCACACTTAAAAGCTACTCCAAAACATAAGGTTTACAGTAATTATTCCTTTCTATATGGAATATCGTCTTGTTTTTAGAGTAAATAAACTCCTTATTGTCATGACTCCATGTAGAATGATTTAATCTAGGAAAGTAAAATTGAGGGGTTAATATTTTATTTCCCTTTTGAAAGGGCAATAAGGAAATAATTTAAATAGCAGTTTGTAAATTGGTCTATCAATCAATAGCTTTGAAATGTTGAATGTAGTGTAGTGTTGGTTTTTGATTCACTCTTTTCCATTTTTCTGAAAGGAGATTTATTTTTATCTACATAATACAGGTGTCATGGTCTACCTGATAAAATGTCAATATTAGCCAATTAATGTCTAGATCATTGTGGTCTAGTTAATAGAATGAACAAAAGAAATAACTAATTCAACAAACTCAAGACACTGAAACAAATAGCAAATAATTAGTAAATTTATAATTTTCCATGATTATAAAAGCTGCAGATAGGTTTAACTATATTCACATTTATAAATGTAACTGTTAGTGATCCAAATGTATGCAGCTGATGTTACTCTTTTCTTTGCCTTTACAAAACTTCCTCTTCATGCCCAACATAGATGGGGCAATGTGGAAGGAATATGAAGTTCCTCCAAGTTTTAGTAGTGGATCTAAGTGTTGACTAGAACACACCAGAGTGGGCACCAGCTGTCAGGAGTGCTATGTGCTGTTTCTGTGAGCTTTCGAAATATGTTTCAATGTGTCTTCATAGAAATGAGTTCATTTGAAAAATACCCTAAAATCTTGTGAAATATCATTTCTTAAACATTATACATTAAATCATTTTGCTTTGAGGATAACATACACAGAATTTTTCTTGGCTCTCTCTAGCCTGTCCAGAAACCATCATTGACTTCCTAATCACTTCCTATCGATAGCTCCACTAGAGTAAGGCAGAGATGCTTCAGGCAAATTTTAAGAGAATGTGAGCTGATCTCCCATCAGAATGAAATAGTATCTTGGGTTACCTTAGCCCATCCTTAAACCAAATTTTTTTTGAAAAGTGCTCCTATGACCACTCTTAGGACACAATCAGGGACAGGGAACCCGCCAATGTAGAACACTCAATTTCAGAAAATTCTACTTGTTAGAGAATAGTCCTTTTAAGTGCTTAATGAATGAAATTGTGTTTCTATTCTTCTCCTCATAGAGAACTATGCATTTCTAAGTATAGGGACTTAAAATTACCATTTTATTAAGATAATTATCCCAACAACCACACCAACTTCTACTGGAAAAACTAAACCTATGAAAATAAATGAACTATTTGAAGCATTTCGGAAAACAGACTTCTAATAAAAAAATTATATTATATAGTCCAAGTGCATCAGCATATTATAGGGTTTGGAAATAGTTCAGCCACCAAACTCGTTTCATTTATTGGTCAGGGATAAACAACTTGGCTTAAGAATATATAATTAAACACTAAAGATCTATAAGTTAACACCATAATGCAAAATAATATGTGCATGGGAAATAAAGAAATTTGTTCTGGTAAACGGAAAAATATTCCTAAAACACATTTGAGCAATAGTCTTTCTTCAGGTTCAGCAAAGTTCTTCTTAATCCTTACAATACCAATAGAACACACTAATAGATACCACGTTGGACAGAACATTCCATGTTACTGGTGGGCAACTCAAGGTTTAGTATCTGTAACCCCTGCTACTCTCATAAACATTCACATAATCAAGTTTTAAAGCAAGGACTCTTTTTGTAATGCAGCTACCCTCATGTACTCCTGGCTCAGGACTATGCAGCATAATAAAGGAGATGGTGGGCATAATTCTCCCAATTACTTTTCTTTAAACTGTTTTAAGAAACACTTTAAAGAT
Source organism: Sciurus carolinensis (assembly GCF_902686445.1). Taxonomy (NCBI): domain Eukaryota; kingdom Metazoa; phylum Chordata; class Mammalia; order Rodentia; family Sciuridae; genus Sciurus; species Sciurus carolinensis. The sequence goes on from NC_062215.1 coordinate 129,943,253, forward strand.
AATTACCTTAAACAGCTTTAAGATAATTTCCTAAATGTAGCTATGGCTCCTTCTGTTTTCTTCTAAGTACAAAGTTCTAAAGTAATTGCCTGCCTCACTCTTTATCTTATATTGCCATCTACATTTAGTCTCAATTGCCTTTGTGCTCAATCATATTTTACTTACCAGACTTTCTTCCTCATCAGCTGCTTGTTTCTCATCAAACTATATTAAGCATTTCAAAAACAACACTGCCCATGCTTCATTCCAAGCATGTCTCTTCCCTCTACAAACCCTAACATTTCTTTAGGAAGATTAGCCTTTCACTTTGATAAAAATTCAGTCTCAACTGACTTTCCTGAACTTATGGGTCCTTTGTTGCCCCCCCGCCTCTTCAAAATGTGACACAGATAAGTCACACACTTATCACCTTTTTAAACTCTCAGATATCCCCTCCTGTAAAAATAATAATAATAATAATGTCTTCCCTGAAGGAATATGTTTTAGTCTAATACTAATCAATCCAGCACTTTGGCAAATCAATTTACCTGATTTTTAAAAAGTGCTATTAAGTCATATGCCTTGTTCCAATGTTCTAATACTTCTAAGGCTCACATTCCAGTGAGCAACCCTGCATACTCAAACAATGTATTGGAAACTTGGAAATATATCATTCTGGAAAATATTTACCCCAACCTATCACAGAAAAATTAAATACCAGATAGATATCAAAACTATCAACAAATTTGCAGAAGATCAAGTTATACCATATAAACAGTATAATGTCTTTCATCAATGTTTTCCTAGATCCTCACATGATAAAAGCACAGAATTAAGTATTACATATGCAAATGTATGCACATTTACTAAGTATATAGGGCAGTACATTGTGATTTCCCCAAATTTAAAATTAGATTCCTTTTTGCTTTTCTATGCCAGATCCTGAGAGGTGAATGACCATGCCGTATCAAACATTTTTATGTAAATATGAGCAAAATAGAGTCTGATTACATACATCACAAATGTTTTAAAACTATAGGTCCCAAATATGAAGTTAAAACCTAACAAAAGCATGGAATAACATAAACTATGTGATATGTATAAATTAATAATATAACATACCCATCAAATCCCTGGAGTTCACATTCCTCAAGCAGGGATAGAGCATGCCCTTTATACTCCGTTACTATTAAAAAAAACACATACACAAAATGAAAGCTTTAAATAATGTTCTCCACTTTTTAACTTGGTTTGGCAAATAATATGATTAACATATGGTTGGGTCATAAAACAACATTTATTCTTGAATATTTATATTTTAATCATAGGAAAGAGGATTGCATGTTGGTTGCCTGGTGTATTTTATAGCTTTATGTAAAAGAGGGTCACATATTTGTTCCAACTACATAAGTCATTTGGTGATATCCAACACACAGTAGTTAGAGAATTTATCTTGGTGCCTGTCTGTTTAGTGTTCCCCAAATAAGACACATTTCCTTTAAATCAGAAGCTTACGAGCAAGAGTATTTTGAAAATACAGCATATTAGCTGGCATTGAACAGTCAATGTAAAATCACTTTGGCAACCTTACATGAATAAATTAGTTGAAAGGTTAGTGTAAGATTTACATACCAGAAGAATGTGTATCTGGAACTGCTAGACTGAAAAAAGGAGGAGTTGGATGTGAAAATATGAAGTCAAGCCAACACCAGTGATAAGAGACCCAATCCAGGAGGAGGGTGGCACACAAGCCCACTAGAGCCCCATCCTCCGAGGAAATGAGTCTGTCACACCGTATCGCTGTCTCCACAGTCACTGATGCCCTGTGCAGTATTGTAAATGCCAGTGAAGACAGGATAAACGGGCACACTGCAGATGGCAGCAAGCATCACAACCACATTTAGCATTTTCTAGGGAAGCTCTGCCAGAAGAGACAGCCCAGCTGTATCCACCCATCAAAGATTTCTGCTGACTGACATGACATTGCAGATGGATTTTTTGTGTAAGAATGTGCATCATTATATGCAAGATTACATTAATCTTTCATGCCTGTCTGTCCCTGATGCCAGCATGGTTCAAGCTTCTCCTGCAATGATTTTAGATATTGTTAAAAATTATTAGTCTTGGTGTCTAAGGGAATCATTCTGTATCCAGCAGTGTTACATTGTAATTCTCCCCACAGCTTATTCAAAATGCTGTTAAAATTCACATGAATAAAACCTCTCTATATTAATTCTAATCAGGAGAAAATGATAATAAAGCTAAATATAAAGTATTAATATTAATAAAGTTGGAAGGTTAAGTTATCATAAAAGACATGTGCTGATAATTCATTTATAACCACAGTAAATAGTTGCAATCTTACAATGAAAAATAATGTCTTACATACACACATTAAAAATAATAAGGATATATGAAGAAATGTTTATGTTAAGAATCAGTTTATCAAGTCTTTCTTGGTCTGGTGATAAATCAATTTATCAAGTTCACTTCAGTACATTATCCAAATTCATACAAAATTAACTTAAAATTATGTTTATACCATTTTTTGTTGGGAAAAAATTTAAATAATTTCCTTTGATCTTACAGGTGCTATCTGACTATACATTAATGCAACCTCTTTAATAAGAAGTTTTAAGGGATATTGCATAAGTTAAATAAAATCATTGATCTGGAATAATTTTTTAAAAATCAAGAAGGGGAGGGGTCAAGGGGAAGGAAAGATGGTGGGATGAGACAAACATCATTACCCTACGTACATGTATGATTATATGAATGGTGTGGCTCTACATCATGCACAACCAGAGAAATGAAAAGTTGTACTCCATTGGTGTAAAATGAATCAAAATGCATTCTGCTGTCATGTGTAACTAAATAGAATAAGCAATTTAAAAAATAAAAAAAAAAACTTTACTACAAGAAAATATATTAGCAGAAGGAACAAAATGAAGAGTCTTTGACCTCAGGGAGTTTACACTCTGGAGATAATCAGTATGCACTAATTAAAAACAAATATATGAAGTAGAAATAAAATAAATGTAAGGCAGAAGGATAAAGCATGATTTGGACTATTATTTGAATTAGAAAGAACCAAAATGTATATTTAGAAAGGATTTTATGTATTGTTGAATCAGAGAGCTGGATTTGAATCATTCCACTCCAAATAAATACAAAGAATAGATGGCTAAGTAAATCAATTTCAAAAATGTGTATAAGCCAACCTCTTTTTTTTTCCACCTATTTTCCCTTTCCTGTTAGCAGGCACTCTGAGCCCTTTTTACATTGGAAATTTTGAGCCTTCATAATTGACTGGGATCTTAACACAGTCCCCTACTGGGACACCTACTCTTCAGTGTGTTATTCCTGCAGGAAGATAGAGCTGGAGGACAGTGGTGTCTTGAGGTTGATAGCAAGTGCTGAAATTGAATTTGAAATAAAATCAGACATGATCTGATATGGACCTAAGGAAACATTTCTTGGTCTAGAGATAAAATTCTATTGTGGAATAGGATATTGAGATGTCACTGTCTTTCCTGACCTACGGGTATTTCACACTCACTTCAAAAGTAGGACTCAACATGTTCACCTTAAATATATTCTCTCAAATACTATTCTTTTTTGTGTTCTATCATCCACTCCCCAAAACAGGGAAATAACTCCTTGGTTATCCCTCTCCTCTCTGGGACCACTCCGTGGCTGACTCTGTCTTTTAATCATGCTCCCTCCTCCCTGACAGCCAATGCTCTCAATCTGGGCATTACCAGTTTCCATTATGGTACTACAAGAGCTTCTGTTCCACTCTAGCCAGAATGACCTCTTTGAGCACATTTCAATCAAATCACTTTCGTTGCATAAATGACACTGATGGCTCTTTATATTCCAAATTTTCAACTATTTAAAACATTCCATATCTCAAATTTTCAACTTTCTAACTCACCCAAGTGTTAGAAACAGGATCAAACATATGCATGCACAGTTATTTAAGTTGATAAAGATGAACCTTTCACTCAGAATTCTCACTCTTTCACTAGCTGGATATGATGAATGAACACATACTATGCATACTTTTGATAAAATGCTGGAAAAAGTGAAAGAAGTAACTTTCCAGGCCTGGCATCCAAGAAAATGTATGTGCCTCTCAAGAACAAGAGATATCAAGGGCAGGCAGGATATCTGTCTTATATTTCAATGACACTTATACAGTAGGTAGGATATAATCATGCTGCAAAAGATGATATTAACTCTAGCAGATAACAATTACAAGGAGGGGGATGTCAGCTTCCAAGTTCTCCATGGTGGGCGGTTTATGTCTACCACAAGGGAACATGGCCGAAGAGGCAGGTGGACTTGCAATTCATTCAGTGCTCCTAATGGACAAGTCAGATGACTTTGGACTGAATCAGTCCAGAAGAAAAGGTACCTTTTAGTAACTCAGTTCAGAAGGAGGGCCTTTTCTAATGCATACAAAGACACAGTAAGGGTGAACACAAGAATGTCAAACAAAGCAGTCCAGTAACAGCGTATTCTGACTTTAGCATAGGCTACCATGTCAAGCTAAGTCACCATCCATGAGGAGTGCCACACACCTGCCCTCCACTAATGGGCAGCTGAACTGCATGGTCACTGTAATTTTCTTCACCTCTGCTTTTTCTGCTGCCTTGACTTTTACGTTGTATTGTTCTGTGAATTCTCCCATGGTCCTTGACCTCTCAGCTATTATTAGATAAGATGCCACATGGGTGGTATGGGAGGAAACAATTTTCACTCAAATATTTCAAAAGATACTGATCTATATTCAGAAGAATTTAGGGTTCAGCATAAGTCAAAATGAAAGGAATAAGTATATTTTTCTAAATGTGATGAAGCTCATTTTAAAAAGAAATTTGTGAGAAGAAATACTTTATAATGTATTTATCTGGCAGCAATTTTTCAAATCATGCCTCCTGTTTATATAGTCCTACTTCTTAATGAATTAATTACCATATACAATTTTTTATGCCAATTCACATTCCTTTTGGATTTACCAATGCACAAAAAGATATGTTAAACAAGGGACATGAAGATATGCATTACTCTTCATATATTTTTCTTTCAAATACAGTGAATTAGATATTATATAATTTTATGAAAATGAGACTAATAACCTTACAAAAATAATTTCTATAGCAGTTTAGAATATATAAAGTAGTTCCACAAAACATGTTTGGGTAGGAATACTAACAAAATAGGAATAATTTTTCTATAAATATTTAGCCAATATTCATACTAAAATGGTTTAATAAACAAAGGATGCAATTTTATAATTTTGCCTGTAGGAGGAGTGTTAGGCAGCTAATAATTAGCCATTCTCAATATATGAATACAAAAATAAATTTTAAATTTCCATTATGTAAAAATCTATTTTTGTTTTGGGTTAAACTGAATCTAAAATTTGACAATACTTTGAAATTTAAGGGGGAAAAAACCCCCAGAAAATAGTATTTATCTCCAATACAACTATCATTCCTCTGCCATGGTTAAGTTCACCTTAACTGTGGTTACCTTCTTCCTGGTGCTCTTTTCCTTTATGATCTTTATTCTGCTGGTGGAGTCATCTTTGGTAAACCTGATTAAACTCTGTGATTAAAAACCAATTGGCACCAACTATGGCTGGATGCATGAACAAACCACAGTGTAGCACCACACCCAGCCACAGTCTGGACTGGCCTCCTGTAGGACACAGAGATGGCAGTCTTACCAGGAGCCATGATGCCCTGCTTCTCCCCAGAAGAACCCAGATTCACTTCAGATTCAACCAAACCTGAAGAAAGACATCTTTTGGATTGATGCATGTTGGTCTCCCTCTCTCACGTACACTTACTTCTCCCCATCCTGGGAGGTATGACTAAGAAAAGATACAATTCATTGGCAGTTATTTTATAATGATGGAAGAACATATTTAAGATCAAAACTAGGAAGATAGAACAAAGTTTAAAACATATTCATTCTTTCTCTCTCCCCTATCTTCCTTTCCTCACCATTTGCCTCCTTTGTCTCTTTAAAAAAACAAAACAAAACCCTTTTTTTAAGTTGTTGATGGACCTTTATTTTATTTATTTATATGCGGTGCTGAGAATTGAACCCAATGCTTCACACAAGCTAGGCAAGTGCTCTACTACTGAGCTAAAACTCCAGCCCCCTTTGTCTCTTAAGAACTCCCCAGTTCATGTGCTTTTCTTGAGCCCTCTGAACAAAATTAATATCACTGGAGGGTTGGGGATATAACTCAGTTGGTAGAGTGCTTGCCTTGCATGCACAAGGCCCTGGGTTCAATTCCCAGCACCAAAAAAAGTAAATAAATAAAATAACAAAATTAATATCACCCTGAAATACCACATTTCCCTTATGTATACCAATTATAATATGTGGTTTTAAGTATCTGTTTGAATCCCTGTAAGAGTAACTCAAGAATGGGCATGACAGCTTTATATTTTATATCCTTCAGTGTTTAACACAAAGAAAGCATCCAATGAGAGATTTTTTTTGTTTTGTTTTCTGAGATGGTGTCTATGTTGCCTAGGCTGAACTTGAACTCTTGGGCTCCAGTGATTCTCCTGCCTCAACCTCCTGCAGATCTGGAACTGTGGACAGTGCACTCTCAATAAGAGATTCTTAAACCAAATGATATATAGGATGTAATAACCATGAAAACTGTATTTTAGTGTTCTCATAGGAATGATTCAAAATAATATTATTGTGTTTGCAGTGAGTTTACTCAACTTTTAATAGTCTCATCACACTTTTCCTTTGGCTAATACCTGAAAATTTTTCAGTAAAAAGGGTAGATCTCTGAATTTTCTCATTTCCTCACATATTGCTTCTAAGTGAGTCAAAAATAACAAACACAAAAGGCTGACTTCTTTATGACAACTTTAATTCAGAAATTCCACTTCAGTTTTCATGACAGTTTCTCTTTAACCTCCATTGAAGCAAATGGTTTTTGGGGTGACTGGACTTTCCACAAAGCTTTCCGTTTTTCAGGAACTTCCTTCTACCAATCCATCAAGTCACTGGGCTTCAATGACCTTATTTACATTGTGTAACCCATCTCCCTTGGTTACAACTAAGCAAAGCCCTGTCATTCTGAATCCTTTCCCTAGGAACTCAGAATTAGGAGTAGAAGACTCTGATTGTACGCTGGGCTTATCTCCTGGGAGGTTTATTGTGCAATATTCTACATCAATTAAAATGTTTTGCAAATTTCCACTGTTTAATGAAGCTACACAGAACTAAAGCTAGAAAAAATTGTGATTCTTGATATTATCAAACACTTATTCTCAATCTCCAATCATAGGAAAAATAAGAGTCTTAAGAAAACGAAAGAATTTGGTCATCACTTTTAAAAACTCTAAAAGAGTATTACTAATCTCCTTTCTATTAATTTTAACATCAGCAAATTTCTATTTTCCTTAGCATAAAGCTAAGCACATTCTTACTTTAGACAATGAATTTAAGCTTCTGGCTTCTCCAAGTTTGACTAAAACCAGCAACTACTTGCTTAGTTTTGACCTAACCAGCAGGGGTCAGAATCAGAACAAAAACAACCTACAGAAAGACTCCATGGAAAGACATCAGACATATATGTGAGCAAAAATCAATTGCTTGCCAAACTGCAGAAATAATGTTTAAATAGTAAACAACTCATTGAACACAACAAAAAGTGTAGACAATAGAAAGTGTATAGTTTCCTTTAAAGTCAAACCTAATAATTGTCCGAAGGCTGGAAAAGTTCTAAAGAGAAAAAATTGAAACCTTAATAAAAATAGCTCAATAAGGAAACACAATAAATTATACCTCTGGAACTGGTTGCAGTTATAGGAGCACCTAGGAAATCTTTAGGTATTACAAGCAGCTCCACAAGTTTGGGTTAAGAACAAATTCAGTTTATCTGTCTTTCATGTGAGATTTTCAATGATGAAATTACATAATGATAGTGACTCACTTGTTACGTCAGTCTTTATTCCAGCAATCTTCAGCAGAGGTTCCACCTTATCATAATAGACCTGGGTAGCTTCTTTTTTGTGACTTTGGGGGTTAAGAAGTATTTTTAATGACTTTGGTCTGTTTGAAAAACCTGAGAAGAAAAACATACTAAAGTCCATGAGAATGTTATACACATATTCAAATAGTATTTGCTATTTTTATTCGAAATGCTTACAAGTGTATTCCTGGATATGACTATCTTAAAACATTTACTTTTTCCTAGTTATAAAGTATGTTTATTCCTCTTGAAATATATCATGAGTTATCACAACCATTTAATTTATGAAGGAAGGCATAAGAGACTGCAACTTTATGAATATTAGGCAATGCTTATCTACATTTACCAAATCACAGATAATATAGCAAATGTCATTTCTTCCTCGAGAAAAGTGATGAACTGTAACAAAGAGAAGGGTCCATCTCCTCTCCTTAGATAGATATGCTCATTATTGGAATTGGGTAGCCGCGGTGACCCCAGGGCTACCAACGCCTGACCTGCTGAGGGGCCCCAGGCAGAGCGGAGTGAACAAGGATAGGACATGGTTGGCACCCAGAGCACTGCATACTGGTAGCTAAGGAGGTTGTAGGTCAGAGTTCAAGCCCAAAAAGCAGCCAGGGGAGGAAAAAAAATCTTCTCCAGGGAATTGGGAAAGCAACGCCTCTCTGTGGGGAGTCGCTGATGGTGCTGCCTCACAGTTGGGGCTGAGATTTGATACTACAATTTTCTGGGCTTGCAAGATGCTTATCACTGAGAACCCAGTTGGAGCAGGTGCGAAGCAAATTTTCTGTTGTTAGGAAGGGGCAGGAGCCAAAAGAAAGCTGACAACCGTTTCTTTGATGGTAAGCTGCTCTCAGAGGGCCATGATTCAAGGCTGCAAAAGCGGTTATTAACATCCGGTTTTAATAAAACCATTACTAAAGAAAAGTGAAAATAACCATCGCCAATGCAAAGTCAATGTTTCATACCTCAAATAGAAATGATATTTTATTTCTGATTATATTTGATATCATAAAAATCTTTTGACAGCACATATAATTTGAGTTCAGGCGAAATTTGAGAGGAGAAAGAGATAGAGCTATGATGAACTTCTTAAACATTCCCATAAAACTGCCCAGGGCCTCTACTGTGATGGGAAGCCTCTGTCAGGCTCCCAATCCCCTAGGCCGAAAACCTCAAAACCACCAGGCTCAGTGCCTTTCTTTTCCCAGTTCCTGCATTTGAATGAGTGCCCAGATTCACAAGCTGGTAACTACTTGCTCTCATGCTTTCTGCCCTTTCTCGCGGGCATCCCCTAGTTCAGGGACTGCTGCACGGACACCTTGGCTATTCTCCCCTCACTGCATCCTCCAGCATCGTAGCTCTGATCAGTGCCTCACAGGACAAAAGCTGCTACAGCTCATCACAGCCAGCAAAACACACCCAAACCCTTAAAACAATCCTTTGAGCCCTCTCTTCCCCAATTCCAAACTGTCTCTTCTTTCTCTCTCACTCATATTCCAAAAACACTGAGCATTCATGCGGGGAAGAAGAGCCAGGCAATTAAGACATGGTTCATGCTTCAGAGGAGGAAGACATATCCACAAATGCAAACAGGTCAAGACAGTATCAACTGCTACCTGAACAGCATGAGGTATGGTGTGCCTGTGTGAGAGCAGGGTGCTTAGTTCTTCTTAGGCATCTGAAAAGGCTTCAGAAGAAGGGAGTATTTAGTGGCGTTTGGGCTCAAGCCATTTCTACTACCTAGAATTCCTTCCTTCATTACCTTTCTTCCAACTCCTCAGCAAAAGGGCAAGGGTGGAAATTCTAGGCAGTGAGACTGGGCTGAGCAAATGCTTGAAGCTAAGTTAGCCTAAAGGGTTTTTACAGTCCATCTTAATTTCCTTATCATGGTCCAGATCCACAGTATTATCACCTATTAAATACCAAGTCTACTAGGCCTTCCCTTGTTAAATGAGTTTCCCTTTCCATTCTACCCATCCCTATTTGTAATCAAAATCTTTCAAAGCTTGCTCCAAATGCCACTCCTCACTGAAGCCTTTCCTAATCACCAATGGAATTCAGGCCTCCGTTCTGTGTTCCCACCCATATCACCTATTTCTTATATCACTTATACAAAAGACTCTGATGAAAGGTCCAATATCTTGGAACTTCCACTGCTCAATTCTGGGACAGTACAAAATGGAAAAATAATAATAATATACTACATTAAATGTCTGGGTATTTGTTCTTTTTAGATATATATAACTGCAGAATGTATTTTGACATATGATACATACATGAAGTAAAACTTCCCATTCTTGGGGTTGTACATGAGGTGGAGTTACACTGGTCCTATATCCATATATGAACATGTGAAAATAATGTCTAATTCATTCTAGTGTCTTTCCTATTCCCATTCCCTCTCCCTTCCCTTTATTATATTTTGTACATTGAATTTCTTGAACACTCAATTCCTTGAGTATCTGACACTGGACAAATAAAGGGCAAGAAGGGAAAATTTGTCTTGAAGAATAATTGGTAATATGTAACACATTATAAATGAAGAGAAAAAATCACTATTTTAAGCCATTAGAATAATTACCAATTGAGACCAGAAGCAAGTAATGGATACTAAAACCATCCAGTGATCATTTGGAACAAAATATCTACATATTTTTCTTAAACTCTGTCCCTTGTTGTTAGTTGTCACTCTCTTTAAAGGAGATTAAAGAGATGGTAAATGCAATGTATAATTCTGGATAAGGTTGAAAAACTGTTGTTAAGATAATATTGTCATCATATAAGCAAGAGGATCTAAGCTGGTAAACCCAGGATTGCTTTTATTAAAATGAGAGGGAAAAGAAACTTACACTAAATCCCAGTCACCAAGGGTCAGATAAAATATCCAGATGACATTTATTTTACCAGGAGAATTTTTCAGAATACCTTGTTTCATTCCTCAAGCAAATGTAGTCCCAGTAACGATTGTTATTATCATAAAAAACAAACTTTTCTCCTTCCTCCTATATTCATTCATTAACTCACAAATGACTATGTGCCTGCTGTGTACCACACAGGATCCTAGAAACTGAGACACAATCAGTGAACCAGAGAAGCCTCTGTTCTTATGAAGCTTCCATTCTAACATCTAGAGACAGAAACAAATCAGAATTTAGAGCATGTCAAGTGGTCATAAGTTCTAAGGATGAAAAATGAAGAAGAGAGAGGAGGAAGGCAAAGGTGGAAGTGACTTTCTGACCAGGGAAGGTCAGATCACCCAGAATTTGGAGGCATTTCCAAGGACTTGGTCTTTTGTTGTGTAGGAGGAGAAGCATGATGGATTTTGAGCAATGCAGCAACATAGTCTTGGGTGTTAAAAGGAGCCCTCTGACTGCTGTGTGGAAAGTAGACACAACAGAACCAAGAATCACAAAGTGAGAACTGTCTTGTCATTCCGGGTGGGAAATATTGCTCTTGGACTGGGATGGGTACAGTCGAAGTTTCAAGAAAAATGAAGAACTTGGAGCTGACTGGATTCGTTGACCCTTCCAATATGGTATTTGAAAGAGAAGTGTCAAGAAGTAGTCAAATAGTAGCTGGATAAGGGAAGAATGAGGACATAAGATGAGTAAGAACTAGTGACAAAGTGGTGGAATACTTAAATTGTGTATCAGTGGGGTTGTAAGATTTCAAGAGTTGAGGGAGGAGATCAGGGATCTAGGAAGACCAAAGGCAGCAGTCCAGGGAGGATACTTGAAATTGAGACACAGAGATAGATTGGTACCAACAGTAAGGCCTGATGGACTAGCACATTCATCAGCATTGCCTGAGGAGCTTCTTAAAACAGATTCTGGGCCTCAGACCCAGAGTTTGGGGCTTAGTAGCCTGAGATGGAGCATATTTACAACAGGTTGCAGATGATGCTGGTGAGGTTGGTCCAGGGACTACATTTTAAAAATCAGTACTTCAGTACTTCGGGAGTGTGGTCATAAGAGGAGGGGGAAAAGTAAAATGCAAGTCAGTATCTCTGAAGGAAACCAAAGACTCATGACTGAACACTTACAAAAATACCTAAGATTCTAACAAGTAATATTAGAGTGACAGTGAGACAGGAGCTTAGTCTTCAAGGAGTAAAAGGAATGACCTAGTAGACTGTGAAGGACTGCACAAGTAGCACTAGCTGCAGGTGTCCAATGGATGAGCATCAATGTGGAGGATTTTTAAGGGACAAAAGAGAGAAAATGCCATATTTTACTTCATAATTGTGACCACATTAATGCACATCCATGAATTTTCTGTGCATCCTACTCCTACATCAAAGATAGTTTAATAATAAAGATTTTTAATAATGGCATAATTTTTTCAAAAAGTTTTCACATAATGGTTGCATCCTTTCTGAAAAAAAAAAATAAATTGGCATAAAATATACAATGATGACGGAATAAAATATAGGTGGTCCCCAAACAGTAGAGAAATAGAAGGAAGGTGTCAGTAGCACCTCCAAGATACGTGTTAGGAAGGTATGGCAGAGAAAACAGCCAGTACTTGAGAGGACTGCAGGAGAAGCTAGGAGCCCTTGGGAGATCAGGTTTCCCTAATAAAGCAAGAAAGCAATATTTGGAAAAATGGTTGAAAACATAGTAGATTTTGCTAATAATGGACCATTCATTCCAGAGGGTAGAGTAAAATGGTGTCTGAAGCTGAAGACAGCAGGGATGATGTCAGTTGAGGCTTAGAGGAATTGGGGGCAGATGATCAAGAGCTTTGGGCAGTGACATGGTGCGCCAGGAATGAGAGTGACTTGCAGCAGTTAGGGTTGGAGAAGATGGCAGGAGGGTGGGGTCTCCCCAGGCACACAGAGCTCTAAGAACTTACACCTGGGGAGGGGGCACATTACCCAGAGGGGGAGGATCATCAAAGACATTTCCCTTTTCAGTCTGGACAGTGTCTGAATCTGAAGTCAGATTGTATGAGGTCCTAGGCTTCCCTCACTCTTCACCAAGTGACCTCAGTGCAAACGTTCCATATCTGAGAACCACATGCTTGACTGTTTGCTATGCAGGGTAAAGCATAAACCAGTTACAAAATCCAAAATCTCCTCATTCAGCCCATTCTCTGATATCTAGTTTCCGTCTCAGAAATAACCATGGATAATACTTTGTATATCCTTCCAGAAATATTCTATACATATGCCAACATGCATATATATATTCTGTGTTTTTTCATAGCCACATCTCTATACACCATGCTATGTCCTGCTTCTTCCTTTTACAAAGCAATATCATAGAGGATGTAAATGTATTGAACTGGGCCTTTAGTAAGGCTATAGAGGGTAGCAATGACAGAACATAGTGGACAGGGAAGGCAAATCCATACCTAGATTAACCAGTCATAGCAGCAAGGACAAACCACTGACCTTCCACAATAGAGGGAATCCAATGTAATCAGCCTGCCAACAAATCACTGGCTAACCTGGGGATGGGGTGCCATATCCGGGGCTCAAGTTTGATCTGTTGGTGGATAAGCTCTTGGTAATGGAGATAGTCCAATCAATCCTGATGAGCAGAAGTGCTTATTGTAAAAACCACATATTTCTCCTATCCCTGCACCAATGTCACTTCATTCATGCAATCACTATGCAAGCCCTGGGGCTGCTCTGCAATGACACTGGTTGATATCTGTACAATGGGATATCTTGTGAATTTCCTCCTCTGAATGAAATCTCCTTGGTGAGCTTTTACATAAAACATCCATCTCCTCATATTCTATTATTTTCTGTGAAGGTATACTGTCCACCTTATATCCTTGTCACCAACCTTCTTCTTCCAAGACCCTGACGAGGGCCAAGCTCTTACCACTCCCCAGGCGTCAATGCACATCAAACCCTCTGCCTGTTACTACTTGACTTCTAGCATCAACTGTGTGGCATCCTGCCACTCAGAAAGATTTTCTTTCCCTATCTTTTAGGAACACTCTTGAGTAGGACTACAATGTTTTGATAGCTCATTTTTGTTTTATCATGGAGAACTGTCTCTAACCTAGGTCCCTTTATTTTCCTTCAGAACTCTGGTAATAGAAAATTTTCACCAGCCTGCATATATGGTGTGAAGACAAAAAAAAATAATGCCACACCCATATATTTGATATATTAGACTCTCATTTTTATTACCTACATGAAACACTCTTCTACCTAAAATAGCTAGAACATTTTATGTTCTATTCAACTGAAAACTGACTGACCCATATGTATAATGGACATCTCAAACTTGACATATTCAAAAGTAAAATTTTGATTTTTCTCATTAAACCTGGCCTGTCTACCCACAGTCGTTCCCAATCTCACTCAATGAAAACTTCTTCCTTCTACTTGCTCTGATCAGAAACTTGTTTTATTTTAAAAATAATAATTAAAGCTAAAAAAAAACTAAGCAGTTATCATGCCTTTTTAATATGTATCTGAGTAGCTAAATAGCACCAGTTGCAGAAACCACATTCTTCTTCATAGAAAAATCACACCAATTTAGATAAAACATTCAAACTAGAAATCCCCATATTGTTGCCCCTAATTAGATAATTATTTCAGGCAAAGATAACCAATGTATCTTAAAACTATTAACTGAAACATTTATTGAGAACTAAATATTCTGTGAACCCTAAGTACTGCTCAATAGTTACTAGTTTCAAATGTTAACATTACAATGGAAGGATCAGGTTGTCCCCTCTCTGATTCAGGAAGCAATTTTAGTCTCATTAACAATGGGATAGTTACCATTAAGTGTCACTTTACATGTACATGAAGTACACAGTACTACTTGTGATATATTCTAACTCAAAATGTCCCACATGAACCTTATTGAGCCTTTAGGCTGAAAATTCAGTTTGTAGGAAATACAGGAAATAGAACAAGTTAAATGATGCCATAAATAAGTAATTAGTGACATAGCAGTACTGCTTAAAGTGTGGTGTTCAGAATGACAACCCAGCATCACTCAGCAGCTCCTTAGAAAGAGGTATGCTACATCAGTGACTTGTTTTTTTAGACTGGGGACCAGGATTTCATGTTTAAATAGGATTTCCAAGAGACTTGCATGTACACTAGAGCTTGCAAATTAACCTGGTCTCTTCTGTAAGTCCATGTCAGAAAAAGACAAATGAGAAAGGAAATGTTATAATGTTGTAGTTTAAGTATATTAATTAAATGATTCTTTTGGTTGGTACAAATTAGTTCTAAAAGACATTATAGAAACCCTAGGAAATTTGAGTATGAACCAGGGATTAGATGATGAGCAATTTTTGTTCATTCATTTGGTAGGATAATGATAGTTATTTGTAAAATGTTTTTAAAGAAGCATATTGGAATATTTCTGAAAGAAATATGTCTGCAATTCACTTTTGAACACATTGACATAATATAACGTATAAAGCAAATATGGAAAAATGATGTTAAGACCTACAGAATCAAAGTGACAAATATAGGTACCTATTGTAACATTATGTATTTTCTATATGTTTAACAATTTTCATTACAAAATTTAAAAAAATCTTGACTGGACACTATGGCACATACCTGTAATCCCAGCAACTCAGGAGGCTGAGGCAGGATTGTGAGTTCAAAACCAGCTTTGGCAATGGCGAGGAGCTAAGCAACTCAGTGAGATGTTGTCTCTAAATAAAATAGGAATAGGGATGTGACTCAGTGGCTGAGTGCCCCTGAGTTCAATTCCCAGTACCCTACCTCAGCAAAAAAAAATTGACACTATCCTTGACTTTTTTTACACTTAATAGCCCTCCATATGAGTAAATGCAGCTGACTGTAACTTCAGATGCAAGGCAGAGTCCACTCAATTCTCACCAACCTCTCCTACTCCCACAGTAATTTCTGTCACCATCACTTGCCTGGATTATTCCAGTTTCCACCTAACTTGCCTCCTGCTTCAATCTAGTCATTCACTCACATATTCTACTCCACACTCAGCAGCCAGAATTTCCATTTGAAAATGGATGTATGTCACTCTTTTGTTCAAAACCACCAAGTGACTTCCCATTTTTCTCAGAATGAAAATCAAGAACTGAACAAAGCTTGCAAGGGCCTTTATGACCCACTCTCAGCCACCTCTGTGAGCTCTGGGCCCAGTGCTGACTCCCCTCTGAACCTGAACTTCTTGCTCATTTCTATATATTTCCTATTTCCTCTGCTTGGAGCATTTTGTCCTCAGATATCCACAGAACTCCCTTTTCCAACTACTCTCAGTATTCTTCTAAAATTTTGCATTCAATGAAGACTTCCTTGTTCACTCTGTCCACAATAGCAAATAAATTCATCCTACGGTCTGGTGGTACACATCATCATTTCCAGAAATAAATTTATTTGATCTTTTTAAATTCTTCTTCTACCACTATGACATAAGCTACTTGCAGCCAAGAACTTTATGATTTGCTTTCTGCCGTATTTACTAGAATAGTATCTGGCATATGGTAGATGCCCAATAAATATACATACTAAATTAGCATTCTTGTAAAGAATAAAATATAAGGAAAAAAATCATGAAACTGCAGTTAGAATTGCATTAGAGAAACTAAGAACTGAATACTGAAAAACAATTTAATTCAGAAAGTTTTTATCTTTAAATCACCATAATATAAAGTAAATCCAAAATCATAAAGCCCTTATATTAATTTCTAAGATTAAAAAAAAAACTAAGGTAAATAATGAAGAATCAAAGATTTATCAAAAGTAGGTTTTGTGATAGACATCTTAATCCTTTAGAAGAAACATTTAGCATAGAAAAGCTAACCACCACTTTTTGCTACTAAGTTAAGCTTTTAAAAAAGTAATTTGATCCCTATCTCCTGCCTACTCCCTGCATTTACAATCTTAAAGTCAGTAGAACAAATTATAATTAAGAGCTGGCAAAATCTTTTCTAAATTAAATTTCTAAATTAAATTTAGAGCTGTGCTGAAAATAAATACTGAGCCTTTTGCTCAGAACTTAAATCAGTTTGCCTTCCAGAAACAAATTATCAGTTATAATAAAACTCAGTCAACCTGAAAACAACAGCCTTTATTCTACATGACACTAGCTGGTTTTGAAAAGCAACCTCAATTTTCTTATCCTGGCCTAGAGCCCCATCCGGCATTCAAGCTCCCTCATTGCAGAAGAGAAAGGAAAACGCAAAGAAGCAGGTGACTGAGGGGTGAAGGGCCACAGAGGAAGCCAAGATTGCACTCAACACTAGAAAGTGCCAGGTGATTCTGTAAACCTCTCATGAAGAGAACCAAAACAACAAGAAAAGCATTCAGAGAATTTGAGAACCAGGTTAGGAGGGTTAGAAAGAGAAGAAAATTCTTGAAGTTTTAAGAAAATGAATTAATTGTTAGATAAAGAAGACTTTTTAAAATGAGAAAATAAACATGTACATCCCAGTCCCTTAACAAAACAGAAACATTTCCATGCAACATAGAAATACAATACACTTTGAGGACTTATAGAAAGTCATCAGTTGCAAAGAACTTGAAAAATATGTTTAGAATGCAGTAACACCAGCTGTCTGATCACCATGACCTTGCTTTCCTTGCATCCAATTATGACAAACTGTTTAATATAAAAGCTACAGTGAGACACTTAAATCCCCAAACTTCTTGAAAAATGCATTTCAAAGTGGCAATGATCATTTAATCATAAGTTTACAACACTGTAATCATCTCCCAAATATATAATCCAAGATTTAAATATAAGTATGATTCAACATTAATATGCAACTGACTCAGTCCTCAGTCCTTTGGTAACCTCTCGATTCTTACTCTAGAGTAGAGACCTTTTTAGCACGCCAGTTTGCAATGAACCAGCAAAGTAAAACAGAATGGCCAACTGTTCCTCTGTTAGTAACAAATGTGCTAATATGTACTAGTTTAAACTTGATTTATCAGTGAGTCAATGAACCATGAAGGGTGGGGGTTAATCGGGGTGTACTCCAAACAAAGGCTCCTGAGAGCTGTAGGGACGCCACTCCCAGGCTCACATCTGTGCTGTTCTGAGTGCAGCACGAGGGAAATGGCTTGGTGTTCATCAAAGTTAAGAGCCCAGAACCTTGCCACAGCCTTGTGTGCATTCTCAACTATTTCACACAGAAAGGCAACGAAAGGGTTGCAAAGATAAAACCCAAACACAAGAAACTCCTCAGTTAACCGTAACTCTCAGGAGCTATTAATATTAAACTATGCCCTGTTAATGTGTAACAGTGATGGTAAAAGCCTTTCACACATAAGATTTGACAACTTTCCAGACAAGCTCAGAGTTGCACATATTTTATCTTGGGCCATTTATACTAAAATGCATCATTTTTGTTTTATTGCCAACAAAAGTTTATGTTGGTAATCTTTACATGTACAGATGGAAATAATTTGAATGCCTAGCCTACTTAAAACCTAAACAAAACCTTGTAACTTTTATATTCACTTGCAGTTTGCCCATGTAAACAAGTCTTCATTTCTAACAGCTAAAACTGAGTGAAAACCAGTTAGTAGTTCAACATTTAAATAATAAAGGAGCAAAGACTAGTTTGAGAGCAAGAGTAAAAAAGCAGTAGAGGGCAAAGAGAAAATTCCTCCAAACACATCATTCGCTTATTTTTATCATTTTAAAAAATCAATATCGTGAATTTTCCTGCTTTGGGAAATTGTTATGGAGTAAACCTATTTAAGTATATCATTTTTCCCAAAACAAATTTCAGAATGAAAATTCAAATGAAAAGAAATTTATGCAGCTGACTTTAGGAAGATTTTTTTTCTCCCTACTCTACTTAAAAGTCAACTATAGGATTAGTTTGAATAATAAGCATTTAAATATAAATTAGTTTCACAGCAATCTAATTTGATGACATAATTGTATATTTAATCACCTGCTAACTAGGAAACTATAAAATATTGCAGTTAATTCCATGAACATGTTTTAATTTAATGTTTTTATCTAGTAAGAATGCTTTTTCAACATATCCTCTCAGGATCATAAATATCTAGAAACTTTTACATAGAGAAGATTTTAGTTATCTACAAGACCTCAAGAAAAACATAAGTTATGTTGATAGCATTTCAAAAACAAATGTTCCATTAAAAAATGAAGATTCTTGGAAAGATTTGTGTAACATAATATATGATAAAGATTAATTACTGAGAATTTTAAGTTCATTGTTCAATTAAAGAGGTGTACATTCTTATATGACAAGTCACACTTGAATGAAGGTTAATGTTGATACATTATCAACATCTACATTTTGGCACTTACTGTGATTGAAATAACATCATCAAGAAAGAACCCTAAAGCTACAGAAGTACATTTATAGTATTTTGTTATTATTACTATATCTCTAAAATATACTTTTGTTGCTATTTAACTGTTTTTCAGGCTATATCATGATTTTAAAAACTATACCATATGAGAGAATATGAATTAACAGGTCATGTTGCCATGTTTTAAAAAGTCCTAGCAAAAACAGTTTCATATATTTTTGATATTTTACTTATATTCTAAGTTATAAATGTAAAAAACATCTTGAATCAAGCAATAGTTTTACATATGGGAAGTATAGCACAGAGAAATTAGATGTGAATGAATATTTAATAAAGAAAAAATTGGAACTAAAAGAGAATATACCCTTTTTCATGCACTCATGGTACATTCACAGAATAAGTGGTAATTTATTAGGTCATACCAACCATGAGGCAATAAATCCAGAGATTAAATGCAAAAATGTAGGGAAGGGGAAGGATATACTTGGAAACTTAAACTACTGTCACACAATTTCTGGGTGTATGGTGAAATACAAACAAAAATATAGAATTTCTAAGATCATAACAAAAATTCCTCATTTTGGAACCTATGAGATATGTTTGAAATAATGATTACAAGAAAAGACAGTCTTCAACATCTTCGTCAGTGAAAATAAATTTCCAAATTCAAAAGTTAGATAAGGAACAGCAAAATAAACCAAAATACCATAGAATGTCAAACATAAAGATGAAAGCAGAAGTTAATCATAGGTTATCCATTGGTTAAAAACTAAAAAGTTCTAGTTCTTGGTAGAAAAAAATAGACAAACCATTAATTAATTTGGTCACTAAAAAAAGGGGAGAAGCACAAATATGCAACAAAATAATTGATAAGGGGAAATTTTCTAGTGATAAAGGAAACTTAAAAACAAATGACTAAACTTCTATGTAAATAAACTTTGAAAATGAGGTGAAGTGAACAATTTCTTAGGAAAATTTAACTTACGTGAGTTGATGAGGTGCCTTTAAAAAAGGTCAATTTTCATAAAATAAAAATAATAAGTTTTTAAAAAATCTACCATACAGAAAGCACCTGGCAGAGATGGTTCTGCAGGAGTACTGTGGTGAACTTTGGTAGCACCGGTTGCCCCAAGGATGTAAAAACTGATCCGGAGCATAAAAACAAAGGAGAACTTCCAAGCCCTTATTAGCAAAGCAAGTATAGAATTGATACCTAACTGAAGAAGAGCACCAAGCGCACACATTTGACAAACTCAACATACATTGCTGGTCAACTCTCAAGATTTCAGGAAGGGACGGACTACAGTAATGTGAATTTGTCCTGCAGCCCTCACCACACCAAACAATGCAGAAACACTAGAAGTATGACCACTCATTTGCAAGAAGGCAAGGATGTTTATTATCCTCGACAATACTTCGTGCCATGGGAGGTTTGGGCAAACCCATGTGTTAAAGGATTGGGAGGTAGAAGAATATTTCAGAGGATGGGCCTTGTAAGAGGTCTTTAGGTCACTGGGGGAATGCCCTTCAGGGGGATTGTAAGACTCCAGTAACTTCCTTTCTCCCTTTTGTGATCCCTCTCCATGAGATGAGCAATTTAGTTCTGCCACATGCTCCCCCATGATGTGTTGTCTTGCTATGGATTGGTGATGAGGCCAACTGATCATAGGCTGAAACCTCCAAAACTGTGAAGAATAAATTTTCTTTTCTTTATAAGTTGATTATCTCAGGTGGTCTGTTATAGTAACAGCTGACTAGCATAAGGTATAAGAGCTTGAAAAGAAGTAAGGCATTTCTATACACAGATGAAATATTATACCTGAAAAATCTTAGAGATCAATTATGATATCAAGTAACAGTGAAAGAATTTAGCAGCTTTGTAGCATATAAGATGCAAAATTCAATTGCCTACATATACACATAATGACCAGCTAGGAAGTATAATGAAAGAGAAAACTCCATTCACACAATAAAATACTTAATAAAAAAAAAAGTAAAGAATTTGTGGTTAAGTCTAACAATATTCAAATATACATAAGGAAAACTACAGAACACCATGAATATGCAAAAATACACTTCAACAATAAAGAAAGATATCTATTATCTTTGGCTAGATATTCTCAACATCAAAACATAGGTTCTTCCAAGTGTGATGTGTTCTCAATTAAAATACTAAGTTTTGTTTCTAGATCTAGATAAGTTGATACTAAAGTATATTTAAAAATGAACCTGCAAAAATGAGCATAAAGCACTATAAAAACTGAGAGGAACTAGTCCTACCAAATATTACCACACTACACATTGGGAAACGAAGAGTAGACCAATGGAATAAAATAGAAAGCCCATAAATAGACCCATCTATGCATGGTAATTAAGAGTATGTATGATAATGGGAGTATCTCAAAACTCTAGGACAAAGATAGACCTTATAAATTTTATTTTTTAATTTACTGATCATAGGCTGAAACCTCCAAAACTGTGAAGAATAAATTTTCTTTTCTTTATAAGTTGATTATCTCAGGTATTCTGTTATAGTAACAGCTGACTAGCATAAGGTATAAGAGCTTGAAAAGAAGTAAGGCATTTCTATACACAGATGAAATAGTATACTATTCAAATAGTATAAATTTGTAATGTTGTTTTGAAAGATGAATACACCAAGGACTGCTAAATTGACCTAATTATCTTAAGAATATGTTCATTTTCGTAATGGAAACACTTAAAATCAATTTTCTTGGCAGCTTTAAGAGTACTGTTATTAACTATAGTTACTGTGTTATACATTAGGTCTCTTGAATTTATGCCTCCTAACTGAAATTTTGTATCTTTTGACCAGAATGTTCGCCCAAACCCTGGTGACCACTATTCTACTCTCTACTTCTCTTAGTTCAACAAACAGAATATTTCACATGTAAGCGAGACCATGGGTATTTGTCTTTAGACACCTGGATTATTTAACTTAGGATAACATCCTCCACGTTCATCTGTGTTATCACAAATGAAAGGATTTCCTTCTTTTTAAAGGCTGATTAATATTATGCATACACATCCCATTTTTGTTATCTGTTCATCTGCTGATAGACACTTACATTGACTCCATATCCTGGCTATTGTGAATAACACTACAATGAACGTGGGAGTGCAGATATCTCTTTGCCATACTGACTTTGTCTTGTCTGGAGATAGTCCCAGGAGTAGGATCACTGGATCATATAATTATATTTTTAATTTTTTGCAGAACCACCATACGGCTTTCCATTATGGTTATGCTAATCTATATTCCCACCAGCACTGTGCAAGAGTTCCCTTTTCTCCACATCCTTGCCAACAACTATCTTTTGTTTGCTTGATAATATCTGTTCTAACAGGTGTAATAGCTCATGCTTTGATTTTACATTTCTTTGATGACTAGTGATGCTAAGCATTTTTTCATGTACATGTTGACCATTTGCATGGTCCTTTGTGCATTTGTTAATCAGGTTATTTGTGGGCTTTTTGTTTTGTTTAGTTGGGGGGGTTGTTTATTGGAGTGGGTTGTTTTTGCCATTGAGTTCCTTGTATCTTTGGATAACCCTATTTAAAATGTATGGTTTGCAAATATTTTCCCCCTTTCCATAGGTTGTCTTTTTACTTTGTTGATTTTTTTCTTTGTTGTGCAAATCTATTTAGTTTGATGTAATCCCGTGTCTATTTTTGCTTTCATTGCTGGTACTTTGAAGTTCATTTCCAAAACCCATTGCCCAGACCAATGGCATGGAGCTTTTCCCCTATGCTTTCTTCTGAAGAGTAGTTTTATAGTTTCAAGTCTTACATTTAAGTCTTTAATCCATTTTGCCCTAGTCTTTCTGGAATGATAGACTTTTTCATAAATTATTTAAGACAACTATTTAGAAAAAAGATTATTTCCTTATGTCATGCAAAACAAATCCCAAATGGACGAGAGATCTAAACTTGATCATAAGAGCTCTAAAAGAAAACAGGTGAACCTCTCCATGAGTTAGGTAAAAAGAAAGGCTTTCTACTCTGACTCAAAACCCAGAGGCAATAAAGAAGGAGTGTAAATTAGCTACTTAAAACCTTTCAAATAAAAACTGTGCATGGAAAAATCACTGAGACAAAAATATATCACATGTATCATAGAAAAGGGCTAACTTCACTAAAGTATAATGAATTTGTAAAATCTGAGGGACCAAAAACACAAAAATATTATAGAAAATGGCCACATGTCATAAAGACAATTCATAAAAGATATTTTAATATGGCCCTTAGACACATGAAAAGATGTTCAACTTTACCTGCAACTTTAGTGCCGATTAAAATCAAGTGACACACCATTTCTCACCTATCACATTAGAAAAAGTGTAAAGTATAAAAGTAAAATCTGTTAGTGAGACTGTGAATAAAGGCACTTTATAAACCTGAAAAATACATGAATCCATGAAAGAGAATTTGTCAATATCTAATAGAACTACACATGCATTTAACCTTTAACCCTGAAAGTCACTTCCAGAACAGTACAGAAATTTGAAATATCAATATAAACTCATGGTTTCTAATAGCTATTTCCTAATTCTATCTGCTACAAGAACACAGAAGTTATGACATTCTAAGAAAATGAGCACACCTCACTCACAAATTTTGATTTCCCAATACCATTCCCCACCAAAAGAAACTCCTTAGGGTAACAATGGATTCCAGGGCTGGGGCAGGGAAGGTAGGAGATAAGTCTGTGTGCTAGATTTCTGTTACTGAAACAAAACACCTGAGATAATCAACTTTTAAAGAGGTTTTATTTTGACTCATGATTTTGGAGGTTTTGGGTTATGACCAATTGGCCTTGTTGCTTTGGGTCTATAGTAGCATAGTATATCATGTCAGTGCTGAGCATTGAACATAGGAACTTGCACATGCTCAGGAAGTACAATAAGTTACATTTCCAGACCCCCCAAAACAAATATTTTATCTATTTTACATGTATATTACACATACATATAAAATTATTCACCAATTAATCTCATGGCCAGGTTGAAAGAAAAGAGAGTATGAGATCATGGTCCCATAATTCTCTTTGAGGGCATCCCCATAAGGACTTAAAACCTCCCACTAGGCCTTACCTCTGAAATTTCCAGCATCTTCCAATGGCCTTCTGTGGACCAAGGTCTTACTTGTCTCATAGACTTTTGGGAGACATTCCAGACCCAAAATATAGCATTCCATCCAGTTTCTAAGAATCATGTCCATCTCACTACGCAAAATATGCCCATCCCCAACAGTCCAAAAATCTTAACTGTCCAAGTGAAGACTAAAAGTCTTAGTCCAAAGAGTCCTCTGAGACTTACAACAAATTTAGTAATCAAATATCAAAATGAAAGCCACAAACTTTCAAAAAATCATGATGCCATGAACATTTTATTCCATAGAGGTGAAACAGGAAGTAATGAGGGATCAGACCAAAGATTGAAATCCATCAGGAGAAACATTAAATCCTTAGTCTCCAGGTCTGGCACTTGGGGCACACTGTGGCAGGGTGTGGGCTTCCACGGTCTTGTGCAGCCCAACCCCTACTACTTTGCCCTCCAGGACTCTCTCTCCATCAGGTTTTACCTCTATCTGCTTTTTTACTCTGGGAAGCTATTCCAGATGCAAACTTTAGCAGTCTGAAGAAATATTCCCAAATTACTGGAAACAGGTTGAAAGAATATAGGAGCCAGCTAAGGCAGCTTTACACTTCTCAAAATTTCCATTACACCTCTATTTGCAACTTCCATTGGAGACATTTGACATTTCTGGCAGCTCCAACTTCTTGGGGTCTCCACCACAGCTTCATTCTCACAACTCCATGCATCACCATTGTCAGGGTCCACTCAAAGGATTCTGACCCTGTCGCACATGGCCCAGCCTCCTAGGTTTTCCTCTGAAATCCTGGTGGAAGCCTCTTGCATTCTGTGAGTCTGCAAATCAGCACCATAAACAGGGTCGAGGTCTGCTCTCAGTACAGAGCCATACCTGGGCCCATTTGAACCCTGACTGTGGTGGCCTCTTGTTGTATTGCTGGCTTAAGCAGTCCTGGGCAAGAAGGGCTCACTTCTCAAAAGATTCTGCCTGAAAGGTCTCTGAGTCTCTGATGGCTGTAGTCTTTATGATTCCTGATTCTAAAGATTCTTCCTCACCATCATATAGTCACAGCAACAATTCTACCCTCAGTACCAATTTTCTGTCAGATTTTTGTTACTGAAACAAAATAGTGGAGATAATCACCTTATAAGTTAGAGGAATTTATTCCAGCACAGTTTTGGAGGTTTCAGTCCATGATCAACTGACTCTGTTGCTTTGCCTATGTTGGGGGTACAGTCCATCATGGCAGAAATGTGCCCATTCATTTCACGGCCCAATGCAAAAAGAAGGGAGCAAGAGATCATGATCCCATATTTCCCTGAGGGAATGCCCCCAATGACCTAAAAGCTCCCACTAGGCCCCACCTCTTAAAGTTTTCAACACCTTCCCATAGCACCAAGCTGGGAACCAAATCTCTAACACATGGAATCTGGGGAACTATTCCAGATGCAAACTTTAGCTGTCTGAAGAAATATTCCTAAAGTACTAGAAATAGGTGGAAAGAAGGTAGGAGCCAGCTAAGGCAGCTTTACATGCTTCTCAAAATTTCCTTTACACCTAACAAGGAAAAACTAACTCATCTTATATTAAAGGAAAACTCCTTATCTTCCTTCCTAAAACTACTCTTTTTAGTTCCAGATATTCACATCTACCAATTCAAGATATCAGAGCCATCTTTGTGGTCTCTCTCTTTCCAGTCAGTTGATTTCATGATATTAACTGAATTAGCATCCAGGAAGGCATTGAGGAACAAGGGAACACAGCTTAGCATTAGATACTGCAAAGAACCCTGGAACCTGACCACATAAACAGGCTTTGTCCATCTATCCTCTCTTCATTGGGAAAAAGCTGCAGTGTGTAACTATTAAAAACAAAATTAACATTTTCAAAATGCATGATTTTCCACTTAAGAGGCTTTTTTTTTAACAAAATGAAGAT
Source organism: Sciurus carolinensis (assembly GCF_902686445.1). NCBI lineage: Eukaryota > Metazoa > Chordata > Mammalia > Rodentia > Sciuridae > Sciurus > Sciurus carolinensis. Next base: position 129,969,574 of record NC_062215.1, read on the forward strand.
TTTTTCCCCCTTTAATGATAAAGAAAATATGGTTGATTTGAAAAATCACTATTATAACAGTGCTTCAATGTGTAGTCATTGCAAATACCCAACTACCTACCTGGGACAACAACAAATATATTCATAGAAGAGTGTAATAAAATTCCTGAAGTCACACGCAATATCTACATAAACACTGCACAATTCTATTACCATTAATGGTAGTCTAATGAATGCCAGGGGGCTTAATAATTTGTTGTTTAATATGAAATATGTATTTCCTACTTACACACACTGGGAGAATGCTGTTTTATTACTTTTTACTTCATTTATTTGCAATAAAAAAGTGAGGATCCATTATACTCTCACGCAAGGATTGATTCAACTTTGAATCTCTATTGATGTATCGTGTTTGTATTTTGTTTAGGAAACCCTGAGACACACAAAGCCAGATCACTGGTCATAAACCTGTTTTTATATGTGCTTTTAAAATTCTTTTAGGTTAATGAAGGAATGTCTGTCATCTCTTCCATAATGCCCTGTGACATTCCTGCAAGGTATTTGAGAAATCTTAACAGGGACAGTCATGATGAGAAATTTGTTCAAGTACTAAGAAATGCATTATGTTACTGATTGCTCTGCCTGTTGCCTGCTCCAAGGGCCTGGAGTTCTAAATCATAATGTTGGGAAAAGGACACGAGAGGAATATTCTTCAAACAGGATGAGGTGGATGCTTTCTGACAAGAGCATGAAGTCTTCTTTTCAGGGTAGAATCTAAACAGCACCGCAAATGTGACAGAACTATTGTAGAGTATACCACTGACCTGATAGGAATGACACATTGGTTAAGGTTTCATGCTCTGGAATTTTATGTATATATGGATTTGCACCAAGTTCCTATATCACCTACTAGCTGTTAAACCTTAGATTAACAATTTTAAAACTATTTTAAGTCTTTAGTTTTTTAAAAAATATTTTAGTTTTCTTACGTACAATTATTTCACTATTTCCAGTCTTGCATTATTTCAATTCCTCAAACTCTACAAAACTCATAAAATAAGTAATTTTGTCTCCATTTTTGTATGAGAACATATTTGTAATTCTTGATGCTATTATGAGGATTTAATGAGATAATTCATAAAAGTTGCTTACAGAAGTGTCTAGCACATAGTAAACGCTTAATAAGTGTCAGTCATTATCATTAGGACTTAAATTTTTAAAATGATGACTTCTCTAATATTCGGTAAAGGAAGAAATGTTAACTAATTTATTTAACAGCATGAAAACTTAATTCAACCCTCTACTGGAAACATTTAGAGAATCTTCATTTAGCACTTTGAATATAATCACATAACAAGATCTGAGAACGTCTACCTAAATTATTTTTGTATAACTGCACTTCTTTGAAGAAATATAGTCAAAAGGACCTCTTCCTAGAAAAAAGATTTGAAAATAACATATTTGAGAAAGAATGCACTCCTTCACTTCTATTCTCAAGATATTCCATTAATAACTAAAGCAGGAATAATTTTTTGTATAACATACCAATCATTCTTTTCAATAAAATTATAATCAATTACATTAAAAATATAGCACTTCATCAGATTAAAAATGCTAGAGACTGGTGAGAAGCCCTTGGGAAAACTGCCCAGTGTCACTAATCTCAAATCCCAAGTATAGAATATGTAGCTTCTAAAGCAGGGTTAGACCCCATGTCCATTAATAGATGAATGCATTAAGAAAATGTGGTGTATATACATACAATAGAGTTTCCATGGGTCATAAAGAATAAAATTATGGCCAGGAGCAGTGGTGCACACTTGTAATCCCAGTGGCTCAGGAGGCTGAGGCAGGAGAATCATGAGTTCAAAGCCAGCCTCAGCAAAAGTGAGGTGCTAAGCAACTCAGTGAGACTCTGTCTCTAAATAAAATACAAAATAGGGCTGCGGATGCGGCTCAGTGGTCAAGTACCCTTGAGTTCAATCCCTGGTACACACCACCACAAAAAAAAAAAAAAAAAAAAAAAAAAGAATGTGTAGCTTCTAGAAGACTAATGCAAGTTTGCTACTGGCTAAAAGGTTAGTGACTGTGGGTTAGAGCTGATGCTGATGCTAGGAAAAATAAAAGGAAATGCTTGCCAAGCTCTCAGTCTCTAACAGGTTCTTCTGAAGCAGCCAAATAAGGAAACTCTTGGGAAGTAAGTGACAATCTTACAGGGCTCTGTCAGCAATGGGTACTGGTTAACCTTGAAGAACAAATAAAAAGTTCTATAACCTACCTGCAAGTGTCTTTGGTGACTGGCATGCAGCTTTCTACGTGTTTGTTAAATCAAATGTGTTGGCTCAAACGATCAATATGCATGGCTCAAGGCCCTGCAACTTCACGCTTACTGAGGGGTCTTCTAAAGGAAGTAAGGACTGGTGCCCTTCCAGACCTATTAGTTAGAACCTCTCAGAACTGTCAGAAATGGCAAAGTCCTGAGCGGGAGGAATTTTTAATAAAAGAAATTCACATGTATGTCACAGTAAAAGAAAAAAACTATTTTCAATAGTACCCTATTTTATATTTTCAACTTCTCTTTTTGTTTGATCATTTTTTTAAAGTGTACTTATTTCAGATTCTCTGCTTTTCCTATTATGTGAAGTTCTCAGGGAGCTAATGCTACTATTTGCTGTGTCTGCAGATTCTCCACTTGGTGAATTTCTCACATTGCTAATTGTTGAAATGGAAATGGGTCAAAATGTCAAACTAGCATGCTCTAAGTTCACAGAGAAAGAGAACTTTTTTCCCTATTCCTTTATTAAGCAAATTTCACATGATAACTATGTTTCCATATTTTTCTACTTTAGATAAGTATATATTATACTACAAATTTTATGATATTAGAAGTTGAAGTAAGGAGATTTCTTTCAATATTTTGATAACCACCAGAAAGTTGAGTGGTGAAAGTAGTGATTCAGAGTTTATTAGAAACCAGTTTAATGTCACTATTTTCCTCTGTCCAATTCAGAAAGCAATGGAAAATTCAAAGGAAAAAAACACATAACTGAATAAAATTTTAAAATTCAATTTCAGTAGTGGTTTGAGAAAAATACAGGTTTCTTATTTGCAAATCAGTTTATAAGCAATATCATAAAATTATAGAAAAATCACATTTAAACGTATATTTGATAAGTAACTTATTGAAAAGAATAAAATTATGTGCACATTCTCTGTTGGTTTCAATGATGGGGTTGCCAAAAGTGTGCATTCGGGTAGTTAGAAGACTTGGAGGTCTCCACATGACTGCTGGTAAACAAAAAGGCCTAACAGGTTATAATATGCCAACAGGTTATCATTCTTAGGATGACTTCATCTGAGACTTTCAAGTGCTCTAGTTTTGGGGAGGTGTATTCAAATAAAGTCACCCTCAAAACCACTAAACAGAAAATACTAATCAACTAGCTCAAGAGTGAGTGGTAGGTACAGAGACCACACTGCAAAAGCAAGTCCTGGGAGGTCAGGTGAGTGTCATACTTCACAGACCCCTGTCTTGAGCCACCACAGGAGGTGGACATCACACGAACCTGGTTGGATAATACCTCAAAAGGTATTGGACTTGATATTAACATAAAAATGAGGAAACATTTACTGTTTCCACATTAATAAACATATACATATACTTATAGTAAAAATGTATTTAAAAGTGAAATGTGTCATTTAAATGTCCAATTCAGCTGGTAAGAAACTGGAGTTATAAATTTATTTTTCAAAGCTTCAGAAGAAAAGCTAATTATAGTTCATACATAACATCCTTGCAGTAAATAACTTGTCCCTAAGGAGACAAGCCCTGCCAATTCAAATAATGCACAACCAAATGTCTGAAGCTACCTTCTTTTGACATATAACAACTGCTCATTTAAAAGTAATCATTATGATATTGATTTTCAGTTTATTTTTCCTTGTAAGCACCTCACTTGGCAGCATATCTAAGTCAGATGTCACCTTAGTCCATTGTACTGTGAAGAAAAATTCTTCCTTGTTCATTTAATCGATGATACAACTTTGACAACCGAAAAACATATTTTACTATAATTTTCTTATATGCTACAACATAAGTAGTAAACAAAATTGATGTTTTAAGAAACCCTGATCTTTGCTCTCAAGGAGAGAGCATCCTATGAAGTCTTACATCATGGAACAGATTTAATCTAATGACAAGTTAGAGAAACCTCTTCAGAAAGAAAAACAAGTAACTTTCCCATTTCCTTTATGGTTTATATCTCAAAGCTGATTGGGTTTATTAACATAGAAGAGTAGGTTACATGACAAGGACAAAAAAGAATTAAATACATCTGGCTCATTTATATTCTACTTCATGAAATTAGCATTTAGAAATGAAACTGAAAAATATGACATCAGAAATAACTCACCCAAATGTGTATTAAAAATGCTTTGTTAATTGTCTCTGGGTAACTATTAAATTTTAGTTATAAATTAGAAAAACCTAAACAAAACTCGTATTTTTTATGTACCTATATACTTTATTGCTCAATTCTCTCTTGGCCACCAGGAACCAGCATAGCAGTCTTGTAATATCGCTCTTGCCTAAAGAAGTCAGCACATTGGATTGCAAATATTTCAACCGATTAGGACTCTTCCATACCCTATAGTGAATTCATTCTAAAACAGCTATTTTCTCAGCTGTGGTTTTTTAAAAAAAATTGTTTTTAGATATTCATGACATGTATTATGATATATTATACATAATTTCCCATTCTTGTGGTTGTTCATGATATGGCATTACAATGGTCATGTATTCATATATGAACATAGGAAAGTTATGTCTGACTCATTCTACTGTCTTTCCTATTCTCATCCCCTTTTCCCTTCCCTTCATTTCCCTTTATCTAATCCAATGAATTTCTATTCTCCCTCTCCCTCTTGTCATGTGTTAGCATTCACATACCAAAGGATCCACCCATTTACTGGCAAAAGTCATTCTTTTCTATGACTGAGTAATATTCTATTGTGTATATAAATCACATTTTCTTTATCCATTTATGTGTTGAAAGGCATCTAGGTTGGTTCAGAGCTTAGCTATTGTGAATTGTGCTGCTGTACACATTGATGTGGCGGCATCACTGTAGTACATTGGTTTTAACTCCTTTGGATATATTTCGAGGAGTGGGATAACTGGGTCATATGGTGGTTCCATTCCAAGTTTTCTGAGGAATCTCCATACTGCTTTCCAGAGTGGTTGCACCAGTTTTTAGTCCCATCATTAATGTATGAGTTTACCTTTTTCCTCACATCCTTGCCAACACTGCTACTTGTATTCTTGATAATTGTCATTCTGATAGGAATGCAATAAAATTTCAGTGTAGTTTTAATTTGCATTTCTCTAATTGCTAGAGATGTTGAACATTTTTTCATTTTTGATCATTTGTATTTCTTCTTTTGTGAAGTGCCTGTTCAGTTACTTTGCCCATTTATTGATTGCTTTTTTTTTTTTTTTTTTTTTTTTTTGGTGTAAGGTTTTTGAATTCTTTATATGTCCTAGAGATTGATGCTTTATGTGAGGTGCATGTGGCAAAGATTTTCTCCAAATCCGTAGACACTCTCTTTATATTATTGATTGTTTCTTTTGCTATGACAAAGCTTTTTAGTTTGATACAACCCCATTTATTCTTGATTTTACTTCTTTCACTTTAGGACTCTTATTGAGGAAGTCAGTTTCTAAGTGGACATGGAGAGTTGGGCCTACTTTTTCTTCTACTAGGTGCAGGATCTTTGGTCTAATCCCTGGGTCCTTGATCCATTTTGAAAAACTCAATAGTCTTATGCTAAAAGGGTTCTTCAATTTTGTTTTTACCTTTTTTTTTTTCATTTTTTCTTCTATGATTTTTCTTCTATATTTTAATATGTAAGTATGCCCCCAAGATTTTGTATTTAATAGTCTGCTTTTTGAAAAAGTTCTGTACTACTTGCTTCTAAAGTTTTAATCTATTTTCATCAACTCTTCTTCTCCATAAATTTCTTTCAAAGTTCCCAGAGGCTCATCATCTCCAATTGCACCATGTAGTACATTCCAATGGGCCAAAAATAGAATATTTTCTCTTGAATCAACTGTGTTTTACAATAAACTGCATCTGCTTATTCTCCAAGTCACTTGAGCAAATGGTTTTAGAGTTTCACTTTCCTTTTGCCATTGTTTTGTTTTGCTTCCCTCTTCTTTCGACTTCTGCCGAGTTCTGAGGACCCCAAATATCTCCTTCGGGGTACTGAGTGCGTTATTCCCATATGGGTTGGCTGCTAGAAAGCTTCTGAATATCCATTAACATTTAAGTAATTGTTTCTAAGGAAAAGCTTGGTTCAGTGTTCAGAGGAGCTCACAAGTCACCATTTCTAGGAAACTCAAATATACAGAAACTGGCTCATACCCTTACTGGATAAAAATCAACATAGCTACTATACACTCTTGCTATATTTAAAATCTGTGCATATTTATCTTTGCATCACAGGCACAAAAAAAAAGTAGAAAGACTATGGTCGATTGCTTTTACCACAACAACTATAGAGTCTTTACTACTTTAAAAAAAAAGATTTGAATCTCTAAATCAATGATAAATTATTGTGGTCCCTGTTCATTTGTTCATATCTACATTGTGACCCTTAACACATTTTTAATTTTTTTTTATTTTTACATACTGTATTTTGATTCATTGTACACAAATAGGGTACATTTTTTCATTTCTATGGTTGTATACAATGTGGATTCATACCATTCATGTACTCATACATGTACATAGGGTAATGATGTCTGTCTCATTCCACCATTTTTCATACCCTCCCCTCATTTCCCTCTACATAATCTGAAGTTCCTCCATTCTTCTCTCATCCCCCCCTAAACCCCCATTATATATCATCATCTACTTATCAGGGAAAACATTCAGCCTTTGGTTTTTTGGGATTGGCTTATTTCACTTAGCATGATATTCTCCAATTCCATCCATTTATGTGCAAATGCCATAATAGTATTCTAGAAGGCTATTATCAAGAACACAAACACTAATAGATGTTGGTGTGGATGTGGGGGAAAAGGCACACTTTTAACACATTTTTTAATACAATGAATTGTCTAGTCTATATCCAGGGCAAAAGAGTTCTCTATAGGAGTACATCTTCAGTTTTGTATACCCAACTCTTAACACAGAGTCTAATACAAAATGTGTATTGGATGAATGAACCTCTAATGCCCACTAGTCATAAAGTTATGATGGCTTTTCTATTACTAAGAATAGAAAAATGATGCTGCACCTAATTGCGCTTGGAACAGTAGAACATGAAAGGAGCCAACTTATTTTCAGATAAAAACAGACTTCTAAGATGGCTTTATATTTATAAACCTACAATTATATTGTCACCCTTTGTCAATTAGACTTAAAATCTCAAGTGTTTCAGAATTGTTTTCTCCCCTCCTAGTGCTGCCAGTCTGTTTTCTTAAGAATTCATCACATCTTATTCATTGCTCTGATTCAAAGAGAAAATGTGCATATTTGAAAATGACTCTTAATATCCAAATTATGTTAAAATTGTAACACTAATTAGACTAAAAGACCAAACACTTGAGGTCTGAATGTCTTTCTCCATCATGTTTTTCTAATCTGAATTTTAAAAAAGGAGGTAAGATATAAAGCTGGCCGGGGGGGAAAAATTCCCTTGCTAAACAAAGATAAAAATCAAAATAAGTCAATGCAATTTTTTTAAAAACAATGTGTTGATTTCATCAGCACAACCAGTTAAAAGCAAGGTCTTTGAAACTAAATAGAATTTCCTGATATTTAACTGTGAATCACTTATTTCTTGTGGTATCAAATTCATCACCTCCCAAAGTTAAGTTAGCTCCAAACACCGATTATTAGGTGGGAAATTTTCTCAGGGGGTACGGGTGGCTAAATACTGAACAATCACCATCTGCCAAATCTGATGCACTATTATCAAATAATAGGGACAGTGGATATAAGACCAGAAGATAATACACATGGAGACCCAACTCCATGCAAAGCAGAGCCAGAGAAAACCAGGTAAAGGTAAGCAATAGTCCTATTTCAGACTAAGGAGTCAGGGCTTCCTCTACTAATGGAATGAGGTTTGATTCAATGGTATTTGACTCTCAGATGACAGGCACTTTAATGAACACCTAGAGGGAATCTGAACATGAAAGAAATAGTAAGAAAAATTGAGAATAAAACCTTAAAATGGAAGTACCAGTATAATATAATGATTGGCAGAGAACTTTGGCACTCTGGTCATTCCCTTGTGCATGATGAAGTTTACTCAGAACTGCTTTTGAGGGGAGCAGAGATGAGAAGTTGATTCCTCCTATAAGGACTATGTGTCCCCTTGAATATAGAGATGGGACAGTCATCTATTCAGACACTCTTAGTTTTCATTTTCATTAGAAGATTTCAACCCTGTGTTGTTTGCTTGCATTGGTTGACTCTAAAAGTCAATCTACTTGCTTTTAATCAGCAAATTACTCCAGGACCATGCCAGAGTATATGACCTTAAATATTTTAGTGTCTCCAACTCTTATCAAAATCAAAAGTACAAGAAGTAATATCCCCAAACGATGTGGCCTAGATAATAAGTTGTTTAGTCATCTCCGTAATTTGTCTAGATTTTAACATTAAGTTAAACCAAAACATCATTAAGCTGACTATCTGGACAGTGTATTTGGGGGCTGTTTTGTTTGTTTAATGGCAAGACACACTCCTCCTATAAAATTGCTTTTACTGAATTGAACTTTGTTGTGGTATCCTCTTCTACTTGCTTTTGGCTTTATTGGTGAGATATATTAAAGAAGTTGCATGCCAGCTTTTTATAAGCCCCCTGGGAGATTTCTCAGGATTTCAGTGCAAGGAAGAGTTTGATGCTTCTTTTACAGAACATGCAAGTCCAATGAATACCTAGTCGTGTTAATAAATGTAATTGAAATGATTAATATTTCATTGTTAACTTTTCCTCTTTTGAATTTGAAATAACAGTGTAAAAGTCCCACTGTTAAAGTGGAATGCTTTTAGTTAATTACACAGATTTTTGTCCGTTTTCAGAAATGAACTCAACTGTGGCCTCTGTGGGTTCCTGCCCTCTTGAAAGAATTGGGTCCCTTTGAAGGTTCTGAAGGGGCTAATGAGGAAGGAAGGAGCTTCTTAGAAGCAGGATCTCCCAGTTTTAATACAGTCATGTCAGCTTACTGGTATCCTCTATGTGCATAACCTTAGCAGTGGTCTGCCAGTGACCAGCATGGGTCTTCATGATGTTGATCACTGATGTTAGACCTGAAAATTTCTGACATCTCTGTGTGCATGCTCTTTATCTGGCACCCATCTTTCTTCTGAGTCATCCAAGCCCAAACTAAACCATCAACAATACCAGCTGCCACTGCCTGGTCAATCTGGCAAAAAGGGAGAAGTGGGTTAAAAGGAAAATAAACAAGATTTGCAAACCTATGAGGATTAAAAAAAAAAAAAAAAAAAACCAAAAAACAAATAAACCCTAATAATCAGATTACATTTTAACTAGATAACTTTAGAAATTCAAATTGCATTGTGTTTATTATTTTATTTAGTGTACAAAATGCAAAAATGCCATTTAGAAATGTTAGATACAGAGTCCATATATGAAATATATTCTAATAAATATCTTCTTAGATGTTCATCTTCAGAAAAATGTATCCTAAGATAGACAACCTTCCATTGGCATAGTATCAAGTAAGTCCCCTTAGAGATTATCTTCAAAATATCATTTTCAAATGCCCAGGGTAGTTTCTATGCCCAGTATAGGAACTATGCTGTCGATGTGTGCCTAGAAGAAAATAAATTCTAAAATAAACTCAAAGATGTGAACATAAAATTATGCTTCTAAAAGTAACTTGTAAGTGGACTAAATTATTTTAAAAAATTGTTATTTCAGATTATAGAAACTTCTTTGTAAATGTGGTCATTCAAGGGCTAATTCCTAGCTCATCCCATGGGGCCAGCATTAATTTGATGCCAAAGACAAAGAGACTAAAAAACAACTACACATCAATATCCTTTATGAACTTGATGCAAAAAGCCTTAACAAAAGTTGAGCAAAACAAATACGGCAGCACATGAAAAAGCTTGTTCAGCATGACCAATGGATATGTTCCTAGAATGCAAGGAAGGTTAAATACGTGAAAAATCAGTGTAATATTCTTATATCAACAGAATAAAGGGTGAAATATGATGATCTCAACTGATGTAGAAATAGCACTTGACAAAATTCAGTGCCCTCTCATGATAAAATACTCAACAAACTACGAAGAGAAAGATGCCACCAACAGAATCAAGTGTTGTTTGTACCCATAAATGTAACGTGTATATTGATAATCTACATCAAGGAGACAATGTTTATTAAAAACTCCCAGGAGTACTTACCTGCCAAAATTTTCTTGAACTGTCTAAACCATATGTCACAGTGGTCTTCACTTAAATTAATAAGATCAAGGGTGGAATTCTTTAATTTGTTTTGTTCCTTCTTCAAGCAGATGAAAAGTGTGATGCCTAACAAAGTACCACTTCTAGGCTGCTTAGCAGAGCAACGCCGCTTCAGCTTCACAGAGAATACGTCTTTGAGCTCAACAGATTCTTCTTTATATCGCAAATCAAATTTGGAATCACCTGAAAAGAAATTAATTCTCCTCAATAAAAAACCATTACATCCATATCTTAAATGTATGCACAATAGTTAAGACCCAGAAAATCTTTATCATTTTCCATGGTGGGACTTTCTCTTTACATCTGTCCCTGTATGAGATGGGAAGGGAAGAAAAGAAAAATGGATCTATTTTCCCAAAATGAAGGGGAAGAAATAGAATCAGTGGAGAGCATTCCTGCCACACTAGGCACACAATATTCAGAATCTGAGAATATTTAATGTATGAAGAATTCTGAGAACTTAGAGTCACATAGTAATAATAAATTAGTATCATTCAAGGGGCTCTTTTGAACTAATTGTGACAAAGTAATGCAAAACCCAGAACTCACAGAAGTAAGTTATGCCAGCTTGTTGAAGGCAACCTTAAAGAAAAGGAAATGTACACCCCTGGTAAAGTCACCTATGTATGAAAAGGAAGTAGGGGAACCCTGGTGGTATCCCCTAGTTGAGGGGGAATTGGGGACCCAAAAAGGTCAAGGTGACAAGGATTCACAAGGCAAATTACCAGAAAGGAAAAGGCTTCACAGAGCACTTGAGATCTGCAGAGGTGCCCTTGAGTCTTCAGCAAGTATTGGTCAATGTGTGAGGTGAGGGAAAGAACTATTCACAGGATTAGCAGAACAGTGTTCAGATCTAGAGTTCCAACTAGCCAAAGTGGAAAACCACCAAAAGTCATGGGAGATTGGGGAGAATATTTAGAAGAGTATTGTCCTGTCAGTGAGTTGACCAAAGCTGCCACCTAATAAGCCTAAAAAATAAGCTGCAGAAGCATTGCTCTGCTTACATGTAACTTACAAAGCACAAGAATATTCATAGAATGTAAAAATGCCCTGCAAGGTTCACAATATCTTTCATCCAACTCCACATAACTAGGTATGAAAACTCTGCGTGTCCCATAATAGAAAAAGTAGTGAATAAAAGCAGATTAAAAAAAAAAAAAACAGATAAAACAGTAAAAAGCAGAGGCTTTGTCTCAGCCTCTTCAGCCCTTCAAGTATGTAGTCCTCAGACTGGAGTGAGAACTTTGAGGCATTTCAAGATATTCATCGTCTTCATTTTCTGTAAGTTTTTAACCTTTTTTCAACCAATCTGTAAATCATAGCCTGATTGATCACAAAGCACAGGTACCACTATAAAAGAAAGTAAGAGAAAACCCTTCACTCAATGATTATGTAGTAGGATGGGAGGAACCCAAAGTCCATTTTTCAAGCCTGTCATTCTTTAGAAAGTTCAGGTTTCAGATCAGGCTACAGTCCACTTCCATCCTTTGGTGACCTAAGACCTTAAAGTATCAATTCAGCAGGTTCTTCTTTGTATAGCAAAACATTTCATAATCTCAGGAAACAATCTTCATTATTACTGTAATCACTTTAACCAATGGAGGGCACATATTTGTGCCAAGATCTCTTTATACCTTTATGAATCCAATGAGTCACCTCAACATCCCTTTTCTATAAATGCTAATCAATTAACCTATATTGTAAAATTAACTTTTCTCTAGTACAGTTCTCAAGCTATCAATCTTAGAAGCCCTTTCTACTCAAAGATCGGAGCGTCCCAGATAACTTGTTTGTGTAGGTTTATAAGTACCGGTATTTGTTATGGTAGAAATTGAAATTGAGATTTTTTTTTTAAAGAACAAGAATTTAATGTATATACTCCTACAGGGCAAGGATGTCAGACATATCCCAGTCTGTGCAGAATCCACTGTATCCTTGGGAGAGAATGAGTGACTACTGCAAATACATTCTTAGTGATCTGATGAAAACAGCTTTGACTTTACTAATTCCTGAAACACACTCTGAAAACATTGCTTTAGCTATTTTAGATTGTTTGTTCCCCTTTGATCATATTATGAACTTAAATTCTTTTTCAGTCAATGTTCTCATTAAAATTTTTGTTTTCCTCTTAATATCACCAACTGACCAGTGTAAGTCCCTCCAGTAAGGCTCCTTTGTAACCTATCTTTTAAAATAGCCTCTTATAACACTATAGGGTTTCAAGTTCATCTGAGTTTTGCCAAGAGTCCTACTTTTAAGGAAGAATATATTAGAAAATCTGGCTAGAGTGGTATTATATATGAGGAAACCACAGTAAATCAGTAATATTGCTATGGTTTGGATGTGAGGTATTCCCAAAAGCTCACATGTGAGACAGTGCAAGAACATTCAGAGGTGAATTGATTGGGTTTTGGGAGCCTCAACACAATCAGTAATTAACTGAGTGGTAACTGAAGGCAAGTAAGTTGTGGCTAGAGAAGGTGGATCATTGGGATATGCCTTTCAGGTGTATATTTTGTATCTGGAAGTGGAGTCTTTCTCTCTCTCTCCCTCCCTCCCTCCCTCCCTCCTTCCTTCCTGATCATCATGTGAGCTGCTTCCCTCCACCACACTCTTTCACCAGGATGTTCTACTTCACTTCAAACCCTGAGGAATGGAGCCATCTGTCTATGGACTAAGACTTCTGAAACTGAGCCCACACATTTTTCCTTCTTAAAATTGTTCTCAGGTTTTTAGTCACAGCAGGGAAAAAGCTAACCAAAACAAATGTATTTGTACCTCATACACTTATTACCATTTATTTGCTCCTGTCGAACAGGTAGGCCTGTGGCCTTCCTTATAGTACACTTGAGAAAGTCCAGTGATTTCTTACACCCTTCCTGTACCCTCAACAATGAAGGGAGCAGGTTATCCTGGTAACTCCCCACTCTGTGGTACACGGAGAACTATGTGGTAAATAGTGTCCTGTGAAGCTCAGGAAGTCTGTCTGAGTACAGGAGTACTGCTGAGTGTCTGCTTCATGCAGCTGGGTGTGTATATAAGCTACATCATATTCCTGCCTAAAGAAACTTGATTCTGGTAACATCTGTGGGTATTCTTTCCACCAAAATTAAACAATTAGCAACGTTGAACATTCTTTCATTTGTTTTTCATTTTAGTTTCCTAAGAGTTGCCTCTACACAAGCTTTGCCCTACTTTAATTTGGTTGTCTATTTTTTATTCATTTGCAGGAGTCATTCAAATAATCTTGAAATTAATCCCTTAATATATATTATGTTGGTAATAACTTCCAGGCTAAATTTACAGCAATTTGTGTCACATATAAATTTTATCTTATGTAATGAAACATACAAGAAATAAGAGCACAGAGAATGAAAAGAAGGAAGGAAAGTGAGAACAAAAAGCAGCCATTGGGGGAAAGAAAAATTGGGGCAAAATATACTCTTTACTTTTACTTTGAAGTTCTACAGTGTATTCTGAATTCTTTCATATGCATTTGCTTCATTTTAGCTAACAATTCAATAACTATTCCAATTTAAAACCTCTTGCAAAATTGAAAATTTAAATATATTAACCAACAGCCAATATCATAGGACAGAGAAAAACAGAAGAATTTCCAGAAATCAGAATATCTAATTATGACCTTCACTATTCCCAATTATTCTAGACATTCTAACCAATACCATAAGGAAAATAAAATAAAAGATAAAAATTGGTGGTAGAGGGAGAGGGAGCTGAAACTGTAATTACATCACAATATATGTGTAAAAATCAAAAGAGTCAATTTAATCATTAGACCTAATAAAAACATTCAGTGAGGAGGCTATTACAAATGTGTCTATACCTGAGGAGACATAACGCAGATAAAGAGATACCATACCTATTAGTGTATCATACCTAGGAATAAATTAGCAAAATGATAGTAGACTTGAATGGGGGAAAAAACATTTGAAATTTACTAAGAATATAGAATTGAATAAATGGAGATGTACTAAATTCCAATATCACACATTTTATATGCCAGCAATCTCATTATTAGTAGCTATAATACAACTTCAGTCAAAATCTCAATGGTATATTCTTTGAAGTAAGAAGGAACAAGGAATCTAATCAAGTGATTTGCAAATTCTTTTGGAATAAATGTATTACATTAACTTAAAAAATGTTGTAAAAATAATGAAGGAGAGATCATGCCCTGTCAAGTATATTTTAGAAAGTTATAATAATTAAAATATCTTTAAACAGAGAAATGGATGAACCAGGAAAACATTTATATGCTTTTAAAAATTCCCTAATGTGTTAAAGGTAAAGTCTAAGCTCAGGGAGAAACAGTGAAAGATGACTTAAAACTGATTTAATTTTTGGAAGAGAAAAAATACAGCCCCATCTCATAATATGCACCAGTATTTCTAGATTAGAAATTTATATAATTATAAGAAAAAGACTTAAGCATAATAGCAAAGGCAGACATTCCCAAATCAAGATAATTAAAATAAAAATTATTCAATGTCTACAAAGTCCTAAAGACCTATAAAAAGGAGTCACAAGCAAAGGCCAAATGAACAGAAATACTTGCAACACATGACAATTATATAATCTATTTAATCAAGAAATGAAACACTTTAATGGAAAAGCACATAAAAGACCCAAGCAGGCATTTCACAAAAGAAGAAATGCAAATTGACCAGTGAACATATGAAAAAGTTCAACCTAATTAGTAATCAAAGAAATGCAAATTAAAACAACAAGATACCACTTTTTGCCTTTTAGATTGGCATGAGATCAAAAATAAGGCTCAATGATGGTACAGCTAAAGGGAAGCAATTCCAGCGCTGCTAGGAATGAAAAACAGTAACTGCTAAATAATAAGTTGGGAATATGTATCAAAAGATTTCAAAATGTTAATTGTAGCAACATTTATAATAGCTGAAATATTTAAAGAAACATTCATGTTCTTCAATAGGAAGATGGTTGAAGAAATCAGTCATCTGTAAGTGAATTGAGCAAGTGTGAACTCTGCTAGTCTGGAAAGAGTCATGCTAAGAGGAATGAATAAATAGAATAGAAGTTATAAAAGTAGTCTGAGGAATTTGATACCACTCTTATTAAAGAGATTTTTTAAAAGAAATCTAAACAAAATCACACAACAAATTTAACATTGGCAAACTATTAAAAGAGAAATGTAGCTTTTGAACAATGTAGCTCAGTAACAGAATTTTGCCTATCATGTACCAGACCCTGGGTTCAAATCTCAGTGGAAAGGGTTGGGGAAGGGAGGGTGTGGAGAGAAGGGAATATTAAGTTAGATTTCTTATAAACCTCTATAATTTTCTTTTGAGAGAGAGAAAGATGCCATAGGGAATGTGAGGTTAGATTTTTCTTATAAACCTCTATAATTTTTTCTTCCAATAATTAACATTACATACTTCAATGTAGAAAAAAAAATACTTTAAAATATGCATGGTTTTCTCCAGCAATTTACTTCCAGGAATTTACCAAAAGGAAATAAATACACAATTAGTTAAAAGAAAGCTTTCCTGAGCATTATTTGGGCAAAATTTGGAAACAACCTAAACATGCCATAAGTACTGGTTCTACAAAATATATTTATATAATGGAATACTACAGAACAATTGAAATGTATTACTTGTAGAAAAGTATCCAAGTAGCATAATACATTTCCATTACCGTTTTCTATATATTAAATACAAAGCATGAGTAATATATTTCATATGCATATAAATATTAATATGCATGAGAGAACTTGGAAAATAATGAAATTGTGGTCAATTTTGCTTTAAAATTTATTTCTGCAATGCAGATAGTTGTGATTAATTGTGAGTGCTCATCCTAAAATGGTTTCTGATCATTGTGTTTAAATCTAGAAAGTCTCATTCCCTAAGAGGGGTAGCTAATATTTAATGAGCACATGCTATTAGCCAGACAATACCCTAAGTACTTTACATGCATCATCTTCTTTAATCCTTACAACAATCCTATTAAGTATTTGCTTTTTCCTGAAAGAGAAGAAACTTAAGATGGAATTTAAGTAACTGTCCAAGGTCACACATGTGATAGGGGGTAGAGCCAAGATTTGAACCTAAGCATTTTGGCTGGTCTTACAAGTTCTCTACAGTGCTGGGCTGACAATAAGAACTTCCTCTAAGGAAACACTTATTGACCCTCTCATCAGTTCCTTCTGGTTATTTGAGGCACAAGTTTATTACAATCAAATGCAGATATTTTAAGGTCATAGTTTGAATTTTGTCAAATATATACACTTATAACCATTATCTCAATGAAAATATTTTTTTCATTATTCTAGAAAGTCCCCTTAAGCCACTTTCCAGTTTCACCATTTAGATTATTAATGACTTAATTTTGCTTGTTTCTAGAACTTTGTATAAAGTGTTTATTTTGTATCTGGTTCACGTCACTCTAATATTTGGATTAATGGGAACAAAAATTATCTAAATTATTTTAAAAAGATTAATAAAAAAGAACTGTTATTAAAAACAAAACTATCATATGCCTCTCTTTCAAGAATTTATAGGTCCCACTTAGACCAATATCCAACTGTTTTAGAATGCTTTTCATTAGATTTGTTTTTTCCTGGTTTTAATGTATGATTGACAGATAAAAAATTGTGTATATATTTATGGTATACAATGTGATATTCTGGTACATTTGTACAAAGTAAAATGATTAAATCAAGCTAATAAGACTATTTATCATCTGAAGTATTTCTGTTGTTGTAGAAACATTTCAAATTTAATCTCATAGCAATTTTCAGGTATATATTAACTACAATCAACTTGTTATACAATAGACCCAGAACTCATTTTTGCTAAGTGAAGCTTATTTACCCTTTAACTAATGTCTCCCCAATACCTCTCCTTCTCCCTGACCCTGGCAATGTCATTCCAACTCTTTCTTTCTATGAGTAAGACTTTATTTAGGGTCCACTTACAAGTATAATCCTTCATTTTTTAATCTGCTCAAAATAGGTCAATCAGTCCTTAAGAAAACAACAAGGAGTTCGACATTATTACCCTGTCTGTGTATTATTGCACAAATGGTGTGACTCTGCATCGTGTACAACCAGAGAAAATGAAGTTGTGCTCCATCTGTGTACAATGAATCAAAATGCATTCTGCTGTCATGTATGACTAATTAGAACAAATAAAAAATTAAAAAAGAAAATAGCAAGGCAGCAAATGTATAAATTAACTGAGTAAAGTTGCATCAGAAACTGAAGTATATTCCTCAAGAAGGTAGGTTAGATTGTAGCACCAGAAGCATTCAGCAGTGACATTCTAAATATCCCTGTAAGGATCTGAGTGACACTTCCTCTTGGCTCAGGCTTCTATTCTCTTCTCCTGCATTTGCTCACAGATTAAAATCTGAATTTTCATATGTCAATGTGAAAAGAAGAAACCTAAGGAGAATTACAGACTAAGAAGGTTTAGTTTTTACTTGAAATGAAAATAAGTGTAATCGACTTGTGAATGAAATAGTTTTACCAGTGTCTAACAACAGACAAATGTTCTTTGGTACTCTTTCTCTCAGCTGTTATATAAATCTCTCAGGTGTGAATATCCTACATAGAAATTCTGATCTCTTATTCATTTCAGTAATAATAATCATTTACATTACATCAACAAATCTATCAATTTCTATTCACAGGATTCACTTGATTTTTTAATATAATTACTGCCTAATGTTAAGATGCATGTAACATTACTTTTAATGAAAATTTTTCTCACTCAGGATAGTTTACAGAGACAAAACTTGTTAGAATTATGTGAACTTGAACTAAAAATGATTTTATTTAAAGGTCTGGACCTACATATTGTTTAATCAGCCATCAGACTGGGAGGAGGTTTGCTGTGCTTATGTCTTTGTTTTTGAAGTTCCTAAGCTATGAGCAGTGGACCAGTTGGCTCTGTGGAGCAGCAGAACAACTGGTTTCCTAGACTTGAAAGAGTTAAGGCAGAAGGTTCCTCTGGTTTCTTGGTGGAAGTTGCTGGCTAACTTCTGCAAAGGGTGAAGGTTTGGGAGAACATCTAACAGGATAGACAAAAATTTTAAGGAGGCCATGACTTCTCCTCAACCCCCACTCCAAAACACTTATTCTTTGGACATTCCTAAAATACATAAATATTTAGGACAAAATGATTAAAAGGGAGAGGGAGATACCTTAAGAGAAGTCGTTGTTTGGGATCTGTGAAAATTGGCCACTTATCTCTTCCCTTTTTCAGTATTACTTTGAGAATGAGTCAGACTCATTTTGTGCTCCAGATGAATTTAAAACCCACCATTTATAAATAAAACTACTTCTAAACACTGAAAAAAAAAAAAAGTTAGGTCTTCTATTTTTGCTTAAATTTCCTTGCACAGGATAACTGCTGTCTCATGCCAGCCAACTCTGCTGTACTATCAGTTTCTGCCACAAGCAAATACTCTCATAATTGTATGCCTAAGCTACATTTCTATGTATGACTTCACACACAGAGACTGCAGATTAAAAGCCAAGTTCAAAACACACTCCTACCACTTATTTGAAGGCATACATTCTAAATATCACTTCACTTTTATCTTAATGCTAAAACCCACCTTTATTGGTAAGAAATATGGAGTTTTATTCATTAACATTTGATAATATTTGATAAGTAAATTAAAATATGGAAATCTATAGACAACTTTTTGCAGGTTTTGAAAATTAAATCCTTACCAATGATATATAACTTTGCTTGGTGGCATGTGGTGTATTATTTGAAATCTATTGGTTCATTAGTATCATATTGGTTATTGCTAGCTGTTTCAGAACATTAACTGTCCTCTCACATTACTTACAGAGATACTGGGGACCATCTGTTCTTGCAAGGGATTTAAGTATACGTCTATTGGATATCATGCTATTTATTTAATTCGGTACCCACTTCCTATTGTTGTATTTTCTTGGGGGGAAAAGTCAATTTAATTACAGGGAATAAAGATAACCTCTTCTGGCAGGTTACCCTGTCACCATGAGAGGAAAGCAGGACCTGCTTAAAGTAGGTTACAGTGGATAACAAGAAAAGCAAAACCAACAACACTTAAGAATATTTAGCAAAGGTTTAACAAAAATAGAACAGTGAATGGCACTTTTAAAAATATTACTGTAAGCCTAGGGCTTGTCTAAATCAATCTTGGCACATCTGTCTGATGCAGACCGTAAACAGGATTAGAGCTGGATTTATCTGCTTGGTGCTAATTGTGCTCACAGTTTCTGCACATGTCCACTTTTTAAAATACTGCCTGAAAAACAGGACTGCCTGATAGATGGCTCCCACAACATCGTGTATACACACACTTATGGTATATTAGATGGTTAAGCAATGTGATGTCTAACAATTTTTTTTGGCTCTTCAGAATTACTTATCTAATCCCCTAATTAAAAATACAAAATTCTGTTTGAATACACCACATACTGAGATAAATCTGTGAATCAAGGGACCAATAAATTTGAATACACTTTAATTGTAAGAAGAAAACACAATTTAATTGTTAATAATCAGGTTAAACTAGGGTTTAAACAAATAGGACTGCTTCTGTAATGTACTGAAAATCCATCACAATGTATTACTATTCTCAAGAATTATGACATGACATTTGTTAGCAGAGAAGCTTAAGTTCCTAACTACATACACATTTCAAGAATGACAATGAGTATATACCATTCCTATCTAGTAAAAAAAAAAAAATAATAAGGAACATTCATATTTTTAGAGAAAAAGAAATTGCCAATCCAATACCCAAATGTTGTATTTTACCAGATCAGATTAAAATTAATGTTGACATTCTATCTGTAATTTTTGTATTTATTTCTGTCAGGTATAAACTGTTCAGATATTCCTCTTAAGAATCCAAGTACTTGAGGATTTGCAGGTATTTCTGTATGATGTCCAAAATGATCTAATGAAATTGTCAAGAAAATGTAAATATTATTCTTTGGGTTTTGAAATATATAGAATGACAAATATTCAGAACATTTAATGCCTACGTTGTAAGAACTACTATTAGTAATTTAAAATTATATAATGTTTAGTTGTAAAATATCACATAAAATTAATATTTTGAAAAGAACAGTATAAGTGAAAATTGAAGCTACCTGACTTCCAATCACAACCAACCTTGTGTTCCTTGTGTTCTAAAGCTTTTTTCTTGATAGATATGTTCCAAGTAATTCTGAGATAAATTTTTTTTCTAAATATCTACCAATACAAAGTGGTATGTCTAGGCCTACAGTGCCAATTTTATACAGACCAATATTTGGAAAACTGACAAATCATTTTGCTTAACACAAACCAAACCTCCCCTATCAGTAGTTCTCAATGTGTAGTCTCACAGGGTACACAAGGGCAAGACAATTTCTAGGACACTGAAGATGGTGTTTGTCTTTTCCACCATGTTGACATTTGTACCGATGGTGCAAAAGTCATAGTGGGTAAAACCAATAAGGTCACTAGTATCAAAGTTTACTAATAATCACTGCATTTATTTCCTCAACTCAGTTTTTTTAAACTTACTTGTCCTTGATGAAGCACTAACACCCTTTGTCGTTTTTAAAAATCTCTACCTTTGCCTGCATTTCTTTTTAACATTATTGGAGGATACATAGAAAGCATCTCCACCGTAAGTGGAAGTGGTAGCTCTTTCCAGGATAAGCACGGGGACCATCTAAATTTGCAGCTACCTACCTGTTTTTCATGAAACGCTGTTTTACTTAGAATATCAACCAATAAGACTATGATATTCAGACATTAATAATTGGCAAATATTTTCTAGAAAATAAACAAAATGAGTCAAAGAAACTAGGACTGCTATCAATGAGAAAAATACAAGATTGAGCAAAATTAGAATTTTGTAAAGTTCGTGAATGTCACAAAAAGCTCCACAGCTTCCCTGTCTTAGGGAATT
This sequence comes from Sciurus carolinensis, assembly GCF_902686445.1. Lineage (NCBI taxonomy): Eukaryota > Metazoa > Chordata > Mammalia > Rodentia > Sciuridae > Sciurus > Sciurus carolinensis. The sequence continues at coordinate 129,991,020 of NC_062215.1, forward strand.
TTTCAGTAAGATTGGTAGTGATATTATTTAAAATTATGTACAATGAAATATGTCAACATTTTGAAGCTGTGGACAATTCAGTAAATCAGATTTTCCAAATGGCCAATGTAGGATGTTATAAGATAATGCATGGGTTAAATATTCAAAGTGCACGACAGATCAATTTTCTAATAGTAAACTATAAAATCATTGAAATATTTTCAGATTTTGCATTATATGTCTACAGCCTTTAAAATATTAGTACTTGATTTGACTGTGATTTATCTGTTCATAATAGGGAATCTCTCTCCTACCTGTTTAGCTATGACCCTTTGTAAGAGAATAACTTCTGAAACTTAAAAAATAATAATAATAAAATAAAAAACCTGCCACTTAAAAAAAAAGTAGTACCTGACGAGTACCACTACAAAACCAAAAGAAAAATCATGTATAACTTAAACTTATGTAATTTTTATTTAAAACCTGAAGAAAAAAGAACAGTAGACATGCTTATGCAAAACAAAAAGAAATTACCAACAAATTTTGCTGTAGTAAAAGGAAAATATCAACAATTATATAAAAACCTTATTTATTTAAAGACATTTCCTTTTCCAACTATATATCTTTGTGAAACTAGATTTTTCCTTATATGCTTCAACCAAAACAATATATTCACAAAAGACTGAATGCAGAAACAATTAAAGAGGTTGGCTCTTCAAGAGATTTTCAGAAATAGAAAATAGTGAGATGAGTGGCACTTGCTTTCTTTTATAGATAATTTTGAAAAACAGTTATTTTAAATAAAAATATTATTTATATTAACATGCAATTGACTTTTTATTTTTGCTTTTTGCATGCTATTATTGCACCCAGAACCTTGTGCATGCTAGACAAGAGCTCTACCACTGAGCCACATCCTAACCCTTTATCATTTTTAAATGACTTTAATTTCTAACATAATAAATATCAATTTATATAACTTATATAAAATCTCTTGATATTTTTCAATAATTTAAGAGTTCAAACAGGTCCCAAGACCCAAAAGTGTGAAAGTTCCTAGTATATAATGTTGTAAAGAAAGGCATAACCTTAAGAAAGTACAGCCAAAAGATGGCATGAGTTTATCTTTTGTCACTTTTGATCAATAACTGTAATATTTTATTTATTATTTTGGACTAGCGATGCAGCAAATCCCTATTATATCTGAAATATAATGAAATAGAAGATCAAAATATTTCATATTCTATAGCATGATTTTTTCATTCAGTGTGATTAGCTCTCTCATTTTTACTTCAGGAAAGATACTGTGTTATTTCTGTTGAAACCACTTATTATTTAGCTATTATAAGCTTACATGTTTGTCTATGTCTGCTCTTTCATATATCCAAGTCTTTTGTAAAAACACTTCTAAATGGAAGGGTGGAAGGCTCTGAGAATGGTACCAACAGAAAACATGACCTTGAAGGATCCATCCTAATCTTAAAATGTAGTCATTTGATATTTTCAAATAAGTATATCAGTTTGTACAGGCAGCTCATGCGTATCACACCAGATGAACATTATAGATTTGTGAGCATCAGAAGAATGGTAACTGGTCTTCCTTTCACCAAGTTTCTCAACAATTCACTTTAACAATGGAGTTATCATTATCTTCACCTCTCACCTCTGTATCCCAGCACCTAGCTCAATGTTCCAAACACAGGATAGACTTCCAACAAAAGTTTGAGAGTAAACAGTTAATATCAGATGATATTTTAATCACACTATGTGTACTTTCAGCTCTGAACCTTTGCTCCTCCGTTACCTGGCAAATGAAAGGCCTTCTTGACTCCAGTTTTTTTAAACATTAACCAAATATCAAACCATATTAAGCCATTCTTCCAAGAAACATCCTTCATTTATGAGTCCCTTCAAATCTACTGTCCAGTATTACTTAGTTGACTCAATAGTCACAAATAGAAGTTACCAACTCACCAGCAAGTTAGGGCACACAAATCTTTGAAAGGCATACACATAACACACTACACACTCCCCACACTAATTAGTTGTGGTTAAAAGTGGTGGTAGAGGTGTTAGAGACTAGTTGTTTAAGGTAAAACAAAAAGTTTAACATATTTGAGCTCCTACTACATTTCAGGCACTTTGGTTTATACACTTAATTGCCCATATTATTTAACTGTCTATGTAAGAACAACAAACAATTGAAACTCTAACCAGAGCAATTAGCAGAAAGAAATTAAAGGTATACAAAGAGATAAAGAAGAGCTCAAACTATCACTATTTGCCAATGACATGATTCTATATTTAGAAGATAAAAAAAAGCCCACCAAAAAAACTTCTAGAACTAATAAATGAATTCAGCAAAGTAGCAGGATATAAAATCAATATCCATAAATCAACTGCATCCCTACATATCAGTAATGAATTAAACCACTGAAAGAGAAAAAAAGAAAACTACCTCATTCACAATGGCCTCAAAAAATAAAATACTTAGGAATCAATCTAAAAAAAAAAGGTGAAAGACCTCTACAAAGAAAACTACAGAATACTAAAGAAAGAAATTGAAGAAGACCTTAGAAGTTGGAAAGACCTCCTATGCTCCTGGATATTAATATTGTTGAAATGGTCCTACTACCAAAAGTGTTGCACAGATTTAATGCAATTCCTATTAAAATCCCAATGACATTCTTTATAGAACTAGAAAAAGCAATCATGAAATTCATTTGGAAAAATAAGAGAACCAGAATAGCTAAAGCAATCCTAAGCAAGAAGAGTGAAACAGGAGGCATCACAATACCAGACCTCAAATTATACTACAGAGCTATAGTAATAAAAACAGCATGGTGTGCTGATGATATAGCCCATCCCGTAGGGCACTGACTTTGCAAATGGGAAGGCCGGGGTTCAAATCCCCAACACCATGGAATTGGAAAGAAAACAAGAAAAAACACTTCTGAGGGTGCAAACCTTCTATCCTCTCAAAACAGCATGGTACTGGCACCAAAACAGACATGTAGACCAATGGTGCAGAATAGAAGACTCAAAGACAAACCCACATAAATACAGCTATCTTATACTAGACAAAGGTGCCAAAAACATTCACTGGAGAAAAAGATAGTCTATTCAACAAATGGTTCTGGGAAAAATGGAAAGCCACATGTAACAAAATTCAACTAAACATTTATCTCTAACCCTGCACGAAACTCAACTCACAGCAGATCAAAGATTAAGGCACTAGAACAGAGACCCTGCGACTAATAGAAGAAAAAGTAGGCCCAAATCTTCACCATGTTGGCCTAGGATCTGACTTCCTTAATAAGACCCCTAAAACACAAGAAGTTGAATCAAGAATCAAAAAATGGGATGGACTCAAACTAAAAAGCTTCTTCTCAGCAAAAGAAACAATCAATAATGTGAAAGAGAGAGCCTACAGATTTAGAGGAAATCTTCACTCCAAGCACCTCTGTTAAAGCATTAATCTCTAGGCTATATAAAGAACTCAAAAAACTTAATACCAAAAATACAAATAACCCAATCAATAAATGGACTAAGGAACCAAACAGACACTTCACAGAAGACATACATTTGGTCAACATATATGAAAAAATGTTCAACATCTCTAGTAATTAGAGAAATGCAAATCAAAACTACTCTAAGATTTCATCTCACTCCAATCAGAATGGCAATGATCAAGAATACAGGCAACAATAAATGTTGGCAAGGATGTGGGGAAAAAGGTACACTCATACATTGCTGGTGGGAATGCAAAATGGTGCAATCATTATGGAAAGTAGTATGGAGATTCTTTAGAAAATTTGTAATGAAACTACCATTTGACCCAGTTACCCCACTCCTTGGTTTATACCCAAAGGACTTAAAAATCAGCATGCTACAGTGACACAACCACATCAATGTTTATAGCAGTTCAACTCACAATAGCTAAAATATGGAACCAACATAGATGCCATTCAACAGATGTGTGTGTGTGTGTTTTTATATATATATATATATATATATATATATATATATACATATATATATATCACTATATATATATATCACAATTTCTTTATTCATTCATCTGTTCCATATTTTAGCTATTGTGAGTATATGATAGAATATTACTCAACTTTAAAAAGAATGAAATTATGGTATTTTCTGATAAATGGATAAAGTTAGAGAATATCATGCTAAGAAAAATAAGTTAAACCCAAAAAGAACCAACAGGCGAATGTTTTCTCTGATATTTGGATACTAATTCACAATGGGTGAGGGGGCTAGGGAAGAATTGAGTTACTTTATATTAGGTAGAGGGGAGTGAAAGAAGGGGAAGGGGTATGGGGATAGAAAGGATAGTAGAGTGAAAAAGACATTATTACAGACATTACCTCATGTACATATATGACTACATGACTGATGTGATCCTACAATATGTATAATCAGAAAAAGAGAAATTACATTGCATTTATGTATGATCTATCAAAATGTACAAATGTATTCTACTGTCATGTATAACAAATTAGAATAAAAAATTTTTAAAGAAAAACAAAGAGTTCTTAATCTTTTTGTGACCTGAACCTTGCCAGACTGTGACCTAAGCCATAATGATAGCTTCTAGAATTAGGGTCCAAGGACAAAGTCTGAACATGGATTCCTGCTAGGTAAAGGCCCTTACTTACATTTTAGTCCAAGCTCACTGATGATGCTTTTCTTCTGAGGACAAGGATAGTCACAGCTTCTTTGCTGTTACCTCTGCCCATTTCTGCCAACCAATGCAATACCCATTCAAGTCAGATGCCCATAACCTCCCAGTAGTCACAGTGAGTATACCACATAGCCCCTAAGATTATCCAGAGGGTTTTGTTACTTAGGGACACTAAAAGGCTCACTTTTACCCATTTTCCTTCAATTCTCCCCTCAAAGACCTTCATTTGATCTTAAGGTAAAAAGTATTCCAAATAGTTAAAGCCCAGGGATTTTGAACTCAGTCTGGCATATCTGTGTTGCTAGGAAGAAAAAGAACCACCACCAGACACATTAAAGAAGTATTTTTCCCTGATGACAACTGGTTCTAGTACCAGAAAAAAGTTCATTTGAGAAGCCAAAACAGCTAAGAACAGAATGCCAAAATCCTGACCATCCAAAAAAGAACTGGAAAAGATTCATCTCATCAGCGTCCAGGGCACCTGACCTCATTAGTCCACCTTCCTGACACCAGGGCAGAGCACCTGTGGACAAGAGATCACTGTGGGGAGCGGGTGGCAGGAGAAAAGGAGAGAGAGAAGATTAAAGAGAAATTACCAGCAGCTGCATATAGTGAAAATCAAAAGTAAATATCAAACAACATATAATTCAAGATGTTCTAAAAAGTACTTGTAAGCATTTATTTATTTGATGAGTATTTTCAGACCTAGACTTTCTGGAGACAAGGGCAAAGAGATAAGCAATTTTAATATAGCTTATCATGGTTTTATTTTAAAAACCCAACTTAATAACATTCAAGACAAAGTTCATGTTTATTTTTAATATGCTCGGCACATGGGTGATGACCCTTCATTTTACTTCCATTATTTAAAGTATATCTTTGACAAATATGTTTGGGTTTTGGTTCGTTTTTGACATTGGTAAAAGTAAATGTAGTAAGCATGATTCACTAAGAAAAAGCACAAGGAAATTATAAAGTGTAATCAAATTTTCTCTAACTTATTTTCAACTGGACTTAAGCAAAATGTGAGCAAAAAAAAATTATCTTAACTCCCAAAGCACAGGAAATAAAATCAAGAATCAATAAATGGGATGGATCCAAACGAAAAAGCTTTTTCCCAGTAAAGGAAACAATCAATAGCATGAAGAGAGAGCCTACAGATTGGGAGAAACTCTTTACCACACACACTTCAGATATAGTACTAATCTCCAGAATTTATAAAGAACTCAAAAAACTTAACACCAAAAATACAAATAACCCAACCAATAAATGGGCAAAGGAACTGAGCAGACACTTCACAGAAGCTATACAATTGATCAACAAATATATGAAAAAAATGTTTAACTATCTCTAGTAATTAGAGAAATGCAAATAAAAACTAAGATTTCATCTCACTCCAATTAGAATGACAATTATCAAGAATACAGGCAAAAGCAAATGTTGGTGAGGATGTGGGGGAAAAGGCACACTCATACATTGCTGTTGGGACTGCAAATTGGTGCAACCACTCTGGAAAAGAATATGGAGATTTTTCAGAAAACTTGGAATGGAACTACCATTTGAACCAACTATCCCACTCCTAGATTTATACCCAAAGGGCTTAAAAATCAGCATACTACAGTGAAACAGTCACATCAATGTTGATAGCAGCTCAACTCACAATAGCTAAATTGTGGAACCAACCTAGATGCCCTTCAACAGATGGAGATAAAGAAACTGTGGTATATATACACAATAGAATATTACTCAACTTTAAAGAAGAATGAAATGATGGCATTTATAGGTACATGGATGGAGTTGGGGAATATCATGCCGAGATAAACCAATTCCAAAAAAAACCAAAACCAATGTTTTCTCTGATAAGTGGATGCTGATACAAAATGGGGCAGAGGGGTAAAGGAAGAATGGAGGACTTTTGGGTTGTGCAGAGGGGAATGAGAGGAGGGGGCAGGGGGTGGAAAAGATGGTAGAATGAGGCAGACATCATTACCTTATGTACATGTATGATTGCATGAATGATATGACACTATATCGTGTAGATCCAGAGAAATGAAAAGTTGTACCCCATTTGTGTACAATGAATTGAAATGCATTCTTCTGTCATGTATAACAAAATAAAATTGTCTTAATAAAGTAATATTTTGTCTTATTACAAATTTCTTAATAAACACATACTTGATAAATTATGCTAGTTGTCCCTTGATAAGATACAATTTAAGCTCCTACCCACAGGCAATATGTTACTTTACCTACATAGATATTTGAAATAAAAGGAAAAACAATTTTTTGGAGTAAAAGTTAGAAGACATTTATCTTTTCTTTCAACAAATATTTTGAATGCCTATTAGGTGCCCCTAATTTAGTAAAGAGTAAGAAATAAAACATTACAAAATGAGCATATAAATGAAATTGATAATTTCCTATAAAGGAAAGGTACAAAGTATAAAAATAATTAAAATGAAAATTTAAAAGTCATTTTAGAGCAGATATTAGAAGGGGTCATTTTTTTCCTGAAAAGATCTTAAATTAGAAGGTTCTAGATATTAAAATAAGTTGAATGCTTTAAATTTGGCTTTTCTATATACATGGTACTCATATAAGTATGTTCCAAATTAAAAATGGTTTTAAAATAGTTTATACTTCATGACTATGATAAGAGATCAAACTTACAGATGAAGGTAAGAAGTGTCACCTGATGATGTGAAAATTTTAGAGAAAACTTAAACATTCTAGATCAAGTCATGTATATATTTAGCTACACTATGTAGCATGTAATCAACATAAAATAGCTTACAGGATTACAGCAAGCCAGCTTCTCCTCTGTGCTGTAATACTACTGTCACTTTTTTTAGAAAGATAAATTTGATATCAATACGATGTGACACAACTGCATCAAACCTTAATTTCACTCACAGTAAGAAGTCACAGGATTAAATAACACTGTGCAGTCTTTTAGAAAAGTTTATTGCTTCCAGATGGATTCAAGTTTCCTTTCAGCCCTGATTACATCTAATATGCGCAGGGTGCCAACATTATAAAGGACAGAGTCAAAAATATCATTTATATAGATAGCAAGGGGTGGGGTGGAGGAACTTCGGTTTCTAAATAGATTCTACTGATCAGGTCTTGACTATTTTATAAAATTAAAATAAAAACACATTTAATAAAAAAAATACTATGTAAATTTCTCAAATAATGACTCCTCCAGAGAAAAACACAAATTTACAGTAAAGTAGTCATAAAATGACTCCTAGCTCAAGCTGCATGCTCTTTGCCCCCATGTGGGGTTGTGCCATGTGTCACACTGCATGGGGCTTGCTACCAAGATGCCCACCTGTGCCTCTGTGACTGAAGAGGCTTCCATTTGTATTTCACTAATAAGAGCACCACTGAATGTCATTCACTGCAATCAGAAATAAAGACCTTCAAAAAATATTGACTACTTAGAGGTATGTGTTCTAACTTCAGAGCTGCAAGCAAATTAACACATTCAAAATTCAGTCATATTTCTTATGCAATTCAAGTATCGCTGCCCTAATAAAATACTTTTTGTAAAACCCCCCAAACAAAGTTCTTCCCATATCGTGAATTAAAAAAACAAAATCACACCTGCTCTATCTAGTCTTTGGGAGGAAAACAAAAACAGTAACTGAAAGAGGATTTCTGTCAGTAGGACATGTGTCAATGTTTTAGAATACAGGAAAGCTGTAATACTTCCATTTTTCTTATTCTCTTAATTTTTAAAGTGTTATGAAAAAATTCTACTAGGGATAGTTGATTGAATACCAGTGGTAAGTGATTTATTGTGTATCCTTAAAATTTAAATACAATTATGGCCCCAAAGCTCTAAAGAATAAAAAAATGATTAATTTCTGGAAGCACTTGAAGTCTTTCTTGCTAGAGAATGATTTTAAAAAGTGATATTACAAAAATTACTACTCAGATCTAAATTCTCCTATGGATTCTCAACCAAAACAAGATATATCATTATAGTATTTTATTTTTTAGAGAAAAATAAGTTCCTTTATGTTCAGGATATAGATGAATGTTAAAATTTCAGGTAACCTTTACAAAATTATTTTATCATCCTTTATTTTCAAATAATTAAATAAGTAAAACTTAAATCTGAGCATTATAAATTTTAATTAGTTTAAATTATGGCAATAACTTTGTGCTTGAAAACACAGTGATCAGAAAAAGATCAAGTTCCACTAAAATGAGACTTAAAATTTCATGTCAAATCAATAATAGATCAATGAAGCGGTCCAACTGGTTAGACTACTAGGGACTGAAGGAGATAATGGATGAATCATCTACTGACACGAAGCCTACTAAGTATTTCTGATATTCTTAACACTAATACTTGTTTAACTGTCACTAACCAAAGAGTACTTTGTTTCCAAAATTGTTACGTATTCCGAAATAGGTCACAGTGTTTTCTAAGTAATATATTTGGGTGAAAATTGATTTAAGCTCTATTCCTTCTTTCAAAAACTGTTAATTGGACACTTGGCTCATACCAGTTTTGTTCTACAGAGAGGAGCCTTTTAGTTAGCTAGCTTCCCTAACTACTCAATTAATAATTGAGCAAAGATCAGGAAAAAAAAAAAAAAAAAAAAAAAGGAACAAGCCATGTAGAGGGTCTTTTATATGTAATTCCAAAATCCCTGTAGTTCTGAAAACTGTCCCTTTTCTTTTCAAATCATTTGACAGCAAAATCCTGAATTAACCCCATTCTGTAGCAACACTGAACCCGAACCTACAATGAGATTTTAAATCTTTATTAATTCCACTTGAACTGAGTATTCCTGATAGTTCATTTAAAAAAAATAGTAATATTTGATTATGAAATGTGACCCAGGCCAGTTGTGAATGTTTTGAAATATATCACATATACCCCATCTTAGCTTTCTAAAATCAGTAAATATCTGAATTTTAACACAACTGGTTCCAGGGTTTTTGGGTAAAGGGAACAATAATATTGCCCTGTGTCAAGAGCATACTGAACTGTTTAAGGAACAGCAAAATGTGATGGGTGCTAGGAACAAAAGAAAAAAAAAAAAGGATGAAGTTTCAAGACATGAAATTAGAAAAGCTGGAATTAAATAGACTATAGTAAAACATGAGATATTACCTTGAACAAACAGAAGAAATTCAATGTATAGTTTAAAAGTAACATCTAGTTGTTACATGGAGAATAGATGAGTGAGGATATGGTTGGAGAGAGACCAGTAAAGAAGACAACATGATATTCCAAGTTGAAAATGATGGTATCTAACATCAAGATGCTTAATGTTGGATATGTTTCAATGGAAGAAGCAATAGGATTTTGCTGATGGGTTTGATGTAGAAAAAAGAGTGGAATCTAGCAGGTCTTTAAGTGTTTTTTGTTTTTGTTTTTGTTTTTTTTTTTTTGTTTTTTTTTTTTTGGCTTGGAAAATTACAAGGATGAAGTCCCATTTACTGAGATGGGAAAATTGACAGAAGGTACATACTTGGAGACTGCAGAAAGAAATGTGGAGTTTGCTGTAGAATATAAGTTTGAGAAGTTTATTAGAACTCAAAGTTGATATTTAAGAAGGCAGTTAGATTTATACATCTGGAATTCAGAGGAGAGTTATAAACTAGAGATATAAATTAGAAAGTCATCATTGTTTAGACAGTATTAGGAACCAGAAACTAGAGGAGGTTTGATCAGAGAGAACCGGAAACAGACAAGAGGTCAAAGGACAGGCATGAGAAAAGAGGCTAGCTAAGAGAAGAGATTGGGAAGGAGCAGCTCAGTGAGACAGAAGAACCAGAAGAATGCCATCTTAGGAGGTAAGTGAAGAAAGTTTTATCAAAGAGTACAGTGTGACTGTCAAATTCTGAACAGGTCAAGTCAAATGGAGACTGACCTTGACAAGTAAGCTGTTGAGTATCATAGAAGATTTAGAAAGAATGAGACAAAGTGAATGCAAAATAAATCTAGCTAGAAAGTTGGGTGGAGGGGCAAATAAATTGATTCAAGTGTTCTAAAAAGATTAATCTCAATTTATCCTCATAATATTTGTACCAGATAGAAACTGTCTTACTTCCTAGATGAGAATGTGGAAATTATGATAACTAGTGTATGAATGATTTTAATGAGAAAGCTGGAATTGTATTCCAATTATATCTGATATCAGTTTATCCTCTTTTGTGACCATGCAACTTCCTATCAATTTTACCATAAAACAACTATTGAGAAAACAGCATGTGTTCCCAGAAAGGACACTGGTATGGACCTAGAAGACCTTATATTTATTGTCCTTCTCTGTCACCAATCTTCACGGAAATACCCTAACATTTTAGCTTGATAGCTTATCCTTAAAATAAGGGGATTAGAAGAGATTAATTCATTCTTTTAGCAAATTTTATTGAGGCCCTATTTGCTATAAACTATTCTAGGATTTAGAGAAATAGTGGTGAACAAAGCAGGAATTTACCCTTTAGTAATGAAGATGACAAAATATTCAACTTAATCTGAAGATTCTTTCAGCTCTACAATGCTCTAATGGTTATTAAATATTAATAGACAAAATTTCCATTCTATGTAGTTTAGATTCATTGTGTCACTCACTGCTTCCTGTTACCATAAGATGCCATTATACCTCCCATTTTACAGATTGGAAGGGAGGGGCAGATGATCTGAATTCAAATAGTGTTATAGGGCACAACGTAAGAACAGACCGATCACCACTGAGAAGTCCAAATTTGAGTCTTTATTAGACAGCTGGCTGACTGTCTCATACAACACCCCAAAATGACTATTGGGAGAACAGCCCCGACCATAGGGTTATAGGGGGTTTTATACCATAAGTCAGTGTATCAATCATAAGTGTCTATTGCTATGATTCAAAATTACCAACTAAGAGCATGAGACCTAAAATCATAAGCAGAAGGGGAAGTGGGTCAAAATGACCTTGGTTGGGTACAAGTTGAAGAATGGTTAGTAACATCTAGATAATTGCTGTTGATGTGGTACATTATCTAAGAAAAATAGGAATCAAAAAAAGAACAATTTTACGTTATATAAGGATTGCCATTTTGTGCTGCCAGACATGCTATGCTAAGCAACTGTTGATGGGTACAGGGGCAGGTGTTCCCAAAGGAGAAGCATTTCCTACATAACATGGAGTCTCAGGGTAAAATGGAGTCTGTTTAGTCATTGCCCACATAGCCTGGCCTATAACATTTCCATGGAGTCAAATATGTCAACCCGTCACAATAACTTTCTGCATCTTCACACAGAGGAAGACAAAGCTCAAATTCTAACAGTCCAACTCCACCAAACAATCCTTCAATGGCTCTCGATGGCACAGTGTATGCTATCATCACAACTCGTTCTACTGACACTTAACTCCCCCATCTGTTATTTCCTTTTCTTGATGGGTCTCTGTTTAAAATAGGAAACAACAGAGGAAAAAAGAACCATGAAAGAGAAATTGCAGGAAATAGCCTTATGAAATAAATAAATAGCCTATTTGAAATAATAGCCTATATGAAATAAATAGTCTATGAAAAAAGTTTTTTAAAAAAATGTAGGGAAGTAACATGAACAAAAAGGAGACTTAGGGGGCACAGTAGGGAAAGCAATAGCCCTGGGGTTGGCAACTATGTTGAGTCACCCACTGCATGCTACATGCCTGTCAGGACAGTGATGGACCAGACAGGGCAGTTCCCAGGGATGCCCTGTCAGAGGGGTCTGGTTTCTCCCCTTCTCTCCCTAACCACCTACACATGCTGTCCATTTCATACCACCTACTGTGTATCAAACTCCTAATGAGCCTAACAAAGTAAATATGCTCCCTGAACATTCAGAGAGGAGATCTAGATGCTTTTCTCTTACATTTTGGTACAACCATGTTCAAAAGGTTGTGGGTGGGTCCTGGGAAAAATAAGTTAAATTCTTCAGAACCCAGAGAGAAATGATTCAGAAATGAGTTACCTGACCTTACTACCATTGAAGTCACCCTGAGCCAATGGTATCTGGCTTTTCCCTTTGCATTAGTACCTCCAGCCAGGACTAGACACATGGGGACCCTCTTCGGATGGGCAGTGGTTTATCTTCCTTTTCAACAGATAACAGTGATATTCTAGTAACTGGATTCTTCATTGTGAGAAATTGGGCATATAACTAGAATTTATCCCAGTATTCTGAAGATTTGGAGATCGAACTGCTTTCTAAATTGTAGAGACAAGAAATGTATCTATTATAGATAATCTAGTTTCAAGATTTTAGTGTCTACTATGTGCCAGGTGTTTTATGACCTAAATATTGAGAATTTCAGGATGATTGGATATGGTTCTTTCCCTGGAGCAGTTCAGGGGACAGAAGCACCATGGGTTGCTGACCATCATATGAAATTTCAGACTTTTATCTCTATGAAAAAGGGGGAATTTAGCAGACTAGAATATTACCTTGGTAAAAGGGTTCTAAGAAATTCACTAAGAAGAAAAGCAGGAGTTTGAGAATGTAGAAAATAAGGGGAGGGTACATTTGAAATAAAAGATGAAAAAGTTCCCAGAAGCTGACTTGGCTATCACTGTCTCTCTCAGTCTTCGCAGTTCAGCGCAATGTTTTTCCCCAAATATTTTTGGAAAATTTATATTCATTAAAAAAAAAAAAAAAGGTGTCATGCCCTACCCACAATGGAAAAGTTTTTCACAAATCTCAACCCAAGGTGGGATGGCTAGGTTTCTGACAAACACTAATGATCAGGTGATGTGGAACAGAAATTTGCTCACAATCACCTGGTTTTGTCATCCTGATGCTCTCCTGTGTTCCTAGGTTCTATAATGGAAATAGACAGTACTTCAGAATATTTTTATAGTATAAATAACATCTATATCCTAAAGGTTTTATTTTTTCCAAAATTTTTTTCCATTTTTACTGGTATATTATTATTATACATTAGTGTGATTCCTTGTTACATATTTATACTTGCACATGAGTATTTGACCTCTGTAAAAACAAATTTAAACAATTCTACATTTAAATGATCTTGGTGCTAAGTGACTATGACCACTGAGAAATTTAATTATTTAAATTTCAGATTACAAAAAACAAAACTATCAACCTCGGAAATTTGTAAGGGCCTTCATGGCTGTATGTCTACATATTTAAGAAATGGTTTACACAGAAGTTCTCAGATTATTCTTCCATGACAGATCTACTTTTTTTTTAGCAGTTCTACTTTGCTGGATCTATTGGGAGACGAAAGAGAGGGTGGCACTGGAATGAAGGGATTGAAACTTAGAGAAATCACGACACTAGTACAGTCATTGGTACCAACAACTGTGGATCTTACAGTGCTGAATCTGTTTCAGTTCCTGGGATGTTTGAAATCAGATTAGGTGCATAGCTGTAATTCCAGTGGCTCAGGAGGCTGAAGCAGGAAGATCTCAAGTTCAAAGCCAGGCTCAGCAATTTAGCAAGGTCCTAAGCAATTTAGTTGGTGGGGGGAGGGTTTTTTTTTTTTTTTTCCAGTAGATAATGGTTTTGGTTTTTGGTGTTTTGGTTTATTTATCTCTTTTTTAAAATCAGTAACCTACATGAGATATAGTCAAAAGCCACAATATTACTGTATTAGGATTTGCAATCCTGGAAACCTGTTCCAAAAGGCATCGATAGAACTTTGAAGAAATAAAAGTGAGCTGGTCTTTTAGGGGGAAGTGAGCTGAAGTTTATTTGAGTTCATTTTCCTTTTAATGTGTTTTAGATTACGTTTCCAACACATGCATGCAGTTACCACCTACACAAGATTATTATAATCTAGCCCAAGTAATTACTGCTTAGATCAGCAAGTTAATACCCTTTGTTTGCCAAATTTTTGTTTTCCCAAGAACCAATCCCACTCTATATAGATGTGTTTCCAGGATACATATAATTACACTGGGTGTAACATCTGTTGCTTTGCATTTTCAGAGCCTTAAAAAACTAAGATAAGCACACGGTTCAATGTCTACTTTAGGGAGAATAGCTGAAGTAGTAAAAGCTTAAATACTCAGAAGATTAAAAAACAAAAACAAAGAAAAGCAGTGTTCATCAAAAATAGAAGCTAACTTCCAAATAGAAATAACTCATTTGAGTCCCTATATAGATCACTTTTTGACATGGCTATTCTATTATTTTTCTATCTTATGACTTAATTCTGAAAATTATCTTTCCTATGATTTCATGTAAGGATTTGAGCAAATTTTCTATTTTACCTATCTTTCAGAAACAGAGCACCTCACAACAAAAGGCAATTACTTATGATCAAGGGCAACAGAGAAAATGCTAGTGGCCTCTTTTCTATATTTCACCCCTCAAAAGCTCAGTGGCTTTAGATAACGATAGCATGTGGCTGTTATGAATGTAGGTCAGTGTTCTGATTGCACCAAAGAAATGAGTGGCTCAGATTTGAATAAAGAAGAGCAGTATCTACTCAAGTCACTTCTCTGTATGGTCGTTTAAGCTTGCTCCCAACAACTTGGTGGTCCTAAGCATATCCCAACATGCAAGGCTGGCAAGATTTATGAAAGATATGATCTGAACATTGATTTTAGTACCAAAATATGAAATAAGCAATGAATGGGGGAAGATCAGAGAGTAATCTGTTCCTGGACATTAATAATCATAGGCAATGAACTGCAATTATTAATTCTTTGCCCCTTCAGAAAACTGAATGAGAAGGACGAGAAAACTCATGACCATGTCAGTGGTATTCATTGTATTTCACTACCATTAAAATTGTTACTGCTTCTGTTTCTCCAGTCTGTATAACTAAAAGATTGTTATCTGTGTTGCATTTAGACTGATTTACCAAGTTCCACAGAGATTTAGAGTTAAGGAGACCTACTTAAAAATGGGAAATATAACTCTACTTTCCAACCCATTTTAATGTTTTATCTCACTTAACAATCCTAGTGATTCTTATTTCTTGATGTTTCATAAAATGTTAAAGTAACTGGTCCAGCAAAGTGATGTAAGCCTATCACCCCAGCAACTCAGGAAGCCAAGATAGGAGGATGGCAATTTCAAGGCCAGCCTTAGTATCTTAGTGAGATCTTCAGCAACTTAGCAAGACCCTGTCTGAAAAAAATATAATACAAAGGACTGGGGGTATAGCTCGGTGAAAAACCACACCTGAGTTCTATCCCCAGTGTCCAAAAATAAAGCAACTGTACATTGACCATTGTGTTAAAAATCAAAAGAAAAAAAAAAAGCATTATGTCATAGTTAACAGAAATTTTAGGGAGGAATAAAAAACACTTTAAGGATTGGCAAAGATTGAACTAAAGGAGTACCGTAGCAAATTCACCTGTTATGAACTGACTTGTATCCTCCAATTCACACACTGAAGTCCTAACCCCATTGTGACTGTTTAAAGTCAGAGCCTTTAAGGCAATGATTATTGTTAAATAAAATCTTAAGGACAGGATCCTAATCTGATGGACCTGGTGTTCTTACAAGAGGGAGAGACAACAGATCCATGTGAGCATAGCAGCCCTCTGTGGGTCAAGAAACGGGTCTCACTGGAAATCATCTGATACACCCTGACACTGGACTTGCAGCCTGCCAAAGTGTGAGAAAGTCAATCAATTTCTGTTTAAACTACCCAGTCTACGGTGTGTTGTTTTGGCAGCCCAAGAAGACTCATACACCATCCTTCCTTGACTTGTCAATTTCTTCTTTGGCATTTCTGAATTTTCTTCCCTGCGTGATCTACCATCTTACCATCATATCAAGAAAAAAATTTAACAAAGAAACTCATCATTTCCCTTTTTTTCACATCCATGTTCCAATATTTCCAAGTGTGACCACTGAAGAATATTTCATGCCAAAGGGAGAAAAGAAAATCTTTAAAGAATCACTTAATTTATGATTTCTTAAAATACTGAAGTTGTTTTGGGAGGTCACCAAATTATTTTAGGTAGCAATTCATCAAGAAATGCAATACTGGGGCTGGGGAGATAGCTCAGCTGGTAGAGTGCTTGCCTTGCAAGCACAAGGCCCTGAGTTCGATCCCCAGTACCTCAAAAAAAAAGAAAGAAAGAAATGCAATACTGTCTGGGGGGATAGATAAAGTAGTTGAGAACCTTGGGGAAGATTTGAAAGTATCAGTTACAGTATTTCTCACATCGCTCACCTGAAGGGTCAAGTTGAAAATTCCTCAGGTCTCTATATTTTACTCCCAGATTTCCAGTGATTCTTTAAAAGTATTGCCCTAGAACTAGAATCAGTACCTTTTTGAGCTTCCAAACCCAGAAGTACCCAGTATAACTACACCTGAAAAGTTTTAAGTCAAGAGAAGTTCCAGACTAAGTGGAAAAACAGGTCAGTAGAAAGGGTACGTGAAAGTCCAGAAGTGACAAAATAGAAAAGTGAACTTCAGCCACCACAATTCATTCCTCCTCCTCTGTTAATGCTGCTCCTGGCACAGCCTCTTCCCTGGGAGCTCAAGTTCTAATTTAAGGGGCTGAAAGGAAGGTTTTAAGAAGGTCCCATATGGAGGGAGATTTTGCCTGAAGCAAAGTATTCTTCCAGCTTCTTACCACTCACCCTAATGGGCTCAACACGATTGAAGAGTCTAATAAAAAAAGCTCTATAGCATGGAAAGAAGAGGAAAGGGCACTGGAGTTTATGCTGCAACTTTTTCCTTAAAGCAACAGTGCTAGACTAATATTTTGCTTCTTCCTATATCCTCTTAGCCCTAATCATTTTTAAATTAAACCATCTTCAGACATTAAAATCTCATTTCATTTTATCCGAAACGAAGAATATGAAGTACTAAATTTAGTATTTTGAGAACAGGACTAAATAAAATATATGAATGAAGAGTTTCATATTTTTAATAATTTATTGCAAAAATTCATTACCATTTTAGAAATATTTCTACAGCTCAGTTGCTCTTAACCAATTTTTGTATCTTTGCCTTTCCCAAACCTAAAATAAATTCCTGACCTTATATTACTTCTACATCATCATGCAATGCATAAACTTTGAGTGTCATTATTAAAATGCAGTGGTTAGGAGAACTTTTAATTTGGAAATATTTATTATCCTAAGTCACTATTATTCTCATATATAGGGATCAGAGAAACAAAGAAAAGAAATCCAATTATTTAAAACAGTAATCCCTTAACACTGGGATTTTGTTTTAATTATAAAGAGTGTGTCTTATTAAAAACAAAACAAAGCCTTGTCCTTTCAGGGAGAAGCTCAATGTTTCTCTAGTGAACACGCATGTGAGATTTCCTGAAGAATGTTAAACAAATTAATTTTGCCATTCTTCAATTTCCCATGATATAATTGACTTTTTAGAAAGAGCATCAAGTAAACAATTATGGGCCCACCTGTTCAGGGTGTCATAGGAGGCACCACACAAAGTCAATGGAAATATATTTCTATTTCCCCCACCCCTGCAATAGAACAATCAAAATTCACTTTACTTAAAACCAGCAACAAATAGTATAGAGAGTAACAGGCATCAAATGCAGATGGCTAAACAGCCATTTAACTAGTAATTTCAAATATTACTCCAAATACACCCAGTACCTGAAGTGCCTTTTCACAAATGTCCTCCCCCATCCTGTGGCTCCTCAGTTGCCTTGGATAGGGGAGGAGTGAGAAGCTCTGACGAAGTAAATGACCTGCTCTACAAGAGACAAAAGTCACTGGGGACCTCCCTTATTTGGTCCTACTTCAGTTGTACACAGAGGGAAACTAAACCACAATTTGGGGAAATTACATTCCCCTTTGGATCCAGTCCACATAAATGGCTGAGTGTTGGGCCCAAAGGGCTGAAGCAAATCCCTCTTTCTCAAGGGACACAGAGGCCCCTGCTCTCCTATTTCAGGCCTGAGTGCAAAGCTTCTTAGGCACTTGGCACAGTCTTACTTGGATTTTATCATCAAAACTAAAGCTTTCAGTAATCCTTTTGCCCTGGTAAACTGAGTTTTGGAGTAGAAGGCACACACAGAGAGGCCAAAACTGAACCACGGGAGGTACTGCACTTAAGATAACTGGCAAAGACCTCATCTCAGTTTCAGCCAAGTGGTGGCAAGCAGGGGGACAGAAGGTTGTCCTAATGACATAAGTCACCCAAGGGACAGAGGAGGACTGAGAGCAGCCAGGGTGAATGAATGAGCATGGAGATGTAAATGATGACATGATTAGAGTCTTGGGCAGAGGGGCAATGGCTAGAGCACAGAAGAGATGAGAAGAAAATGAAAGAACACTGTTCCAGTGAACACAGGAAGAGACTGGACTGCAGTCTATAGGTTAAGAACTGTATCTCTTATGTATATTTATTTCATTGGGTTTAAGTCTGGTATTAAGTGTGTAGAATTATTGAGAATGTCTTGGCATAAAGGAAGGCTAAAGAATCTATTCACATGCACTGAAAACATGGGTACATACAGATCTTCCAAGAAAGACTTTGTTTTCATTTAATAGATATTCCAGATTTACTCAATTACAATAAAGTTCCTGATACTTTCTTTGAATAAACAGCTATTTTTACAAAGAGGAAAGTAGAACAGAAAATGTCAGACAACTAAAATCTTTGATTGTCGTTGTTCTCAATCAAGATCATGCCAAAGTGAGCAAAAGAAGGAATTCCAACTGTAGTACAATCATGGTTTCAAATTTCTTGGTACAAATCATGGTACAAATTTCTTTAGTTCCCATAGAGCAAAGATTTCACAACTTTATATAAATTTCATTTCCATTTTATTTTCCCCTTTTACCCATCAAAGACACTAAGAAAGATTAGCAAACCAACCAATGATATAACACAACTATAACACACTTTGTCAAATTCAAATAATAATTTCAATAGAAATCTATTTGGGGTTTAACATTTTGGATACTTTAGGATGTATGAAAAGGGCACTTTTTAAAGTATCCAGTGACAAAAGATAAACATACTGTCATGAAAACATTTCTTAAATGACATGCACAGACAGCTTTGGTTCTCTGAATTATTCCATAAAAGTATTGACTCAATATCATTAATTAATATCAATAACATAAAAACCAGAAAAGGAATTTAGCCTAATGATATATTGTAGACCCATATTTAAAAACAACTGACAAGTCAAATTTTATAAAAGAAACAGTAGATACCACCACAAAACTAGCAGATGTTTCTTGGGGTCATTTGTACAAAAACAAAAGCATATGTTAAAGATATCTGACACTATCATGGAATCAGTTGGTGTCTAAAATAATAGCAGCCCCTTATGGCAATATGGTAATATCCGTATCAAATGCACAACACATTATGTTGCACCAGTATGTGCACACAAAAGAGCAGCATGCGCAGCAAAAATGACCCATGCTTTCACCAAGGTGAAAAAAGAGAATTAGGCTATCCAGGGAATAATATCACTAGCAATAAATTGAACATCTAATATGATAGATAATTTGAATGTTTAGAGTTTGCATTAAAGCAATCTAATTGAGACCTTTACAAAGATAGATCAGTAATCAAATAAAATAAATTCTTTTTTTCTAAAAAATAGAAACTTCCAACAAGGTCCCCCACCCCCCACTTTACCCAAGAATAGTAAAATTAGTTGTATTCTCAAAGCTATTGATAATACTTGGTTAGTTTAGGATATAAATAAGAATAGAATTCTTTGCTGCAACATCAATATTTTCGACCTGTTGTCCTATATATCTATCTACTAGTTAATCATTATTTTACCTTAAATCAGCACATAACTTAGTAAGTATATTGTCATCTTTAATCTCAGAAGGTGGAGGTCATCTACAATTTTCCTTTGGATCTATCTAGTCACATTACCCAAAAGATGGCAGTGTACACAATGACTGCTAATTAAATGTTATTGACCAAGGGTCTTTTAAAAGTCAAAGTCAAAAGGCATTCCACAGCTTTCCACGCTAATTGTTGGGATTCCTGTTATACACACAGAATTTCAATACACCTATTTTCCATGAGGAGGAAGTGAATGAAAGAAGATTTTGGCATCCACGTAAAAATGTACTCAAGTACCAACAGGCTTTCAGAAAATAAAGTTCACTTATGAGATACGTCCATGTTTCCAATAAATGTAGCTTTGGTCTAGCTTCATTCATCTGGAAACTAGGGTTCCAAGACTGATGTTATTTTCCTGAATATAAAAAGTGCTAAATTTAATAAAAATGATTTTTACAGAAAAATTTATATCTACTAAAAAAAAAAAAGAACTCACTATACTACTATACTTGGGAGACCTATGCAAGAGAATCATAATTTCTGGGCCAGCCTCAGCAACGTAGCAAGACTTTGTCTCAAAAAATATAAAGGACTCGGTATGTAGTCCATTGGTAAGTTTTCAAACCCCAACACACATACCCCTTACTGAAAGTATTCAAATTAAATATTATCTAAGTATTTTAATGAAATATTTAATTGTAAGTGGGCTATTAATGGACTCTTAAAATATATTTTATTCACTAAGATTTTAACTCTAGTAAAGTTTTTGTCTATGTAGTGAAAACCACAAAACATACTATCATTCCTTTATATTTTCAAAACACGAAAACATACTTAAAATATAAGAAAACCAATACATGCTAACAGCTGTTCAATTTTATTGATTTTATTCTTCCATTCTTCCTGCACAAATAGACACTAATAAAAATGCTTTGAATTTTGTTTGTAACATTTAGTAAACTGAAAAACTCAATTAGGGTAAATATTAATAATTTGCATTAGACCAAAAAAATACCAATGAAGATTTTAAGAATGAAGAACTTTTTCTAAGTCTAAAATGTTGTTTTCTACATGTAGAAGTTGACATTTACAATTTGCTATTTCACTGACATTTTACTTTTCAATAATTCCTAAATATTAAAAACCTAGAAAGATCACAACTTTATTTTCCAACATCTAAATATTTTCTGAAAAAAAAAGTCTTAAACTACAGTTATTCTTATCAGCCTCTATTCTACTAAGAAACAGGATATGGAAGGAGAAAGTCAGAGCCTCGTAGAAAAGCATAGCTGTTAGCTTAGTGGGTTCAACTCACAGTCCTTTAGGAGCTGTTTATGCATTTCCAGCTTATGCATTTTTCAAGCAATTTTCCTCTGTTGAACATTATGGCAGTTACTGGCACACATGTGAGGTTAAACCTTGGTAGAAAACATTTCAAATAAGATGCTTCTTATTCTGCAGATTTGAGAATTAATGGTGTCCACTATTCATACCATTGCCTAAGCTGCAAACCTCAGCATCACCGTGTTTCTTCCCTTTTGCTCCAGCCCCACATCCTCAAATTCTCTTGGACAATATCCCTTCATTCTACCCTCACCTCTCTATTCCCCTGCCTCATGCACATTGCCTCCTGATCTCCTGGATATGGGTTATCTTATTGGCTTCCGTAGTGTGAAACCCACTGTTCACCTATCCTGCTACCACAGTTGCCTTTCTAAAACCTAATCTCACCTAAAAAAAAAAAAAAAAAAAAAATCGATCTCCCTTAAAACCTAGAATTTGTTATCCTTTATTTGACTCACAGGTTGATAACTTCCTAGCATGATATCCAAGGCCCGGTACACTACTGACTAATCACAAAGCACCTGACCTCCATAAACATATGCCCTCCACCTCACACTATGCTATTTTTCAGACACACCAAAACATGTTCAATGAGATTAGTTTTTCCAAATATTCTTCCTAGAATGGAGTCTTTACTCCTTTGTCTACATTGCTATCTCCTATTCAGGATCCAAGGTCCACAATCAAATTTACCTTCAAAACTTTCCGTTACTTTTCCTGTCATCCCTTTCTACCCACTTAATATAGTTTTTTTTGTCTTGTTTTTTCATTCTTTCCTTCTTTTTGTAGTTCTGGGGCCAAAACTGTCTCATGCACACCAGGCAAGAGCTCTACCACATCCCCAACCCATGTTTTTTTCTTTCCCCACTTAGCCATTTTTTTGCAATGCCCTCTAAGTAATACCTCAACTGCACAAAATAGATCATGCAGTTATTCTGTAGCTAAATGTCCTTCTGTATATTACAAATATCTTAATGGAAAAATTCTGTCAAATTGATTGTAGCATCCCTAGAATCTACCAGACACCCAGCATAAAGCAGGTGTTCCCTAAATGTTAATGGGAATAAACTAAAAACAAATGATTTAAGAAAAGCGCAAAGCTATATTGATACAGCATTTCTCACTTATCAGAGAGGTTTTTTAAAAAGGTTTGACAATATGCTCTTTGCAAAAACTTTCAGCAAAAATGCCCTCACACAATGATAGCAAAGTAGCAAGATCCTTTTGAGGGAATTCAACAATTTTTGGTGGGTCGGGGTTGGGTACCAGGGATTGAACTCAGGGGCACTCAACCACTGAACCACATTCCCAGTCCTATTTTGTATTTTATTTAGAGACAGGGTCTCACTGAGTTGCTTAGTGCCTTGCTTTTGCTGAGGCTGGCTTTTGAACTCGCAATTCTCCTGCCTCAGCCTCCCAAGTCGCTGGGATTACAGGCATGCACCACCGTTCCCAGTGAATTTGACAATTTTGATCAAAATTACATAGGCATTTATTCTTTGATTAAACAACTCCTTTTGTAGGAATCTACCTCAAAAGTACACTGGGAAAAATGAAAAAACACATGAGGTTTTTCATTTCACCACTATTTGCAATAGCAAAACTGACTGTAAACAACTCAAAACCTTCAGCAGAGAACTGCTTCAATAAACTATAGTACACACTGATTGTGCAGTTGTAAAAGGAAATGGGGACTCATTGTATAGTTGAAAAGAGTGATCAGCTGGGTAAACTGTTAATTGAGAAAAAACAATGTGGAAAAATCATGTATGCTGTCAGATATTTAAAGAGGTCAGTGGGGTGGGTAATGAAAAGAATATATACATGTTCATATTTTAAAATTTTAAGAATAAACCAAACACTTGACAAAACAAATAAGCTTACCTATTACAGGAAGGAAGGAAAAAGTAGAAGGGACACAAAAGTTACACTTTCCAAATATAGTTTATTTAGATTCAACTTTGGAACAAAAAAAATTCTACATAGTTATAGAATTGGATTTTAAGCAAAGCAATGTGTAAAACTCAAAAGCAAAGTGAAACAATTATACCCTCAGACAGGAATTATTCCAACTGTCTTCAGTAATTTGACTCTCTCTCTGAACAACAACAAAAATTGCAGCACTTAAATGGTTTTCAGTAATTATATTATATAACACCAATGTTGTTATTCTATTATGTATATGTTTGTCAGGCAGGATAAACAAATGAATATTATCATTAGGTTGTTTAAAAAGGTTTGACAATAGAATGTTAATAGGAGGGGAAAGGACACACATTAAAAGACACTTTGGTCCTGATCTGGAATTCATTATGCATCAGCATAATCTCATGAGGTATTTTTTCTTTAAAAACAAAGCCACTGGGTTCAATCCCCAGTACTCTGTACATGCCAACACACACACACACCCCAAAACAACTGTAAAATTTTTCCTAGCTCTGAAAAATCTGGAAACAGGAATCATACAGGGGAAGTTTCAGCAATGAGCATGCTCTATCCTCAAACAGTGGTTTCTAAATACCATTACCCAAACCTCCCTGTCTGAGGTTTGAAATGTCCTATACAAGACTGGAATATCTCACCATTCCAGAAAGCAAGGAGACAGCTGAGAGAAGGTCAAAAGGAAACAGAAGTTGAAGAAGCTCCCTTTAAATCATAAATCTATCATTGTATACATCCGAGAATCAGTAAGAATAATCAGTATTGTACATTTAATATGTCTAAGTCCTGTAGTTCATGATGATGATAATGGGGTAATGAACCTTGTTGATTTCTGTGGCTGCTGGAATCCCCTTTGAGAAAGGACTGTAAGGAGTGCAGTTTGCTGTTGCCCACCTGAGCTCCAGAGTCTCACCTTTTCAGGTCACAGGTTAACATAGCTGAAGTTTGGCCATTTCTCACCAAGATGAGACTACTAATGGGCAGGCTTTTCTGGAAAGCTCTCACCACAGGTAAGCCAAGACTTTGTCAGATCTACATCATAAGCTGAGACTCTCCCTTCCCACTTGATAGGTATCAGGCTGACAATGGTCTGAAAGGTATCCCTGACCAATTGGTTTCCCCATTCTTTTCTCTTTTATAGGCATTTGCACCCCCCCCCCAAAAAAAATTCATATTCCTTCAGAAAACTGTAGGACAGGCAATCCAGTTTGTTAAAAAATAAATTGCAAGAAAAACAAAAAAGAGGAAGAGAAACCTGAATTAAAAGATTTAAAACACAACCAACTAAAAATAGAGACCTTATTTCAATGGTAACTTATATAAAAACTAGAAAGTATCAGTGGAATCTGAATAGTAACTGGATATTTAAAGATATAAAAGATTATATATACTGGAAGAATGGCATTGTAGTTACATTTTTTAAAATCCTCTTCTCCTAGATATATGTGCTAAAATGTTTAAAAATGAAATTATATGATGCTTTGTAAAAGCTTTCAAATGATTCCAGGGAAAGGAGAGAAATGGGTAGGGCTTAAATGAAGGAAAAGCAGCCATAAATTGGAAATTGTTTAAACTCAATATGTGCTACATAAAGCCTTACCCCTCTTAGAGCTATATGTGGGGAAAAGAAAACATTTGATGGTTTCTATAGTAAAATATTTGGTTTTTAAAAATCGTGTTAAAGATTCCCATCTATCTTTCCCATTGTTCTTTGTTTGTTTGTTTAATTACTCAGAAGTTTTCAGAAGTCAGAGAATTTGAAAAACCTATTTTTGGTGGAACTGTCTCAAAGGTTGCAGGAAGTCAGATTATACTATTTTAAAGGTTTCTTTTAAATTTTAGTTTAGACCATAATGCTTCACTATCACTAACCAGGATGCAGTAAAGGCTCCCAAAGGCAATAGGGAATTTCATCTTGAGGAAGCAGCATAACCTAATGGATACTGGGAAGGATCTCTGGTCAGACTACCAGAATTTGAATCCCAGCAACTCCATTACAAGTATGACTCTGCTCAAGTTACTTAATACCTCAGGGCTCTAGGGATAAAAATTCTATCTGAACTAGAGTCTTGCTGGGAAGGCTACACAATATAAGATACTTAGCATAGGACCTAGCACAGCAAACACCAATACATGTTCAGTATTTTCAGTCAGCACTGGGCATTGTTGTGTAGCAGCAGTGGTAGTTTCCATAATACTGTTTCTGATGAAAATCTTGGAATGTACATAGGAATTCCCTGATGCCAGCTGGTACATTATTTTAGACTTATCTTTAGGCTTACCATAAGTCTGTAGCACCATGCCAGTTATACTAAAAAAAAAAGAAAGACTTAACCAACTGTGCTTTTTACTTTGTTTAGCTTTGTATGTATACTTACCGACTTGCCTGCTACCTCTGGATTCCATCATTTATTACAATAAGTATCTCAACTTCTGGATGGTATGTCCAAAGTTAGCATAAGGTATAATTTCTTGATGCTCTATTTCCTCCCTTCTTTCCTTTACTTCCTCCAGCACATACTGATTTTGGAAAACACAAGAGCATATAAAGAGCCATGGCTACTGTGCGCTCCTTCCCTTTGCTTAGCACAGGAGCACACACTTGCTTGTACACACATACACACACATACACACAGTCATGCAGAGAACAGCCCCCATCACCAGCCCAGTACTTCCAAAACTTGGGCAGAAATTCAGTCACATGGAAGACCTTAGAGGTCTGTGTTTAAGCATTTGACGATGCTTGTAGAGTTGTCACTGTCTGAAATGTAATATAATAACTAGTTAAGTAATACACTAACCTAGTTAAGAATAAAGTTCTGATAAATAGTCTTACACTGAGATCACACAACTGCAGTGAGTTGTACCTACCACTTCTTGGTCCTTTTTACAAGAGTGGTCCACTTTCCCAAACTACAGAAGGTACCGAAGAATGGCCAGAGCAGGCAATAGTACCTTCCTGCATACTCAGTTGCTCTATTCTCCAAATCTCTTGCCCTGCCTCTTTGATCATGTTTCTATTTCCACAGTTCACTTCAGGACCTCTTGACTTTGGACAGTCCCATGTGGATCACCCTCTCTGGTTTAATGACGTTGGCCCAGCCCATCAGAGTCTCATTTGCCTGTGGCTTGATTTCATTGAAAGTGCTATTCCCCACTCCTAGTTGGATACTTTGGTACCAGTTCCAGGCCCAAATGGCCCCATGAGGTAGGAAGAGGGGAGAAAGAAAGGGAACATAAAAGTGGTGATGCATTTTTAGAGGTACCAGTCTTTAGATGGTGCCAAATACATGTGGCACATTTAGGAATAACCACTAGTCTGCAAACTTCCATGGAGTCAGAGTCCACCACCTAGGATAGCAATCATTTCAAATGTACAATTCTTGAAAGAGATTGTATTTTCCATATTAAGTTCAAACAATAAATCTCAATAAGGGCTGGGTTCCTGGCTCAGTGGTAGAACACTTGCCTTGCATGTGTGAGGCACTGGGTTTGATCCTCAGCACCACATGAAAAATGAATAAATAAAATAAAGATATTGTGTCCATCTACAACTAATAATTTAAAAATAAAATAAAATAAATCTCAGTGACCTTGAGAAATACAGAGATTTTTATACATAAGGCTTCAACTTTACTCTCGACTAATCCACAAATAACCTTTTGTGGATACAAAATATGTTAAAGGGTTCTGTCACTTTGGCAACTCTCGGACTCAGTTGCTTTGTCTATAAATAGGCTGCTGAAATTGTACAACTACATCAGTTCTACATTGGAGTTAATTTTTTTTTGAAAATAGTATCTTCTGTTGTATATAGGAATAAAGATTAAAACTAACATCTTGAAATAAAGGAAAACAAACTTTTTTCTTTTTGTGGTGCTAAGGATTGAAACCAGGGCCTCATACATGCTGGTCAAGTGCTCTACCATTAAGTCACAGCCTCAGTCCAGAAATAAACATTTTCAGTTCTCCATGTATTAGAGCTATATTGTCTGATGCAATTGCCACTAGCCATATGTAGCTATTAGATATAATTAAAATTAAATATTGTTAAAAATTCAGCTCACCAGTGACACTAGCCATATTTTTGCTGCTCAAATAACCATGAGTAGCTGGTGGCCCCTGTACTGGTCAGTTCAGATGCAAAGCACTCCTATAATTACTAGAAGCCTAACCAGCAGTCCTGCTTGAGAAAAGTCAATCTACATTTGCTTTTCTGTGAGGAATTTACCTAAATAAAAAGTTAAATCATTAAGCCTCAACCTGTCAAACATTTTAAAACTGTCAACTATTTAAAAACTTTGTAAGCATATAGTATCTGCAGTCACTATGTAAACTTCACATCACATTAAAAAATTCCTTCAAATTTGACAGCTTTGGAACACACTAATAATTTTTAAGTAGGTACTTTCTTTATATTGTATGGACTGTTGAATCGAAGCATCATGTCTTACTGAATAATTAGTCCTTCAATAACTCACATGAGTAATAGGTCATTTGGGGGGTTAACGCCTGCTTCCATTATTTCTGACCACAGGGTCCACCGACAGATGTCTCACTTTGGATGTACACAACAGAACACCGGGTATCTGTTTCACGTACATCTGTTCCCAAACAGCTTAGGCAGATTAATACTTAGAATACACCCTGCTCTGCTAAGTCCTACATAATCACTAACTCTTGTTGTTTTCAAATTGATTTTTTTCTCATCTTCACATTTTTCCACATTACCTTTCATGTTGCAAGTTTCTAGTAAGTAAATATGTTTGTATAAATTAAAAGCTCAAGAAACTAATTTTGACTCCAAGCAGTAAGAAACATTTTTAAGACCATATTTTAAAGCCCGGGTTTCACAGATTTTCTGGTCACTGCTCCAATTCAGCTGAACTCAGTTGTGGTGGTAATAATTATTTTTTTTTAAATTATGAAGTTGTGCAACCTGATAAAAATGGAGTTGTAAACCATAATGAAGATCTGAAACCTTCATTTAAAAAAAAATATTTGAAACAATATTCTAATACTAAACAAAAATCATTGCTTTTTGAAATCTGAAAAGAATACAGGAAAATGAAAAGGAATGCAAAACAGAACAGACGATCTAGTCCTTTTTTTGTTCATGAATAAAATCTGCTTACAACTACCCTTGACCAACTCATTTCTTCCAGATAGTGATTTCTTTGCTCCAAAGACAAGACCTGTTAAGAAACCATTGCCCACTTCTCATCAGTAGGCCCTGAAACTGAGACAGAGAAGTAAAGGGTCCATATTTCCCATGTGGTTCTTCTAATTAGAAACTCATTAGGGCTGAGAAGTTCCTGCTGTAAAATACAACACCCCTGCACACACACCAGACGGTTGACCCCATTGACCATTCAGACCTTGCTCAGATTTCTTTCATTTAACAACATGCCCAGGTTTTTTTCTTTAAAATTCAACTTCACAGGTGGTCAAAATTGATAGTGTTTAAACACAATATAATACAAATCCCTCATTTTGCTGGTGAATAAACTCAGAGGGGCACTTGCCTGAGTCAGTTACACACCTTGCTATTTGCAGAGACATGATCTCAGGGCCTTTGCCGACTCCTGAAATCTGTCCTACACCACAGATGGGAGCAGACTACAGACAGCTGGGGGAGAGAGGCTATAAAACACCCAGTAACACTTTTTCATACTTCAAGGTGCTGTCCTTTATGAAATTATGATGTTAATTTGGTGAGTCATAATCAGCATGTTTATAATGAAAACAGAACATCAGAATGACTCACGTAGCAATGGTGAGAATTGTTCTGTGAAACTTTTGTTTTAGAAAATCACATGCTGGCACAGAAATGTGTACAGTACTTTTCAGTCCCTACAGGGCGCTCACTTCAGAGGACTGTGTGGAGACATGTGCTCCCATCATGAGACAGCATTGTGGTCATTTGACATGTGTCATAGAGATCCCTAAGTGGATCATTCTTAAATGTACTAAAATATAAGCTTAATATCTAATCCCACACATTCCTAACTCTCTCCATTGATTGCTTTTACCTACGTTCCATACAGCAAAAGCTTTCGGTCACATAAGACAGTAGACACATACTGCTTTGGGGATGCTATATTCTGCTTGAATCTGACATTTCAAAAAAAAAAAAAAATCTTACTACCTAGTAAGGATATGTTTCAGAAGTTTGTCCTTGGTTGAGACTGAGAACAATAGGCAACCACTGGTGGTTTTGAAAATATTGAACTCTGAAAACATTGGATCCAGTAACAGCACAAGCTAATAGTTACATCACAAAATATACAAATTAGTCTGTGGCATCTGCCCATGTCCCCTTTCCAAACTTTCTTCTTGATTTTGGTACCACACACTCAGTCTTTGCACCACATGGGGAGCTGCCCACCCTGGGCCCCGTACTTGACCTGTTCTGCCTTAGAATCCCATGACCCAGGTTGGTCTGACCTTTCATGTTTGACCTCAAAAACATCACCAGATCCATCTCTCATTTCTTTAGAACTTTGCTCCCTCCTAGGTCACAAATAGCTTGACAACTACCTTATATTAATATGAATAAACTCATGTAAGATCCACAAGCAAAATGGTCATAATTGGGAAATCTAATAGACCATCAGGCACCATGGCAGGCAATAAAATAAAAACATTTTGGTAGACAGTTTCTATTATAGTGGTGGCAGTCTTGTCTATTTCCAGCTCAGTGCTTTCTACCCTGCAGCTGAGCAAAATGGAACCTTCCTGCCATGCCCCTCACAATAGAGAATGGATCAACATTAACTTCTACAATAGAAATACTGGAATACAAATTTGAAAAGACCCTCAAAGAGCTTATCATCTATTTGAAAATAAAGTTTTATTCAGTGTCTGTGTATGAGATTCAGTTATACCTAAGGAGAAAAAAAGCTATAGTGAACCTTCATTGGTTTTAATGAATTTAAACATGTAAGTATCAAAAAAGCAGCACAAAGAAAGCCAATTCCTGTAGCTAGAACAGCAAGGAAAAGACAGTATATGGAGAACTATTTTTGTAATCATTCCTATTACAGGGTGATAAAATGAGAAAAGAACTGGGAGTAAAGATAGAGAGATAGGCAGGTGCCAAGCATGAAGATCACATGCAAAGTATCTCTCATCCCACTCCTTCCCTCAGTAGAGATCATATCCCCACTAGGAGAAGGGGAAATCCACTGCTATCAAGGGACCTCCACCTTCGTGTGTTATATACTAGGGATCCACTTTTTTGTTCCTATGCTTAGAAAAAATGGGAAGAGGGAAAGGATATTGCTCCCATAGGTGTGAGGGATTGGTACTAAGCAAGAGTATAGTAATCATGTCACCAAGCAATTGACAGAACTAAAGTTCAAGAGACGAGTCTGTCACAAATTCATTCATTCAATGAATACTGCTTATGTGCCAGGCGCTCTTTAAGGTGACAGTAAACAAGACAGATGTTCTGAATATCTTTTTTCCATACAGACCCAATCTCTGTGCTTCTTCACCTGCTTTGTGTCCTGGCAGGTCACACTGTATAGACATCGAGTGTTCCCCTGCCTGCTGTCTTCTAGTTGGCTTATGGATGTGGTATGGGACAAAAGAGGAGCAGTTTGGGAATTTAGTTCCTATCTCCTTTTTTGCAGGACTGGCTCAGGAAATCAGTCAACCTGAGGCAAAAGCCAAAAGGAGCTGTCCAGTGACTTCCTCCATGAGGTCTCTTTGAATCCAGGCTCAAGCTCCTGCTCCCTCAGTTTATAATTTGGGACCTACAAATGGTATTACTTGCCCATTTATTACTAGTCCCAAGAGTATGTCATGGTCCCTACATTCTTCCTACCCCTTTAAAAATACAGTTGTTCCCCCTTATCCATGGGGAATAGGTTCTAAGACTCCCAGGAATGCCTAAAACTACAGATGGTCCTGAACTATATGCGATACCACTAGTCAACTTAATAACCAAGACAGCTACTGAGTGACTGCTGGCTGGATATTATGCACAGCATACTGGCTGGAGTATGCACAGCAGTGATATGCTGTAGAGGGATGATCCATGTCCCAGGTAAGATGGAGCCAGATGGCCCATGATTTTATCACACTCCTCAAAACAGCACACAATTTAAAACTTATGAATCTTTTCTGGAATTTTCCATTTAATATTTTTTGTGAGTAACTGAAACCATGGGTAGAAAAACACCTCAGAGAAGGGAAGAATACTGAACTACCTTTTTATAACTCTTTGAGTTACCCTAGTAAGTCATTTGTTTCTTATTAGGGTAGTTAATAATAGACAAAAAAAACAACAAAAAAAAAACTGTCCTTTTAAAGTTGGTGGTAATGGGGAGGACAGACAATAGAAAATCATATATGAGAATATAAATGCCACCAAAGAATACAAGGCAGTCAGAAAATGTGCAAAAGGGAATTTGAGATAGGTGATCAGCAAACCTACGAAGGTAACATTTTGCACAAGCTCAAAGGTGGTGAAGGGGAGGGGTCAAGTGGGATCATAAGGTCTAAGCTAAGGTGGTAACTAACTGGACAGAGAAGGAAGGTAGATCTGAGAAACACTTAGCAAACAGAAGAGGCAGGATTGGTGGTTGATTAAAGGAGTGAGGGACAGCCACATTGAGGTTACCTTCAAAATCCTAGTTTAGATTCCAGGTGGCTGCCTAAACAGCCTTTTACATATTAAGCCAAAGTATTTACTACTTTTATATGGAATCCAATGATTCAACTGTAAGATATAAGAAATTCTACTTCAGTCTAATCTTTCCAGCACAACTTACACACACACCTGAGAAACAAGTTAATTATACTGACAACTAATTGCTGAGTTCCATAATCTTGATAGGGAACAAGCCTAAGGATTACTCTGAAAAGCAAGAAAAGTTGCTTTTCTTGTAGATATACAAAACTTGTAGCATTTCTGATAGTAAATAATGGTAGATGATAATTTGGGGCAACACTAACCAGATAGCACACAGTAGACCAGATCGGACCAAATTCCTTGGTAATGCCACATTTGACAAGCAGCTAGAATGAAATCCCATCTGAAACCAATAAATGAGGTGCTGCTGATGTCACAGACCCGAGGGACGGGAGGCTGAGTCAGAGTTAAATGAGGTAGAAATTTAAAAAGGTGGGGCCTGAAATTTCCCATTTCATTGAGCAATTAGAAAGTTGCTGCTGAGTAGTTTCAGCCGAGGGAAGGAAGGAGGCCAGGTCTCAGATGGTAGAGAAATAAATAAAAAGCAATGAGTATAAACCAATTTTTCAGAGCAAGTGAGAGGGGGCAGGGCATCAGCTAGAGTAATTCAAAAGATCAAGGCAGGGAATGCCAAAATGGGAAGTAAAAGAGCTAGAGGAGAAAGAAGGTTGCAGACATAAGAGGGAGGGCACAAGAGAGGAGACAACTTCCAAGAAGAGGCTGGAGAAATGGAATGGTCTGGCCTTGAAGAGAGATGACCACCACGTACGCCATTGCCAAGGGTGGTAGCAAAAGTGGAATGAAGGTGAGAACTACTAAAAGAGAAGAGATCTAGAAGTTCAGCAAGCGTAACAGGCCGTCATCAATGGCAGGAAGAGGAGTAAAGAGGGACACCAAGTCAGGTTGCATTTTCAGATACATGTTGAAGAAAAGCCAAGAGAAAACTTCATACTTTCCACTAAATAAAATTCAAACGTCTTACCTTTGTCTTCAGGCCTCTAATTTGCCTGTGAAATATACTCTTTCTCCTATACTCTGATGGGCACTATCAGTCACTATTCCCAGAAGACAATTTTCCATTTTCTTTCTTTCTTACTTCAACCTAAAAGTTTTCTCCCACTCCCATGACACCTTTTGACTAGATTGAAAAGTGTGCCCCACAAATCCCAATCCAGTTGGATCTCAGAATATGACCATTTGGGGAAAGTCGTTGCTGTGTAACTGAAAGATTTTAAGATGAGATCACTCTGGATTTAGGGTGACCTTATTTCAATGATTTCTGTCCTTACGGAGAGAACATGAAGAGATGGAGGGGAAGGCAACGTGAGGACACAGCCAATAGTTCTGCTGGCACAAAATAAGAAACCGGGAGACACCACAACTGAAGGAGGCAAGGGAGGACCCACTCAAGCTTTCAGAGGGAGTATGGCCATGGAAACTGGGCCTCATACACGCCAGGCAAATGCTTAACCCAAGTTGCTCCCAGCCCCCTGATAACATCTTGACTGACTTCTGGCCTCCAAAACTATGAAAGTGTAGATTCCTGTTGTTTGAAGCCACCAAGTTTGTACTGATTTGTTACTAGAACCCTAGGAAAATAATAAAGCACCATGACACTTCATGAAACACTATTCAACAGGTTTTTAGAGGGGGAGAACAGGGACTTAAGTAGTAAATTGATTCTGCATGATTGGATTCCTGTCAAAAACATATCCCTCTCCTCTAAACACCCTGAAATCCTTAAAGACAGGGCCCACACCTTATGGATCTCTATATCACTTAACAAAAAAAGTTATTAATTGCCTAATGTTTGATCAAGGAAACTTTGGTGACACAGGGTCTTATTTAGAGTCACATATCTTTCCTAAAAAGTAGAATTTCCTGAAGGAAAAGACACCAGGTCACTTTCCATCTTCACAGCATCTAGCAAAGCATCATAAGTGCCAAAATATTTGTTAATGGAGTAACTGCTGATCAGGATAATACATTAATTGACTAGATCTAATGTACTAAAATCACTGCTTCTGTTTAAAAAATAATGCCAAAGATGAGCATTGATGCTTCTGAACCTCCCACCTTGACTTATGCTGTCCTTACAAGCCTCCCTTCTATGGGGAAGGGTAACACAGCCATTATTCCAAGTTACCCTTGAACCCAATAAAGAATACTACAATCACTATGGTTATCCTCATGTACTCTGCCAGCAAGACCATCAATTAGTCACAATTTTGACAGTGATAACTCTCATAAAACACGTTAGTGTCTTTGCTTATTGCTCAGGGTGGGAAATTAGGGAAAGATAATATAGTATCTTATCTCAGTGAAAAAAACTAAGGCACTATGAGGTTTAAAACTGGGTGGTCTTGTAAATATTTCATATGTGTGATCTGTTAATGCCCAGAGACCTTTTTACTTCATCCCTATTATTTCCTGGGACAGCCAGTCACCCACCAACCAGCAACGGACATGGCCTCCCCCAACTTATCCTACCATTCCTCGTACTCCAAAGTACCATAACTTTGATGTTGTTTCTCCTCCATCCTCTGACCAAATTCACTTGTTTCAATCAAATTCATTCATTGTTTTTCATCACTCAGTTTAAACTAATTCAACATCATGGAGTATTTCTATTATCTTCTTTTCCCAGTCATTTCATCTAAGTAACACATCTCTTGGTTTCCTGCATAAATAGAAGTACTTACTCAGGTGCTATGCATCTGTGACTCCAAATTTAGAGGCCCAAAGTGGTTGAAATGCCAGGCATTAATTACAAAGACAAAGAAGTACACTCATATAAAGGAAGGAAAATGAAAATGTTTTAGGACATACTTAAAGAATCAGTTCTTGGAACCTTTAGAGTTACGAAACTGTCAAGTTGTCTTTTCAAATTCTATTACCAGGAGAGCTCATTAAACCTATTTTTCCTCAATCACCACTCAATATAATATGACATTTCTATTTTAATGTCATTATTTGCTTTTTCCATGTACCAGCACTGCAACATTGATTTGTATGGCTTCTCACCACACAAGGTCTAATTTTAATTCTATATTTTTCAGCTTTATTGTAGGTTAAATTGGCTCTTAGGGTTCCGATTATAAACTTCTACATCCTATAAATCAAGCTAACCTAAAGACTCACAGAATTCTATAATTATGCAACTGACTTTTAATCTCAAAGGTTGGAGAAAAGACTTCCGCTTGGTTTTCAAAACACCTGAAAACATTTTAATTAAAGACAAAGATAATTTTAGTTCAGTGAGGTGCATGACAGACAGCACAAGCAGAATTCCCATCCATAACCCATGCTGGGTCCCGACTAGAGGGTTTCATTTTGTTAGACTTTTGAACAAGAAACTTGAGAACAATGACTGCTGCTGATCTATAATATAAACAGCGTTTTGTGTCTTGTTTTCCAACAGGGAAAGGCAATTTTTTTTTTTTTTAATGTCGTAACGTTGAATTTAACTAAGACGGGCTTGTGTATCACATTCCAACGTTTTCCACTGAGTCATCTCTAGTTAAGACTTGAAAGTTTTCTATTGTAAACTGCAACATTATACAACTAAAATTTAAATGAGTAATGGGAAAATCCAAGGAAACCAGAAAATGGTAACGCGATATTCTAGAGTCAACATTAAAACTCAAGTTTCTAGACAGCCTGAACAAGCCTTGATGCTGCACAGTGACAAGGAACGTGAGAGTGGGCAAATCCAGGGACCCCAAAGCATTGGGGTTATCCGAGAGCAAAATGAATGTTAGATTCACAACCCACGTGGTAAGATATTTTGTGAACGGTTTTTACTATCAGTGTACCACCAGAAGTTGGACTGAAACTTCACCATTGAGGGGCAGAGTAGGTGGCCTTCCCCGCTTTGTAAATCACCTCCCCAAGAGGGTCAAGTTTCTTTGTGCGGATCCGGAGCTGAGCATGACGGAAGTGCCCCGGGAGGGTAAAGCCTGGCTGGAGGAGGCAGGCGGCGACAGGACCCTGGGGGTTGCACACATTTCCCCAGTTGGGAAGGAGGAGGCACAGCAGGAGGGGGGAGGCGTGAGCAGAGAAGAGGAGGCCAAGCGGAAGCGCTGGAGCTACAGCGCCTGGGAGACTGCGGCACCGGGACCTGGCACTCACCCGCCGGGCGCTCGGGCTGAATGGGCCACCACCTCAGGGCCCGCTCGCTCAGCACCACGTCGCAGCTGCCCCTCCCGATCTCGAAGATGCCCCGGAGCAGAACCGGCTCGGCTGTCGCCTCGATCTGCTGTGGGGACTGCGACAGCGCCGAGGGCAAAGCAGTCGCCCCCGGGGGCGCCTCTTCCGCCCGGCCGCTCTCCAGGGCGCTCACCCGGCCCTGGCGTCTTCCCCGGGGCATGGCGGAGGCGCAGGTTGGGCCCGAGTTGGGGTCCGGGGAGGCTTTTGGAGAAAGGAGTAGGAGGCCGCGGCTGCCAAGGCTTTAGCTGCGTCCGGCGCTACCACAGCAACCGCGCGCCCCACTGAGACCCAGGAGTGGGGCGGGGCGCGCGGGCGGGACCTAGTCCTCACCTTGCCCCGCCAGCCTCTCCACCATTCACCACAAGACGACCCACACCCGGAGGAGAAATACGTGACTGCTTCTGCTTAGCCTCTGATGTTCTAAAGAATTTAGCACCTTGCATTTTCTTGAGTTGTATGAACCAATGCTCCTCAAACTGACTTGCATACGCAAGCCCCTGGGCATCTTGTTAAAATGCAGATTCTTACTGAATAAGTCTGGAAGAAGGCCCCAAATACTGCATTTCTAAGAAACTAGTAGAAGATGAGGGCAGCTGGCCGCACAGCACATTTTGATTTGCTAGTGTGGAGGCTCTGTCCATCTCCTTTCAAGTGAGCCTCCTGAAGAGCAGAGGTGCTACTCGATGGCTCCCTTTGCATGCCTGGGAGAGATGATCTGTAGACTGTTATGGAGTGCGGGGGAAATTACAAACCACAACGCATACTGAGTCAAGTTGAAAGGGAAAAAGGGATTTTTAATGAGCGTGTCAGGCAATGGGTGGCTGGGAACAGGCTAATGCCTCAAAGAACTCCCAGCCCTCGAATTTTGGAAATACAGAGTTTATAAAGGCAAAATTTTCAAAAACCACAAGGACAATTGAGGGACATGTAGGTCAGAAAAGACCTTGAGACAGATATTTTGATTACATGAGAGAATAGTTTTGATTGCACATTTCAGAGTCATTTTTGTTATACATCAAGGCCATAGTGGGGGATGAAGGAAGATCTCATTGTACTGTCAACATAGATACGGCTTCAGGAGACTGAAAGGAAAACATTACAAGCAAGCATACAATGGAGGCAGGTCAGAACAAAATGGCATTACTTTGGTTCTTTTCCATTTTATTGACAGCTAGAACGAAGTGGGAACTCAGCTCCTGAAACCTCTGGTTTGCATAGAGGAATGGGCTTCTAACAAATTTAGTTTTAAAGGAAGGTGTCCCCAAGCTGTTAGTATGTAGGGTCCTACCTTCCCAAGATACCTACCTTGTCTTTGGATCTGGCAGTACTGGAGTGAGATTACAAGCACCAGCATTTGTTCTCTAAAAGGCTACTGCTGTTCAGATGTGTCACCTGTAAAAATAGAGGAGCCTTGGGGCCTTCACCCTTATCCTTCATAGCTGGAGTTCATAAAATTAGTTTTTTTGTTAATTTGGAAAACACAGGGTTTTTTTTTGTTTGTTGTTTTTGTTTTTGTTTTTTTTTTTGGGGGGGTGGGGGGCAAGACGGTTCTCAGTCCTGGTTGTATATGGGTCACCTGGGGAGCTTTTAAAAATCCAATTGTCTGGGCCACACTGGAAGACAATTAAGTTGGAATCTCTGGGGATAGGACCCAGACTTCAGGATTTTTGAAAGTTCCCCAGGTGATTCCAGTGTTTAGCCCAGGCTGAGAATAACTGCTCTAAGTAATATTAACAACACAGGGACCTATTTGTGGTGGGGAAGCACACAAGGATAGTTAGCCTGGGTTGTAGGAGCAGACTGGGAGGTAAAGCAGAAGACTTTGTATTAGGGTCATTATAATTCTAAGAAACAGGAGTTAAATAGAGTTGTGAATCTAGTCCTGGTGTGCTAGTGCCTAAACAATTTCATTAGATAGGCAGCCACTTCTCATCTTGTCCTCGTGGGCACAATGCAAAGTCGGAAAGAAGAGCTAACTGTAGCAGGAGTTTTTCAAGTCTCTGGTAAGACATAGGCCTAGCCAAATCCTTTTCAAACACAAAGCACCTGTGTGTCAGTTAAGCTAGGACTCTTACTGTTCAGTGTTCTAAAAACAAACACCCAGGTTTCCACGGGAAGCAAAAAAGAGCTTCATTTTGATCTGATTACAGTGATCTGTTTCTTGGAGTAGAAGTGCAGCTGCTGCTAAAGCCCCATGCAGGCTTCAGGTGGCTCTCTCAGCAGTCCTTAGTGGGAAAGGGATGGTACCCTTCCCAGAATGAGTTTGCTGTTCTGGAGTTAGCATCTTGTATTCACAGCTGTCAAGCAATCAACAGGATTAGAGCTCATTGGCATTTTAAAAGCTCACAGAGGGCCAGGGCAAATAGGCCAATGCAGTGGCTACTTAAGACCTTTGCACAGGGCCAATTGCCATTTTTCAAGCTTCAGTCAGGCCAGGAGTCAAAAACATTGGTTTTGAATTGCCTTAACTATGGAAGTAATAAGGACTATGTTCTGTTTTTTTCATTGGATGAGCTGTCTTCTTCCAGGGAGCTAAAGGTTGCAGTGCATCAGAGCTCTGTCCTCAAGATCTATCCACACATGTCAGTACCATGCCTTATACACGACCCATGTTGCACAAGACATGTTATCAATTCTATTTACTCTCCTGAACTCCAGATACTATATCCAATTGCCAACCTGACACCTCTACCTACTTATCCAATAAGCATCTGAAATATCTAAAACGAAACTCATGATTTTCCATCATAGTCATGTTTCCCCCAGACTGTTTTGAATCAGTAAATAGTGTCATCAGAGTCCTTGATATCATCCTTATCTCCCTGTTTGTCTTATATATCACTTCCATTCCACTAGCAAATCTTGTCCACGTCATCTTCAATATATACTCTTTTCAGTCAGCTCTCATCTTAGCCTGTGATTCTGAACCTCTCAGGTGTATTAGCACTTCCAGCCTAGGGTCTATTTTCTACATAGCATTTATATTGCTTTTTTAAAATGACAAGAGCATGTCACTCCCTGCTGATAACCTTCCAATGACTTCCCATCACTCTTGGAACATAATCAAAATGCTTAGCGAGGCTACAAAGTTCTACATAATCTGGCCTCCAACTACCTCTCTAAGGTACCTATTAACATTCTTCTCTTGTTCACTCATGAGCTTTCTTGCTGCTCTTCAGACACACTGAGCATACTTCCTTAGAGCATTAGCTCTGGCTGTTCCCTCTGGGTGGAATGCTCCTTCTGCCCACTCCCATAGCCAGCCCAATGGCTTATTCCCCACTTTGCTCAATTTTCTGCTTAAGGTCATCTCAAGAGGCTATTCCTGAATACCTCCCATAATCTATGTTTTATAATACTGTGTATTGGTTTTCTGCTCTGTAAATGGATTACAACAAACTCAGTGTTAAAACAAAACAAATATATTATCTTATATTCCTGAAGGTCAGAAATCCATATCAACTTCACTGAACTAAAATTAAGGTGCTATCCAAGTGGTATTCCTTCTAGAGGCTCCAGGGTGAAATGCACTCCTTCTAACTGGTAGAGATTTCCTGTATTTCTTTGCTTATAGCCCCTTACTTCATCTGCAAAGCCAACTGTTAAGCACCTTCTATCCTTAGTTCTCTTTTTCTCTGATTTTGGTCATCCTCTCTCCCTCTGGTAAGGAACCTGTGATAACATTAAGTCTACCTAGATATCCTTAACTCAATTACATTTGCAAAGTTCCCTTTGTGATATAAAATAACATTCACAAGATCTGAGGATTAGAACATAAACATGTTCAGGTTTTATCAACCTCTGTACCCATGCCCTGCTTTATTTTTATTAACCACAATTATTATTATCTCTTGTATATTCACTTCTTTATTTGTCCAACTTCCCCATTAAATGAGTCAATGTACTTGATATTGAATGTAAGTATTGCTGTTGTTATTGTTAGAGTATAAGCTTCTTGATAATAGTTTATCTTATTTGTTGTTAAGTTCACAAAATCTGACACAGATCCTAATACATAGTAAGTGCTCAAAAAATATCTGAAAGGATGAATGAACTCTTTCAACATTTGTCTGTAACAATGAAGCCAAGCTACTTCAATTTTTTCCCCTTAGTTCGTGAAGATCAGTTGTCCCATAAGTGATCCAACTGGTGCCAACCATAAATCCCAAAGGATAGAATCCCAAATGCCACAATGCCAAATGTTGAAATCCTGAAAGATCAAAATCCATAAAGTCTAAAATCCTTAAAGACTAAAATCCCAAAAATCACAATCCTGAAAGATTAAAATCCAAAACGATAAATCCTGAAAACCCAAAATTCCCAAGATCATAATTTCCATTAAAAAAAAAAAAAAGGCTGAATAAAAAGGGATAGAAAGCCAAATTCTGAGAAAGGGATTGGTCATCCCTTTCTTTGCCTTTGGCAATGATAAAAACTTTGGGTTTAGAATTTGTCATTTGGCATTTCTTCTAACTGATGAAATTCCAGGAAGTTTTAATGAATTAAAGTCACATTTGCCTGAAGAAACTAGCAAAGGTTAGTGTTTCAAAAATAATGCAAGCTGTAGGATAAAAAGTTAATTACACAACTTTCTTGACAAGTGTGTCAGGCAGAGTACACAGCAACAGCAAAGACCCTACATGAGAATGGGCTTGGCTATTTGAAGAGCATAATGACCAGTGTGGAAGGACACATAGGTAAGAATGGAAGAAAAATGATAGAGGATGGGTTTTGAGCAGCAAGTGGGCAGGAATCAGAGCTCATGTGGTCTCACAGGTTATGGTGTGAGCTTGGATTTTATTCCACCTCCAGTGACCACTCCTTAATAAAATATATACTGTAGACTAGAGTTTGAAAAGGATCTATGTTAATGGTAATTTGGTAACCACAAACCCTCAATTGTTTACCATACAAAACTCCACACCTGGAAGCCAACAGACTTTGGGAGATCAAAGGAAGTGACATAGGATTGAATATCCACTAGCCAAAGTTCAGATCCATAGCACTTGGTCCACACCAGATCTAGACCTCCTTCTCCCTTGCCCTCGTTGCAGTATCTCTGTTGGCTGCAGATTCATGACCTCCATCTGTGGCACTGAGAAGGTGGTTCAGACTTCTGGATGACGATCCATTGGCCTAGATCCCTGGGATTTGCCTTGCTTCTCCTGGAAGTTTGGGTATTTTGTTGCATAGAATACTAAATGGCCTACTAAGAATGTTAAAATAGCAGAGATTTTCATGATCTTCTACTTAGACTTGGATTTCTAAGAAACAGGGATGGAGACATTGTATCTGAACCTCACCAAATCCCCAAACATAAAGTGACTATTTGACTGTTAAGCTAGAACTGACTGTTTAATGCTCTAGAAACAAATACCCAAGCTATACCAGTGCAAGAAAAGCAATGTTCATGAAACTTCCTGAAAATTTTTTTGAAAGCGATTTTATGCATTAGTGTGTTATTTGTTTGAATCAGGTTTGGGCCAAAATCCCAAAAGGCAAAGTCCCAAATGTTGATATTCCTAAAAGATGAAAATTCCTAAAGCCTTAAATCCTAAAATGCCAAAATCCCAAAAGTATAGTTTTGGAAAAAATAATTTTAAGAGTTTTAAATATATTTATTTACATTTTTAAAAGGGATTTATTTGAGAAACATGAAAATATAAGAAAATACTTCCTAGGCCACTCTACAGTAAAGTAGGTAATAACACATTTTTGCAAGCATAAGTAGGTATATTAAAAACAGTTGCATGGTTATAACACTTATGAGCAAACAAACCATATTCATAATAAAATATGTAAAAAAAGTGGATATATACAAATGCATATCACTATTTGTGCACCCAGATTTATGACTGAAGTCATTTGAAATACTGTAACAGACAACCTGTCTTTTGATGATGTCAATTGAAAACCACAATGGGTCCCTACACATATATAGTTCCCCAAATCTCAGGGATCTCAGGAAAATCTTATTTTTCCCAAATGCAGATGTACAAAACAGAGGGCTCTTCATTTTTTTGAGTAAGTTGCAATGTTTTTATGTGCACAGTTGTTTACACACAAAGTCAGCATTGTAACACATGGTAGTCAATTTCAAAAAATGTGTAAAACAAACTATAAGTCTCTAAAAATCTTTACACAATGGATATCTATGGCACTGAAAATGAAGCAAAAATAAAATATGCAGCAGAGAAAATTATAAAAAGTAATACTAAACATTTAAAATAGTAGGCAAAAAATTAAAAAGGGGAGGGAAACTAAAATGAAAATTCAGCATATGGAAAAGTGGATCATAGTGATAGATTATGGGCAATTGCTGAGAGGTAGTCCAAAAGAGATGGCCAAATTCTACAGTCCATGATTAACTTTATTTTGAAATCTTGAATTGCTACAGAAAACTGCTTTTTTTTTTTTTTTTTTTTTTTTCTTTTTCCTTTTGGGGCATGGGTCTCCTCAGAGAATACAGTCACAGCCATTTTCTATGTTGCATTGCTCTTTTTTAAATTATTTTGTGATTCAGTATTCACTGATATGAGTATTTATATCAGGTAGTACCTTTACCTTCATCAATCTGGCCTGGCTTTGCCCAGTATCTGGGTTGATGTTACCTTACCCTCTCAGAACATCTTCTCTGTCCTGCCAAGTAAAAGCTGACCTCTATTCAATGTTATTTTCTTCATTTCACTTTCCACTACATAAAACTATGCAATTGGATTATCTGTTTACTTATTTCTGTCTTCCCTCTTCCCTCAGATTGGCAGTAACTCTGTGAAAGCAATGACCTAGTCTGCTTATTTATGGTTCTATCTTTTGTGCTCAGAACAATGCATTTGATATAACAGATGCTCAATAAATGTGTTGAATGCATGATAAATAAATTAACTTTTTAAATTGAACTCCTGTATAGATTTTTGATATCACTAAGCGTATTATGCCTTATCAGTGAGAATGAAGATTCAAAACAGCAGGACATATTTATTTTTTCCAAGTCAACATCTATTTTGAGTGAAGTGAGTTTTAGTTGTGTCCACCTCTTGGCTATTTCTGATGCTAAGTGGGCATGTTATCAAGGTATCAGGGGGACTGCTTCCTTCTCATGCTGAGTGGAGTTTTTGTCAGAATGTTCCTGCTCCTCTGGTTCCTGCTGCTTAAAAGGTAGAGATCCATATGTCCCTGCAATAACTACAGGAAAAAAAAAAATAGAACAAACTCTAGAAAATCCTAGAATCCCACAGTCAGAATATCAAAAATTTCGCATGTGCCAGTTTTTTGTACTTAGACTGAAACTGTTTAAAACAAATTGCTCAGTAACAATCTAGAATACACCTTACCCAATGTGAGCATTTCAATGCTCCTGCATTTCAATGGGCAAAGAAGAGCAGGCTCTCTCCCTTCCCTGAAGTGTTTTAAAGCCCCCCTTTTAGGTAGGTTCTGATATTCATAAACTTGGAGTCAAAACTTGCAGTGTATTTCCACTAAATAGACTTAAAGCATTTGACAATACCTGCTGGCAATGCTGTACTGTAGGATCTTAAATTAGGTAGAATAGGCACACAAATGAAATCAGAAGTCTAAATTAGAGAGCTATCTTCAAGTTTCACACTATGTGCACTTATAGTTTATATTGTAGCTGTGAAAAATGCATTATAGAGAGGATGCAATGCCCCTTCTCGCCATTGAACATGGCTCATTGCTATCAGCCTTTGCACTCATGGGCATCATTGAGTTTTTACTAGACTCACTGTCTTTGATTCTTACTTTATTAAT
Source organism: Sciurus carolinensis (assembly GCF_902686445.1). Classification (NCBI taxonomy): domain Eukaryota; kingdom Metazoa; phylum Chordata; class Mammalia; order Rodentia; family Sciuridae; genus Sciurus; species Sciurus carolinensis. The sequence goes on from NC_062215.1 coordinate 130,035,400, forward strand.
CTGTCACCATTTTTAGTGTCTATGTCTACCACTTATACACATAGTGGTTTTTAAATAACATTTTATTTTTCACATAAAAGGTATTAGCTGGGCATTGTGGCACACACCTCTAATCCCAGCTATGTGGGGGGCTGAGACAGGAGGATTCTGAGTTCCAGGCCAACCTGGGTAACTTAGCAAGACCCTATCTTAAAATAAAAAGAAAGAAGAGCTGGGTATGTGGTTCAGTGCTTTCCTAGCATGTGTAAGGCCCCTGGGTTGAATCCCTAGTGAAAAAAAAAAAAAAATACTACTTATGAAGAAGTCTAGAGTCAGAATGTTCCAGAATTTGCTCATCCCATGTGATGTCATTAAGAAATCAGGGTTTTTGCAACTTTCTATTTTACAATACCATGTGGTAAAAGGGACTCCACTGGTAGGTACCAGAAATATGCTAGGGTACTAGTTATTGTATCCTCTCTGTGAAAGTGTTCAAAGCAAAAATGGTATCTTTTCCTTGATTCTTTATTTATTTCTTCCTTTCTTTTTTTAAATTTCCTTTGAGTGCCTGATTTTACCTAACTTAAGATTCTACAGTACAGGCATGTGTGAGGCACTGGGTTTGATCCTCAGCACCACATAAAAATAAACAAATAAAATAAAGATATTTTGTCCATCTACAACTAAAACAATATTAAAGAAAAAGATCCTACAGTACAGCATTGCTAGCTATTATTTTCAAATGCTTTGAGCTCTCTATTTGTTGGGAATACATTTCAAAATTTGACTCCAAGTTTATGAATATCAGAACCTACTTTAGGTGGGGCATTAAAATAATTGAGGGAAGGGAGAGAGGAGCCTGCTCTTCTTTCCTGTGTTATTTCTCATTTCTCTCCATTGAGATGTTGGAGTCTCACTAAGCTGTCCAGGTTGACCTGAAATTAGGGATTCTCCTGCCTCAGCCTCTTAAGTAGATGAGATTACAGGTATGCAAGACCATGCTCCGCTAATATCTTTTACGTGAGAAATAAAATATTATTTAGAAAGAAAGGGAAGAAATTTTTTTTTTTTTTCAAAATGCCACCCAGATTTCTTCTGAGGTCTCGTTGATTAGAATCAGGCAATGTGTGTGCTCTAGCCCTTCCCTAGGGAGGTTGGGAAAAGTGTCATCAACTTCCAGGTAGAAAATGGAGAAAGGTTGGGGGTAGTTATTGGGGAGGCAAGCAACAGTGCCTTATCATTTTTTTTTCTAGGTTATATAATTTATCTACAAATGGATAATCAGCAACCCCCAAACACATTTTACATAAAGGAATGATGATTTATTTCTTCTTATGATCCTGGGAGTTGACTGAACTCAGCTGGGGAGTTCTGCTCCATGGGGTGGCAATCAAATGTACTTGCATTCGGCTGGATTCTTAGTTGGGGCTGAAATAGCCAAGATAGCCTAATTCACGTGTCTGGCATTTCTGATAGAGTTGCTGGAATGAGTGGAGACTAGCCAGGCCTCTCTCCATGTGATTCCTCATCTTTCAGTAGTCTATCCTGAGCTTTCAAAAAAATGACAGAATTCCAAGAGCAAAAGCAGAAGCTTTCAGTCTCTTAATAAGGTCTGGGTCTGGAACCTGCATAGCATCATGTTTGCTTCTTGCTATTAGTCAAAGCAAGTTACAGGGGAATGGGAAATAAAGTCCACCACTTGATAGGAGGTGCACCAGTCACATTAAAATGGGGTATGTATATGGGACAGTCATCTTCACAGATGAACTAATACAGTGCACCCTTTCAGTGTAGTTGTCAGTGGTTAACATCTCTCCTTTATGCAAAAAATACCCAATCCCTCCATAACCCCCAAATCTCATTTGACTATGGTGTGAGGTATATATATAGTCCAGTATCTCATAGATGTGAGTCTTTGAGTGTGCTCTTCTCATTCTAGGAGCCCATGAACCAAAACTACAAGTTAACTTCCCACTCACATCTAATATACACTGAGAAACAGGGAGAGGGTAATAATGATAGATGCTCCCATTCTAAAGACAAAAAAAAAAAAAAAAAAAAAAAAAAAAAAAAGCACATAAGCACATCACAGTCACTGGCCTATAGCAATTACAATATTCAGGAACACATGTGTTGCCAGGTCCCTAAATTCTGAGAAAGAGAAATGTTTCTTATCTGGCATCCAGTTCTGCTCCCTGGGTGTGGTTCCCTAATCCTTAGCAGTTTTTGGCTGCAGCCTCTGGGCTTTGGTTCTTCCCCTACCTAGTTCTTATTTTTAGTAAGCGTTGCATGATTGTAACTGAATAGCTTTTCAACCATCTTTCTATCCATAAAAAGTTGAAGGTCCAGAGACTTCTCCTAATTTTGATTTAATTTTGATTTGTGTTTATATCCTTTACTCCAAATAGTACAACTTCTTTAGGTACTTCGTGAACTTTCTTTATGATATATATATATGCATATATGTGCTTATCACACACATATACATCCTAATGTGTATGATATGTGATACAAAAGAAAACACTTTTGATCTTCATCCCTGACTTCTGGTCAGAGGTCCTAAAATCCTTGTAATTTCCTAAGTGATAAGAACCAAAGGAACATTTCTTGTTATAATATTTGACTTTTATACCTGACTCCTGAAATAGCTGCACAGAGATAAAGGTGAAAGGATGTCTTTTGTTATTTATAGCAAACCTCTCTCAACCACATCTGAGTTTATGTTAATGAGATGACTTTTGCAAAACCCCTAAGAATAGGGAACTAGTTACCCAAAAGCTAATCATGTAATTAGAGAGTTGGAACTTTCAGCCTCATCCCTGACTTCCGAGAGAGGACAGGGGCTAGATATTGATTAATCACCAGTGGTCAGTGATTTAGTTTATCATGCCTACATGATAAAACCTCCATAAAACCCATAATGGAAGGAGTTCAAAGAGCTTCTGGGTTAGTGGCACAATGAGGGTCTGGGAGGGCCGTGCACCTGGAGAAGATGTGAAAACTTCCCCTAATACCTGCCCTGTGTTTCTCTTCCATTTGGCTCTTCCTGAGTTGCATCCTTTATACTAAATTGGTAAGTATAAGTAAATGTTTCCCTGAATCTTCTGAGCCATTCTAGCAAATTATGGAACTGAGGAGGGCATTCCCTCCAATTTGTAGCTTTGTCAGTTTGGAGTACAGGAAACCTGGACTTGCAAATGACATCTGCAGGGGAGGGCAGTCTGATGGGATTGAACCATTAGCCTGTGGCTCTGCACTGATTCTGAGTAGTGTTAGAATTATGTTAAATTGTAGGCTATCCAGTCAGTGTCCACCAAAAATGGGAAAACTGGTTGGTAAGAAAGTTCCCAGACATTTGGTGTCAGAAGTATTGTATGAGAGAACAGAAGGCAAACATATGCAATGTAGTATATAAAGTATCATATTATACAAAAGTCATTCCCACAAATCTCTTCAAGACTGGTCCCTATCTACTTTGGGTTTGAGTCAGGTTACTATGGTATATGTTCATTAGATTCATAGAAACTTTTTTGCACAGGTAAGCTGTGTTTGTCTACACCCTTGATTGGAGCTTGATTGGACACAAGTTCAGCTGGAAGCACCCTACTTTTCATCTTTACTTTGAGGTCATTTCTTGCTTTTGCAATATTTTTCCATCCAGGGTTTCCATCATGAGTCCTCTACCTCTACATTTTGCTTGCTCGTTTCTCTCTTGAAAAACACTCTTTTGTGACAAAAAGAAGTCATTTAGCAATTGCAATATTCTGCTGAAAATCTCCATAACTGAATTTGTAAGTTCCTTGGGTATTTTTTTGTCTTCCAAGTTACTGTAGAATTGCTGGGGCCATCTTTGTCCATCCAACAGATGGATTCACTTCCTCTTTACTGGGCCCCATGTTATATCACTTCAACTTCTCTCTCACCAGCATTTTCATCCCTCTTGTCAAAATTTCATAAAATACCACTTCTATCTGCTCTTCTCAAACTGAAGTATGGGCCACTGAAAGCTATTATTATACAACATGGATTGTGGTTACTACAAACTACTATAATATCATGGTCTCTGATTTTGCTTGGCCCTAAACCCTGTTGTACTAGTATTGATTGGTCTTTATGAAACCTCCCTTTCTGGTCCCCAGAGAAAAGTGTCTAACCCTCTGGTGTTCTCCCTCAACCCCATAATGGTTTTGGTATGAAGTGTCACCCTAAAGCTACTGTGCTAATGCAGGATATGCTGTGACCTAACCACTAAAGTGATCCTTATGATGGATTAATATTTTTAATGGATTAACCGGGTAGTTACTAGTGTTGTAGGCAGGTGGGGTATGGCTTGAGGAAGTAGGTCATCAGGGGTGTCTTTGGGGTTTACATTTTGTCCCTGGCACCTCCTGTTCTCTTGCTGTTTCCCTGCTGCCGTGAACTGAGCAGTGATGTTCTGCTTCACTTGGACCCAGAACATTGAAGTTGGCTGACCATGTAGTCAGAACTTGAAACCATGGTCTGAAATAAACTTTTCCTCCTCCAAGTTATTCTCTTTAGCTATTTTGGTCACAGTGACAAAGAGTTGACAAACTTCATCTCACTTAGAGGTTGAGCATGCCTCTACCTTCATGAAATTATATTATGAAATTCTTCATAAATTCATGCTTACTAGCATAAATTCCTGCTACTTTCTTACATTTTCTCCTAAAATACTCTCTCTCATCCTGACTCATCTCTCAAAAGAAGTATCCTTCTTATTTCATGTGATCGTTTGTCTCTGTGCTAGATGGTCTATCCTTTACACTACCCAACACTTTCCTCAACATACCCACATCTTAACTCGATTTCATCTTCCCTAGATTCAGTGTTTTTTTTTTTTTCGTCTTAGTGTATGAAGATGACCAAGCAACAATAAAATTAGTCTCTCTTTTATCAGGTGATTCTCATTGTGTGTGACAAAAAAAGGAAAAAAATCCAAAAAAAGATCCAACTCAAACTGGCTTTAAAAATAAAACTTAATTGAAAAAAGACTAGATTCAGCAACTCAAATAATATAAAGAAGAAACAGTTTCTCTCCCTTGTCTATGTTCTTATTCATGTTCACATGAGTAAGAGTGAACAGGGAACTGGAAAGAAAACAAATAAGAGACAGAGGCACCAACCATCCAAAAACAAAGTTTAAGATATGACAGAATTCAAGTATATGTAACACCACTTCTGATTAACTGAATACCTTCAAAGAAAATAAATACCAACTTGTGTTTAGACCAATCAGAATAGTCAAATAATTATATGTAGAGCCTCAAAACTGATGTTAGAGTCTCAGCCTCTGGGTTTTAAGCTTATGAGTACTGACTCAAGGCCCAAAAAGACCTGAAAACAGAAATAGAACTTTTAGAAGTGACAGCACTTTGCATTTATTTTTTAACAATTATATAATTTTACATGTTTTCAAAATTTTGTCTTTTCAGAAGTTATATTTATTAATATACATGCTGTCCCACAAATCAAATATATGTGGCATTTTTCATGTGAAGATTTAATGAAAGTTGATATTTGATACTTTTTATAAAACCTAGAATAGGGATTTTTTAAGTCACCCTTGGTTAAATCTAGATGTCAATTTAAGTTCATTCATATGAATAAAAATTCTTGTATGTAATTTGGATGCTTATTAAACAGCTATTATTGGGCAATGTGTTCAAATATCAAACCTGGTACTCATTCAGATATGGCAGTTATCTATCATGTTATTACATGTTCACAGTGATATTTTAAAAAGATTTTGAACAAATTTCCCTACATTTTTGTATATTTAATATCAATTTATGGTAGACTTAACATACATATCGGCTTGCTAGGGCTGACATAACAAATTACCACAAACTGAGTGGCCTAAAACAACATAAAAGTGTTGTATCATAGTTTTGGAGACCAGAAACCCAACATAAGGTGTAAGCAAGGGTGAGTTCTTTCTTGGAAACTCAGAGTGGGAGTCTGCTCATGCCTGTCTCCTAGTGTTTGGTGGTCACCCATAATCCCTGCAGTCCCTTGGTCTATAGACAGTTGCTCCAAATCTCTGCCTTCATCTCCTCATGCCCCCCCTTTTTTTTTTTTTACATACTATGTATTTGCATATCCTGTCCTCTTATAAGGACATCAATGATTGGGTTTAAGACCCACACTAATCCAGCATGACTTCATCTTAATTTTCATCTTACATGTTAATTATGTCTAGAAAGAAGATATTTCCCCAAAAGGTCACATTATGAGGTTCTGGATTTTTAGGTAGAAGAGGGGTGAGATGAGTCATAATACTCAACTCTGTCTCTCTCTCTCTCTCTCTCTCTCTCTCTCTATATATATATATATATATATATATATATATATACACACACACACACATACACACACACACACACCTTGACAACATATATTTAAATAAGATAAAAGCATCAAAAACTAGGAGACAGTCATGAGCAGACTCCCACTCTGAGTTTTGAAACTAATTAGGCAAAAATGAAACCCTGGGAAGAAAAAGATTTCTTTACTTCATTTCAATATGCTAATCTGAGTCAAAGCAGCATTAAAATAGAGTTCCTTTGTCCAAAAACCTCATGTTGGCATTTTAAAATATACAAATAGCAACTAAGAAATTCTTTTAGTAACAAAATAAGCAAGACCAGGTGAGCAAAATAATGCACACCTGAAATCCCTGTGACTCGGATGCTGAGGCCCGAGAATTGCAAGTTCAAGACCAGTCTTGGCAATGTAATGAAACCCTGTCAAAAAAAAAAAAGTGATAATTAATATCACTACTTAGATTTAGTTGTAATTTATATGCATTTCTTATTGTTTACTATATATTTGGTCATTGGCTGAAATAAAGACTCTTCAGTTATCTGTCAACAATAAGTAATCTCCCCCATCTTTTTAGAACACTTTATTATCTTCTCTGCTCTTGGCTGTGAATATTACTTGGTCATGTATTTGCAATTTGCATCAGATTATGACTTTATATTCCTTTCTATGAGCATAGCAGCACTGCAACTGTTAACACCAGTGGAAAGGAATTAACAGCTCTCTTAAGCACTGTAATAACCCTTCACTGACATCACTGAAACTCCAACTGACATCATTGAGAGAGAACACTGAAAAAACAGTATTATTGTGCTAAGTGTATACACTGAACAATTAAAAGTATAAAGCATAGGCAGGGTAATTTTATATACCCCTAAAAATAGAACAAGAGCAATTGCTGAAAGAATGATGAAAAGAAAGGAAAAGGGTAGCGTGCATTCAAGAGAATGCTTAGTGAGTGGGGAAAAAGAGGCATGGTCTGGAAAAGGCCTGTAATATTTGAGTTCTTTTATCTTGATTGAAAATTATATTTAACCAGTTGATATCAACCTAAAGAAAAGATAACTAATAAATCATGATTACTAATCCTGAAAAGGGAGGAGGGAGTTCAGTTCCATGCAGCACGATAAGAAATTAGTTTCAATGGTTCTCTTTTTATAGAATTAAAGTTTATAACATTCAGGAAACTGAGAGTCTGTGATTCTCTATATTCTCAATTGATTTGATTTATAGCATAGTGGTTAAGGCTACAGGCTTTGGCATCAGATTAGAATTATCTGATTCTTTTAGAAATTAATACTTATGGCAGCTCTCCTAAGTCTTCTAAGCACCAAAATAACAGCAGCAAAAAAAAAAAAAAAAAAAAAAAAAAAAAAAGACAAGGATCCTATCATTGTGAAGACCACATTCTATAGGGGCAGCTAGATTAAAAATGAACTGAACAAATAAAAACACAAAGTAGCACTGTATAGATAAAGGCTCTGAATAAAAAGGGAAGGTAATGTTTTGGTTATGTGGGTGGGGTTGACAGTGGTTACTACATTAGATGGGGATCAGAAAAAGCTTCTTTGAGGAAATAGAATTGGAAAAAGAACCTGCGTGTAGAAAGGAAGTCAGGGATGCAAATATCTAGGCATCCCAGCCTCCTGCAGTTTCCCCATCTGTAAAATAAGGCACAATGGCAACTTTGATGATATCATGTGTAAATGACATGACACTTAGCACAGATCTAGTAACTGTGGGAGGCCATATTTCTGACTAGTTGTCCTTAGACATGAAAATCTAAAGCAGGGTTAATTTGTTAACACTAAATTGCCTTATTACCTATTGCTAGATTATACTTATTCGCTTATCTCTCAATGTAATTTCATAACCAGATCCATCCTTTTTGATTGCTCCAAACCTAGGGATCTACAAAGATGGATATTGTCACTATTTTTCTACCTCTAAATTAGTTGGATAAATAGCACAAGAATATTTGGATGGCCAAATCCACATATCTGAAGATTTAGTCCAGCATTAACATAATATTCCATATTTTAAGACATTTTAAAATTAGCAATTTAACCAGAAGTCCCCAGAGATGGCGGCCTTGTCTTGTCAATGCCACTAGTTTGGCTACACAGTTAATTCCATCAGAGCCACTGAACCAAGTGTTAGTGTGTGTGAAGAGAGTCCATGAGTCAATTGCCAGCACGAATTCTTCCTGACATAGGAAGGCAGATGATCTCAACTTTTGAGTGCATACAGTGCAGATTTCTAGTTGAATGGTTCTTGACAATAGTGTCCTCTGAAACATAATGTCTGGCCAGGAGCCAGTGATTATGCCACCAAACAAATCACTGTGCATCTGACGCCAGAACTCCTCTTTGCAATGGTAACAAGAGTTTTCGGTCCTGGTGTTCCACAAGATGTTGCATTGGCTGTATTATTTTTCATCAGACCCTGGAATTAAAGATTTTATTCAGATGGTTTCCATGAAATAAGTGGTAGTGGATGGAGAGAAAAAGAGAAGAGAGGAGGTTTTAGTGTAAGTTAAGAAATAGCTTTGCTATTTTACATTTTCCATTAGGACAAAACAGCCCATGTTTTGAAACCTAGTTTTATTAATTAATAGATTTTTCACTTTAAATTTCTTGTATAATTATAGAAATAAAACAGCTTGGTTCAAACTGTTAGCTAATGATCCATATATTATTTTAGTAATTGCTAGCTTCAATCAGAAAATGTATTAATTTTATGAAAATATATATAGACATTCAAATGTTGAAAACATTGGGAGATCTTTTTAAAATCAATAAATTACAACCCCTAAAATTTGCTTCAAATGTTATTTTACTAGGACATGTTGTAAACCTAAAATTAGTATACTATTCCAAGGATATTATAAACCTTCATTTAAATTTGCATATAATTGTCTTTTAAGGATTTAAAGTAGATAGATCATACTGTATAATTGCAATTGATGATATAAATGAAATCTGTTATGTATAGTATTCCTATTCAATAGACATATACACCAGTTAAAATATTTAGCCAAATTTCTTATCATATTATGAAATTGTCTACAGGTTTTAAATATCAGTTTCTTTTGGAATTAACTCTCAGGATTTAATATTAAATAAATAGGTCTAAGTATTTTATTTTATAGAAATAGTAATTGCTTAAGATGAAGGAAGGAGAGACACTACATATTACTTGTAAAAAGCATCATATAGCAAAACTAAAAACAATATTTTTCCTAATAAAGCCAAAGTTGCCAGCATTTCCATTTTGGTTGATTTTTAGTCAGCAAAACATTTTCTTATTAGCTAGATGTATGCATTAGTCAATTGTAAAAACTATAAAAGTCTCTTTTAAATATGGGTATCCATTCATAAAAGGAAAGAAGATCATTTGAAAGGTTTCTTGTGGTATGAAAATGTCTTCCAAATATTCATTAAACATTTAAGTGAGTAAATTTGTAGAATATGTTTCTGACATTGGCACTGGTTCTGTGGTATTTCTCTGATCAGATGGAAGTGCTATGTGTTATGCAGAGTGCATGCAGTTCATTCATGCATAAACAATATCATTTTCATAAATTAAAACCTCCCCTGCAGAAGGAACATCTGTGCCTGCCTTTGAATAAAAGATGGTGGCATGTGAGTTACTTCTTGAGTGACTGAAAGAATCCCCATGTTTTAAAATGAAATTGTGCAAGCAATAAGAAAAAAAAAAAAAAACACTCAAACCTAAGTTTCAGTCATCATTTCTACTTTACCAAAAAAAAAAAAAAAAAAAAAAAAAAAAAAAAAAAAAAAAAAAAAAAAAAGAAGAAGAAGAAGAAAGAAAAAAAAAAGAGACAAAGAAATTCATGGTCTAGATTTCTCCTCTTGCTGTTTTAAAAACTAGAATCCTTGGAATGTCATTCTCTCATTATTCCTCCTGTTCACTACACCAACAATTTTAAGCTTGCATGAAGGTATCTACTTTTATTTACAGGTGAAATTGAGCTGCTTAATAGATAAGATCAAATCTGAATGTTCACTTTATGATCTATGCTGGAAGGCTGGCATTGTTTAAGTATCAGTGTTATGTCTCTTAGAGTAAGAATAGTGAGAACAATCCGGGATAGTGGAAGCAACAGCTTGATTCCAAAATAACAACTCTGATTCACTTGGAATAAGATTGCTGCATTTGGGATAAAGTTGGGACTAACTTAAATGTATTTCTGTCATGTGATGAAGGCTGATGGAAAACATGTTAAAATGATATATTTTAAATTACACTCAAACATTTTTTTAATGTTGAAATATTCCTTACTGCTACTGTCACAGCTTGATGCAGCCCCATTGGCAATGTTATTAGTATGGCTAATTGTTCCTGTCCATTAGATTACTCACATTTTTCTGGAGCAGCTTGCTAAATGAGGTCAGCTTTCTGGAACCCTTAAATCACCAATGAGAAGAAGATTAAAGGAACAAGCTTGGGAAGGGAGGTAGTCACCAATGTGGCATCCAAATCCAAGGAGGAACAATGGAGTTACTAATGACAGTAATCATAGCACCGCCAAAGAGCCAGACAACAATTGCCAAAATGTTATTCCCTAGGAATCATGACCATCAGTCATTTCTCATAGAACAGGAAATGCCAAACTATGTTTGTAAGTGGACTTAACAATGAACAAAATTATCTCTAAGTTTTTTTTTCTAGTGAGTTATGTTTATGAAACAAGAGCACAGCATCCCAGTGGGGGATGGGAAACAATTACACTTTCCTGAAACATAGACCCAACAATGTCTTTTTAAGTACACATAATTCATTGGCATTTTTTTCTGGAAAAATTATTGAAATCAATGCAATTGTTTATAGAACAATTATAAAGTGCCATTTCTTCTTGGAGTCTTTCAATTAATTGAACCATTTCCCCCTGATATTTTCTAAAGGTATAACTTTCTGTTTGGGACAGTACTGTATTGCAAGAGTCCTGTTCAGTTCAGGAAAATGTACAGGTAACATAGTACCAAAAAAATAGTTAAGTTTTTAAATGTTTCAAGTGTGTAGACAAACTAAACTAGGGCATTCATTTATGTCTTGCTTGTTAATAGTTAACTAAATTCACCTTTAAAAAATTAGAAGAAAACAAGTAACAATCATTTAAAAGAATAGGAACAATACAACCTAAAAGTGAAGGTGCTTAAAACAAAACAAAACAAAAAAACAAAAACACATTGTCCATCCCACTCATCCTGCAACCCTATAATCCAAATCATGAAACATTAGTTAGGTTTTTTCATTACCTACAAAGAACTAGTGACTCCCTAAGCAAGATAAAAGACTAGAAAATATACCATAGTAATTTCTTCTTTTTTACTTTATTCTACAAATAATGTTTAGTATTTTTTAACTCAGCAAATAAAGCAAATATTTACCCTAAGAATAATTTTATTCTTTAAAAATTACTTTAGGAAGAAATATAACAATTGGTCTGATTTTCAATTCTATTTTATTGCAACTGGATGAGTGTTTTCTAAATTGTGCATTACACCATAATATACAGGATTACAAACAAGATTACAGTACAGATCAATTCCAGTGGTATCAGCATCACATCTCAAACAGCACTTATTCTGAACTGCATTTTACATGCAATAGCTATTGTTCTAATTATGAATTAAATGGTTTGAATTTTATTTAAGCTACTGTACTAATTGACTACAATAGGTATAAATCCCAACATTAACAACCTGAATAGATTTAGGCTCAGATTTATTACATGAATATATGACAAATCACCATTTGTGTGACTATGTATAAAATCATGCATTTATATTTTCTGGAAACATCAATAGCTTCAGATGCTCTGTAAAATCATGGAATGCAAAGGAGTAAAAGACTAAAAAAAACAGTGCAAATTGTATGTGATAGTCAAGCAGCTTTTGATTTAAAGAAGTGTATGTTGGCATTTATTTATAATATGTATATACAAGCTTGTGCAAGTAATTGTTGAATTGATATGTTTTGATAAGGAATGTATCTCTTTTTTTTCATTCTCTTGAAAATTATGGATCTGGGCTTTATTTTAGGGAGAGGGAAAGACTTTAAAGTGAAATGAATTGCTCAAATTGTGCAATTTTTTTTTTTTTTTTTTTTTTTTTTTTTACAATTAGAGAAGAAAGAAGTGCTAAGGCAACACAATAACTTTCTAAGCACTTTCCTGCTGGTTTAAATTAGTTAAATTATTTTGTATAAATTAGATATAATTCTACTTTTCTGATATGTATAAAAATTGATGAAGCTGCATGGTTTTAAAATAGGAAATCCACATTATAAAAAGTCATTAAAAATTCTGTACAAAATCACAACAAAATAATTCAGCATGGGAAAGGTAACAAGTAGTAAAATGCTGGTTGAAAAATATATATTTATATATATTTTAATTGGCCCATTACTAGTTTAAAAATTGCATAGATCCTAATTATTGCTTGTGATTTTGTTATCCCGATCAGATAATTAATATGATCTGAATACAGCTACACCAAATTCTAGGTGCACTTTTTTTTTAAGTTTACTGTATTATTATTTTTTTAAAATAGAAGAGCTATAGAAAATAATACATAAGGTGAACAGGAACTTTGATCCCCTGTTTCTTCCAAAGGCAGTAACGACAATAAATACATTTATCACTTGAAGCTTGGAGTATTTGCACTTTGCAGCAGTAGTACCAAAAGGGCTGCCTTTTGTAAACACGACAGTCACTGTAAGCACAGTGGGTTCGTTTCCCGGGAATGGTGAAACTGACGTGTCTCTAATCGTGAAAGATGGCATTGAGCTGGGCACTCATGACTCGCTCATGATGTGAATGGCTATCGAAGGACATAATATTGTCTATGGGGATCTCGCAGCGAGGGGCAGCGGCTCCCGAGAAGATTGATCCGTGGCTTTGGGCCCCTGCCAGTGTCGCTGCAGGATAGTGCATGGTAAAGGCATAATTTTTTTCAAACTCGGCGGATGGTTCATGTTTGAAAGAGAAGTTGCCATTGATGCTGAGCGGCGGACTGAGGGGTCCATCAAAGGAAGGGCTGGTGCAGTCAGTCAGCGGGCTTTCAAAGAAGGGCTCCAGCGCGGCGCTGTAGGCGTGCGGTGGCGGCTTTACGTGGAAGACATGGGAACTGTCCATGGTACCGTAGGGCGGACTGGGCAACCCCGGAGACTGGTAGGAGTAGGGGTGCACTGGGAAGGAAGCGCTGGCCGTCGGCAGGTGCGGGGGCATATCCTGATTCTGTTCGGGCAGAAAAGTCCGAGGGTTGAGCTGCAGGCAGCCCGCAACCAGGTTGGTGGTGGGCTGGGACAGGCCCTTGCAGAGCGTCTGTACGAAGGAGACCAGGTCAGGGCTTTTGCCTGAGCGCAGGATCTCCGACAGAGCCCAAATGTAGTTTTTGGCCAAGCGCAATGTCTCGATTTTGGAGAGCTTTTGCGTCTTGGAGTAACAGGGCACCACCTTGCGCAAGTTGTCCAGCGCCGCGTTCAGCCCATGCATGCGGTTCCGCTCCCGGGCGTTGGCCTTCATGCGCCTCAGTTTAAAACGCTCCAGGCGCGCCTTGGTCATCTTCTTCTTTTTGGGACCACGTCTCTTGGGCTTTTGATCATCATCTTCCTCTTCCTCTTCTTCCTCCTCTTCCAGGTCCTCATCTTCCTCCTCCTCCTCTCCCCCGTTCCTCAGGGAGTCCTCCTCGGCGTTCATGGCTTCGAGGTCGTCCTCCTTCTTGTCTGCCTCGTGTTCCTCGTCTTGAGAACTGAGACATTCATCTGTCCAGCTTGGAGGACCTTGGGGCTGAGGTTCGCTCATCAGCCCGCTTTCGCTGTAAGATTTGGTCATGTTTCAGTTTCCTATATTCAACAGGGGAGAGAGGCAAGCAGAAAGAAAAGGAGAAAAACGCCACACTCAAAAGCTAGATAAATAAGCCTTCAGCTCCCACTCCCTAGTCCTGTACAAATACAAGTGATCAGAAGTACCAGTCCATTACAAAATGGATGCCTCTGAGGAAAGTTAAATGCTGCGTTTCATAATGGCTTGTATGTGCCCCGCTGGTACGTAGAACACAGGACTGGGCGTGGGTAATGGTGGTGCAGGATGTGTATATGTGCATATCATTCACGCATTTATGTTTCCTAGTGATTTATTCAACTGTGTTTATGGTGATTTCCCAACAGGATAATGTGTGTGGAAATGAGTGTACACTTCTGCAACTTCATGTTTATCTGCAGGTGTCCAAAGTCACTCAACTCCACAAAAATGGCGAGTTTGAAAATCGCACATTCTGTTACCATCTCTATTCTGGCTTCTTGGTACTTAGTGGTTTAAGTTGTAGAGCGATTACGTAATTTGCTAACACTGGCAGTGATTTTTAAGAAGATTATATCGAATAGAGATTGAAGAGCAAATGCACAGGGGAGGAAAAGTAGTTTCTATAAAATTATTCCACCAACAACGAAACATTTACAACAAACGTGGACAGGAGTCGTCCATTCCTCTCTCGCCTTTCTGTTCTCGCCTCCCATTCCTTACCCTCCGCTAAATTTCCACCTTGTACAAAAGCTCTCGCAACTAGGCGAGGGCTGGGGGCGCGGCGCAGAGCGCTCTCCCACACGCCGGGGATCAGGTGCTGAAGGCTCCTCTCTAATAAACAGCCCATTGAAAGGGCCGCCCGCTCTTTATTGGGGCTTTTCAAAGTTCGTCTCAAACCTCCCTTTAAAAGATTGAGTAATTATAATGGTCAGCGATTGGCAATGACCAAGTTGCCGCTTCTGATAGGGAATATAAAAAGCCTTTAATATAACAACTGAATTTTTGGCTCTAGCAGTGGATGCTGGGGACTTGGCCGCCTCTGGAACAGTAACAGGTAGCAGTAGTGGTTCCTTTCCCTTTCTCCATCCCACTCCCCAACTAAACTAACTCTGACCCAGCTTTATTTTCAAGGATGTGAATACTCAAGGTGCCCACGTCTCTGTCATCCACTGAAAAGATAGCTTGACCCTCCCGATGTGCATAAAATACATAAGCACAAAATAAATCTTGGGAGCAGGTGCCTTTTCTTTTTCTTTCTTTCCTTTTCTTTTCTTACCAAAATAAGTGAGCAAGTGAAATAATTATTTGCTTTTAGGACTTTTTAAAAAATTACCGCCAGCAAATAATCAGTTACTGTTTATTTTTTTAATCCAAGAAGCTCCTATACTATTAAAAAATTTAAAAATTTAATTAGAAAGCCTGCAGGGGGTACTTAAACACAGAGATTCATTATTCGTGAGTACTTGTGGGCAATTATGGGGAGGGATACTGGGCTCAATACACATGCACACACTCCCAAATGCCCACATACAGAACGTGTAGGTATATCAGGTCTTCAATTACTGCTTTTATTCTCGAGCAAAAAAAAAAAAAAAAAAAAAAAAATGTTGTGATTACCTGTTGTTGTTAGTAGAACCTGAGCAGTGATGGTCTCATAACCCTGGGGGCCTCCGTACGCCGTGTCTTCTGCGTGGGCGAATTCCTCGTGTCCCGGCTGCGCTGGTGCTCAGGTTATATAGGCGAGTTAGTGATGCTGAGAGCGGGCGGGGCCACGAGCTGAGCAGCTAGCAGGTCCCTGCGCCAGGCACTTGCGCACGCGTCCAGGCTGCACGCTCCCTGCCCCCGCCCCCACTTCCCCTTCAGCCTTGCTCTTCTCCCGCCCTTCTCCGACAACCGCTCCCCTCACCCTCTACCCCTTACCCCCTCCCCTTCTTCTTCCTCCCCGGCATGCGCCATATGGTCTTCCCGGTCCAGCCAAGAGCCGGGAACCACGTGACCTGCCTATTTGTATGCCGCAGAGCGCTCCATTCCGGCCCCTTTGTGGCCAGAAGAAAGTGGCCCATCTGTCGCCAGTTAGAGACTCCGCGGACCTGTTTTTACCCGCAGGAGAGTTTAACCCTTTCAGGCAGCAGAAGGAAGAGGACATAGAGAGGGGACGGATTTGAG
Source organism: Sciurus carolinensis (assembly GCF_902686445.1). NCBI lineage: Eukaryota > Metazoa > Chordata > Mammalia > Rodentia > Sciuridae > Sciurus > Sciurus carolinensis. Next base: position 130,051,718 of record NC_062215.1, read on the forward strand.
GGAAGGGAGCGGGAAAGCTAAAGATGACTGGGTATAGATTAGAAAAAGTAGCCTGCGTTCGCGCGGGAAGTAAGGCATAAGTGAAAAAGTCAGAAGCAGGGAGACTGAGGCACGCAGTGAAGAGTCCTCACCCTGGCACTGGTGTCCCGGGCAGCATGATCCTGCATTCTCTGAGAGGCTCATTTCTTAGCTTCTGCCCCTTGGCCAACGTTTTGCTCACTGGCACTAAAGGTTGGCTTATCCTAATGTCCATCAGGCACCTCCAGGCAAATGCAAACTCCATATAAAAATGGCTTCATTTGTAAACGCAGCCTTCAGCCTACTTCGCTAGCAGGATCACCCCAACCTAATCCCTACAGGCCTAGAAATTTTGTACCTTTCACTCCACACCCGCCATACATGCCACTGTGTGTTTCCTAATCCTCAGCTAGCTATTCCTTCTCTGGACACCCCTACTGACTTCAGACCCCACTTACACCTACTAGGATTTAGTCCTCAAAGCAGGCTAGTTCGTGCTGGCAGGAGTTGAGTTCACTGGTCATCATGTAGTCAAGTGTGGGAACTAGGCTTCTCTGATGCTTGGATTCTACCTTTTCAGAGACCACTGGGTTGCTGCAAAGAATGTCATCACCCAGCCAGTCCTGGGGGAAGCTTTGGTTGCCAGGATAGCAGGCTTCCCACGTCTTAACTTTGTTGTCCAACACCGACCACTAGTGAGGTGGTAGATACCCTGCCACAGCCCAGCCTGTGCTCTTGGTCTTTAATCCCTGGTCTGTAAGTAGGTACTTGGGTCAATCAAGTTTTCTCAAAAAGGAGTTGCAATGTGCCTATATTAAACAGGTCTTTTCCCTCTTTCTAAAAGGTTCATTAGAACAACCCTTAGAATGGCCTTTGTAGCCTCCAAGCCTCTGATTTGATATAGCCTCCACCTTCCCATCAAGCAGAGATTACTAACTTCCTGATAAATTCAATTAATTCGGAAGAAGTCATGTTTGTTCCTAAATAACAATTCTTTAATGTGTCTGACCAATCCATGTTCCAGAATGATACTTTGTGTTTTTTTTTTTTTTTTTTTTTTTGGAAAGGGGAAGAGAAGGAGGAAAGAAGGCAGACAAAGGAAAGGAAAGAAAAGGAAGAAAAAGCAAGAAAAGCTGGACTGATCCCTGTCTACTCTTTCTCCCCTAGGTTCTCTTTTAATCCTCCATTAACTTCTTACTCCCTTCCAAACCTGAAGCCCTTCACAATGAATGCATCCGACTTGAATTGCTTATTAAAAGCAATTGCCCTAAATGTCCCTCGAGTTTGCAAACAATGTCAGGGTTGAGCTGCTGAAGTGGGGTACATGTGGGAAAGGGTGAGGATGGGGGAAGAGGGTCCTAAAGAGATTGTGTGCGGGTGGTGGGGGGTGCAGCCTTTCCTGTCCAGCACAAATCCGAAAGAAGAGAGCAGTTGTACGTTCTGACCCGTGGCCAGGAGCATAGAATGAATCTTTCTGAGGTTCTGGAGAAGAATTGTATGGAGTTTTGCTTTTCTCCGTTGATTCGTCAGCACAGGAAGATAAAAGAATTCACCAAGGAGCATGGAATCGGTATTTACTCTGACACCATCTGTGTCTTCAGTGCTGGGACGTCGGAGTAACGACTTTCAAAGGCTGGTACACAACCCGGAGATCTGAGGACGTTCACTGCAGTGCCTAAGAGATGCTACTTTCCCTACTCTCGATTTTTGGGGAGTTTCAGAGGAGATGTTGGGAGAGGAGTGGGGAGAAGGGTTCCAGGTGACCCGAAGGCCCAGTGATGGTCTACGGACCTCCCTGCCAAGACTCCCCACCCCCAGAAGTAAAAACGTCCCCAGTTTGAGATATCCTGTGAATACAGGAAAATCTTAGTGGAGTTAGATGTTTCTGGCCAAGAAGGAAGCTGGGGTATTTCGCTTACAAGACTCAAATGTAAGTGCGGGAAATGCTAGACCAGTTTCCTCCCCCTCGTCCTGATAAAATCCACCTGGAATCCCACTATGCGTTGTACACAGAGGCCTGGGGAATTGTACAGAAGAAGAGTCACTCCGGGAAGTTCCGGAGACCTGGCTGAGGTTTGGTGACTCTTTTTTTTTTTTTTTTTTTTTTTTTTTTTTTAAATATTTTTAGTTGTAGATGGACACAATACCTTTATTTTATTTCTTTATTTTTATGTGGTGCCGAAGATCGAACCCAGTGCCTCACGCCTGCGAGGCAAAAACTCCACCGCTGAGCCCCAGCCCCAGCCCTCACGGTGACTTTTATTGGGCTTCCCAGTCTGCTGCGCTCGGCTGTACACCAGCCTCAACACAGGGAATAGCTACCTAAAGCACCAGGATCCTGGCGCTCAGCAAGTGCCCGAAGAGCCCGGGAGACTGCCACCCCACAGCGAGGCCGGTAAGGGAAGAGACCCTAACAGCCTGAGTCAAGGTGTTTTTTGTATGGGGAGGGGCAAAAAAGTGGAATAAGAGGTGGCTAGGATGCCTGGAGAAGACTGAACCGAGGTTCCGCAGAGCTCAGCTCGGAAGATGGTCTCCGTGGCCCCACCACACCTCCTAAATTTCCTTCTTTTTGGACTTGTTTGGACGGTTGTACACTTTTCACCCTCCTGATTCCCCAAGTTCTGTTCCTCTCTCTACGCTGTTGGTTAGCTGTACTTCCCCAGCTCCCGCCCCACTGGACGCTGTAGGCTGCTGAGCGGCACGCGAACCGCACGCGCAGGCAACAAAAGCCGCTTTCATGACTCACTGCCCTCGAGCAATGCCCTAAATCTGCCGCCCCCCGGGTCCCTGCACTAAGCGCGTGGCGCGGGACAGGCGTCCCGGCCGTTAGAGCAGCAGCCGGAGTGCCCGCGGGAAGGGGGGCGGGAGGAAGCGTGTGGTCCGGGATGTATAGGGGAGTGTGTCCTGGGTGGAGCGGAGGGGTAGGAGGGAGTCGCGTGGAGGGATGGGAGAAGAAAGGGGACGCCGGCGTGTGGCCCGGACGTAGTGGGTGGGAAGCGTGTGGCTGGCAGCTAGGGGTGGGGGGTGGGGTGGGGACGACGCATTCGCAGAGCTAAGATAAAGAGCAGGGGCCGGGCCGACGTCCCAGGCGGTGACCTGTTTCCCCGGGAAACAGATGCTTGCTCTTGCGAATGGAGGCTTGCGTTCAAAGAAAGGACCTAGTATGACCAGGGTGGCCCCACGGATCTTGAGCGGCGCCAGCGTCCTTTCCTTGCCTCTGGCAGCATGGGATGTGTCCCAGCCTGGGTGCATTCCAGGGGCAGGAGGCCGGTGATGCAGGACACTGAGGTTATTTGGAGATCCAGGGACGCCGAGGCCGCAGGAGCGGAGAGCTGAGAGCTATAGGGACGCTCCCTCTTAGGCCCAGTAACTCCAAGGCCCTTGGGAGCCCGAGAAGGACGATACTGGTTCGGACCGGAGAGCTGGCGCCGAGTGGGCTTTCCTCCAGGGAGGCGTTTGGGCTTCTGAGTCCCGAACAGAAGCTACAGCTACCCGGGCTCGACAGGCAGGCGGCGGGGGAGAGCCAGGAGCAAAAGAGACGCTATTAAAATGCCTCGCCATAGCCCCGAGCGCAAAACCCGTCCTCCCCAAATCTCCTGGGCTTGCGGCATAATCTTAATTAAGATAATTGATTCATATTGCACCTGCGAGAACGGAAAAAAAATTGATTCCAACCCCCAACCCCACAAATTGCTTAGAGCTATTGGATGGAGCACGACGCGGCTGTGATTTGGGCAGTGATTTAGTGCCGGGCTTCCCCAGCTCGGTCTGCCTGGGCCCTTTTATTTATTATTTACGTCCTCTCTTTCCCACCAGGGCCTTGGAGGCTCCCCACCCGGCGTCCAGAGATCTCTAAGGGACTTCATTTCTGCTTCCCTGACAGAATCGAGGGGTTTTCCTTAAACTGTTCAACACGCAGAATCAACAACATTAAATAATTGCAGACGAAGCAGGCATACGTGGGTCTGGAGCAAGATTGTCCAAGGCCTTGTGGGTCAGAAAGTCTGTGTATGCAAATATATGTTTGCGTGTGATTGTAATTGAGTATAAAAGTGTGTGAATCTGTGAGTGTGTAATCCGGTGTGAGATTGTGTGTGAATGTGAGCGTAGGTGTATATGAATATGTGCATGCGATTGTTAGTGTGTATGTGAACATTTAAGTGAGTGAATTCTGTATTAGTGACTATATTTGTGGATACGTGTGGGTGTGAGTGAGTAAGCACAAGTAAGTGTGTGCTCATGGGCATACCTGTTCACCACTGAGTAACATGAACAGAGGGCCCGCACCTGTTTAGCGGGAAATGAGGAACAGCTTGCGGTCCAAAGGGGAATTGCCAAGCACCCAATGTTTGCCAGCCTTTGCCTTTAACAGAAAAAAACTAAGCAAACAAAAATCCCCCGTAGCTGGGCACAGGTTCAGGAATGAAGAGTCAGCCACACCGACGGCGTCTGGGCGCCCCCTGAACAATATCTGCCACCGTGTGCTGGGAAAGGAAACCTGGACAAGTTCCTAAAGGAACGAGAAGAACGCAGAAAGAAAAGCCACGTTTAGAGCCTCTGGCAGCTTGGAGGACAAATAACTTCTTCAAAGAATCAGCACCGTGGACAATTCCCCCTCGCTGGCCCTTAAATTTACCCTATTAAGAATTAGCAACTCCCCTTTGAGCAGTCTTTAGCTTTTTCCTGTACACTTTCTTTCGCTAAACCATTGGTCAACGTGCCCGAACTTTTAGTCAGAGAACCCTGTAAGTCTACATCTAATTAACCATCTTTTCAGAAAAAGTTTCCTGTAACACTAGATATCTGGAATTAAGGGCCAGGGTTAAACTATAATTCAAGCTGATGAGCCTGAAACAAAGAAATCATAAATTGAATATTTTTTAAAAATGTCATTATTACAACATTTGTGCTTATTTACTAGACCTTTAAAACTGAAATAAATTTCTTTGCATCCATAGAAATAGCAAAATATCTCCAAAATGATTTTTTTAATTTTGCTTTTTATGGAGCATAAATTTATTAATAATATAAATCCCTATCAACACCATTCTATCAACTCTGTAGTTATTTTATATTATAAATGTTTTCTATCACATTAATGGGGAAATAAACCTACAGAAGCTAGATGACATTATTTCCTCAATGAACCACACAATTATCTAAATCTTGCCAGATTTAAATATTGTATATTAGTACACATGACTTATCCAGAATACACAGGAAAAAGTCTACTAGAGATGTTTCTCTGAGAAAAGCAAACACCTTTAGTAATTTAAATATCTTATAAATATATGCCATATACCCCCAACCCCTCCCCCCCACATACACAAAATGTATGTAATTTTCAAAATGTCATCATTAGCAAACAAAATCCTTATCACATATTATTCAGACTTCACTGTAATGGAAAATATAATTATCTTTGATTCAAGAATTCACCCCTAGAGTCTCACCTTCTTTAAATAAAATGTTTTCTTTCCTTTTAACAAATGCATTTCTACTTGAATTAAATATTGATAATTTGACCTTTTATGTCTTTAAATAATCAAAGTGGGAAAATTCCAAATGTAGATCTTGGATTTTGGCCCTGGTGGGTCTTTCCGCTTGAGTAGGCACTGAGATTAAAGGAGTTGAACTTCCTCTTTCACTGCTCTCTCCTTGCACTAATTGCTTATGCAAAAAATGCAGATTTGTATTAATTAGTAACTCCACTGATTAGTTCTGTGGTATTTTCACATAATAAATCATGCTGCAGACATGAATTTTGGCACATCACCCAGTGGTGGCTCAGGCTGCAATACAGATTTCATATTAAAATAAAATCTCTGACTAAATCTACCTTTCTGATGCAGGTACCATGAGCAGCCACCTGCTGGGAGCACCTGCCATGGGAAATTATTTTTACTCAGTGACAAGTTGCTTTGGGGGCCTAAACAGAACAATCTGATTATGAGGTTAGGTTCTAATAATAAATAAACAAATAAATAGTTAAACACATACATATATACATGATATAAATGTGCCTAAGTTTACTCATTTTGCAGACAAAAATATTATAAGAGAATCTGTAATAAGACTAGATGTTTAAAAATAACTTCCCAATTTATTGATAAACATCTTTGTCTATTTTCTTCCTGTGATATTTTTGCTTCTTTGTAAGATGACCTGATAATCTGAGACTCATCACTCAGACTCATTGGTTTATTCTGTCTCTATACACTCAAGCAAGTTCTAAGAAATAGAAGGACCATAAAAGGCCGAGGAGAAGAAATATGAATGTCAGGTGGCTTTACAGAAGGAATTTACTACTCCTGCCATCTTAGCATAGGATGAGAAGCTGTGAACCAGGCACCCACAATTGTCTGGTGTCAGGAAAATTCTCCTCTCTCCATTGGTTTCTGTATGATCATCTACACGACCCCTTTCCTTTCCCTTGAAAGCTATTTAATTTGATGAGGCAGATTACAACCAGTGTTGCCAAGATTATGAATTAAACCCAGGTGTTTTCTATGCTCCCCAACTATTTACATGTTATTATACTCCTACCATTGGTGACACTGTCCCGAGACCGCTCAGGTGCACTCAAATCCTTTATGCTCTTTCTGTTCCTTGTGCACTCTGTTGCAAGGAACCCATAAATTCAAGCATTTTAAGAGGTTGGGATAGGGTGGAAGAGGGTCATGTTTAATCTGAGGCCCCTCTCTGGAGTGCTTGCAGAGTCACAAAGTACAAAGAAAAAAGAATAAACATTTAGTATTGACATTCAGACATTGATGAAGGCTAAAGGAGATATATTTTTGATGGAAGTTGGGGCCTGATACTCCTTTTTGATAGTTTTACACAGGTTGCAACCTCTGGTTACCTTCAAGACCTGCTCTTGGGTGACTGAGTTTGTGGTTGGGGTGATGATGGGCAGCCTCTAGGGAAGTTCTGTTCCCTCCTTCTCTCTCCCTAATCTTTCAGATGGTTTGATGGTGAAAGGGAATGCTTATGCATTTTGTGTTCCTGTATTTATTTATCTTAGAGGTGGAGATCTCTTTTAAGGAACAAAATTTCCAAAGGTTGTAAGAGGAGATTACAATTCAAACCAGCTAAGTTGAATATGCTTTTTTCTCTCTTTTGAATTGATTACTGAATCTTACTTTTAAGGGCTTCACATGGATAAGATTAATAATCTCTGATGAGAAAGGATAGCCTAGATTTTCATGTTTGTCCCCAATGCAGGAATATAGTAACTACATAGATATCCAGGGTAGATTTCAATTAAGGTACCTTTCTTTTCTCTCTAGAATTTGTCTTCTCAGTCACCTCCTTTTAGAAACAGCTTCACTAGATAACAAGTAACTCAGCAAATCTCTATTGAGTGCCTCTATGTGCCAGGCACTGTGCTGCTAGTTGTTAGGAGCACAGGGACAAATACAAACAGAAAATTAGACCTTGCTTTCTTGAAGATTTCCATCTAGTGAGAGAAAGATTTAATAAGGTTCACTCACTAGTGAGAGTATATCCACCCAATGTGAAGCAAATGCAGGAAAGAAAAAAACTCACCAGTACACAAAAGCAGAGAACAAAGGAACCTGGACAAGATTCTGGCAGTGGAGCTTTCAGGAAAGGGGAAGAGTGTTACCCAGATGAAAGGGGACCAAGCTGTGGGCCTCCCTCAGTCAAAACACCCTGTAAAGGCTTTGAGCCACAGGAGCCTGGAGAATTTGAGAACCTGATACTATTCCAGTGTAGCACTAGGAAGAGGAAGGATAGTGGGAAGAGGAGAGGTGACCAGAAAGAGAGGGACCAGAGCCTGCTTCCCACTGAAGAGGTTTGAGCTGTTGGGAAGAGGAGAGGTGACCAGAGAAGAGAGAGACCAGAGCCTGCTTCCCACTGAAGAGGTTTGAGCTGTTGGGAAGAGGAGAGGTGACCAGAGAAGAGAGGGACTAGAGCCTGCTTCCACTGAAGAGGTTTGAGCTGTTGGGAAGAGGAGAGGTGACCAGAGAAGAGAGGGACCAGAGCCTGCTTCCCACTGAAGAGGTTTGAGCTGTTGAGCAGGGTGTGACTGAGACTCTGGAAAGATTTATATTTTAATAAAGGTTGTTTTAACCCAAGGGTAGAAAATTGATTACAGGACTGGTTTGGGAAAAGCTATTGCAGTTTTCCTAGCAAGAGGTGATGGTACTTTTACTGGGCTAGTTGTAACTAGAGGAGATGGACAAAGTTTGAGAATGTAGCTCTGACATATTTAGAAAGATGACCCTGAAAGCACAGCTTAGTTTTGTACAAATTATCCAAATGGTCTTCCAAAAAACTATGATAATTTATAATCTTGGGTGAATGTTATTAGTTTCCTCAGAAATCACATACAGTTTTAATTTAGATCTCCAATAATTACCCACAACATAACTACTTTGCAAAATAGGAAATAAGAACAGCCACAACACACATTTATACACATTTAAGACATTCCAGGAACTCTGAATTAACAGCTATGATAATTCTCATTTGAAAGTTGAAGAAAATTAGGTTTACACCAGTGAAGTAACATGCCCTATGCCACCTAGCTAGTCTGTACAGAGGTGTATTCAAATCCAGTCCTGGTGGACTCCAAAGCTTCTGCCTTTGAGGTTTTATGTCAGACCAGGGAAAAGATCTGACCAAGATTTACTTACAAATTGTTTTGTAAAAATTTCTTTGTTTGTATCTAAGAAATAGTTTTAATCTTGATGTTTTGTGGTCAATTAATCGAAAAATAACACCCAATTATAAAATCAGTTGCTCAGTCTTTCTGAAAATAAAAATGGGGAAATGATCATGGAAAAGTGAGTCAATTACATCTGTCCAAGTTTTGTAGTACATTAATTTATTTGTTGAGAATTTATCATAATGGACTATACAACACAGTAAATCATTCTACATCATAACCTTTCTGCTATAAAGTTTATTATTCAAGAATTTTTAAACCTGGTTATTTGGGAGGTAGAGGATCACAAATTCTAGGCCAGTCTGGGAAACTTGGCGAAACCTTGTCTCAAAATAGATTTTAAAAAAGGTTAGTATGTAGCTCAGTTGTAGGGTGCTCCTGGCTTCAATCACCAGAACCAGAAAAGAAAAGAAAATTTACTCACACTGTTCTTCTGGTAGAATTCAAATTGTTTTGACTCTAGTCATATCTGATTCAAAATAAAAAAAAAATTTCAATTATCATGAACTTTAATAAAGAATTGAAGATTTTTGTTTTCTTTTAGAAAAAATAAATCTTATTTAATTGCAACCCAATACTGGCTCATAGGCATATTCATTGCTTGAAAACTTATAAAGGAATGTCCTTTTACCTGGAATGGGGAGGGGGGAAAGAGAAAGGCTCTGAATGACATCTCTTATTAGTATAATTAATTTATTGTTTATCTTCTTAGCTTCTAAACACGTGAAACATTGGAAATTTCCAATAAACAATAATACATGTCTTTAAATATGGGTAGTTAACAAACAGATGTATCAAATGCATAGTTTTAAAAGAAGAAAACTAAAGCCTATCTTTCCTGCTGGGAAGATAGTGATTTTCAGTTTTATGGAAACCATTTTGTAAAAGTTGCTTATCTCAGAAAGTCCACTGAATGTGACCTTCAAGGTCATATTGTGCATTATGTACCAGTGTTTCTTAGTTTATACATACACCTGTATATACACATAGGTACACTTCATCCCCTCTCTCTTCACATTTATGTGTATGTGTGTCATTTTAGGATATTTCTGATTTAGTCTATGATCTGTTCAGGAAAACCTAGCCTTCCAATACATGTATAACTTTTACTCTTAAATATTTGAACAAACCACTACTTTAGAAAAAGTTTTGCTTAACTATAGTTTATACTATATGACAACTTACTGTTTTTTCACATTCATGATTGAACTGAAAAATTATGAAAATTATTTCTGTATTCAACATAGTAGAATTCTTTAATTGGAAATAAACACATATTTTACATGTATATTCTTCTATTTAAAGATTAACCCATGCTCATAAATATTTTTAAATGAATATTAACTTTGAATTTTGGTAGTTTTGTCTATTTTAACTTATTTTATTATATGAGAATACACAAACTACTGTGTATGATCAACTTAGTATACAAAGGAAGAGAATCCTACAGACCATTAATTTTGAAGTCATGTGAAATTAACTATACTAGGGAACATAAAAACAGAGAAGGGACAAATGAGAATCCTGCAAATGCAGCCCAGATCTGCAGATCATTAAGCTGATCATAGACAGATGAGAAATAATAAATATCTGTGCTTTAATCCACTAGTTGTGGGGTGGTTTACCATGAACAATAGATACATGGCATGCTACTATGAAAAAATTCACATTTTCCAGATTGCTTTGTTTGATGTTTTGAATTAAATTAAAAAATCTGTTTAAGCAAGACTTTCTATCAATATCCTATACTTAAAAAGTGTTTCAACAAGTTTAAGACTAACTGCACTTCACAGTATACATTAAACTGGTATTTATCTATTGGGGATTACACTAAATGCTATGGACAAGTTTATCTCATTTAATCTTCAAAACAGTTCTGTGAATAGGTGTTGTTGCTATTTTTGTCATTACACGGATGAGGAAATAAGTCATGTGTTCAAAGTTACATATCTAGAAAAGTGTGAAACATTTTTACTTTTTACTTTTATTGCTATTCAGATGAAGTGACTATCAATCTAATTAAGAATGAAGAATAGCATGTATATTGGGAAACATTGTAATGCACCATATTCTGGATCCACTTTTCTCTCCTCTTTACAGTCCTGTATTTTCAGCCAGGTTTACACAATCACACAAAATACATGCTGTACTGCTGTACGTTCCACGTATAGTCAATACTGTGGATTGAATCACTCAACACCCACTAACATTCTTACGTGCTTTACTAGAATGGAAAGGTTGGAAAGTAAAACAAAGAAATAAATATAAAACATTTCCTATGCTCCCTAGATGTGGCATACATTTTGCAATCAGATGCATTACACTTCAGCTTAGAACCAAGTTACATGGGGAAGTGAAAGAATTTATTTATTTGGCTCAGATGTGAATACAAAGTAATGAAGCCAGAATATGTGGTGTTGGCTTTCTGATATGTCATTTCCCTGACTCTAGAGAAGGCAGACACTTTCTTAACAACTTAGTTTTGTGGTATAGTTTTAGATACCATACCTGGAATCTCAGGTTACAGCCCGTTTCAAGTCTTCTGACCTTTGTAGGAGTTATCTATACTATCTTGAAATCTATTTGTATGGATTTCAGATGGAGTTATATTGTCTGCAATTAAGAAGTCTTTCCTGTTTGGTAATTGGGGCCAGAAGTGCTATGGGTAACAGAACTATAAGAACATAGGAATATATGATCATTTGATTAAGAAAATGAATTAGGTTCAAAGGTGTTAGAGGGGAAGATGATATTAATCTATGACACACAGCAATTAGTTGATTAATTTATCATCCATGGTCATCTGGGACAAACTGCCACACTGAGTGACTGCTACAATGGGCAAGGACAATGTAAGGAACACAGAGGTGGACTAATGGCTTTCAGTCACTTGGAGTAACTTCAAGTAAATACATGTCTCACTCAAGCACTATTTAAAAAAAAAAAAAACCTGGGAAATTTTTACAAATTCTCTAAAGGAAACTCTAAATGTTTTATAGAACTGATTTAGCCTATTACCAAACAGGTGGTTGAATTATAGTGTAGTCCACTGATGCTCACTGGTGGTCCCTGGATGGGCAGCATAAGTTACAATTGGAAACTTGTTGAAAGAGGAAATTCTTAAGCCTCATTCCAGAACTATGGAAATAGAGATTCTGGGGTTGGAGCCCAGAAATCCAGTTTCAAAAGACATCCAGGTGAGAAACACTAATGGTTCCAAGGCCTCACCAAATCCTCTTGCTGATGGAAAAGGGATAAAAACTGAGAAATTCAGGGACAATATTTGTGTTATGGTTTGAATGTGAGGTGTTCCCCAAAAACTCATGTGTGAGAGCGTGCAAGAAGGTTCAGAGGAGAAATGATTGGGTTGTAAGAGTCTTAACCCCTTCAGTGACTTAATCCCCTGATAGAGATTAACTGAGTGGTAACTGAAATGGTAGGGTGTGACTGGAGGAAGTGGAATTTGGGGCGTGGTTTTGGGCATATATTTTGTGTCTGGCAAGCGGACTCTCTCTCTCTCTGTTATCTGATCACTATGTGAGATGTTTCCATCCGCCACCCTCTCCCACCATGATATTCATCCACTCCTTGGAGCCCCAAGCCCCGAGGAATGTAACTGACCTTTTAAGGTGTAAGACCTCTGAGCCCTCAACAATTGTGCTGGTAGGGTCATTTATTCAGTGACTAAAACAATTTGGGAGGAAAGTGCTGCAACTACACTAAATACCTAAATTCTATTGGAAAGTTTACTTTTCAAACTAAACACCCCCTTGTCCTGTATCTTTTGAGTCCTGGTCTGGGTTTGCTTGAAGTTTCCTCTGAAGTAGTCAACATGCAAGAGGATGTGAATTCTATTCATACCCCTTCCTTACTCTCTCCCTTTCTCCAACCTATGACTAGTGTCTGATCCTACCCAGGATTAGCTAGGACAAAAACAATTTCACACTCAGGAGAAGACTAGTAAGTAATTTCAAGATCTTGTTCATTTTTACTGCCCTAAATCGTGGGAGCAAATGTACAACTAGCTTTGGAAGAATCAGGTTGAATTTGTGGATATAGATGTAATTATTAGTAATTCTGGATTCAAAGTGCTATATTCCCAGTGTTTGCTCAGAAAGTAGATGTACCTTCAAAGTGATCTACAATCCATGGAACTCAAGTATCAAAAAATTGATATGATGTGGGAAAATGCAATTCAAACTTTTAAGGGGAAAAGTGAATTAATTATGTGTAAACTTCTCACCCACCCCCTAACAATGCCTAATGTGAGCTTTGGGAGTGACAGCATCTTTGAAAAATTTCTTCAGTAAGGGAAGGGAAATAGGCAATGTTAACTACTGAGTGGGGATCCTTAATAGTAATTGTGGTCATGACTGTTTAGGGCAACAGGCTAGGAAGCATCACGTGAGTCAGAGGCAAGTTGGGATTTTTACCATAACACACAGCAGAAATGGATTGGTGATTAGAATGAATGAACACAAGAAAACATGGAGTGGTATCTTAAGCTTTCACGGAATCTCTGCAATTAAATTAGCTCTAAATAAAAACAACACATGAATGGTAAAACCATGACTATCACAAATCACCATGATGTCTTGATGGCTGCTCACCCAATTCCCAGACTTAAGCCCATTCCTAAGTCTAAACCTTGAATATAAAGGAAGCCAGAAATCCTGTTGTGATGTTATCACAAGCACACACCATGAGTCTTTCTCTCAGTCCCCTCTAAAAGTATCTTTGACCGTTTACCAAGGTAACTATATAGTGGGAAAAGGAAAATAGGCAGGTCTTTTATGGAGTATGGACCCTTACCTATGAACTAATGTGTAAAGAATGTCAGTGTGATCTACCTGGAAGAATGGTGATATATGAAGGTTAGGAGATTATTAGATTGAGGGGGTCCTAATTCTGTCACAACTGTACCTATGGGTCTGCAAATCTGTACTGTGATTGCTTTTACATTTCTCACATATAGAAATGACTGAATATACATGTTTACTCCCTGACCCTCAAAATGTAACCAAGGGCCAAATATTGAGCACCAAAAGTAAAACTGCCCACTGGAAGAATTGCAGAGATCAGTTCATCATCCAAGATTCAAAAGCTACTAGGTGACATGGCAGCAGCTATTAATTGTCCCCTAAGAGCTCTACTTCCCTTTTTCTCATAACAATAATATCTTTGAATTTTAACTAGGAAAATAGCCATTCTGAAAGAGACTACATTTTACTGCCAAATGGAACTACATGGAACTACATATGACTAAGTTGTGACCCATGAAATGTGAGTGACAGTGATGAGAGAAATTTCTGGATCTTGTCAATCAAATGGATTGATGTATCTACTCCTTCCTTTTGTGCTGATTGAAGTGTAGACCAAAGCACTACTATCAGGACAATGTGGCAACAAGATAGAAGAATTTGGGTTATTCATAGAGCCACCAAACTTTGGTGTGCTTACACAAGGACTTTCACTTGAGTGAGAGATAAGTTTTTATTTGTTTTTTTTTTTTGTTGTTGTTGTTGTTGTTTATACCTGTACCACTTTGGATCTCTCTGCAGCAATTGAATCTATATGCTAACAAACGGAGGTGGCAATCCCTCTCATAGCTCCATTTAAAAGCCTGCATCCCCTTTCCTTGCTTTATGCAAATGACAGATGACTCTTGGAGAATGTAATTGGAGTGCTATAAACTTAATTAAGTGATGATTGTAAGGGTAGGTGCTATTCCACATGATCTTTCTAGTTAAGTGAACTCCTGACACTTGGTATTCATCTATTATTCTTGACAAATGTTTTTCTCCCAATGAGCACAGAGTACCAGAGCAGCATGATTTGATGCATTCTACTTTAGATATACCAATTCTTCCACTCTGTGTAATAATTAGCCTTGAAACTTTGGTCATTTCATTATTCCATGGAACTCCTTGCTTGTCTATTACAGCAATGACATTGTAATGATATGGGATGTAGGAAGTAGCAGATACTCTAGTTCCTTCAAAAAGGTCCATGATGGCTAGTGGGTGAGAAGTGAATCCGAGGAAAATTTAGAGACATGACATCTCAGCAAAGGTTATAGCAATCCAAGGAATGTGACAAAAAGATATTTCTTCTGAAGTAAAAGGTCATTTGTTTTACTTCGTACCTCCTATTGCTAAGATTAAGAGTTTTCATCCAAAAGTTATCAAATTGGAGTAATTAAAATAATTGAAGAAGAAAGGAAGGTAAATAAAGGCATTTTTCTTATGCATATTTACTTGTATTTTTTTTTAGGTGGTTATAAATAGCTTGGAAAAATGACTTGAAGTAAGAAAGGCCTATCAGAGACTTAGGCACTAGACAGAGATCCTGTGCCTGATAGAAGAAAAAGTAGGCCCAAATCTTTATCATATCAGCCTAGGATCTGATTTCCTTAACAAGACCCCTAAAGTGCAAGAAGCAAAATCAAGAATCAATAAATGGTATGGATTTAAACTAAAAAACTCTTTCTCAGCAAAAGAAACAATAATGTGAAGAGAGAGCCTACAGATTGGGAGAAAATCTTTACCACATGCACCTCAGATAAAGCATTAATCTCTAGGATATGTAAAGAACTCAAAAAACCTAATACTAAAAAAAAAATAAAAAACCCATCAATAAATACGCTAAGGAACTGAACAGACACTTCACAGAAGAAGAAATACAATCAATCAAAAAATATATGAAAAAATGTTCAACATCTCTAGCAATTAGAGAAATGCAAATCAAAACTACTCTAAGATTTTAACTCACTCTAGTCAGAATGGCAGTCATCATGAATACAGGCAACAATAAATGTTAGTTGACAAGAATGTGGGGAAAAAGGCACACTCAAACATTGCTGGTGGAACTGCAAATTGGTGCAACCACTATGGAAAACAGTATGGAGATTCCTCAGAAAACTTGGAATGGAACCACCATTTGACCCAGCTATCCCATTCCTTAATTTATACCCAAAATAGTATGCTTAAAATCAGCATACTACAGTGACACAGCCACATCAATGTTTATAGCAGCTCAATTCACAATAGCTAAACTATGAAAACAACCTAGGTGCCCTTCAACAGATGAATGAATAAAGAAAATGTGATACATATACACAATGAAATATATCTTAACCTTAAAGAATAATGAAATTATGGCATTTACTGGTAAACGGATGGAACTGGAGAATATGATAAGCCAAATAAGCCTATCCCAAAGAACCAAAGGTCAAATGTTTTCTCTAATATGAGGATCCTAATTCACAATAAGGTGGTGGGCGCTAGGGGAAAATAGAGTTACTTTAGATAAGGGGACTGATGGGAGGGGAAGGGATATGCGGACAGAAAGGATATTAGAATGAAACAGACATTATTTCCTTGTGTACATATATATGACTGCTTGGCCTATGTGACTACAAAATGTACACTCAGTAAAAGGAGAAATTGTACCCCATTTATGTATGATACATCAAAGTGCATAAATGCATTCTACTATCATGTATAACCAATTAGAACAAATAAAAAAAATTTTAAAAGTCCTAATTATCTGGATAATTTGAATGAATTCTATACAATGGAGGATAAGGAGATCATGAATGATTTGCAGTATAAGGAAATGAATTGTTTGCATTGTTAGAAGACAACTTTAGCAAATGAAAGATGCAAGAAAAAATGTGCTCTGTCAAAGTGAGACTAGATAAGCAGAATAAAATGAGAGGCCTGAGGTTGGGTTGCCTCCTTGTCTCCCAGTATTAAACCCATATGACATTTTACAAAAAGAAGTAATAGAGAAAATTGACCAGGAGAAAATGAAAGTGCAGTGAAGAAGTTAGAAGTGATAGCACTGGAGGTGAAACTGGGTGTGATTAGAAAATCTGGAAATGATATAAGCCAATCTCAAAAAACTAAAGGACGAATGATCTCACTGATAAGCGGATGAGGACATATAATGGGGGGTGGGAGGGGTTAGCCTTAGGGTTAGGCTTAGGTTTAGGGTTAGGGATAAGGAGGGTGGTAAGAATGGAGGAAAGAAGGACTGTATAGAGGGAAAAGAGGAGTGGGAGGGGTGGGGGGGAAGGGAAAAAAATAATGAATCAAACATCATTGCCCTATGTAAATTTATGATTACACAAATGGCATGCCTTGACTCCATGTACAAATAGAGAAACGACATGTATCCCATTTGTATACAATAATAAAAAATAAAATAAAATAAAATAAAATTTTAAAAAAGTGAAAAAAGAAAAAAAAAGAAAATCTGGAAATGGAGACAACAAAGTGAAGATAGGATAAGACCTAGCCCTGCATGAAGCTGCCAAACCAATGATAATGAAAAATTCAGTTAAATAAAAAATACAACGAAGCGGCCTCAATATAGTTTCATTTTAAGTTAATAGGAAATCCACTTGTGGTGAAAATGAAGCATTTACTTCTTTTTCAATTAAAGATTGTAATGTAAGTAAAACCCAATCAATTTGACTACCATGTAGGTCAAGAATTGCATTGAAAGAAAGCAGTAATTACAAGAGGATTAAGGAGGAATATTTCACTTAAAAGGCTGATTTCAGTGTTTCAGAAATTGATAAGACTTTGAAGTTATAGAAGACATTTCTGACCACGAGGATGTCGATACTAGGGCGATTGGAAAGACTAGACATGCAGCCACAGGGACTCAAGGAAGGCAGATTAACACAAATGAGGAAGTGGTTTAACAAAGAGGAAAATATTCCTGAAGAAGTGATCTGGACAAATCTTCAGATTAAAGGAAAATTCAAATAGTCCATGGCATTGAATGTGGAAAAACAAAATGTAGGAAGGTGATCCAAATTTATGAAGGAGTTACAATAATTCACCAAAGCATAGAAAAGATGCTTATTCTCTGTATAAAATTATACAATAAGAAGATGGTGGCCCAAAGTGTTTGAACTACTTTGGGTAGGTTTTTTTTTTATTTTAAACAATCAAATACTTCAGTTCTCTGTATCTAATGTTCTAAATTGCAGTGAACTAAACATTAGCTTTCTAATTTGTTTATTTTCCCAACAATAAGAGACTTTTCAGTGCTTTGTCAAAAAATATTCAAAGGTCACAGACCAACTGTAACTTCCAGTTGATTACTAAGATCACTTTATATGATTTCAGCTTGCAGAGTCACTTTTATAGTCCTACACTACCATGCAAAGCTAAGATTGCCTGTATTGGTTATGATGCAAATACAGAAAACTCAAACTGACATTAAAAAAGAAAAAGACACTTAATTGGCTTACATAATTGAAATGTCCAATGTTTTGTCTTACCCTAGACATGGTGGGATTCAGTACCAAAATGAAATAAAATGAACTCCAATTTTCTTCATCTCAAACTTATGCATTGAATTCCTTTTGGGGGTCCATGTGATGGCCTCCAGTGCTCTCACCCCATGGTAGCAAAATGATTTCAAGAACTCTATTTTCATACTTTCCCCAGGTTCTAGTTCAGTGAAATTGAGTTCAGTAGACTTTTTATTTCTAAATCAGTACCTATGTTCACATCTTCAGACTTCCACTTATTCCAGGGTGCTGTTCCTCACACCCCAGTGACTACTGTCAGGCTTATGTGATCTAATCACACAGACTATTGGTGAAGAGGTGCAAAGTACTC
Organism: Sciurus carolinensis; assembly: GCF_902686445.1. Taxonomy (NCBI): domain Eukaryota; kingdom Metazoa; phylum Chordata; class Mammalia; order Rodentia; family Sciuridae; genus Sciurus; species Sciurus carolinensis. Next base: position 130,070,069 of record NC_062215.1, read on the forward strand.
AACAGAAAATCAAAGGAAATGTGTTGGCAGACAAATTATGGATGTCAATGGCATATCCTTGGTGGTCATCCACTACTACAGTTTAATTGTCCTCCACATGAGAGTAGCTCCCAGATCTAGCTCTAGAAACTGACCTCTTTCCCAACTCCTGCCTAGCCAATTCCTCTTGGACTCCCAGCAAGCACCTTACAATAGACATGTCTGAGGGTGAACTCTTATTCCTCTATCCCCAACCTCAGCCAAGCTGATATCTCTTCTTTGCTCCATCTAGCAATGAATATCATTACTGTCCATCCCATTGCTCAAACTAGAAAGCTGGAAAATAGCTTAAATCCTGACTCTCCCTCTGCTCATAGTTGTTAACCATACCCACAAATCACAGAAATAAATCCATCTCTTTCTGTTCATATTTATCCTACCCCATTTCAGCTCTCATCTTTATCTTTTGCCTGCATCATAGCAATAACCTCATTTAACTTGATACATAGCCATTGTTTTTGATTTTCAAAGTTTGTAAAACATCACATTTGCCATCTTTGCCATTTTTAAGTGATATTAAATTCATTCATACCATGTTCAACAATCATCATCATCCATCTCTGGAACTCTTTTCATCTTACAAAACTGAAACTCTTGTAACCATTAAACAATAACTTCTTGTTTCTTTCCCCTCTGGTCCCTGGAAATCATCACTCTATTTTGTTTCTACAAATTTCCTTACTCTAGGTACCTCATGTAAGTAGAGTTAAATGTACTTGCCTTTTTGTCTTTGGCTTAGTTCACTAGGCACAATGTCCACAAGATGCATCCGTGTTGGAACATATGCATCCTTTTAAAGATGGAATAATATTTCATTGTATACCATATTTTGCTTATATACCATATTTTGCTTATCTTTTCACCTGTCAATGAACACCTGGGTTGCTTCTTCATTTTAGCTTAGCATTATGAGTAATGTGGATATGAACATGCCTGTACAGGTATTTCTTCAAGATCTTGCTTTCCAATCTTTTTGGTATATGCCCAGAAGTGACACTGACGAATTATTTAGTAATCATATTTTTTGAGCAACTACTACACTACACTATTTTCCAGGGATTAGACCATTTTACAATCCCACTTCTTCACATCCTCATTATATTTTTATAGTATCCATCTTAATGAGTGTGAGATTCTAAACATTGTTTTCCATCTTCTGATCTGTCTTCATAGTGTAGCTAGAATGATCTTTAATAAACATATTAGGATCATGCAACTACTCTCTTCCCCAATACTTTGTGGCTCCTCATTACCTTCAGGATCGTCTCACCTGCTTAATATGTCTTATGGAATCTTTCTTGATTTTCTCCCTTGCTTAACTTTCCTTGCCTTACTTCTCAACAGCTCCTTTTCCTACTCTTCCTCCTAATCCCTCCCCTACTAACTACACGCACATATGCACTCTTATGATCGCCCACCGCCCGCAAGTGGTGGGCGATCACAACGCGTTCGCTTTTCTTGATCACAGGAACCAAAAGGGGCTTTATTCCACAAGTCTCAGACTTATATTGAGAACATCAGCCTATCAGAGAGTAGACTACCAAGAAAGTCAGCCTATCAAGGAACAGTCTCCAGGCAGATACCAGGATTACCTCATGTACAACAGCCAACCAGAGTTACTTCCTAAAACTTGAATATGAGTGCAGCTATGTCTGGCAAGCTACCAGGCGCCATCTTAGAGATCAGGCCACGGTGCGGCTCTGGGGCCCTCAGAGCCTGCCCCTGACACACTCTATGCATCTATGCTTTGAAACTTATTCAAGTCTGTGGAAAACTTTATTTCTTCCTTATAGCCAACATGATTTCTTCTGATAAATGTTCTTTCTTCCTTAATACCTGGCTAACTCGGGCTTGTTTTTGAGGTCTCAGGACAGACAGAATTTTCTCGAAAATTGATAAATTTCCTCTGCCAAACTAAATCAGTAGCTCTAACATGCTCCCAGAGTACTCTATCCTTGTCCTGACATAGCACTTAATCTATAGTTTTCTGCATACGTACCATATTTCCTCTGGTCCTGCACTGTCTACTATGCAGCTCTTTTTAAATTTTTATTTATTTATTTATTTAGGTACTGGATATTGAATCCAGGGGTGCTTAACCACTGAGCTACATCCCTAGTCCTTTTTATTTTTTGTTTTGAGACTTGGTCTTGCTAAGTTGCCCAGGCTGGGCTTGAACTTGTGATTCTCCTGCTTCAGCCTCTGCAGTTGTTGGGATTACAGGTATGTGTCACTGTGCCAAGCTCGCTATGTGACTCTTTAACACTAAAAGGTAACTAGTGTGACTGAGAGATTGACTTCTTGATTTTACTTAGTTGTAGTAAGTTTAAAACTGATAATTGAATCACTGTAAAATTTTTAAGTATATTTGCAACAAATTAGGTATGTGAGTCTGCTTTTTCCAACTGTAAGTTTATGAAATCGAAATACAAATGAAAATTAAGTTATGTGAACTGAGATGTTATAAAATAGACTGAATTTTTAATAGAAAATATGTTTATTGGCTATGAGTCTCTACAAATTACCTTTCTATCTACATTCTTTTTTTTTAATAGTCTGATTTTGAGGACCGTACAAAATAAAAAAAGCAAAGTGTCTCAATAACTTTTTAGGTTGATTATATACTAAAATGATACTATTTCAATATGTTGGGTTAAATAAATCATTCAAATTAATTTCATTTATAATTAAATTGTTTTCTAGTATAATTACTAGAAAATTTTAATGAGACATGTGGCTCACTTGTATATCTATTAGAAGGCCCTGAACTAGACCGTAAATCCTGTTGATACAGGAATCAAGACTGTTTTTGTTTACCTAAATAACTTTTGTTATATTTCAATGTGTTAGGTATTAATTGATGTATTAACTTAGAATTACAAACATTAAATATTTTGGTCCTTATAACAAACTTTTAAGTGTTATTATTAACAGTTTATTTGTATGTATATGCATATGGAAATTTGTACAAAGAGATTAACATAAGTACCTCAAGGTCACAGGATTCGGAAATAGAATCCATTCCTGATAACTTGTTATGCTGTCTCTTGTTTATTCTCATATCACAGGAATTAGGGAGATAAGCAACACCTGAGTTTTCTAATCAGCAACAGTATGAAAGTGTTCTTTTATTTATCAATCTGTTTATTCAATGAGAATTAATTGAACCCTCAGTACCAGGCACTGTGCTAGATGAAGAGGACTCTGGTGTGAATGAATCAAATACATTTCTTTTAAAGCAACACTCTGATGGTGGTGACATCCCCATAATGAGATAATGATGATACAATATTATATTACACTGAACAAAAGTGCACTTGAGAAGGCATACAGGAGCACCTGTCTCAGCCCAGAGTTGAAGGGTGAGGGGAAGAGTGAAAAAGACCATGCTGGGTGAGTAGGATTCAGCTGCAAGTGGCTAAGTGGGAGTAAGGAGGAGTGTCGCAGGGACTAAGTAGTGGACAGAAGAGGAGCAGAGATAAAGAACAGCCTGGTGTTGTCACTGAAGGGGCTTAAGGCAATAAATAACAAGTCCAGATTTTCCTACTTGAAACATCACTCTGCATGGAGTTGGAGGGAAATAATCATGACGTCAAGCAAAGCATTAATTAATAGCAGTCTGCTGTAGTCCTGAGTGCAGATGACAGTATTTTATACTAAAGTCGGTTCAGTGGTGATGAAATAGATACACTTCAGAGGTACAGATAGGTGAGAGTGGACCCAAGTTGGTGTTTGGTTGAAAGGAGGATGGGGCTTGTTGCACATGCTATAAATTACTTGTTTAGTATCTATTTTCAATTATTTTCCCTATTAAATAGACCCTAGCTTGCGGGGGAGTCAATGGATCCTAATTGGGGTGATCCCATCATGTTGATCCTGTTTCTCGGTCTCCTTGAAGCTGGGGTAGTTATCTAACCTGTACTGACCAATAAACTGCAAAGAATAGTCTGCTGGGAGGTTCTGTGGGCATAGTTGTCATTTCTGATAAAAGAGACTCACTTGCCTGACTGCTTTTTCTTCCTCCATTATCCTTGAAGGTGAAATTGTTGTGGTTCTGTTTTGATTCCATTGGGAGCACCATATAAATTATGGAAATATGACTGGACATTTCTAGGCTATCGAATCAACACCATAGTCACCTACTCTGAAGCTACTGGTTATGTGAGAAAAGAAAGCAATGGCAAATTGAGTCTTCTTGTATTTGCAGATGAGCACATGTCTATCTGACAGTAGGTTAAATGTAAGTGCTCAAATATTTTCTCTGGTCTCTGACTTAAAAATTTGGTCAGTGGTACAGGGAAGCCCGCAGCAGATCAGGGTTAACAGGTAGTGTTGGACTGAAGGATGTTTATGCCAAGTTTAATGGATGTGGGTATAGCCAGATGACAAATAGATCACATGATATACATGTTCAAAATTTGAGAGAGAGTTCTGGCTTGAGGACATAGATTTGGGAATCTTTAGCACATTAACACAGTTCTATCTAGGGAGATAAAGATACAATAAAAGAAAAGAAGATAGCATATAAAATTAAGTCTTTCAAGTACAAATGTGACAATGTAAAACTTCCAGTCTCACCCCAAGTGTAGCAGGTAAGTTTTCTGGCTGCCTAACTTAAATATAGGGTGTGATATCCTTTGAATGTAGGCTGAAATCACACAATAAAGAAGGAAATCTAGCATCAGTATCTTGGTTCGCATTCCCTGAAAGCACACCATAAGACAAAGATTTAACTGGTTAACTGGGAAGTAATCTTAGGAAATATGTGGTGTGGTAGGGGAGGAGAAATGACGTAGGAAAATAAAGGAGGTTAATAAAATATGTGTTATCAGGCAGTCACTACTGTGGTAACTGGAGCTTCACACTGCTGGGGAAACCATAGAGCCATTATAAAACTTATACCTAAGAGTTCTCTGCCTGAGTGTGAAAGAGCTGGGGTATGTGGACTCCAAGTTCTGTCAGTCATTGCTGAAGACTGCCCCAAGCATGTGGGCAGAGCAAACTCTGCCATGAGGTACAGGTGCTGGCTGTGGAAAGTCTAGATAGCACATACTATAACAAGAATGTCCAAGATCTAGGTGAAGCATCAATAGTCTCTGCAATGGAGTTTAATCAAAGCTAGGAAGGCTATGGGATAAAAATGGGGGTCTCAAGAAAAGAGTAAGAAGAAAGAGGAGAGGAGACAGAACTGGCGGATGATTCTGAACTAAATAAGATGTTTGCAGTTACTTACAGCATTCCAGCAACCTTAGACATCAGCCAGAGTGGATTGTTAACCCACCTTCAATGTAAGTAATATCATGCTATAGAATTTTAACTTCAGTGGCATTTGAAGAGCAGCTCCTGCTTTTGCTACTAACTCAATTCTGAATAGACCAAAACTGTATTTTCCTCTCTTAAAAACAATAGTCCTTGAGAGAAAATGAAACAAAGCAACAAAAACTATATCCACTGCTGAAATACTTTGCTACAATTGCTTCAGTGGATAGAAGATTTTCAATGAAAGTTCTCTTAAGACCCTGAAGGGTAAAGTGAAAAGTATTCATATATGGTAATAATTTGTCAGTGGGCGGTTTATCATAGATTCAATGCCAACATTATATGGAATGCCAGTGTTAGAAAATGCTGTTAAATTCCTGTAAGGATTAGTATGTTGCTATCTGAATTTTGTGGAACCTGAGGAGTGCAACACCTGCAATCAAAGATGAAAATACTTTACAGATATTCTTATTTTTCACAACTTGCTCATGAAGTTTGCTTTTGGTAACCAGCTAGCCTATATGCAGTCATATTTACTTCTCATTGTGTTTGAACTTTTGACATGTAGGAATTCAAAAGAGGACTTAAGTTGATGAATGGCTGATGTGTGTTGATTTGGAATATGTCAGAGTCCAATGACCCCCAACGTTGGATATTCTGTCTGTCCCAAGGGTCATGCTTTCTTGCTGAATTTTCAGAGGCTTCCTGTGAATGAAAATAACCCTGACCATGACAGAAAAACTGAAAGCTGGTTGATCTGAAGATACTTCCTTCTGCAGAAAACACATTATTTTAGATTTGACTTTAAAAACACAAAGAACGTTAATTGGCTATTCTGAGACATCTTACTTATTTCTTGTGATAGCTCATGTGGCATGGTAATGTTTGAGATACCATTGTCAGATCAATACTTTTGTGGACCTTGCTTTGATATAAAACCTGTTGTATGTAGAAAAGGGAAAGACATTTTAAATAGAAAATCTCAGTTCCTTGTAGCACAATGCCCTGCTTGCTGATTATGCACAAGTTTTATGTTTTTTAAAGGGAGTCAATACAAAACTCTTAGTGCATTCGCTCTGAATAACTTTTCCAAAATGGTGATGAGAACATAGCAAAATCGTGTACAGGTTAAGTAACTGTGATAAACAACTTCTAGGAAGTTGTGAGTCTAGTAAGAACATTAGAATATGCAGTTTTCAAGCAGAAATGGTCATGCCTACTATAATCCTTGCAGTTTCTAGTTTAAGACAAAAACAAAAGCAATGTAACAAAACAGACATCGATTAGGCAGAGTCAGGAAATACAAGCCTCAAGTCAGTGCCCTGCTTGTCCTGTGTTGGCACCTCTGAAGGTCCTCAGGGAAGGAAGAGTTTCTTTTGAAAATATCTGTCATACAGTCTATCCATTGCTTCTGTTCCCCAAAATGATGCCAACCCAAGCATCCTTTTAAATAACCATATTCAAATCTTTACCTATTCATTTGGTAAGAAGGACAAATTTACATTTCAGTTTAAACACAAAAGGAAAATTAATAAAGCGGGAAGAAAAGGACAACACAGCATTTTGCAATTTATTTTAAATATAAATCTTGGCCCAAAGCACTGTATTTCAGAGGAGATGGGAATAAAAGGTGGACTCATCTCCCCGGTGCTTCTATTTTGCCTCTTCTACAAACCAGACACAAAGTTAATTTCAGGACATTTCCTAACCTACAGCCCACCTTCCATAGTCCCACAGAGTTCACATCTCCAAACCTCATCTTCTGTAATCTATGTTAACATATTAATATATTTCTGTACCACACCTCCAGGTAACCTGTTTGCATTTTATTTTTTTGTTTGTTTTTTATATTGTTTATTAGCACAGTAACAAATACAGGTGTAAGAAGTCTACAACATATAACCAATCCACTGGGTGACTCTTTTTCCAAACCTTAACAGATTAAGGTATTTCACTACAAGTTTTGATAAGTCCTGATTCAAATCTTTAAAGCAGATTTGCATATAAAATAAAATAATATACATTAATTATTGATTTCCTACATGATGTCTTATTTGTATGAGATAACAGTGACTGTTAAATAGCAATGTTCCCTTTCAAGAAGGGGAAAAAATTCCAATTTTTTTTTTTAAACCAAAAGTATGTAATCTTAGGACTTTTGCATAAATGGCCACATATGCAACCTGTACAAAATTAAGCTGTTTTAAAATTAGACTATAAGCAATTGAACTCAAATATGACATGTTTGCATTTTAATAGGAAATAACAAATTTTCCCAAAGGGATCATTCAAATAGAGAGAATCATGAGTAGCATAGCAGGCCATAAAAAGGTGTATTTGGGAAGGCAGCTTTTTCCAAATCTTGTCCTTCGTCTACCCAGATCTATACCAGTCTTCTCCAGGCTAGAGTTCCCTGAGGTATGTGTTGCAAAATCTTAGTTCTTTTTCATGTAGGAGAATGAATTTGCTTGATCAAATATGTTTGGGAAATGGTTTGTGCCATGCCATCCCTTCAGAGGGGTGTAATGACTTTGATAGAGGAGAAGGCCCAGGAAACGCCGTAGTGACTGCCAAGGGTCAGGGATTTTACCTTACTTTCAAGCTAAAAAGATGTTCTATCACCTTTTCATGAATTCTGGCAGAAAACATGAGAATACCAAATCAGAGACAAAGACCTTTATTATAGCACAGGAAGAAGTATTCCCCTTGCCTCCAAAGACCCAAAAGAAGATGCAGAGGGCGCCCTAATGAATGCTGTATGTGCAGTGGGTTTGCATTTGAGCTGATAAATTTTATTCCTCTTTTCTCTCAAGATTGCTCTTGTCCCAAAGGAAGATTTTACCTCATACCTCAAGATTGCCTATTTTTAGATTGCTTACTGCAAATACAGCCATAAGAGAAAATGGGTAAAAATGTAATCAGAATCTTGTAAAGTCAGCATAGCCCACAAAAACACACGGGGATGTTCCAGGACTATATTCTTCTAATAGTAACAAAGTCTGTTTAATTTTATTTAATTTAGTAATTGTCAATATGTTTGACCAGACAACAAAATTCAGTGGTACATATTTTAAGACAGTTGATTTCTATTTGATCACATTTTTGGACTCTGCATGGTAGAAGGGGTCAAAATGTTTCATTTTAGCTTCTACCATGGGTTTTAAAAATAGTGTCAATACAAAAGAGAGTTTTCCCATCATAAGATCAGTCAGGTGATATTTCCCAGTAGTTAACACTTTCCTCCAGTCAGTTTGTCTTTGAACAAAGACTGGGATGCATGTATTTTCCCTCTTGCATAATTACTTCCAAGACCAAATAGGAATAATTAGATTTCCTGGCTACTACTTATAATTCTAATTTTATCATTTGGGTTTCTGTTGAGTGGAATCTCCACTAAAATTTTAAGGTAAATTTACTTTCCAGAAGCTCTATTCCATTCTGCCTGGTCTTCACCTTTCTCTACATAGAAAGAATTTTTGAAAATATATTCCCTTCAAACCAATTCTAGAGATCAGTCCTTTGGAATGAAGAAGATAATTATGCAAATTTATGTAATTTGGTGCACTCCTTGACCACCTTTTTCAATGTTTTCTTGAACTTTAACAACAATTCTGCCCTTCTATCCTGATCTCTCCAACTTATGAGGAATTATTCTGGTCATCATCCTTTCTACATCTCTCTCTCCATTTTTGAAGGTCTGGATGCTCATTTTAATTAAATTACCATGTAGAATTTCCCTTTCTTTTCTGTTCAACTCCACAGTCCAAGACTACACAGTTGGTAACTACTGTTCTCTTGTTTCTTTCCTCAAACTTTATCTTGACTCTGTAGCCCAAAGATCACTGACTAGAGTATCTCTAAGTAGCAGCCTCTTCAGCCCTTTTGGGTTTTTTCCCCCACTGTATCTACATGGCATGTTAGTATGTTATTTGAGTTATTTTGTAATGATTAAATGATATGAACTGGTCATTTAGATCTTATGCATCCAATCGTCCCTTTTCCTTCTGGCTTTAATTAACTAGGATATATATCTTTGACCAAATAAAGAATTGTGAATGTTTTCACCAAAAAGATATGATAGATGTATGAGAAGTTAGAGATGTTTATCCTAATTTGAATATTGTATAATGTATGCATGTATGGAATCTTTACATGGTACCCCATCGATATGTATAATTTTATGTTTTATGCATTAGTTAAAAGAATACATTTTTAAAAATCAAAAACTTCCCTGTTATAAATGATCATTCTGTTTCTTTGTAAAATGCTGTACATATTCATATAGATTACATATTCATATAGAAACTGTACTTAATTGCAATTGTGATATGATATTCTCTTGAACTTAAGGGTGGTGAGCATCTATTTCCTCATCTTATAACTCTGAAAGTGGAAGTCGAATCAAACATCCCTGATAAATCATTAGCCATGAATCAGCCTTACATATTGTGAGATCGAATGTTGTTTTCCTTTGGATTTGATCATTACAGGCTGTTGGAATTTTAGAAAATGACTGCATACCCATTTTGTAGTCATTAAACCTGAATCTTCTTTGCCATTTCCTTGTTAGGAAATGGGGCTCTGTCTAAATGCACATCTGGTTTGGTTTTAGAAACCTCACATTTCTACCCAAATGATCAAGCTGGTCATAGAGTCAGGCAACTATGCTTGTTTCAATACAAAAGGTGCTCCAGTGATTTGAGGTTGAGGGAGTCAGAGTTTCCTGAGCAACATGAGGAACCGTTGCTCTAGGAGTTGTCCAGTTATAACATTTTTAAATACAACTGGTAGTTCTGACCTCACATCAAATGTTCTCTCAGTTTTCAGGAAATGTTTTTTTGGAAGAAAATGAAACTTCAAGAGCACTGGAAAATTTCCACTTTTATACTTTCATGGGAAAATTTAGTTCTGATTTCTCCAAACATTTTCTGCTTCCTGTCCCCCCAAAAGACAGATTGGTTTCATAGGTAGGAAATTAATCAGGGAGAGAGAAGACTCTCCAGCTGAACGTAAGTTTTCCTAACCCAAATATTAGAATGATTCAGTACCAAAAAAAATATGAAAAGAATTAGTGTGTGAAATCTCTAGGGTGAGCCTAGGCTGCAGAATTCCACTGACTACTTCATGTTACTCCAGTGGTGGGAATACAGTGATAAATCAAAGGGACAAAAAACCCTGCCCCCATGGAGCTTACATTCCAGTAGAGGGAGACCAATTATAAACCATGAAAGAATATTAAACAATTGTAAGAGTTAAAGAGAAAAATAAAGCAGGGAGAGGGATAGGAATTGGGAGGTGGGGAATCCATTGAATGGTCAGAAAAGATTCCACTGAGAATCTAATATTTGAATTTAAAAAAAATGAAGTAGGTTCATGGGAGAGCCATACAGAGAGTTAGGAGAGGTACATTCTAGGCAGAAGGAACAGCAAGTGCAAAGTCCCTGAGGCGGGATTGTGACTGGTAAGCTAGAGGAACAGTGAAGAGCTAGAGGAAGCAATGTAGAGGAACAAGCAAAGAGGTTGAAGCAAAGAGATGAAGGAAATAAGCAGGTGATGAAGTCAGAAAGATTAAGATGGAGGGCAGATGATATAAGGCATTATAGGTCCTTATGAGGATGTTGCACAAGGACATTTTGCCTGATTTCAGAGTTTATAGTACAACAGGGAAGAGAATAAACTGTTAATTATGAGGAAATGACTTAAAATCGGAAAGTACAGGGTGATATACAATCCTGGAATGGCAAGTTCTAATGCACTCTAGGGGACTCCTTCCATGAAGAAATAATGTTTCTGCTGAGATCTATAGGAGGAACATGCGTTAGGTAGATGCAAGTGTGTTGCTGGGCAGGTAGGCAAGCAATGGGTTGCAGCTGCTGCTGGGGGCACACCCAGGAGCAGGAAGAATATACAGCCATGCTGGGAACATGCTAGGAATTGAAAAGGAGTCTTGTGGTTAACGCAAAATAATAGATAAAACTGGAGAGTAGAGGGCAGCTGAATTGTAAAAAGTATTGTAGGCTACGGGTTTGGATTTTACCCGGGAGCACTAGAGAGCTACAGATGATTGTGAATAGGGAATTGATGGCCAAGCTTCTCTCTTTGACAGGTCATTCTAGAGTGGGGAGCAGTTTGAGAGGAGCTTGCTACGATCCAGGAAAACAGTGAGCCCATTTCTGCAGTAGTGCAGGGAGCAGGTGACAGGGCTTTAGGACTTCACTGGTGGCAGTGGGAATGGAGAGATATCGACATGTTTAAGACATTTAAGGGCTATCATTTAGGGGTGATTGGATATGGAGTTGCTGATGGGGAAGGTTAAAATGAAAGAAAGATCAAAAACATGTTATTTAAATTTCTGGCTGGGGCAGAAATGGAGGGATGGTGGTGCATTGACTGGAAATAGGGAACGAAGCAGAAGTAATAAGGTCAGAGATGGTCTTTGACTTTCAGAACATGCCATTGATTTAACTCAAAACAGCCTTTCCTGTATTATTTTCTCTAATTCCTTCTTCTAGTTGAAAAAAATATTAGAGGTGATCTAATCATATTATTCCGTGGGTGACTTCGTTTCATCTTTATACTTCCATACAGGAATATCCTATCAAGGGAGCATTCCCTACAGGTCTCTGCGAGTCTGTTCTGCTAGTTACTTACTGACTTTAGAGGAATCAGGAAGCTACAGGCTGTTGCATAGCTAAGCACGTGGCGCCATCTTCAGGACAGTTTGTTAAAAGCTCAAGGTGGACTGAACCGCAAGCTTGTCACGCAAGCACACTTTCTACCCAGTGAGCCTGACTCCATCTTGTTTGGTAATTAAGAGGCTGAAAACAAGGTTTCTGCCAACTCCGATGGTGTGAGCAGATCCTTTGTCTTCATGAAACTGAATTTTATCACAGGATATTAGAAAAATGGTAGCAGATTTTCCTTTAGGATCATTCTAGTCTGAAAGTGTCTGAGAACTGGAAAATAAGCCTTGCTATGGAAAAGACTGGAAAAGGAAATTAAGGCAGCAATGCAGGATTTCTGCCTTAGTGCTCAGATTCTCAGGAACTTTCCCAATTTCATACCTAGTATTTATGTTCTTCATGAGATGCTTCATTAAATGCACAGCTAAATGGAATTTAACTCTAATACATTTAGAATGCTTTACAAATGCATGAATATAAAAAAATTACAAATGCATGAGTATAAAAATTAGGAAAAAAAATCCTAATTCAGACTTTGTACTCAAATTTTTGCTTCAGCAGAGGTGGTATTACAAATTTATACAATCTCCACTTTAAAAATAAAAGGTTGTAAATAAAAAAACATTATTCTACTCAGAACTACCCACATAAGAAGAATAATAGAGCTCACCAAATGATTTTTATTTTTAAAGTCCTCTCAGATTTTAATTACTATGTTTTAATAAACTCCATCCTTTCTTTGTGCAGAATATGCCTGTCAAAATACGTGAATATGTGTGTTTATTGTAATGTTCCCGCCACGTCCAGGTGCAGGATGCCTTGTTTAACCTACCTGAACCCTTCAGCACACTCTCATGTATCACTGAGAAGTAAACAGCTTGGCTTTTACATGGAGGTAAATGGTTTCTACCCTTTTATAGTACCATACTTGTTGACGGGTTTTCTTCTTGGACTTCTCATTAGAAATGTATGCCACTTGTTGAGGAATCTTAAATTTTGGATTTTCTGTTAATCCTCAAAGATGTAACACATGATCTAAATACATTTCTAAACAAATGGGGTCTCAAGCTATTCTATCATTAATGAGTTGGATTTCCTGGAGTCTAATTGGGTTTATGGGGTCTAGGTGGGTGGCATACAAAATGTATAGCAGTAATAATTTCTAGTAGTAATTATGCATTTGTAAGGGACCAGGTGCTCCATTCTCATAAGGACTGATGGGTATTTTTTTTATATATGGGTACTTTTAGTATTTGTATTCTACAGATTGGGAAACTAATATTTAGAGAACTGAAAATAATTTGGCCAGTCTCACATCCTCTTTCTAGTAAAGTTATGGAAATGAATTCTACCCAGGTACTCTTTCCTTAGAGTCAAACAATTTGGTGAAACCTCATACTTAAGGGAAACTGTCCCTGAAATAAAGCCCCAATTAACAACCAGGATAACCGTCAAAACAGAAGATTTGCAATTGAGGGCAAAACCTGGGGTGATCCCTGAGTGTGGAAGTTCCTTCTCTTACCACCCAACAGTTCCAGTCTTGGTGCTGCCTGGGTTGGGAATTCTGGGCAGGATATGCAAATGTAGGTGCTTGAGACTTGAATGGGTGAGAGGGGAAAGGTTGGGATTCCCAGAAATTAGGGCCTGGGGAGACAAGGAATTCACTGCTGCCCCCTCACAATTCATTTTAGAATCAAGCCCAGAGATAAGGAACCATGGTCCCTGAAAATGAAGTTGACACATGCTTCAAACGCTGAGTGTTCTTCACCCCATCCAGTCAGGCAGGAGTAGATGCAGAGAGCATGGCACCTAGGCTTACTGATGGGGGCATATCCAGGCCCACTAAGAGCCAGGCAGGCCACCACATCAGCAGAATCAGTGACAGAGACAAGCACAGGGTGAGCACCAAGCCCTGGCTCCAGGCTCAGCCTTGTCACAAACTGTGTGACTTTGGGCTATTCATTTAAATTCTTTGATCTTTCATTTCCTAAGCAGAAAAATGGCTGTAATGGCTACCAGATAGGATTATTGGGATATCAAAGAAATAACGTGTGCCTTAATACTCACCAAGGGCCTTGTGTGTTGGGGACAGAAAATTAAAACACAATCTTTGCTCTCAAGGAGTTCACAATCTAATGACATGTAATCTTAGTTAGCTTTCTTCTTGTAAGCCTATTCTATTTTTAATTCATATGTTCACCCTTCAATTTGGATTTTGTCTTAGTTTAGGTTCTCTCAAAAGTAGACCTTGAGACAAGGATGTGCATGCAAAGGGTTTATTTAGAGGTGCAAATAATCACAGGGTCAGGTATGAGAAACTGACACAGGAAAAGCAAGATCACCAAAACAGGGTCACCTATATGGTCACCATCAAGGGCCACTCTGGGAAATGTGAAACACACAATTCAGAGGCTTCTCTACTGAGCAGAGGAATTTCTTTTACTCTGTTAGTCCTGGGCACTTGTGGTCAATTCTGCCATCAGGAAGCATCAGCACGCCTTTAGGAACTAGCAGTCCACTTGCCTCCTCATGCCCTTCCTCTACAGCCATAGTGCAGAAAGATTCTCCAGCCCCCGCTTGGTTTAGCTTCAGGGGCTAGGCAGAGAGTGACCTCACTCACACATGGGCAGACTTCCGTAGACACTGCCAGCACCCTACCATAGCCTTGGCTCTTATGACTTCAGTGTACTCTGGTCATTTTCCAGCTAACAGTATCTCCATTTCTTTGCCCAAGGCCTCTTTCAGAATCTGCCTGTCAGGCTACAGATGCCAGAGCTGTAGGTCAACAGAATTATTGCTTAGCTGTTGAACTTTCTGTGATGATGTAAATATTCTGTATGTCTACTGTTTGACACAGTAGCCACTAGATCCATATGAATATCAAGCACCTGCTATGTGACAGACATGAATGAGGAAGTGTATTTAACTTCCATTTAATTTTAATTAGTCTAAATAATTACACATGGCTAGTGAGTACCATATTAGACAACACAACTTTAAACTATTTAAAATTTTGTCTTATTATTCATAAGAATTTATTTTAGATAATTTTCTTCATTAAAGGATGGAGGTAACTTTAATGTGTTACATGGTCGAGTGTTAAAATCCATAGTATGTTAGAGTTGAGGTCACTACCAAATATTACTCTCCTAATAGAAACTCCTGGGATGTGGAAATAAATACGAACTCTTACCAACATTTATTATAACAACCTATTATAAAATTTTTAGTAATTGAATTTCTAAAGCTCAACATAGTTGTGTAGGAATGATAAAATCTCAGCAGTTCTGCATATTGATGTTTGTAAATAAACAATCACTTTGGAGCAATCATGTTGATGGATGAGCATTTTGGGGGTATACTATTTTTCTTTATAATATATTCTTTATGGTCTCATTAGTTATACCTCATATTATTATTTAAATTTTTATAAATATTTGTTGACTCCAAGTAAATATGGCATGCTTTATGACTAGCTAACATATTCTCTTACATAATATATAATTTAGTTTCCACTGTAGCTATTTGAAAGTTTTTAATAGTTATTTTACTTCCATAAGAAATATCTTTCAGAATTGTCATTATCACACCCTTTACTCCTTCAGTTTGTTCTGCCATTACTTGTGTTTCCATGGTGCCAATCGGCTCACGTGCAGCAGGGATCCAGGGTTGATATTATCTTGGAGTCACATTGGTCCATGGGGAATTTCCCACAGAATGTTGGTGTGTAGGTCACTGTGCGACAGGCCCTGAATGCAAGGTGCACTAACATAGCTGTGTGACATGGACTGGGCTGCTCAGTCCATGTTCACCATTCTCCTCTGGCTCTCTTTGGAGGTGCTCATGGTGGTGTTCTTGATCTTTGTGTACTTGGCCTTTGTGTCCATAGCTCCATAACTTCAAGCCCCCCCTTTTTTCATTGCATGTAAGGAAAGTACTTTTTAAAAATTATAATTACCTAAAGCACATATTAATTGTACAAAATCATGGGTTTCATTGTGACCTTTTCATACACGCATATAATGTACTTTGATAGTATCTACCTTCCCTTTTACTCTCTTATCCTCCCTCCTTCTCCTGCTCCCCTTCCCTGAGTCCCCCTTTTACTTTCATGCCATCTTTTTTTTAAAAAGATTCTGCGTATGAAAGAAAACGTGATACTGTTCTTCTGAGTCTGATTTATTTAGCTTAATGTGATAATCTCCAATTCCACTCATCGCCTGTAAATGGCATGATTTTATTCTTTTTATGACTGAATAATGCTCCACTGTGTTTATATACATTTTCCTTATCCATTCTTCTGTTGATGAGCATCTAGCCTTATTCTGTCAGGTGGCTATTGTAAATAGTGCCATGAGAAACTTAGGTATGCATGTTTCCCTATTGTATACTGACTATGATTCCTTTGGTATATACCCATGAATGCAAGCCTTTCTTTTACACCCCTTTCCACTGGCCAATCTTAGGCGATGGTGTTGTTTATAAGGTTCTATTTATGCAGGAATATTTATTTATTAGTTATTTTACTTTTGAAAATTGTGATTATATTTTTAGGAGAAATACTATTGTTTTTTGTAAACAGACCAGTTAATATGTTTTGCACATTTTGAGCAAAAATTGTATATTTTAAGTGTCTTGTCCCTGATACTATTTTGCCAATACAAACCCTATTGTTTTTAGTGTACGATTTTGTAATATTTAGTTGTTGTTTTTTTTTTTTTCAGGAATATATTTCTTGCTTTAAGGCAAATAACTGCACATTGATTCCTCAAGTGAAAGAATAGTAATAACAACAAACATAAAGAGACCTAAACTCCAAATAGTATTTAGAAAAATTTCCTATATTTGAATGTAAATATTCAAATAGAAACAATATTCTAAACTTTATATGGCTTGTTAATATTAGTAATTTTGCTGAACTAAGTAGATACGATGGTAATTTCCCAATAATCACTGGTCAGACACAAGTCCTGGGATGCCAGAAATGATGCTGAAGATGGTTACTTGATCTCCCCAAACTTAGACCAAAGATATGGGAAAGAAAAGATTTCCACTGAATATCTAGACCAAAATCAAAGGGCCATCCCTCTATTAGGAAAAAAGATATGAAGATTGCCCTATATAAATCATATGTCATTTCTCTGAGGTGTTGGTACATTTGTTCTTTTTTGGAATATATCCCCAAAATCCAGAAGAATATGACAAACTTCTTCCAAGTCCCATCTAGGGGGCCTCCTTTTGGTCCAATATAACGGCCTGGCATAAGAGATATGTAGGAAATGGGTTTGTGACTGTATGTCCATACTCAGGAGTTAGGAGTGTTCTATTCCAGGCAAAGGAAGACTGCTACCACATGGTACTTGTGTGGAAGTTATTTTCTATGAGGTGTTGCCTGTGTGTTTATAGGAAGCGAGTATAAAGATCAATTCATATACACCCACCTTAGTTCTGTGTCCTTAAAGCATTTGTTTTTCAAAGAAAACTACAATAACATCCCTTAAAATATATGTGCATTAATGAAGAGTTACCTACTTTTAACTGCCTACTACCAAATTTAGGGTTTCTCATCATCAGTATAATTTAGGACTTCTCCCAGAGACAAACAGTGGGGACCAAGGCACACTGAGTTGGATGCAAAATATTCTCCAGTTTGGCATCCACTTCCCTAGATGCCACCTGCCTCAGGGACCATCTGTAGATCAGGTGTTCAAAATCTGTGCTCCATGTTATTGTATTGATCAGATTGAAAGGCTTTGGAATAAGAATATCTGGGATTAAAGCTTAACTATGTTATTTCTCTGTTGTGGGAACTTGGTAGAGTGCTTACTATGTTGGCCTTAATTTTCTCATTTTTAAAGTAGGAATAAAATAGTTCCAATACCTGGGTTGCTGTGATAGCTTTCTGTCATTGTGAAAAAATATCGAAGATAAACAACTTTCAAGAAGGAAATATTTATTTTGGTTCAAGGTTTTAGAGATTCATGGTCAGCTGGTCTATTGCCTTTGGGCCTCTGGCAAGACAGAATATTATGTTGGGGAGGGCCTGGTGGAGCAAAGCTGCTTGCTTCATGGCAACTAGAAAGCAAAGAAAGAGAAACAGGAAGGGGCCAGTGTCCCAATGTCCCCTTCAAGGGCACACCCCCAATAACCTAACTTCCTTCTATTAGACCCCACCTTCTAAAGGTTCCACTGTTTCCCCATAGCACCATCCACTGGCAACCAAGTCTTCAGCTTGTGGACCTTTGGGGACATTTAAGTTCTAAACCATAACAGTTGCTGACAGGATATAATGAAATAAAGGTAAAATTACTAACAACTGAAATAAATGTTGATGTATTCTCATTTTAATATTGATGTATTTTCTGAGTGATATTTCCTCTATATTATAAATGAAATAATTATTGTGAAATAGTGGAAAATTAGGGGTGTGCCCTTGGAGGGGATATTGACACTCCCCTTCCTGTTTCTCTTTCTTTGCACCCCTGATGCCATGAAGTAAAGTGACCAGTAACATTAAAAGTATAAACTGATCACCAGCATTGGCTGGATGGTTTGTCTTTTTGGGAGAAGAGCATTGGACCCTATGAACAAAGGGATGTTACTTTACTGGCTGAGACTGACTGAAACATTTGGCCAAACAGAACATGGAACAGCAATGAATATTAGTAATCCAATGCCTAATTTGCAATCAGATATTGACAGCCACTTTGTACAATCTCACCAACAAGCATTTGAATATTTTATCTTTTCTGTAACTTATATGTTTTCTGTATGCATTCATATGTAAACTGTAAACAGACTCATGTTTGTGATCACAAGTTGAGCAGTGATGAAGTGCATGGTTAAGAGTGTGGGTTTAAGGGCTGGGAATATAGCTCAGTGGTAGAGTGCTTTCCTTGGAAGCACAAGGCCCAGGGGTCAATCCCAGCACTGCAAAAAACAAAACAAAACAAAACAAAAAAAAAAAAAACAAATATCCAAGAGTGTGGGTTTTAGATTCTCTAGTGACTTTTCAGGTTGCTAAACACTAGGTCTTGGTTTCCTCATCTGCATGACCAGAGATACTAAAGATAACTAAAGAGAACTTGTCTGAGAGTTAAACAATTTCATTGACATAAAATATACAGTTCTTTGTGTATGGTTAAGTAGACAAAATGCTAGCTATGAATAGATAAAAAAAATTATTTTTAAGCATTTAAAAATTATCTACCATTTTATAACATTACCTATATCCAGAGACCCTGCTTTGAGAACACTGGGAATAATGCAACTAATAGCAGTAGGCAAGTGTCTAACACGTTTGTCTGCCAGTGACTTTGCATCATCTTATCCACAAGCAATTTAATATCTTCTTTTTTCTATAACCTGTATGTTTTCTGCACATATTCATACTTGTACCATAAAAAGACAGATGTTTGTGATCACAAGTGGAACAGTTATCATTATTGTTGTTGTTGTTGTTTTTTGTGTTGCTGGGGATCAAACCTAGGGCCTCATACATGCTAGTCAAGTGCTCTACCACTGAGCGGTCATAGGTTTGAAGAAAAAAGGAAAGTTAAGAAGAAAGCAAAAAGCAAGTTTCTATTTCCATTTAGTTAGAGGAAGCTCACTGGAGCTCCTAAGGAGAGAAGGTACACAATGTGGTGACCTAAGTGGAGATATTAGGAAGATGGAATTCACAGAGGTGAGGAAGTAGATAATGAATAAAATAAAAGATAAGTAGGTTTACTTTTATGGAAAAGAAGGATGACTAGTAGAGGTAGAAAAATAATAAGATGATAGTTGGCTATCATAAGAATTCCATGTTTTAATGTATTAGATATAATGATGCTACCTGCTATAATACATAAATGCTGAAATTTCAGTGGCTTAACATAAAAGAAATATTTATTGTTCATGTCACAGTTCCATGAAGCAGCTCCTGATCAGGCTGCTCTCTTCTAAATAGTGTTTAGGATTGAAGCCCCCCTCCCTACACCCCACCATTTTATGGATCAGCCATCTCCTACCCATAGATCCCATGGGTCACCTTTCAGGGACTTCTATTCCAATCAACTGAAAGAGGCACTGGAATGGAATGGAATATTGCAGGTGGGAGGTTTTTATAGGTCAGGTCCAGAAGTGCAGCTTATGCCTCAGATGCCTTTATGCAAAATGGCTATATTGTCTTTCTTAATACAAAACAACAAAAATTCATAATCTAACCAGGAACAAAAGAAAACCAAGTTGGAATCTATCTAATTCAAAATTGGACAACTAGACTGAATCTATTACATAACTACATAATAAGGATATATGGATTAATTATTATGGAAATAAAAATTTATTTATAGGAACAATAACCAGCAGTGAGCTCTTCATCTTTGTGAGAAAGTTTGCTATGAAACCCAACTTACCATCACTCTACTTAGTAAAGTAAAAAGCATTATTTTTATTTTGTAGATTAAGAAACTAAATACTAAGAAAGCTCTTGCCAAAGTTCATAGAGATAAGAAGTCATAGAGTAGAGATTTAGGCTAGAAATTCAAACTTAAATTTGAGTCCCAAAGTCATTGGATTATATAGTTGCCTATGATTTCTGATTCCACCTCAATTCAGAATTCCTAGTTTATAGCCTTTATATCTCTCTGCAAATTTTTGTATGTATGTGGATTTGTAACCTGTAGTCATTAATCATTTTTTGTTACATAAAAATGCAGGGACTTAAGACAAGAATAACTTTTTTCTCAAGATTCTATAAACTGATGGCATTGTTCTTCTGTTCCACTTCCTATTAACTGGGCTCATTCATTCCTATTAGCACCAAATGGGTCTGGCTGGGTTGAAAGTCCTAGAAGTCTTCTCTCAAGTGCTTGATTCCTGGTGCTGTCAGCTGTGGGGCCTCAATTCTCCATGTGCTCATTCTCTCCTTTAGCTTTTCTTTCCAGAACCTCTTCATGGCATCTTTTAAAAGGATAGTCTGAGTGTACCTTTTTCCCTACAGCCTCACCAACATTCATGTTGCTTTTATTCTTGGTAATTGCCATTCTGACTTGAATGTGATGAAATCTTAGAGTAGTTTTTATTTGCATTTCTCTAATTGCTAGAGATGTTGAACATTTTTTCATATATTTGTTGATCGATTGTATTTCTTCTGTGAAGTGTCTGCTCTGTTGCTTAGCCCATTATTGATTGGGTTATTTGTTATTTTGGTGTTGAGTTTTTTGAGTTCTTCTGGACTTCCTTAGAGAAAGGGACTGTCTTCCAAAAGGGGATAACAGGCTGGTACCAGAACTGAATTAGCATTACTGCTATACATTCTATTTGCCAAAGAAGTCATAGGGACAGACTGGGGAAAGAGGCTTCACTTCTTTCTTGCCATCCATTGTTCTACTACATAGCATTCTTTGTAAGAATGGAACTGTTGTCCCAGTACAATTCCTGAAGTCAGGACCTGAGCCTTTTTTAGGGTTGCAATTGGTTCTTAATACCCAGGACTCTGCTGGGCATACAATGGGTCTCCAAAATGTTGATTGACTGGTAGTAGAAAAACCAAAACCAATTTAGTGGGGGTGGGGAGACAAAAACAAAACAACCTGGAATACTCTTAACAGGTCACGTGGGCTCCCCAGCATGTGAAATTTGGAAAGCAACTCTTTTTTAGCTGGAGACCCAGGGGTAGGGGATGTCAGGGGGATTGAACCCAGGGACTCTTAACCACTAAGCCACATCTCCAGCCCTTTCTTAAATTTTCATTTTGAAACAGGGTCTTGCTAAGTTACCTAAGGCCTCCCTAAATTGCTGAGGCTGGCTTTGAACTTGAAATTCTCCTACCTCAGCCTCCAGAGCAGTTGGAATTACGGGCATGCACCACCATGCCTGCCTGGTAAAAAACTCTTGCCAATCATTTTCTTTCCAAGGAAACCGTGATAATTCACCTATGTCCCTTTATGAATATCCTGCTTTTGTGCTTGCCTAATTTCAGATGCTTACCTGTCTGTTTCAGCCACAATATGGAAGTTTTCTGCTGATGGATTCTGAAAATCATGACAAGTGGTACATTTGGAATATAAGACAAATGAAAGCTTAACAATATACAATGAATTAGTAATTATATGGAAAGACTCTACTAGAAGAAGGTCTTTGCCCATTTTTTGCTGGTTCTTATAAGAAAATAAAATTGGCCTAGTTATTTACATTAAAAAACCATCTTGGCTCTCATATTATCTATTTTGAAGTATAGGTAGCTATAAATCTCACACTAGACATGATAATCTTAGTTTCCAGTATGGCATCAACCCCAAATTGGTTACTACTTTATAAAGGATTTTTTTGTAGGTTAAGATACACATGCACATGTATAAACCAATAAATAAGACGGAAAACAAAAGAAGATAAAATTGTACATGCATAAGAGAATAAAACTGAATAGAAATCATAAAGTAAGCAATCTTATCAGTAAAACATAGGGATGACTCTTGGGAAAGTGAAATGGATTTGTTAGATTTGCCCTGTCTTTCTTTGTATTAGATATATGGAAGCATGCACTCATGGTTTTATGTATGAGAAGTTACACCTTTTCTTCCATTCAGGACTCTTTCTTTGCCAAGATCCCTGTAAGGAGATAGCAACAAAAATTTATGAGGGTTAGATCCAAAAGCAAGGCCTTGGGGCATATTGTTGAAAAGATAAAGACTGTTCATTTGGGAGTTCTCTATTCCTTTATTACCTGAGAAAAGATGGAGTAGTAATTGACATGTGGTTCTTGACAGATGTTGACAAGGGGAAAACATGTAACTAAGCTCCTTGGAGTTTTTGCAAAGGATGATTATGATGCCTGTCTCCATGTTCTATAACCTCAAGAGTACAATCAAATATCCCCCCTTACCCCAAGTGTCAAACAGACATCCATGCAGATGCTATAGGACCATATTAGCATCTGGTCAAAGAACAGAATTCTCTCATGCCACATAAAGGGCACATACAATAGAGACCACTAAATGTGGAGTTGCTTTGATATATTCTATTGTTAATCTCTATTGAAATAGATTGATCACTATAAAGAAAGAATTCACCAAATTTTTTTCTTTTTAACTCTCATAGCTTGTATCTGGAAATGCATTACAAAATTGAATAATCTAATGTTTTGCTACAAAATGATATCCATATTTTGTTTGATAAAATAGCAGGATAATAGAAATATTAGCAAGCGTGCTACCAGAATAGCACTGCATAGGAATAAGAATTAGATTTAGAAGGAAAACACTTTGTCCTTATTTGCCAAACATGCAGATGAAAAGTTGGAAAACTGTCAGTCTTGCAGATGTTTTTAATATCCAGATGTTATGTAGCAAAGATACTTGGCAACAAACAAAACTTTCTTTATGCATCCATCTGTTTCATTCTAGATTCATTTGGTATAAAATTGAGGAATAATGGAAATTATAAGCATATTTCAGTTATTTTCAATAAAAGTCAAGCAAAATGCAGTAATACTATTTTTATATTTCTGATCACTGTGTGTGCAGAAGTAAGCTAAGAATTCCTAAGATCTTAATGAAAGAACAATTGTTCATGATAGATAAAATATCACATTGATTTGACTTCAGTACACCCTGCCTTCTTTTACCACTTTATATTACTGAGTGATTTGCAGTATAGCTAAATAACAATTTGAGAATTTAGTTTGTTTTCCCCTTTTATTTTCAAATTTATCTGCTCTTCCAATATTCCTCCAGCAGCTGACTCTGTGGGTCATTACCAGAGAGGAGATGCATATCAGAGTGAAAAACACAAATAGCCATAAATCCTCCTTAATTTGGTTTCCAAATGCATAAGCTTCAAATAAAAGGGTCTAGCTATGATACAGGAAAAAAAAGATACGTATTATTTTGTGCCTTCCCCAATTATGGCTTGATGTGCACACTAAAACTGAACACTGCAGACAGACATGATACTATTGTGATTGTGTCCATCAGCTTAGGTGGGTTTAGGTTTACTTTAGGAATAATCAAGTCCAAAATCTGTTCTTTTTTATACCTTGTCCATGGGTCATCGTCCACTGGCTATCCAAGCTGAAGGAGCAGCCCTTATTTGGGACAGTGGCTTCTTTTATGAAAAAAAAAAAAAAAAGCAAAAGAGTAATAGTGGACCACACAATAGCTTCTCCGAAGCTTCTGCTTGGAGTGTCCGATGTTATTTGTACTCACAAGGAATTTAGCAAAGCAAGTCATGTGGCTGAGCCCAACACCTTCCTGTAGAAATTATTCTCGTGTCACTGGGCAGGGCCTCATAGGGAGTGGCCCAGGAGGGAGAGGCAGCAAATATATTTACCTCAGTGTAACTGACCACAGTTATTATTTTAAGCATGCATCATGTGCTTAATTGTCCAGTTTACTGGATTATGTGTCAAAGTAGTTATCATTTATGCTATTTTTCCTTTGGGAGACTGTAAAAATGAGAGAAAACACTAATTCAGATGCAGGAAACAGATGAGAGTAGTGAAGTAGTTTTGGATGTTTCCAGATAGGTAAACAGCACTGTGTCTATAAACCATATATTGGATGACAGTAAATTCAGGAGCAGAAGGGAGAAAATAGAGGAAACTGATATTCATTATGTCAAACTGGAAACAAGTTTATGGAAGGTTCATAGTTTAGAAGCTGTTTGGGGGAAGTAATAAAAAATGATGACTAATATTTGAGTGCCCTTTTAGCAATCACGTGCACTTCCATTTACCTCAGGTTGAAGGAGTTGCCCAAGTCTCCAAAACACATGTCAGAACCAGGATTCAAGTAATCCCTTTTACTTCTACTTCTATACATTTTATGCTTACATGCTGAAATTTGCAGGGGTGGGGGTAATCCAGAAAAATGTTGCCTGGGCAAGCTGTTGGATCTTGTTGATGGAATTTTCCTATGCAAGAAAATGAAAGCAAGTAAAGCTATATGGCAAGTATTGTGAAGTGCTTGACTGGTGATAAGGGAAGAAGAACAAAGATTTACTCAAGAAATATTTGTTGAAGATCCATAAGTAGGATAACAGATAATGAGGAACACCACTGATACTGATTGCGGATATGGAAGAATTTGGTTGGGCCTATAATTTAGATATAAACCATCTTAACTGTTGATGTTCGGAGACTAGGGGTCCCGCTGAGGGTGAGGACATGGGTGTCTACCCCAGTTCATTCAGACACCAGAGACCGGGCTCAGAAGGCAAGATCTAATTTTACTTAGGATTGTACAAGACATATATAGGCACATTATTCAGTCAGGTTAACACACTTGTTAAAGCATAACAGAACCAGCCTATAGGTAAGCTATATGTTGAACAAAATAAACAAACCAAGTATGTCTAAGTAATTCTGCCCAGTAATAAGTCTGAGACAAAGGACTAGGGGGATGGTAAGCTCCAGCACATAGCATGAGGCAAGGCAGTGTGGGCAAGCTCACATCACAGCTTGCTGGGATGCATGAAGAATGAGGCCTTCCCTCAGCTCGTAGCTCAGACTCAGCAACTGCAAAGACCTTCAGTCCATGGCGAGTCTTTACCATTACCTCAGTTTCTCTGTCCAGACTGTTTGGTTTACTTAGACCACGGTGTCAGTGACTGCTGTCAGATAAGCTTGAGGAATGTTCCCTACACTTAACTACTTAATGGTACCTTCATCCTACTCAGTCATTGCCTGAGAAACCCCATGGAAGGTGTGGCCTCCATGCAAACACAGCTAAGGATCCAGAGGAGAAGAAATTGAGGCCACAGATCAGTAGATTTGTGCCACCATGTTTCGCCCTTGGATTGCACACATCTACTTCTTCATTTAAGTTTTAATGAGAGTTCCTCCAGGGTTCCCACTGGCCCATCTTCATGAGGGAGCGTTTAGAGGGAAGTTGGTGGGACAAATAATGGTCCTTTCATGCAGTTGGTCTCAAAGCTGTGAGTGGTATTCACTGTCTATGTGTCATAAATTCCCCTCATTCTCAAGCACTACCTTAGCATGCCTAAGTGTCTTATCTGGCAGTGTTAACTGAATTTTTATTCTTAGATGCCTGGATCTATCATATTTCTCAGGTCAGGTTGCTGCACATATTTATTAACTGTTACAGTGGGGCAAGGAGGTGCCCAAGTGGATCACTTGAGTTCCACACATACTTTTCCCTGGCCCTGTTGATTTTTGTTGATCAAGGTAAATTACCCTGACAGTACAGTTACAGTTTTTCTGTCCTGCTGGTTCATGGACACATGGAATCCAACAGTTCCTTGGGATCATTTCTTTAGTTTCTGTAAAGCATCTTCTTTTTTTAGGGACCAATACTTCTAATAATCTTGCAGAGTCCATAGTTTCAGAAAACACAAAATCCCTAGTGTGTTATTGCAGAGGGATGGTAAGCAGAACCAATTGTTCTTCTACTCCTTGTTTCCCAGACCCATGAATTTTTCCAGATTCATTGAGGAACACAACACCATGTAGAAGTCTCTGATTTAATGGAGATATAACACCCTGAAGGATGGTACCCTATCCTTGTAGAGGTTCCTGAATTGAAGCTTCAACTATGCCTTTAGGAAGTCGTTCCAGCACTCTGAGGCTAGATCCTTCCAAATGATCTATATATAAGTTTAAATGATCCCATGGTCATGGGTCTACTTTTTTGAGTGGTATGGTATACCTTCAGTGGATGCCATTGTTAGGGACCCAATTCTGTACCTCCTTTTCTGTAAAGTGGTTTCCCTGGTTGGATGCTATGTTGTCTAGGATCCATGCCTGTGGATCCAGGCAGTCCATAAGTTTCAAGACAGCATAACTGAGTGAGGGTCTGTAGGAAGAATAGGCAAACCTATACTTGGAATAGATATCTATTTATACCTGTGATGGTGAATCACTAACTTTCTTATAATAGAAGGGACTCAGGGTAGCCAAATTTCCAGGAAGCTGTCAGTTGATGTCATCAAGGAATATTAGCATGCAGTGTTGAAATTCAGAGGCAGAAATAGTTATATTGGTCTTATAAATAGGTGTTCCTTCTGATGGACTCATATATAGCTTCATTCACTGTCACTGTGGCTACTCCATTCAGATATTCAACATGCTTGTTCTGGGGTGGTCAATAACAAAGACTGACTAACATCAACCAGGCAAGTCATTTTGTGAACTTGGTCATTCAGTACCTCTTCAGTGGTAGATGCTTTCTAGTGGTAGATTTTTATTTTGCATAGAGTACAAAAATTTCACACTTTGCCACTCTCACTGGTTTCACATGCATTTCCTCGAAATTCCTTGCATCCAATTTTCTAGTCCTTAACTTTGCAAGCCCATAAAAACTGGTAGTTGAACAGGAGTCCTGTATACTCTCATCTTGAGTTATTTCTTGCACCTCCAAAGGATAATCAGTTGCCTGCTTTTAGCTTTGTCTAAAAGGAAGACTTTTTTCCACTCTACTCTCTTTTAGGACCACACTGGGATGTTTCCATAATGCTGTCACTGTCTGTTTTCAACTTGCCCTCCTATAGCAAATAATACCATATTTTGGTCCTAAGCTATATGATTTCTTCAATCCAGGGCCTATCCACATCATGAACCCTAATTATCAGAAGCCTTGAAAAACCTTTTCAAAATAAAATTGCTTGGGTTACAGTATGTTGTTAGGCATTTTCTGTTCTTATTCTCTTTTACATTTATTTTACATTTTTACAACTAGAATTAACTGTCCTAATCAATAAACAGGACAAATATATATCTTATTCTGAGGCTCAAAACTTGGCAACATTCAGGGATATATCTCATTTGCATATACATTCACATTTATTCTAAATTTGAAAATATGTATACAAGCCCCATTCTTGCTTTTCTGATGTCTTTCTCATTGGCTGATTCCCTATTTTATTTTCACCCAGATAATCAGGTAACTAAAATCATATTCTATGGCCAGCAAAGGAACATCATTGCTATGCTTTTATTATACAACAATCCACAAGTTGGATGATCAACAATTTCTGTGATAAAGAAATTTTACGAAGTGGAGATGTTGACACATAGCAATACACAGTTAGCTTCATATCTGTAAAACACTGCTACATGCATGTGCAATTAGGCTTGTCCTGGATTGTAAGAAGTAGAAATTACAGGGAGGCAGATTTTCATTCACTAGAAATAGAAGTTTTATGACAAAACTATACAAAATTAGAATGGACTTTATCTGAAGATAATGAGTGTTCAACAGAGGGTTAGATATCAACATATCTAACAAGATGCTATTTGACTCAGTGGTAGGGATACCATAGAAATTATGGACTATGTAGGGAGAAGGAGGTATTGCCTCCAAAACCATCTTAAGAAAGCAGCATATTACAGTGGAAAGAGTATGCATTTAAACCAGAACAGAACAGCCTTGGCAACTTTGTTAAATTATATCATTTTCTCCTCTACAAATGGGGTAACAATATCCCCTATTTTGTAAGGTTTGGTAAAGATCTAATGTAATTAAAAATATGTGTTCAGTGGAATATTTAGCACATAACTGTATTTAATAAAATTTCTTATTCCAATTTTATATAGTAAAACCTTATGGAGATTCTGACATTTGACTTTTTTAACCTAAAAAAAAGTAATTTCATATGACTTAAATGGATAGTATTAGTGCAACTAGGTATAGTTAAATCCCCATTACTAAAATGTCTAAGATTTTAAGACTCAGATTTAGGATATGATGTTTACAAATCCTTTGGTTTCTAAGGATTCCTTGTTGTTTTATTATTTAAAAAAAAAAGCATGATGATTTAGAGGTGAGAATTCTCCCTTTTGGTTGAATGCAGTTCCAAATGATCAGGTTGACCTCTGATCTATGGTCTATGCCTTGGTTATGAATTGCTGGATTAGGTAGAACTCCAAAGCCCATGTGGCAGGGAAGCCTGGGTCACAAGCTGGGAAAGGCAAGCAGAGAGCACGTAAGGATGAAGGTGTATAACCACTCATTTCCCTGTCATATGCTCTGACAATTGAAATAGATTACCCAGGAGAATCTAGTCAATCATACTAACTAGTACTGTTCATGCCAACTTATTCTCTGGCAGGAACTGAGAATAGGGTGAGGACAAGCTGATATTTTTGTGTTTCAGAAAATTGATTATAATTGTGGCATAATCCCAGCAAGTTTTGAAACTTTAGTATTTATAATTCACCATAGGCTGGAATAGCAATTTTCTGTTATGAGTACTTTCAGCAACTGAAGTCACATGGGTCCATTTGAAGCATATGCATAGGTGTATTTTAAGGCAATCTATTTCCTAACTTAAGTAAGTGTTTGGTACTTTAATTGCAACTCATCAAGAAAGACCATCTATTTACCTGTCTGTTGATCAAAATTTTCAAATTATGGATGGAGGAAACATGTGAATGCCAACTGTACTTAAGAGAAATAACAATAATTTACTTATGTAAGAAAATTATAGAGGGCACATAATAAGCTATGGCAAATAATGCTTTCGTAAACTAATTGGATATACCAGCTATATGATTATTATAGAACCTGTATTTCTAACCACTCATATTAAAACAAACAAACCAAAACAGTCCTATTACCTTAATTCTTCCTTTTTGTATATTTTTTCTTAGTTATACATGACAGTAGAATCCATTTTGGTAAAATTATACAAGCATGGAATATATCTTATTTTATTTGGGTCCCCATTCTTGTGGGTGAATATGATGATAGGGTTCACTTAGGTAATTTCACATGTGTACTTGGGAAATTATGTTAGATTTATTCTACTGTCTTCCCTATTTCTATCCCTGCTCCCTTCCCTTTGTTCCCCTTAGTCTAATCTACTGAACTTCTCTTCTTCTCCCAACTCCTTTTAATGTGATTTAGCTGCCACATATCAGTGAAAATATTTGACCTTTGGTTTTTTGGATTGGCTTATTTCACTTAGCATAACAGTCTCCAGATCCATCCTTTTATTGATTCTTTGAAAACACAAAAACAGCCTAAGTAGTTAAAATTTTTCTTTACTTATAAAAGTAACAATAATTAATGACTTGTGTCTTGAATGATAATTTGAACTATAATCTATTACTCTAGCAGATATATTACAGATATTGTAATGATTCATTTATACCTGAATGACTACAGAAAAATGGGTTTGTTTTTACATGATAAATACTTAGGCACATGTCTGAGAACAAGGACGTTTCTGTATCAGCAAAGCTGAGTGGAGTAAACCTGAAACATCCACTTTTTAAAAATTCCATGCTAGAGTAAATCAAAGATTAATACAAAGCTGTGTGAATCAATATCAAGGTTACAATAGAGATAAGATGGGGGGGGGGAAATAGCAAGAAACAAACAACAAAAGAGAAAGAAAGAAAAGGAAGGAAGGAACGAACGAACGAAAGAAGGAAGGAAGGAAGAGAAAGAGTGGAGCCATTTATCAGCCTAGGAACATGGCAGATGGGTAGTCAGAAGTCCCATAATTAACTAAAAGAGCCAAGGTCCAAACTACCAGGCAAAAGTTATGAGAATAACACAACTGGCCTCTAATTCTCAAGTAGGGATGGAAGCCAACCAGAGGTGCCTAACCCCAGAACCCAGAGGGCAGTTGCTGAAACAATGGAGCTTTTTGTTTCCTGCCCTTTAAAAAAAGGTAACAGAAGATTACTGATGACAGGGCCTCTCTGGCACAATCAGAACAGAGAGGAGTGTGAGCTGAGTGAGAGTCGCACCTGCCCTAGGAGATCAGGGGATGTTCTGATTCCCCAGGGGATGTTGTGAGAGAACATGAGGGTGAAGCAAGACAGCAGAAATCAAACTGACTCGCCTTGGTCACGTGAGATTTCTCTGAATGTTTTCCTTATTTCAGTTCAGGAGGAAGGAATTGGAGAGGCTATGCACAGCACGTGTTGGCATCACTGTTCTTTTAGGTAACATTTTTTACTTTATTTTTAGTTAATGGTATTAAGGACGGGAATCCAGTTTCCTCATCAGAAAAGTCGAGTGTTGGGCTCGTTTAGTCCTTTGATTCAGACCCAGATGAGAGAAGCAACAGTGAGAGTGGAAAATGGTTTCAGTATAGTTTGTAATTTTGAAACACTCCATAATCTATTTCCATATTTCTTTGTGAACACACTTGCTTTTCCTTGCCTCCTCCCTCCTGATGGCTTTCCTCTCCTATCCTCTGCATTTGCAGGGTGCACTGGAGAGATGGAGGGAGGGCCCACCGGCCCAGTCTCCTCCTAGGATGCTAACAGTACACACCTCAACACTTCAGTAAGTGGGTTCCTAACTTATCAGCATTTCCTGTGAGGGATTGTGCTAACCTAATGATTTCTCTGGCAGGAAGCTTTTATTTCTGATATTATCTAAATTTTCCTCTACTTCACTCCATTTTATCATTCCCTCCCATTCCCGTGGATATCTCTGTACACTGGAAAACAATATCAATGCCTTTGTCTGTTTCTATTTGGTTTGGTTTTTCTATATAGTCAGGTGGTTTAAATTTAGCTTCTCTTAAGTTTCTCCCATTAGTCATTCAAACACATCATTCCCTTAGTCATTTTCGTTGGTAGACTGTTTTTCAGTTTTGTGGTACTTGGTCTTAAGAATGAAAACAGTATTTCCAGGGACAACTCATAAGGGTGGGGTCAGTTCCTTTAGTCTATAGACTGAAATGATCTTATATACTCCTTGGAAATCAGCCTAAATTTTCATACTGTTCCATTCCATATCTCCTTCAGCTTCACATGATTTGTTTGAAGCTCTGTCTATTCATGATACCTTCCCACCTTGGAGAATAGGTCCTATGGCATTTTGTAATCCTCATAACTCAGCACTATTCCTGGGCACATAGTTGGAATACAAGATACACTTGATAAATAAATGAATAAATAAATAGTTTAAACATGACCTATAAGAATTATTTCCATTTTTTCTAGATTTATAAGATTTTTCAATTTGTTCCTATTTTTCTTTAACACTTCTTAGTATTTCATCTCAATTTATATTTATTATAAGTTAGGTTATTAGAGTAAAACCTCAACATGTACAAGCATTTCTGTGGCATGTCTTTGCATAAAATTTGTTGAGTTTTGAAATTATTCTAGTCACAGGATTTTTGACCAGGGAAGAAACTTGAGAAATCATCTAGTATGATTCCAACATTTTTTCAACTTTAAATATGACACCTTGGGGAGAATAAACTTTTCAGATTATAGGAGACATGATTAAAAAGTTTTATGCTGAAATTTCTCTTCAGTGCACACCTATTCTTTGTGCTTTAGGCTGAAACCCTGTTATGTGTGGTAGCCAACTTTTTGTATCACTCAATCATAATTTTTTCTTACATATGAAAATATAGCTGCTGTTTAAAATGATCTTATCTTCATCTGTGGTTCACATTTTGCAATTTTCCTGCTCTCTGCCACCACCCATGATTCTTGAGGTTTCCTACATAAATGTTGTAAATTTAGAGTTATAAGTTGACCTCTTAAGTGTCCTGAGACTCATTTTAGGTCAATAACCAGCATCCATCTGAGGTTCTTGCTGTGGTCTCTTATCTGCACATAACTATTTTTCTTTGTGTTATTTGCCCTTTGGATTGTACATGAAATTTTGAGATTGGTCACTTGGTGGCGCTGTAGTTAATACCTTGATTTTCTTAATGTATTTTTCCAGTCTTCTTAGCTTTTATTTTTAAATTGCAGTTACATGATATATGTGCATCTTTTAAAATTCTGCTGCAGGTGAAATGATTTAATAGCTCTTGACTTCTGGATTAATTTTCAGCATTAGAAACATTGTAAAACAGACTCTTGCTAATAATGATCATTATCGTAATGGCTTTAGGCATAATCATTTACCAACATTAGCCAAGTGATTAAAATCCATCATGAGTTTAATTTGAAAAGATTTAGTTCCTTTGCAATAAATGGCTAATGATATTAGCCTCATCTTTGTGGGGCCAAAATTTATGATTATATGAGTTTGTACTTTCACTACTTGATAGAAATCCACTCTTGTTAACACAGGCCATATTATGCCTGTTGTTTACCAAGCATGTGGTGTTTCCTATATTAGTATTGAATTGGACCATATGGTGCACAATGTACAGGCAATTGTCACTTTTTTATGACCCTGCCATTTGATAATTCATTATTTCATAAAGCAAGTGACCTTAACAGATGTTAAGATTAATTGCCATGGTCAGTCAAACCTGGAGGGAAAGGGAAAGGGAAGTATTCTAGTTTTTTGACTCATTCTTATCAAAACTAGATCTGATATTTATAATGATAAGATCTTTTTGATGAAATATTTTTATATCTTTGCAATTAATAACATTAAAAAGTATCCATTAAGATTTAGAAATAATTCTCCAAAAAATTCTCTCAACAGACAATAATAATAATAATAATAATAATAATAGTAATAATAATAATAATAATTTAGGCCTTTTTTTTTCACAGAGACCCTACCTCTCAACTTTCAGTTCACTCCCCTCCTTATTATTTTATTTGATGACTCATGTTGACCTTAAAAGACACTCTATTCATCAGACAGCTTGTAAGATAATGATCTCATTTCCAAAATACCTTAAGAAAATCATAAGGGGAAGAAAAGCATAACAAACATCCCAGAAAACAACTTTGGCAAATATAGGTGGCAAAAAAAAAAAACAAAAACAAAACCTTATTTTGTTTTCACTAAGTACTGTTTTATTTCCAAAAGTTTTCCCCAAATAAGTATTTCACACTGACTGATAGCAGAGAGTAGCCTTCCACAGGCCCACTAATGATCTTTATGGTTATAAGCTGTTTCCTCCTCAAAACAGACCAATGTTGTTATTCTCACTTTTCAAAGAGCCAAGAGACCCAAAGTGGGGAATTAACATACCCAAGATTGTTTAGCGAGTGGGTAAAAGGCATTCAGTTAGTCAATACATGCTGATGTGAAGAAAAACTGCTTGTTCTCTTATCAGTTTCTTTCAGCTGTTTCAGAACTCCAGTTCCTCAGAATGCTAGGCTGTGAATTTGCCAGAAGGTAAAGGGTTTCTTAAAAATTCCCCAAGATAAATCAGATAATTTAAAACTCACATACAGAATTTGCTATAATAGTTCAATGAAATAAAAATCAAAAATTTTTGACCAAATTACAGCTCTGATATTTCCACTGAGCTAAAGCTATTCACTCATTCACTCATTTATTTAAAAAAGTGTGGAGAACCTGATCAATACAAGATCCAGGGCGTTAGGGATATAAAGGAAATTAGTAGAGCCGGGGTGACACATCTAACATTTCCTAGCACTGAAATCCAAAGAGTTGTGTTGCATGTTAAAATAGCATGGTTTGTAGTTCAGGATAAAGTCAGAATATGGAATTTAGAACAGAATATTAGAAGATAAGTAATAGTAAGAGAGAAGGTAGGTAAGGAAACTGCACCCAGAAAAATAAAATTACTTATTCAAGTCCTCACAGTCAGACACCTGCAAAGAGAAATTGAGTGCAACTTACCTGGAGTTTATTGCTTTATACAACACTGTATCCTAAAGACCTTTTGAAAGTCTGTGTACATCCAAAATAAGAGTATTAAATCACCAAACTCATGTACAGTGTGCATGCTAAGGTAGATTTTTTTTTAAATCTGAGAATATGACTGTGATTTATGTTTGCATTAGTGTCCAAAACAATACAAACTATCCAGTGCAACATTATATAACTCAAAGACATAAAAATTATTTCCCTGAGTTTTACAGTTTCAATAATGGCTCTAATGTTTTTATTAAGTGAAGTTTCCCTTTTCAAATAAAAAAAGGAGGAAACATTTCCTTCTACAAGAATTAGTGACTATAAATTCATTCTATGGTTATAGATTTATTATTCCTAATATATATTTTTTATTGCTTTTGTTATTGCTGCCATTGTTTGAAAGTTACTTGCTCTAGTTATTTAGTACTTTTCAGCCTGTAGAAGTTTACATGGTCATATTCCAAGTTTTGTAGAATTTTACATCTTAAAGTGTATTAATAATTATTTCAATATTGTAAATATTTGAAAATAGTAAAATAATTTGTAATGATGATGATGTTAAAATGATATTAAGACAAAATTCAGTCAGTAGAGTATAAAGGAGAGTCAGGACACAGAGACAGGTTCTGAGCTGGGCGCCCATTAAGGCTTGCGTGTAATGGTCTGACCACTTATCTGCTTAATTTCCTGCTAGCCAGACATGATCACATCAATTTCCTTTATAGGCAGCTGTTACACAATTACAAGTTTGACTGGGAGAGAACTCATTTTAGACTCTGAACACTGGAACCATGAGTTAATTGGGCACCCCCTACCTGGAGGGAACAATAACTCCTGACCAGGTTGGAAAGTTGATCATGAAGAATGTGGAAGATAAGTTACAAAAAGATTAAGAAATTGAATCACATCTTTTAAAAATTCTTTTTGCTGCTGTTTTTTTTAATTTTGTGGAAAAGAATTTTGCCAAGGGAAAAGAATCTAAATTTTTTTATTAAAAAAATATTCCCAAACAAAAAGAAGATTGGCTCCTGGCAAAATATATATGTGTATGTGAATGTTATCTTTATGGCCATACAACTTCCCTCAGGCAGAGGAAACAGTTAAAGTAACTGTAGTGTTCCTTCATTATTTTTAACAGTTCATCGCTGCTCTTGATCTCTTTGCTATATCTCTAAAGAAATTACAGTTTAAATTTGCCTGGGCTTAAGCTTTCTATAAATGGATTCCTATGCTCTCTTTTGTGATTTGCTTTTTCCCTTCAGACTTGTGTCTCTAGGTTCATCTGTGTTGACACATGCAGTGTGGACCATCCTTTGCACTGTGGAATTACAGTCTTCCATTGTACAACTACTGAAACTCTTTTATCCATTCTATGATTAATGCGCATTTGAGTTGTTTCCAGGGTTTTATTGTTGTGGGAAAACTCCTCCAATCTTCTCGTGTGCGTCTCCAGATGCACATGTGCAACAGCTTCTCTCGGCTGTGTACCTAAGAATGAGACTGCTGAGCCAGAGGGGATTTTTTCCAAAGTAGTTGTACAATAACCCACCCACAAGAAACAGATGAGAACTCTGTGGCCCAACCTTGCCAAGACTTGATATTTTCCAACTTTTAAAAACTTTGGCCAAACTGAAGAGTAAAAAAATGGCTTTTCATTGTGGTTTTAATTTGTAAGTCTTTGAATTCTAATCAGGTTACTAATGTTTTTGGTTTATATTCCTACTGCATTATTTTTTTTCTATTGATTTAATAATTTTCTTTATATATTCTGGACTCTAATCCTTGGTTGTGTATCTGTAAATATCTTTTGCCAGTTTGTGACCTGTATTTTTCTCTTTGTGTGTGTGTGTGGTACATATTATGAATAGAACTTAGTGAGTATGAGTGCTGGCACCTGAACCCAGGGCCTCATGCATGCTAGACAAGCACCCTACCACTGAGCACACCTCCAGGCCCGAGTAGACACACTTCATTTTAATGTAGTCAAAATTATCCACCAGTTCCTTTATAGTTTGTACTAGTCTCTCTTGTTTAAGAAATTCTTCCTTATCTGGAAGTTGTAAACAAATTCTGTGTTTTTTTTTTTTACTTTCACCTCTGGGTCTTTAATCCATGTGGATGATTCATTTGTATACTAAGAGAACAATCTCTAGAATAAGAGATTTTTAAAAATCTGATTTGCAGAAGTTTTGCTATTTCAGTGATAGGCAAATTTAGGAATAAGAGAAATTGAATAAAGGAAAAAAAGGTCTTTATGAAATATTTTATTCTCTCGTTTCCGACTTGTGATGCCTGCTTTGTCACGTGTTGGATGTCCTTATTCACATGGTTATTCCTGAGTATTGTAAGCTGTTTATCCATTTACTTAAAAAACTGAATACCTCCTATACAACAGGTGGTGTTCCATACCCTGACACAACAGAGAACAAAGGAAATCCCTGTCTTTATGTAGTTTACACTATAGATATACACAAGCAAAATACTGTATATAGTATGTCAAACAGTCCTAAGTTGCTATGGAGAAACGAAGACTGAGAAGGGCACTAAGGACAGTGTTGGCTGGGGGAGCAGATGTTAGATGGCATTTGAGATGAGACCCAAAGACAGTGAAGGAGGCAGTGAAGCTGTGATGAGAGCCATCACATTGCACTATCTCATGAGCTACTAGGTTAATGTGCACCCTGTGTGAAGACTGTGTGGACTTTTGTGACTTTATAATAAATCTGAACAGGTGGCCTGAGTCTTCTGCCTATGTCTTCTCCAATTGAACTTCAACTGTTCTTGACCATTTACTTTTCCATTTAAATTTCAGAAGCTACTCATGAAGTTGCAAAGCAAAACAAAAAACAAAAAAAGCTGGTTTGGATTTTGGTTTCGCAGTGAATCCAGAGGTTAATCTGAAAGTGAATGACATCTCTCTATCCCTTTGAGTCTCCCAGATCATGAACTCATAGTGTATGTTTCTATTTCTTTAGTTCTTCTTTAATGATCTCAGTCCTGCCTGTCTCCAATCTCATTACCCCTCCCATATTTTTTTTTTTTTTTTTTTTTTGCACTGGGGAGTGAACCTATGGGTACTCTGCAGCTGAACTCATCCCTATCCCTTTTTATGTTTGTTGATTATTATTTTTTTTTGGGGGGGGGTGCTGGGGATCAAACCCAGGGCCTTGTGCTTACAAGGTGAGCACTCTACTGACTGAGCTATCTCCCCAGCCCCTATTTTTAATTTTTTTTCAGTGTTGGAGATTGAACCCAGGGCCTCATACATGCCAGGCAAACACTTCACCAATGAGCCACACCCCCAGCTCATTCAGCCTCATTTCTCTTGCCACTCCTTGGAGTCCCCTGTACACACACCATTCTAAATGGCTTCCATCTCCCCAAGTTACCATGTCTCTTTTGCTTTGTACAGAGTGTTCTATTCTGTCTGAAAGGCCCTTCTGCCCTCTCCCTCCTTCACCTCACTAACTCAAACTTCTTGTTCAGCACTGGTTTAGGACTCATCTTCAGGAAGACTTTACTAAGGGGGTGTTCACTTTCTATGTCCTCTGACACCTATTTTAGTTTTTCCTCTAGTTTATGCTCTAAAAGCCTAACTAACTGCCCACTTTTATGTCTCTACAGTTATAAATTAGCAACTGCAGGGCAATGACTTGTTCTTTATCAAGGTACTATGAATCTCCAATTAATACTTGTTAGATAGGTGAATGTTAAAATCTGTGGGTTTCTAATGTAGTTGGGTGTTATTGTGATGATTGCCCTTGGCAGAATCAAGAAGAGCCTGGGTTCCTGAGTACATGGTGCTCCTGGGAGTTTCTCTCGGTGCTGTTCTCACTGGAACCTTGAAAGTTGCCACTCCTTATAACTTCTGGTACATTCTGATAACTTCTGACCAAATTACTAAAGACTGTCTACCTTATGCACAGGAATTTAAGGGTTCAAATAATAAATTCTTGTATTTGAAGATGACTATCCTTTTAGAAAATTCCCTACCTGAGAATGGAACCTATTTTAGGCAGGATGCTTAGCACAGAAGTCCTGTTCCTTCATTAGGGCAACTCTCAAGGGCTGTGTGTACTGACTAATACCTCATTGCTGATGAAGATTAGAAGGTTCTGAGTTTAAACTGTGTGCTTTGAGAGTGAATTTCAAATAATTGCTTTTTCCCTCCTCTACCAGGTTACATGGTAGAATCTAAAGCTTCATTCCTTGGCATTTCTGTCTGATGCAAAAGCAACACTTTCTTCCCCCAAAGATGCAGCCATAGTGTTGCTTGTCTTTGCAGGGTGCTAGTGTAGTTTGCATAGTTTTCTCTGTCTCTTGCTAATCCTAGGCTGACATCTGAGGGCTTTCCCTGGTTTTATTATCATTACTGCAATGCTTTGTCCACCAGGGTGTTGCAACTTTTTTTTTTTTTTTAATCCCTTACTGAGCATGTGATTTAATGGAACTGTATCAGCAATGACATCACCACCATAATCACTTTGGTACTTGACATCTTAGGTTATCAATGGAAGCATTGTTAGAAACCATACAAGGTTAAGACCCATTGAGTTCAGAGGGTTTGTACAGTTATGTGGACTGAGAATTCTCAAAGAGCATGCTTCATGGCATGTAAAGTTAACCACAAATATGTTCTTAAATTCAATAGTGCTAAACATTCCAATTTATTTGTTCACAAGGGTGGGGGTTGAGAAGGAATTTAATATAAAAACAAAGATAAATGATGGAATACATTAAATTTAATGATGTGTTACAACAAATAAGATTATCTGAGAACGAATTGTTCTCAATCTTGGCAGGCCACTGAGTTTCAAATGCACCTATTGATATAATAGAAATGAAACAGCCTTGAAAGTATTGGTAGCTGCTTTTGGTGCGGGGGGATGGATTTGTTTCTTCTGCAATTTCACAATAAGAAGATAGATATAAAACTTGCAGACAAGGCTATCGTCAGAAACTGAACCATAATTCTCCTGAAACTTCAGAGGTATTGTTTAGTCTCAACCTCCTTGAAAAATTGGTCACTTTGTGTCTTTTTTTTGGGGGGGAGTACCAGAGATTGAACTCAGGGGTACTTGACCACTGAGCCACATCCCCAGCCCTATTTTGTATTTTATTTAGAGACAGGGTCTCACTGAATTGCTTAGCACCTCACTTTTGCTGAGGCTGGCTTTGAACTGGGGATCCTCCTGCCTCAGCCTCCCAAGCCACTGGGATTACAGATGTGTACCACTGTGCCTGACTCACTTTGTGTCTTTATCCAACTTTTGTTCAAAGATTTTTTTCCTGCCTCATGTTACTTTTGTAAAATAGCAGATCCAGCTCTAACTGTTGGTCGATATGGAGCCATATGTAAATATTTAATATGGTGGCTGACACAGAATCTACCAGCTCTGAAATACCTCCTTAAAGGACCTGAAATTCCCATCCTTTGAGATATTTCTTTGGGTAAAGACAATCTCCAGTGGTTTCCATAAGAGGGTCCCATTAATGCATGTTGATAGAAAAGAGAAGGCATCAGGTCCTGTCCTCTTTCACCAAACCTGCTAACAAGCAGCTTGGATCAGTATATTGATTCTTTTGTTCTTATTTTTGTTTGATCGGGTTTGGCTTGGTTTCAGTTTTGTGTGTAATTTATTGGGCTCACTAGTGTCATCTTGGAAATCTGAAAAACAAAAACACATGAAACAGAACAGGTAAGATCTAGTTCTTCACATGTGAAAGAAACTTGTTCCATTCTCCTTAGGGGCTGCCCCAATGCTGAAGAAGGAGCTTGAAGCAGAAATGAATGTGGCACTCACAGACGAGAAATCCAGCTGTGCCTGGGTCAGGAAGCCAGTGAAGAAACTTGTTGGAAAGGCAGTCTAAGTGACAACTGAAGGTAGCTGAAGTCAACACAGTGATAGTTTTGGAGAAAGAATCAGAAGAGAAACAATCCCTGGGGTGGGTTGTGGAACCTCAGACAAGATGCCAACAGCAGCTTCTCATGTTGTTGCTGAAGTTGCTCTTGTGTCCCACCAATTTTCAGGTGAAGCTGTATGAACTCCTTGGTGTGCTGAATGTTGAGCAATTACGGGAAGATTAGACTTCATTTTGTTTTCTGAGGATGCTTTCTGTTGGCTCAACTACCCCAGGTACTGGAGAAACAAATATTTAAATTCAGGATTTAGGTTCTGACCAGACCTTTGGAACCTCTATCAAAAGTACAGCTATTTTGAAAACAATCATATTTGTCACTGTTCCTCTACTTTTACTCAAAAATAGTGATCAAATTTACAAGCTGTCAGCAGAAGTGTGCTGAATACTGAATTCAAATGGTGGGTTTGCTCTCTGAAACCTTAACCTGTTTCTGGGGGTGGGTTGACCTGTGGTTCAGGTCTTCTGTGTAGAAGCAGGAATGGGTGCTGCCCTACAGAGCCTGTTAGCGTGACAGATACAGTCCTCATCTGTTGACCATGGCGTGGCTCATGTTTCATCTAAAGGGATTACTTTTTCTGAGAGAGAGGAACGATCCTTTTTCCTGGGTACAAGTTATAAATCTTTTTGCTGTTGTTGTTGTTGTTGTTATATTTTGTAATTTTCTTGGAATCTTCATACAAAGACATTTTATAGTAGTCTTGGTAAAAGTACATAGAAGGAAAACAGAGAAATTTTATAGGAGTTTGGGTGAAGTACATAGAAGGGAAAAAAAGAAAGCACATCTAATTCTACAGTTCTGAAAAAATATCTAACTCATGAATTTGTTTCTTTCAAATAAATAGTGTCATGACTTTATCTTATCTCTTTGAAGAAATGCAACTAAATAAATCCAATAAAGCTTGTAGTTCCTTACCATGTTCACTTTATCCTTTGTAAAGAAATTTTAAATGTTTTTATTTGTTTTGCATTTATCAGATCAACTACCGCTCCAACAAATACTGACTCCCCTGCCCTGCCCCACAGCTAAAACTCCTAAAGCTATAGCAAAGTCATTTTGTGGGAAAAAAACACAATTCCAAATAAGATTCTTAACTGAAAAAATACATGTCAAACTTGATACCCTCAAAGGGGGAAATTACAACTGACACTTGGAATTTCTAACATTTAATAAACAAATTTGTCACTTAAAATGGCAACCAGTTTCATGAGTCTGGTCTTGGTTCTGCTTTTCTGTGTATTCATGATGGTATTTGTCCAGTTTAGCTAAGAATGGGGGAGGAAATAGAATTAAAAGATCGGGAGTGAACCACACTTCAAAAATGCAGGCCCACATACTTTTCTTTAAACATATATGGAAGATATGCTGATTTTTACCATTAAAAGTAAAAAATAAGAAGCACTGTGTGATCCTCCTCTGACCTGGCATGTTTTAATATGTGTATATAAGAGAATAAAGATTTACCACAGACCACCCATGGAGACATATTTACCTCTAGGTATGTCAGGTGTGAGACTGCTGTTACTTAATGATTCCTGGTGGATCTGGGGTTGTGAGGCAGATTTGTTACATCGGTGTGCACAGTCATTTTGCAGTCATTCCTGTACTACAGAATAAAGACTTTTCTTGAGAGAATGGAACAAAATACCACATCAGTCATGACTTTCAGAGGCAGAAGGTGAAGCAGGATGCAGCCTGGCATGCTGAGACAGGCGGACTGACTTCTACAGAGGAATAATGACAATTAGCTTAGATGACACACCTCAGTCTTTATCCTCTAACCTTCCACTATACTATCCATGGTAACATTTTCACTGTCTCTAACTCTGGACTCAGAATATTTACATTTTCCAGAGGGATACATCCAATGCATTCAGGGCTCCCTGTATTCCCAGAGTTGATAACATGGCTCGGTAGGAAAAGTAATTTATAACTTGACCCTGAGAACCGCACGGAAGTTGGTCATAGAAGGATAATTTAATATGATCCACCAGTCAGAGCATATCCAATTCCTTCCTAAATGATTTTCATTTCCAGTCAGTAAAACCCTGCAGGGAAATTTGTTGCATAAGTTTACAATGTTATGCCTCTTTTAGTTTTATTAGGACTACCCCTTTAGGCACCAAGAAGACTCATTAATTCTTGAATTCCAGGACAGAATGAACAAGTCTATTTTAAATCTGTTGTTATCCTTTATTATTTCAGAGATTTCAATAATCTCATCTTTGTGTTTGTATTTTTGTTCTAACTAGTCCTGTGCAAAGTCCTGGACTCCTCCACGAGCTGAGTTAGTCCTTTTTTAGCTCCTCTGTCACTCTGCATCAAAACAGAGTCCCATACAGATGACAGTTTAACTGGATAAATCAATTCAATGTATAAAAAACACATAAAAATACATAGGTATTGATACTTAGAGGTGGGTGCTGACGGTAGAATGAGAAAGAAATAGGAGATAAAACATGAGAAAGAGGAAGGCCTTGAAAGCTGGGTGAAGAACAAGAACACAGGTATGGCGAGTGCCTGGCAGGGTAGGGCATGCAGTAACAGAAACAAAGTTGCAGAAGTAAAAAAAATAAGGAACATTTGAGGATGGAGGAACATGCTGTGTTCCTGAGGGCGGGTGAGTGATAGAGAAGACACAAACATCTCAGTATTCTTTTTTATCCAGGGCAGAGAATGTTTCACAGCATATTAGTTGCTGCACCATCTCAGCTGAGTTCAGATGCATTCCTCTCCAGAATGTGACAAGGAACTTCCTGGATGAAAAGAACCACATCTAGGTATGTATCATGGCCTCTTACTTTGAGAGATTTTTTGTTTTGTTCTTTTGTGGTGCTGGGGATTGAACCCAGGGATGATTCTAACACTGAACTATACCCCCAGCCCTTACTGGGATTTTAATATGGACAGGTAAGGGTGTGTGTGTGTGTGTGTATCCACATTTTCTCAACTATTGAGGCATAGACATACAATGGAACTGGAACAATCAGATTCTCCCAAACATTTCACATTCTCCAGGGATAGATTTAGTACCCTGGTTTTAGATTACATTAGCTAATATTTGCAGAGCCCTGTGAGCCATGTAACTATGCTTCCATCTTCACAGAGATGATCTCATTTAGTCCATAGACCCTAAGTAAAGTGTACAATGTTTCCTCCCTCCATTCTATAGATCAGGAAACTGAGGCACAGAGAGATAAAATAACATCTCCCAGTCAGAAATTGTTGGAACCAGTTTTTTTTTTTTTTTTTTTTTTTTTTAACCTAAGATACAAACTCAATAAAGAGAACTGTGTAACTGATGTCTGTCTAAGCCCTAGAATTGCATTACGGATGAAGGCACAGTCAACAAATGTAATTTTGTAATCAAATTGGCCA
Source organism: Sciurus carolinensis (assembly GCF_902686445.1). Lineage (NCBI taxonomy): Eukaryota > Metazoa > Chordata > Mammalia > Rodentia > Sciuridae > Sciurus > Sciurus carolinensis. Next base: position 130,113,841 of record NC_062215.1, read on the forward strand.
TCTGCTCTTTATTTGGAAGAGGTTTGGATTCATTTTAATTACTCAGTGATCATGTCTTCATTGACACGTTAACATCTTAATGAAACCAGTGGATTTCCTGACCCTTCCTGAGAAGAGTATAAGCTATCTTTTAAAAGTCTTTGGAGAGTTAGAGAGAAAAAAAAGTGCCATATTTAGCAAGGACCTCTGTATAAAAGGGCCAATTGAGCTCCATATTTATAAGCCTAGTTCACTGAATACTTCCTTTTTATAACATCCCTAATGTAATCATCTAAGGACAATTGAAAATTCAACTCCATTCTTCATTGTAGACTGCCTCTTTCCTCACTCTGCCTGGTAAAGTCGGGCTAGGCAGAGTACTCCCACTGAATTCAAGGGAGACTTAATGCTTGAATCATTCTGAGGGTGAGGAGTAAGATTAAGAACTAACCACAAATTAAATAAGCAGGAAGAGATTGAATCTGAATTGCAAATGTCTGTCTTGTCTCTTACACTGAAACCTATGCATAGTACTTTCCACTAAAAAATCCTGTGTTTTAAATCCATGACGATAACAGTGTGCTTAACCTTTGCCAAGGTGGGGGGTGGGTGGGGAGGGAATGTCCAAATGTCCAAAAATTTTGCCCTTAACTGATAACTTAGATTAATGTGTCTTTATATTCATGTTGATTGCTTTTGGATATGACATATCAGAATATCTCTGTTGCTAGATAAAACTAATAATAACACAAATTTAAAACAATGCCTTTTAATAAAATCTTAGTCTAAAGAGGATATTAACTTGCATTTTGACATTTTTGTATTCCTGGTTCCTACTTACACTGATCTCTACATTACTCAATATCTTATTAGGTTTATTTTTGCTCATGTTTATTAATCACTTTGTTATTATGCTAAGTGCTTTTGAAAGATTATTTGTCTTTAGTTCTCACAACAGTGTCATGAGCTAAGAAGCATTTTCCCTGCATTTTGTGGATGAGAGAACTGAAGCTTCTAAGTCACAGTTAACATGGGGTGGAGGGTGATTTGAACCATCAGTCTGAAACGGGAGTCTACATTCTCACCACTATATGAAGTGACCTTTCCATTTCAGTATACTTGTTTAGTCATAGATCCTTCAGGCCAATAGAACACTGACATTTAGTCAAGATCTGAAGAACTCTGTACCAATAGATGGAGCACATATGTCGAGGATGTGGGAGGTAGTATAGCAAGTGGTTTGTCACTCGGTTCCTACAGGTTTATCCCCTTTCTTAAAATATTGTATCACAAAATCAGAATCAGGTTGGCAAAATTGTTACCAAGTAAATCCAAGGAGTTACTTAGCCCTGAGGAGAATCCCTGTACCAGGGATGGATCCAAGGTATGGACTGGGCTTGAGCACAGAACACTGGGCTGTCTTCATATCACATGAGTATACTCTGTGATGACCCAGTGCCTCTTGAGCCTTCCTGGTCCCCAGTAGAAGTCTGCTGTCCCCCGTAGTATGGTATTGTAAACATGTAACCTGAGCAGTGGCCTGGCTATCTCATTAAGATGATTGGTTCTCACTCCATATATAAACTATTGCACTTCCTGAATAAATCGAGTCTGCGTCACAGAACCTGGCTCCCGGTGTCTGAGTTAAGGGGCACCATTGCACTCACTCCCTTCCCAAGAGGCCAACCCACATTTGATAACATAGCCCCAGTTTTTCTTGGAGCAAAACAGCTGACAAACAGAACAGGTTGAATAAATTTTTCCTTGGGTCTGAAAAACAGTATGATTGAATAACAAGAACTGGATTTAACAACAGGTCACCAGGTGTTAATCTCCACAAAGTAGATTTTATCAGGTCACTTTTCCTCTCTGGACCCATTTCTGCCCATCTGTAGTTGTAGTACCAAGGGACTCATTCATTTGTTCATTTATTTATTCATTCAGTAGGGACTTATTAAATGCTTATTATGAACTAAGTATACACTAGACATTGGGATATCCAGGTTGTAAGAGGTAGTCTCTCCCCTCTAGATGCTTATAGTTTAGTTGGAAGGGAAGACATGTAACTAACTGAAATTCTGGGTGGTGAGGGTAACAATGGATATATGCAGAATGTTCTGTGGCAACACTGCAACAGGAGCCTGGAGGAGGCAGCTTGAGTGTGGGAGTTCAGGCAAAGCTTCTGGAGGAGATAAGTGAGAAAAAACAACAGTCCTGGAAGGAGAAGATGAGATACCCAGATAAGAGAGGTGGGAGGGAGTGGATAAAAAGGAAAGGTAGAGGGTACCTCAGGAGGACAAGGGAACACAGATGTGAAGGAGACTTGTGCATTTTTAGAACTGCAAGGAGCTCAGAATGACTGGGGCTCTGTGGGTGTTGAGTTGTGAGTGCATGCACTTGAGTGTGCACGTGGGCTGGTGGGTGCGGGAAGGTGGAGTGATCAAGGGAAGTGCGGAGAGATGAAACCACAGACCGAATCAGGGACCAGTGGGCGAAGAGCCTTGAATACCATGAATATCCTGACACAACAGCAATGGGGAACTTCAAAAGAGTTTTAAGAAAGCGGGTGGCATAATTAAATCAATATTTTAAAAAGGCATTCTGGAAACAGTGTAGAGAACAATTTGTGGAAAGCAAACCTGGAGGGTGATAGCCTGGATCTAGGCCAATGGTTCTTGAACTTGAGTGGGCAATAGAATCATCTAAAGGGCTTGTTCAAACACAGATTGCAATGTGTAGCCCCAGTGTTTCTGAACAAGGAACTCTTGAATGTGGCCTGAGAATGTGCATTTCTATCAAGCTTCCAAATGATACCCATGCTGCCTGTGCAGTGACTACACTTTGAGCACCTCTGCTGAAACAATGTTGATGACTAATTGTGAAAATCTGGGTTTCTCCCTCAGGGTTTGCAGACCTGCTTAAAAACTACTTCTTTCATGAATATATATTTTATAAAACACACCCATTCCATTCAGAGCCTTTTTCTTTACATAATGTATGTCTATTGATAAATTGAACTAATTATTGTCGTATGTTTATTGTTCCCAAAAATACCTGTAAAGTGCATTTATAAAAATCTGAAAGAAGTAATGCATATTGCTCTAATTAGTCTAAAATCCAACCAAATTCATTGTTGGACTAAACAATTCATTGTTGAACCTTCTAAAAAAATAAAATAAAATCACTGCCTATAGCTTTAGAATGTAAGACCAAAAAAAATTTTTTTTTCTCATACTTATTTGTTTCAATTTTGTTTTCCTAAATTTTATTTTATTTAATATACCAGAGAAAAATCTCATGGCATAATCAGTAATGTGCAGTAGGATGAAAAGTTGAAATGCCACTGCAGTTGACTAAATCCTTTGTTTTAAATACAAGAGACCAATTGAAGGCTATAATATTTGGGCTCAGATTTTAGAAATGAAACCTTCTGGTGGGGAGGGGTGTCTTATCTGTTTTATGTGGATTAAAAAACTCACTCCTCCTATTTTGAGGCTGGAAAAACAAAAAAGAGTTCACAACATAAACTACATAAACCCAGTAATCACAAATTCCTTTTCTTATCATGTATCTAAGAAAGAACACTGTATTGAAGAGAAACAATGTCTTTTCAGAAAAAAAAAAGAAAGAAAGAAAGAAAGAAACTCAGTTACTTTGGAACAAAGTCTACCTATCCCTAAAGTTTCAGTATAATTGAAACAAAAAGTTCTGATAAATGTCTTTCATGTAAATGACAGTGAATTTGTAAAACAATGTCAAAAGAAGAATGTGCTCACAAGAAGTCAACCACTAATGCTTCACTAAGACCATTTCTTGGTTTATTTCTAGTGATTCTACATGAATTCTCTTCCCTTATTTTAATACCTGAAGTACGTTAGCAATCCTTTTATCTTGTTATCGACTGTCTTTCAGAAAGTCTTGCCTCATTATGCTTGTTCAGACTATCCCAGTTACTAACGTCATAGTCCCTTTGAAAATGCAAAGATGCCACCATGCTACTGAAAAATGTTAACCACCCGCATCTTAATTGATAGTTAACTGCAGCCAGAAAAACCAATGAAAGGGATTAATGAAGCTTAGTCTATCAATTTAAGTATTCTCTCTTTGCAAACTAACTTGGTTTGTGAACTCACAATTGGGTTTCAGTAGAAAGGATTGCAGCATCCTAAGCAGTGGGCCATAATTATAATTACAGGTGTGGTGCAGACGGCAGGAGCAGATGAGCTCATAAGAAACAAGGATTCGCTCTGCTGGATCATCTATCTTCACTGAAGAACAAAGAGCAGCAGCATAAGTGAGTGAGTTACCATGTAAACAAATTGAGCAATCACTAACACACAACAGAGTCCGTGTTCTTCAGCCAATATACACACTCCTGGGTTAGGAGGAAACTCTCTCCACCACCTCCTTCCTTTCCCTGGTTGAGGTGAGTTTTGCTTCTCTGCACTCTCCTGACCTCTAGCTGGTGGGCAGGGGCTGACAGGATAATAGCAATAAGCTTTATTACCCCCCCCCCCCCCATCTTTCACCATCTCCCCTTGTTCTAGTCTATTTTGCAGTTATTGCCAGAGGAGAGGACAACACAGGCAATGACCTTGAATAAGAATGTTGAGGCTTCAGTTCTCTCTCAGCTCAAAGGAGGATAGTAAAGCACTCTTTTTTTCTTAGGGCTCAGTTCCTAAAATAATATACATTGATTTTATTTTTCTTTAGAAAGTTCTTGTTTAGTCCAACAGCAAATTAGGTTGGATTTTAGGTTAATTGGAGCAACATGCTTTACTTCTTGACTTCCAGATTTTTATAAAAGCAATTTGCAGGGCTAGGTGCCAATTCTCTACTGGCAAAGTGAATCAAAAGAAAACTGCAATTATGCTAATGATCAAAAAGAAAGAAAAAAGCTACAACAGAATACTTTGTTTGCCTATAGTTAGGTAGGGCAATTGCACCCCCTTTCTCTGTTTTCTGTTTGTGCTCTCAACAACAGGTTTGGCTCAGTGGGGTGGTTGGTGAGGGATCATGTTGAGGGCCCACAGGGATTGGTTTCCCAGCATGCCCCTAAGATCATGAAGTGAATTAGAAGCATTTCCAGGCAAGGAAACTTTAACCTGGTATATATTAGCTAAATAAAGCAAGATTTGGTGGGGGGAGGGAGTATAAAGGAAACTTTAAAAGAATGACATTATTTTTATTGTTGTATGTGAATCAGTCTTTTTAAAATTATTTTTCCACTTTTTATGGGTGCCTTATCGTTGTGCATAATGGTGTGATTTGTTTTTACATATTTGTACTTGCCCACAGTATAACAATATAATTAGACCAATATCATTCCCTAGTATTTCCCCTTTCCCTCTCTCTTCCCTCCCCCAGAGGTCTCTTCCTCTGTTTTACTGATCTCCCTTCTGTGGTGAATCGAAGTCTTAAAACAACTTCCTTCATATCAGAAATCTGACTTTGGATGTGAAGCTTCTAACTGGAGGGTGACAACTGATAAAAAAGGGCTGGAGAAGACATTTGTTAAAGTAATGAAAAGCTTTTAAAAATGATCAGCAGCTCTCACTTGAGAAAACTCCCAGGGAGAGGGTAGTGAAAATACACCTAGAACTAGACATGTGATTGTCTAACTTCTAATTTTTTAATGCATAGAAAACTGCATGCCCTGTACTAATTTGCAGACACTAGTTTTGCAGTGGGGACATGGAGGGCAGAGGAGAAAGTTCAGTGTGTACCAAGTGTAGCCGATCAAAAGGGGACTGCGCAATCAAGGGCTTGACATTGTAAGGAAAAGAATCACAGCATTAATCCCCTCAAGGGAGTAGGACAAATAGGAATGAGAGGGGCAAGCCCCTTGAAAGCTACTCTTTGACAGGCAAGCTCCTTTCAATATTGACCTGCGTTGTTTCCCAGGACCGGCCACTCAGCTCTCTGGTAACACTTTGCCCCCGGCCAAACAGAAAAGGGACAGAGGCCGAAAGGCTTGGCCTGGAACCCACAAAGACAGGTCTGACGTGCGCGTCACGTGGGGTCGCTGTCCTGGGCAATAGAGCAACACGGTGTCACGTCTCCCGGGATGCCCAGTCACTTGGGGGTTGGGGGTGACGTTCCCAACCTCCGCGTGGGAGGACAAGCCAGACCTCTTTGAAGACTTTGTCTTTCTTAGCTGTGTACTTGACTCCAAGTTGCTGTGAAGAACAGGCGCCCTGTGGAACCGCCTGCAAGCGCCCGGATGCTGGGGCGCGCAGAAGACTGCGGCGGGAGGCAGCGCGGAGGCTGCGCAGCTGGGGAAGGAGGCCAGGGCCTCAGAGGGCCGAGCGGCGGTGCCGCGGGACCCGCCCGGCTCTGCGCCTGGGTGAGAAGACACTGCCCTCCCGCTGCAGACCGTGTTTTGACGCAGCATAGGACATGAGATGAGTCTGGCGTTCAGATGCGGCGGTAAATGGTTTTTCAAAATATTCTGAAGCAACTGAGGTCTGGGTGAGAGTTTCACCTAGGAGACATTCATTGAAAATGAATGAGCAGTAATTAACAGGAAGTGTTTCTGGAAGGGTTATAATAATATTGCCCGGTGGATAGTGTTAGAAAAGCAAAGCACAGAAGCTAAGGGCTGCCCTTAATTCACCCATCACCACTAAAGGCCACAGCGAAGGTGATGAGGGTGATTTCACATCCGTGTCAGGTGCACTACTGACTGTGAAGAGTAAAGACTTATGTTGTTAAGAATCGTGTTACTTGTTCTCGATCACAGTGTGGGCTAGCGGCACAGGCCCCTTGTTTTCATTAATCTCTAGATTAGAATAAGATACAGTCAAAAATCAAGGTTGACAGAGGGGACTTAATTTACAGATCATTAAAACCTCTCCCACTTCTGAAATCCCTGGAGACCAAGGGTTAATCTGTACCTTTCTTAAGAATTTATTTCTTGTCAGTTTAGACCTTATTTTTCCTCTTACATCTTTGTACTTCTTTTTCACTGACCTCCACGCCCTAGCATTTCACAGTCAAGGTGAGATGACATTACAAAACAATCAACTTCTTTCCTCGCTTGTCTGCAGTAGCTAACATGGGCACAATAAATATAAAACAAAATTGCCTGCATTCCTGCCTTCAGTTACCACTACAGGTTCCTATGCCAAGCCTTGAAGAATTCTCTCATTTCTCACATCAACTCTGAAGACAGGTGCTATTATTATGATCCCCTTTTTGAGATGAGAAAGTGGAGGAAAGAAGAGCCACAGAACTAATGGTGATGTGTGTGCGTGTAAGATTTGTATCCAGCCTCCATAGATTTAAGTATGATGACTTGGGAGGAACTTCTCCCTCCAAAGGATAATACAGGGTGGCAACTTTGCTAAATTTCACCTTCCACTCAATTCCATCTCCATTCTGCCCCTCCCCCTCAGTTGGAGGAAGGAAGGAAGGAAGGAAGGAAGGAAGGAAGGAAGGAAGGAAAAATAGCCTAATTTACCAGGAAGTGAAGTGATTTTTGGTTAGTTTTACTCTTATAAGACCATAAAATCCATTATATCCTGTGTGAATATATTTACTGCACTTTTTAGGCTGACACAAGTGCTATCATTTTACTATTTACACCCTCGTGATGTCCAAAAGACTGAATCTGTTGCCTGAAGGGAGTAATTTGACAAGAAGCCTGCAGAGAAATCCACTGTCCCACCCTGGGAGAATGAGTCATACAGCTCACATGGAAGGGGCAGAGATAAAGGTGTTTCTACATTGCCTTTGGTATTCAGCTAATTCATCTCTTTTGATGTTTTCAAGGAAGCCACCAATCCAGAGGAAGAGGTAAAGCTTTTAGAAAGGGCCACACACTTATTGTCTCTAAGTGAAGTTAGTTGCTAACTGATCTCTAAGCTGGAGAGCAGGGGAGGATATAAATACATGTTTAGAGAATGAGATAACTAAGGACTATTTGAATTGAATAACATAGGTTCTGCGAGAAGACAAAAACCAGAATGTCCTTATCCATACTCTAAAACTTCTTTCAATGGTTTCTAAGCATCCAGATAAAGAGATATTTCCATGCTTCTGAAACCACTAGCTCATCTTTTAGATACAGTGAAATGTTATATGCTCACAATCTAAATCCCTTCGTCTTAAAAGGACAATTGCAACATTTTTGGAGGCATTCTGTTTCTTCAAGGCACCCACTGGCTTTCTTGTACTAAAAGATGCTTTATACAAATATCAAATAATTGGAGTGTTGAGGAGAGCCACTGAGGCCTTGGTTTTTATTCTTGCAGTTCCACATTTTTCAGTGAAGCAGAATATAGTATGGTAGTTTTCAAATAATAAAGAAGTTATTTAAAAATATAAAAGACCTTCAATGTTGTAATTGTGCTGGTCTTTAATAACAGATCTAGGTAGTTGATGGCAAAAGGCTTTCAGGCACATGTCTAACAAGACCTTTAGGCTTTCATTGTTGCCTAATCCCACAGGATCTGTCATGTTTTATTGGCTTCTCTGGTTAGTCACTGTATAGTTTGGCACCACAGTGAAATTTCACATTTTTGGAAACAATAGTGTGAACAAAGATCAAGTTTTGCTTTCTGCTATGTGTTATTCAATTTGCTGTGAATGTTAAAAAATTTGCTATGTTCAGTCAATAACATTGTCTCTCTGATACTAGTCCAGTCTTTTGACTAGGGCATTATACTCATGATTTGAACTTGAGGACTCTTAGGTGGGGAGAGGTGTCACTAAACTCATTGGGGAATAAACATTGGGCTGGTAGATCGGAAGAGAAGGAAACAGGGTATTTATTAGAGTGGAGGCAGATAATTTATTAGAATGATTTGTCAATGGCAAGTCTATAGCATGTTATAGCTGGCTCTATGTGTGTGTGTGGCGGGGAGGAGTGCCTGTTAATTCTTTATCATGTAGGTTGTAAACAATGGTATACTGGGTAGAAGCAATGCAGTAGCACATAGTAGGCCCTTAATAAATATCAAGAATCCAAATTTAAATTTTTTTAACGTAAAGTTTTCTTCAGTACTCAACTGAAGATTTGTTTATTTGCCCTCCATTCCCAGGAAAAGACTACCAAGAAGCTATCCGAGAACAATGTTCATTTGTTTTCTAGTTCTAACTTTAGGCAAGAACATTTCAAGCTCAGTTTGAAAAGTGTGAAAATGTTTCATGTTAGCACATACTAAATTAATTGTTAGTATCAATCAATGTATAATTAGATCCTGAAAATGCAAAACAAAGCCTTTCTAAAATCTCATAGTCTTAGTGCTACATAGTTTTGTTTTTAATATTTTAGATATATTTAAAACTTAACTAACATGTTCTAAATTTTAGCTTTAAACCTTTTATCCTGGACATATTTAACAACTTTCTGGAAAAGGAATTAATGAGATCTGAGGAATCCAATGTTCCTGCTTCTTATTTTGTCAGTAAGACTCAGCAATCCTGTGTGAATACTGCATCTTAGTTTGTCGGAATTAATATGTGCTTAATCATCTCTTCTTAGTCAGTAATTATTTACTGATTAGTTTTTTTCTGGACTTTGAACAAAAATAAACATGGCAGGGCTGGGGGTATAACTCAGTGGTAGAGTGCTGGTCCAGCTTCTCAAATCCTTGGGTTGGATACCTAGCACTGCCAAAAGAAAGGGGGGGAAAAAAGTAACTTATTGTGAAACTAAGTGTTTTATTTCCTGTGGCTTTTAAACAAAGTAGCTCCAATACTAAACACAATAAATGTGCTAAATCCCTAGGAATGAGTTTTAGAAAAGTTTCCAATGTCTGATAGTTCATGAGCAATTCTGAACCTCAGCTGCCATCGTCAGACACAAAACTGGCAGCTCAGAGACCCAAGAGAGATGTATCACCCATCTCAACTCAGCCATAGTTCCCAGAGCCTAAGAAGTCACTCAAATGTTTCTCAGCAGGTTAATCTAAATGTTTTTCCTCAGTCGCCTTGAGGGTTCTGAGTAATGAGATTTTACTGATTATACATAAATCATAACATTCTAGAAATCATGGTTAATTTGAAGCTCTACTAGGGTGATTAAACACCAACAGAGGAAAGTATTAGAAGGAGACTGGATATGAAGTTCCATATCATAACTAGATAGAGATTTAGGTAATGGAAGTATAAGAAAGTGAGCTGTTGTGTTAACTTTTAGAGCTATGCATTTGGTTCAGGTTTTCACTCAGTCCAAATTCACCTTCAATGATCTGTCTGGAATTGTTAATTCTGTCTTTCAAAGTCAAGGGATGACTGGTCCAAGTACTACTGCTTATACCTAGAAACCAGCAGGTAGACACAACATGTCCACCCTCATGCATTTTCTCAGGTTTGCTAACTGCATTCCACTTTGCCACCGAAGTTTTTATTAACTGATATCTATAACCAAATCTGAGCATTATTGGATTTTTAAAAGTGTATAGATATACTGCCTTTTCCTTAAAGTAATTTAAGGCAGCTTATGAAATTATTTGTTGCTGTTCATTTGGTTTTTAAGGCTCATATCCCACATGCAAGAAGCATTTACTTCTAAATAATTATAAGCATAATTACATTAAGATAAATGGCAAAAATAACATTTATTTTTTGTGTTGCTTTCACCCTGGTATTTATTTCATCATAGTAATGATCAAGAGGAATCTGCCACCTGAAACTGGGCAGAACTATGTGGCCAGATAAAGACAGCACAATACACCCAAGAGTGTTGTCAGAATGCTCTTGATTTCACCACCTTTAGGTGTTCAGAGAGGAGAATGACACTAAAAGGTATGCAGCTAAATGGTAATTGTTAGGTGTCACCTTCTGCTGGGAAGTGAGATAATTAAGTAATTGTTTTCATGCCAATACTTAAGGATACTCATGGCTTCTCTCTGGGAAATAATAACCCTTAAACTAGGCCAAGCCCATGCTTCATAACATTTGACTCTTTAGGCTTCTGCTGTTCAGCATTTGAGATTGTAGTCTGGACACATTTCAAAGGAGCACAGCCAACTTGGCTTTGACACTGTAGTGTGACCAGCCAACCTGGACCTCTTCAGAAAGTGAATATCCAGCCTGGACTTTTCAGGGCCTTCTCTCCCCCACTCCAATTTCCTTCTCCATTATGTTGCTTGTGTTCCTAGCTTCTTAGTGGTGCCAGCAGAAACATTGGCTGAAAAAGTCAGGAAAAGCACAATCAGTCTAAATTGAAGGTTGCTAGGCATATAGATGAAAGATTTGGTGGGGAAGGAATTATGGTTTTAAATGAATTTTAAGAAAGGGACAAGTTTTGTTAATCCATGATATATTTGATCTTATGTATCAAAGAAAATATGTCTATGTTCCTTTCGATTAGGAATATGCTCAAGTGAATCCCATTGTTTTTCCACCTCATTTCCCTACAGTATTGTCACAGATGCTCTTCTCCAAAGGAGAGTTTCTCTACTTGCTGCCTTCCCACTTTCTCCTCTGCTCTCACATTTGACTTCCTCTTCCATCATGCTGACATCACAGCTCTCCTCAAGGTCACCAGTGCCTTATCAATTGCTCAAACCAATGGGTGCTTTCAGTGCTTTTCCTGCTGATCCTCTGCTGTGACTCTTTCTTTATTGAACCTCTCTTTTCTTAATATTGACAAAGTTATATCCCTCTAGCTCTTCCTGTACCATTCTGGCTGGTCTCTTCCTGAAACCTCTTCTTACACAATATACTGGTTATATGCCCTGAGGTCATGTCCTTCACATTCTGCTCTCCTTACTCTAGAGGTTTCATCTGACTAAAATTGCTATTTTCTGAAGGTTTCTGTTTCCTTAAAATTCATATATTGAAGACTGATCCCTAAGGTGGAGGCTTAGAAGATGGGACTTTTGTAGGTGAATTGGTTCAGAGGGTAGAACCCTCCTGAATGGGATTAATGCCCATAGAAGAGAGGCCCCAGAGAGCTCCTTCACCATGCGAGGACACATAGAAGTGATGGCTGTCATGGGCCTTTACCAGGCACCAAATCTGCTGATGCCTTGCTCTTGGACTTGCTCACTTCCAGAATTATGAGAAATACATTTCTGTTGTTTATAAGCTACCCAGTTTATGATCTTTTTGTTATAGTAGCCCAAGGGGTTTAAGACAAAAATCTCTTTTGATTGAAGTAATACCTATTTAATACTAATGACTCCTTTTCTTTTTTTTCTGATTCTCTGTGTGTATGTATGTGTGTGTGTATGTGTGTGTGTGTGTGTGTCTAAGTATAAATATAAATTACACGCATTATATATCATCATCCACTTATCAGGGAAAACATTCAGCCTTTGGTTTTTGGGGATTGGCTTATTTTACTTAGCATGATATTCTCCAATTCCATTCATTTATCTGCAAATGCCATAATATTATTCTTCTTTATGGCTGAATAATATTCCATTGTGTATATATACCACAGTTTGTTTATTCATTCATCTGCTGAAGGGCATCTAGGTTGCCTTTCAATCTAGCTATTGTGAACTGAGCTGCTATAAACATTGATGTGGCTGTGTTACTGTAGTTTGCTAATTTTAAGACCTTTGGTTATAAACTGAGGAGTGGAATAACTGGGTCAAAAGATGGGTCCATTCCAAGTTTTCTGTGGATTCTCCACACTACTTTCCCAAGTGGCTGCACCAATTTGCAACTACACCAGCAATGTAAAAGTGTGCCTTTTTCCCCACATCCACACCAGTGAACTCTATTTTATTTATTTATTTTTCATGTGGTGCTGAGGATCAAACCTAGTGCCTCACACATGCTGGGCAAATGCTCTACCACTGAGCCACAACCCCAGACTTCTGCCTTTCCTCTTAAATGTACCCTCCAAAATGCTATCTGAAGGATCTAACTAAAATGCAAATTTGACCCATGCTGCTTTGCATAATCTCTCAAACAGCTCTTCATTCCCCAGTCTAGCCTACGGTATTTAGGATTCTCAATATGAAAGTAGGATCCTTCGCAAACTGCGTCACCTATTCCTTCCCTGCCTCTGTGCTGTACTCAGGGCTTCCATATTAGCTTGCTCAGTGCTTTCTGCACATGCTGTTTACCACCTCAATGGTTTTTCGTGTGGTTTCATATTATTGGAATGGTCTTCTGCCCCCGCTTTAATCAGTGTATAACTCCTACTCATCTTTTAAGGTTCAGATCTGGGGACATCTGCCAAGAATTCTTCAAAACCTCTTAAGCAAGATTACCCTTCCTCAGTGATTCTACAATGCTATGTCCACAAATATAGTGCTGTACAGCATTAAAATATTATCAATTTTTAACTTATCTGCCTTGTAGCACTAAATTAGAGACTCTAAAGTCAGACTGTCTCATATTAGTGTGTTCCACATGGCTTCCATAGTACCAGGCATGTGATAGCCACTCAGCAATGTCTGTTGACTATACGATGGTCAAGTGTTGATTGGATATTGGCTTGTGCCATACCAAAGAAATTTGAGTACCATTATCTGTTGATTTATGATTTATAGCTCTTTCAGTTCTTCATGATTTCTTCCCAAGTGATACCTGTTTTTAAGATTTCTTAACAAGTAGAGCTCTTTAAGAGAAACTTTATAATCTTAACTCTTATATATTTTAACTCTTTCTTCTCAGTTAGGACCTTTAAGTCACATTTTTATAAAAAGTTGTATGTTCTCTGCCAACAGCCTGGAAAGCTCTGCACAAAAGGAAAGTGATCTCAACATGCACCTCTAATTCACTGACATGCCAAGTTCCTTCTGGAATGATAACTTGCCAAGCACCAAAGCACTGTAACTTGTCATCCCCAGTGAATGAGAGGAAAAGGTGGTGTGGAAAGAACATCCTGTTTTGCAAAACTTCAGTAACTAAAGTCTTGACATCTCACATTATTTTTTTTTTTCTTTTTTCTTCATTAAGATTAAACATCTGTTTAATCTTATACTACCCCCTATACTACATAGTTGACTTAGGTCACTAAAATCCATCTGATATAAAGGAACTGGAGCATAAGAAGAGATTGTTTATGTGAATTTCTTATTTTAATAAGTGGTAAATGTAGTGCACAACACAATCCTGGAACTCACAAGCACCATCTTTGGGTTCCTGAAGACCTTTGAATATTATATAATGCCAATCCCAATGACTGCCTTAACCCTGCTCTCTGAATCATGGTATTACTAGAAATTATTAATTTCTATTCTAGAATGGTATATAATTAGAGAACATTGACCAGTATAAAGGCAACTCCCATTAAAACAATGTATGAGTTCTACAAATAAGAGAGTTCTACTTGCTACTTGAGTTCCTACTATGTATCAAGCATGTATGACTTGCTTCATGAATGTTGTCTCACTTAGTATGTACAATACCATTCTATAATAATTCTATCCCATTTTAACAAGTAGAAAACAAGGTTCAGAAGGGATAAGCAACTTGTTTGAGGCTGTACAGTTGGTAAGTACCATAACATAGATGAAAATATAAAGCCAATTTTGTCTTGGCTTAAATATTCTAAAACTTCTTGTTCTTTTGGAAAAAATATTTCTTGTTTAATTTATCCTTTACCATCTTTTTAGGTAACTTTTCACCTTGGTAAACTATACATCGAATGTACTGAATACGCAATGACATATTTGTTTATTACTATCAGAATCCCAAATGCCAGAACTTGACAAATGTTAGCAATAATTTAATGTTAATATTCATTATATATTTGAAAGATATGAAGGGTAAGCATTTTTATTAACAAGAATGGGTGAGAAAAAGGCTTGCACTGGCTTATATAACCTCTGAATTAGTGTTTGTGTTTCTGACAAGGGTTTAACAAGTGTTTATCTCTATGACTCTTCAGGTGAAGTTGATTTTGATCTATGAAAAGAAAGCATTAGAGGATACTAACTTCACAATGTGTGTACAAACTCTTGAAATATTCTTTTATCAAACACATGAGGAAAACAACCTTTAAATCCATTTGAAAATTCCATACTATTTCAAAATCTATTAGAACCTTACATCTTCAGAAGAAGAAAGTCTTGGATTAGGAGACAAATAATAGATAATTAGGAAGTCCAACCTGAAGTTTCCAAATCCTTGAAATTTTCCTAATGAAAGGAGATACATAGCCTGAGTATAAAATTGTACCTCCCCCACTTTTTCTAATAATGGTGGAATTGATTTTACCTTGTTTGAGAAAATATTTTGGAATTGTCATTTTATTTTAATAAAATAACTAGCTAAATTCCTTCTTTGCTATTTTGAGTATATAGCTCTTATAAAACTTAAAGAGCAGCTAGATGTGCTTTCTTGCACCTTAATCATCATTTAAAAATTAAGTCAGAAAAGATTAAATAACGAGCTTATATCTTCTCTTTAAAAAAAGAGATGTTCTTCATTATGGAGATCTGCTATATTTTGAGATTATACCATAGAGTCATAACTTCCCAGAACTATGCCTAGATTATATTTTATATTGCAAAGAAAATATCAGCAAAATAGTTAGATGCAATGAACTAGGCAGATAAATTTTTATGGGGTAACTAATAACAAGTTGTATGGTTCAAGTACAACTTCTGAGTTCACTTAAACCTACCCATGCTATGTGAAAAGACAAAGAAGGCAGTGAGTTTAGCTGGGTTTCAAATCCATAAAAGCTGGCTCTCAACAGCATTAGTCACTCAGAGATAAAGGCATCCAGTGATTTACTTGAATCCATTTGGTGCCAGCCTGGAAAAGATTCGGGAAATTAGCAGTGTCCTCACTTTTTTGATGGTGTGGCTAAAGAAAGGCTAATTCATGAAAAGGAGGAACCCTTTTCATTTGACATTGGATTTCCTCCTAGCTCAAACTCAAATGGCATTACAAATAACAAAGCAACATGCTAGGAGGCTAGAAAGATATTATGTGTCTTTAAAAATAAGCTATCATTTGAGCATAACTAAAGGGGGACTTGGGAAATTTTGAATCTATTAATGGTCTCATTTGACAGAATATTCCTTTTTTGCTTAAAAAAAAAAAAAAGGAATATAAATAAGAGTTCATTAATTTCCCAAGCAGCTGTGCTTTGTAATGAACTTGACAGTTTCCATTTTTATCCTGTGAATGTTTATTTGGCTTGGTTAGAATGTGTGATTCAGGTACTTGCAGATTCTTTGTGGAACATTAGAATGATGAGGTCCACTTACAGTTAGCAAGTACATTTTCCACCATCTTTTTTCTCTGAAGATGTTGACAGTTTGACTATAACTTGAATGTGAGAATATTTAAACCATTGGACCTTGCTAAGTTAACCACAAACCAGTCATCATGACCCCGGATGGTGTTTTCATCTCCTCCCCAGTGACAGCACGCCTCCTCTGAATTCAGGAAAAGGGTCAGGGCTCATGAAAACGTCAATCCCTGGCTCAGCGAGGCCCCTGCAGTGTCTCCTGTGGAGGAATGAAGTATGTATGCTGGGACCTTCCCAGACATGGAATGGAAGGAAGAGGAAACAGGTCTTTTGTTGTTTTGTTATTATTGTTATTTATACTGGGGATTGAACCCAGGGGTGCTTTACCACTGAGCTACATCCTAGCCCTTTATATTTTTTATTTTGATAGAGGGTCTCACGGAGTTGCTTAGGGCCTTGCCAATTTGCTGAGGCTGGCCTGAAACTTGTGATCCTCCTACCTCAGCCTCCGGAATCACTGGGATTACAGGTGTGTGCTAAATACTTGGCAGGAAACAGTTCTTAACACCTGTTAACCCCAGTTTTCAGGGAAGAGCCAAGAGCAACCCATCCTTAAATCAGACCTGAGTGCATGTATCCCTCAGGTTGCATCTGTGAAAGCTGCAGCTGTGCCTTAGCTGGTTGTCTTTTCCTTATTCAGAAAGCACCAACCTAGGACTGATAGCCATTCTGGCCTTCCAAAGTGGTTTCACAGCTGAAAGTTGAGTGTGTTTTACTATATTCTTAAGAGCAGCCCTTTGTTCTGTCTTCTGGTTGCCAACGTTCACAACATGGGAAGTTTTTTTTAGTTCTCCTCCTCTGTGTCCTCTGACCAAGCAGCTGATTCCCAGGGAGTATGATTCCCATTCTGGACTTCGCTTTCCTCCCACCTAAGCTTATTTTACAACTTGGTTTCTTCTAGTGTGCTCATATTGTTCTCAGTTTAATAATAAACCTTTTTGGTTGTTGCTCTTAGCATAATTTGTAAATTTACTTCCCAGAGCCGCCCTTACTAAATGTCTGTGACCTTATTGTCAAGAATGACTTGACAAGCAGAAGCTGCTGCCTGGGGGCTGGAATGTCCCACTTCCTGTTCTTTCTCTCCAAGCTGAAGCACTTTATCCAAACAAAAACTGAACTTGGTGCACATGTGACCCAGAGTTAGCTTGAAACGAAACTCTGAAGATGAAAAACTTTACACATTAACTCCTGGTTCCACTCCATCTACCTACAGTGCCTGAGACTACAAAGAGGGCCTTTAAAAAAGAACCAAAATAAACAAATGGATGCCTCAAGCTCTGGACTAAGAAAAACAAGCAAACAGCAGCCACATATAACATCAGATTTAATTGCTGCTGGGTTCTGACAAATGGTAAAAACCTAAGACAATGGAGTACTCCTGTTTAAGTACAGGACCCAGAGTCCAGCTGACAGTACTCAATCTTGTTAGGGTAGTTTAGTGAAATGAAGGTTGGTACTTGGACCTCAACCAAGGGTGCTTGGGACAGAAGGGACAGAAGAACCCTGTCTTCACTACCAACACATTATTACAGTGAGGTCCCTCTCCTGTAAACACCTGATCTTGACATTTTCCTTGTAACCATGGTTCCAGTTTTTCTATCAATAATTTACTAAGATGTAATGCAGGCCCTCTCAGAAAGGGCATAAAGCCAGGTATTAAAGTGCAGGCTTGCTTTCTTTTCTATAAGTGAATTTAAAATGTCATAATATTGGTGGAGACAGGAAATCACTAGCCAATTACTGAGGTGGCTTTCCTGAAAATAACAGCTAGAAGGAGAAAAATTCAGTTTTCAAAGGGAGATGCTCCCCTGTCCCTCAAGAGGGGAAAGAAGTTGGCAAGAGGAGAGGTGTTGAAAAGATGGTGATTCTGGGTCCACAAGGAGGTGGTGAAAACCTGGCAGATGGCTGTGGGTGTGCGGCGAGGATACTGAGCACAGAGCCTTGCCAGGCAGGACATGAAGACTGCTGGTGTGGAGGGCTGCCTTTTCCTAGCATCTGCACAGCAGGCCTCTGCTCTGGTTCTGGTGGTAGCCACTGGAACAGGGGAACTTGCCTCTACTGTGTTCTGTTTCAACCTGAAGGGATGGTGATTTTGTGACATTGGTGGCAAATTCCCCTTTCCCAGTCTTCCCTGGTGAGATCCCTAGGACCCAGCATTCCTAATATAGCTCAGGGCTGGTGAGCAGCAAAACATTGGTCAGCAGGACATATAAGACAACCTTAATTTACCCTATGTAATGCCTGGGAGGCATCCAAGACTTGGAAGAGCTGTAACTCTCAAGGCCTGGCCTGCTTTGCCAGATATCTATCAGGATAACCCCACATACCATTGGTGATGGGGAAGTGCTTCCTGACCTCCACCCTGAATATTCGCTTCTACAGAATAGGATGCTACCTTGGTCTTATGTTTGCCACAGAAGCTGGAAGCCAGTCTCAGCTTGTATCATTTACTTATAAGTCTCCAAGTTCAAATTCTTAAGCCACTAGCATTACCCTCTGACATCAGGGATTTGACAAACACCAACTCAGGCAATATTCCCTTTCCCCTGATTCTAGTGTTAAGGGACCCCTGGAAACACAATAAGGAAGAAAGGGGATTCTTGGATGAGGGGTAGAAACCTCACTTGCAGATGGAGGTCTTGAGCCATAGCACATGAAGGCACATTAGTAGTACCCTGGAGTGATTAACTGAAGGGGTCCTTGGATATGGAACTTCCAGTGTTAAAACTGAAAATTCTGGGTCAACCAAGATGAATGGATCACCCTATTATACACCAAATTGCATAGAGGAAGTACTTAATTTTCTGTATATGCAATAACACTTTAATTTGGACCCTGATAATTTGAAACTTGGTTCAAATATTAGCTGAAAGACAAACTATTATAATGAACATACAGATAGCATGCAATCAATTTAAGAGGAAAAGTTTTCTCTAAGGACTTACATATTGCAATAATAGGTATATTATTCTTATGTTGTACTTTGTTGAGGTTCAAGGTTTTCAACTAGAGAATGCTCTTAGAATAATTATTATAAATAGGATATACATAGAAATATGCCACTTGAAAAAAAATACTTATTTTATTATTTGATCTTTACATTAATCCCAGGAATATTACTTTCACGGTTTTTTTTTTTTTTTTTTTTTTTTGGTGCTGGGGATTGAACCCAGGGTCTTGTGCTGGCAAGGCAAGCACCCTACCAACTGAGCTACATTCCCAGCCCTACTTTCATTCTTATTTTGTGAATGTGGAAATTGAGGCTCAGATAATTAAATGACCAGTAAAAGACCACCAAGTTCATAAATGAGAATGTAGGATCTTAAATGCAATTCTGCTTGGCTTCTAAGCATGTGTTTTTAAATTCTTAAGCAATATGCCAGGCAAAGGGAATGACGTGAATAAAGGACCTGGGGGTAGGTTAGAGAAAGCTTGACATACCCAAGCTTAATGTACCCAAGGAATAGATGACTTAGTAGAACATGATGAGCAATGAAGTGTGAGAGCTTTGTGGTGTCCAGAAGGTGGCATGTCATGCAGGCCTTGTTAAAGGTTTAGTCTACAATAAGAGAATGGAACAGAATAAGTGAATAAAATGATTGAACTTGCACTTAGAAAGGTGCTTTTTGAAAGACTTATCTGGAAATGCAGTCTAAAAGCTAATGAGGTTGTCCAAGTAGCAAAGAGAGTGGCTTAGATTAGGGTTGTGGCAGTGAAGGTAGAAAGATGTGGATGGATTTGAGGGAGAAACAGAGGGTAGAATTGGTGAACCTGAAGGACCACCAATGGGAGAGAGGGAGAAGGAGGTACCAAGGATGACCTTAGACACAGGAAGTCCCTACAGGACCAGCAGGACAGTTGAGAGGATATTGATCTTCCAAAGTAGTCACAACCCCACTGGTAACTGCCTTAGTTAACTGTAAGTACAGCCCTCTTCTGCTGTGGTACCCCCAGGAGTGGAAATTAAAAAATAATTCCCCACTAGGGCAGAGCTATCTCTGAGTATAAATTTTGGAAAGGTTAATAGAAAATTAGTCTTTAAAACCAGTTAAAACTTGAAACCAGGTAGGCCCAATTCTATTTACTGGAAATATCTTGTCTTTTTAATTATCAGAATTTAAAAATCCTTTTACATATCAAATAGAAATTTCTTAGGATTGACTTAAAAAAAAACAAATCTGGGGAGAAAAACACTGGAAACATTGAAAGGGTTTAGTCATTTTCTCGGGACCCCCTAACACATTTTTTTGCTTCGGTCAGTGAAAGTAATTAATAAATTAATATACTTCTATCTATATTTTTTCAGTTATGAAGTGTGTCCCTTTCCACTTTCACTATAGTAAGTTGAATAGTATCCCCAAAATATTCATGTCCACATAGAACTTCAGAATTTGACCTTATTTGGAAACAGAATCTTTGGAGATGTAATTGGTTAAGAAACTTAAGATGAAGTCATCTGAGATTTAGAGTGGGCTCAAAATCCAATGGCTGATATCTTCATAAGAAT
Source organism: Sciurus carolinensis (assembly GCF_902686445.1). Lineage (NCBI taxonomy): Eukaryota > Metazoa > Chordata > Mammalia > Rodentia > Sciuridae > Sciurus > Sciurus carolinensis. The sequence continues at coordinate 130,134,504 of NC_062215.1, forward strand.
AGCAGAGGATGCAGAGACACAGAGGAAGGCAATGCCAGAATTGGAGTTCTGTAGCCACATCCAGGAAACCCAGGGATTCCTCCTGGGGCTGGGAGCTGCCAGGAAGTTTCTTCCCTATAGACTTCAAGGAACCTGCCTGGCCAACATCTTGATTTCAGGCTCCTAGTCTCCAGAAATGAAGAATAAATTTATATTGTTGTAAGTCTCCAAGTTTGTGTTAGTTTGTGATGGTGGGCCCTAGGAAACTAGTATGCCCACAAACAAAATGTTGAACAAATGGCTTGATATTGTCTGTGTCTTGGTTCAGTTCTGTACCCTGGTTTCTGGCAATGATAGGGAATATGTGCTGCATTTTTCAATAGGAAACACAAAACAATTTAGATAGGAAATCAAGTTCAGACTTGGGTATGTTGAGTTTTGGTTATCTGTTCCCTATCTAAATGAATACATTGAACTGTCAACTGGATAATTGACCTGGAATTTAGAATCTTGGTTTGGACTGGGCATCCATGTTGGGAGTTGTCCATGTACAAGTGGTTCCTGACCACAGGAGTGGTTGAGGAAGTGAGCAATGTGAAGAGAAGAGAGGAGAACTTCTCACACTTCCCTGAGGAACTCTATCATCCAAACCTGAGGTAGAGGAACAAGAAATGCAAAGGGAGACTGGGAGGGAAAAAAGAGAAAGGCCAGGAGAAGAGGGGTCACATTGGCTGAAGGGAGGCTACTTCAAGAAGCAGGGAGTAGTTGAACACTGAGAAGTCAAAAAAGATACAGAATGGACTTGGTCATTAGCAAAATCAGCAAGTGTAGTTTAGGCAGAGTAGGGTTCTGACTGGAGTTGATAGAGAAGTGTAATTATATTTGAAATATCTTAAGACATTTTTAAAAAGGAATTTGAGATAGCAAGTTTACAAAGTTGAACTAAAGAAGAGTATAACTAAAGAGCGAGATGTCTATGTCTGTGTGAAGATGGGAGGGATTTAGGCATCTTTAAATGCAGTTGAAAGGGAAAGATGATGGGGAGGATTGGTAGAGGGAATGAGTTTGAGCATGCAGTAAAGAGAAAAAGGAGGTAGCAGTGCAGTGTTGCACACATATAGTCACAGAAATAGAATGTCTTGCTACTTCTTATGGGAGGCAAATCACAATACTTTCCAAAAGGAAAAAAAATAATATATTCATGGCAAATTTTGTTTTGGAATTTCTTAATTGATTCAACCAAAAATTTTTAAATAAGTGTAGTTTATATTAGAATATGTGACTGTTAATACATAAGGAAAAACAAGTGGTATGATAGATATGGAAATAAGTGATTAGGTAGGGAAGGTAGGGGGTGAAACTTTGTTTTCAAATGAGCCCAGGTGGGCTTATCCACTGAATTACATTCCCAGCTATTTTTTATAATTTTTTTAGAAACAGGGTCTTGCTAAGTTGCTCAGGGCCTTGCTAAATTGCTGAGGCTGGCTTTGAATTGGACATCCTCCTGCCTCAGCCTCCAGAGCCACTGGTATTACAGGTGTGTACCATCATACCCAGCTATGAAACTTCTTGACATCAATTTTAATACTTCTGTTACTAGGCACTGCTAAACTGAATACAGCAGCTGTCTATTGGTTTAACTTTTGAGTGTTCTGGCTCTGGAATAAAAGATTTCTCATATCATGCCTGAACAACACTGAATAATAAACTAGATACTTCATTGGAAATGTGTGTGGTCCTTGCATGTACTTTTTTTCTTTTTTTGAAGAGCTGTTTTTCTTCTTAGCTTAATTCTTTTAGTCCCTTATTAAATTCCTTATGGCATATTCATCCTCAGGAATGGCAATAAGTATGTGCACCCTTTCCCTTCTTGGCTGGTTTTCTTTAACATAAGTGATTATTGTCTGATAATTATATAGCAGAAAAAGCAGCATGCCTAGAAATCAACACTGAACTAATAATGAATGTCAATTCACTACTTTTATCTAGCACTTTGACTGATGTATGTGTTGACCTTCTGATCTATGTTTAATAAGTTGTTCTATTTGAGGGTTTTGCTTTTGGAGGTGGGGGAATGGACATTACATCTTTGAAATGAATTTTTCTGTGCTTGATCTCTTGCATTATAAATCATGCAAGGTGCCATACTTCATTTCAGTAATTTGTTCATAGGGCAATTACAAAGCTATTAATGTAATAGTAATGGAGTAAAGGTTTTCTCTTGAAGCCCAAGTACTATTCATTTAAAAATATTCTAGATTTCATCATACTTCACATGATAACAAAATTATTTTTTATTACTTTTGAAAAGTGATAGTCTATATATAGAACTTTTTAAGTTTCTGATTTTTAGTTATGTACTTGTAATTCAAAAATTTTAAAAGGTTATTTATAGAAGGTTGGGTGTCATTGTGGAAATGGGGTAGGGCTAAAAAAATGGGGATACTGAAAACAATGTAAATTAAAATTTTTAGGATTGGCAACTTGTGTTCTTAAAGGTCTATAAAATGTTTTTGGAAACAAATAAACAAATAACAACAAAAAAGTAGAATAAGAGTTTGGAAAACAAGGGTCTAGGATTACGTATGCTGTACAATTTGACTTCAGCTAATCACTTAATGTCTCTAATGTCTCATCCCAGCTGGGTGACTTCCTCAAGGATCCTGTGATCTCTGATAATCCTTTTGGTTTCTTCTATTCTGATATCTCTGTCTCTGTCCCACTCTCTCTCCTTCCCATTCATGCTGATTCTGTTGTTGCTTACACTTATAATGTGACCATCTGGGAAAACTACCCTGGCATTTCTGCTCTTAGAAGTGGGCAGGTATGCCTACTCTGACCTTCCAACAGTCATCCCATACTCCATGGGTGGGGAATCAACTCTGCCTATTCTAGACCATGCTGAAAGTCCAGGACTCCAGAATCTTCTGCCCAGAGGAATGTCAGGCTTCTTTGGGTCCTTCAACCTGAAGCCAGAGCAAACCAGTATGAAATCCTGTGGGTTCAAGGGTCATCTAAGGGTAGTTGTTTGCGGTGAGAGTGTGTGTGGAACTTCAAGAGTGGCCTTGATATCCACCCTTTGTATAGGACATCTCTCCTTTTATAGGACAGAGAGAGAGCATGGGAGGACAAGGGGGTGGGTTGTGGGCAGGGACCAGAGAAGATACAGAGAATTTTAAATTTGAACTTATCTTTAGGTCATTATAAAGAAAGATTTGTCAAAGTAGGAGTATGACACATATTCTAAGCAATTAGCTTGATGTAACATTTAAATATTTGGGTGTAAGTCTCCTTTGTACTCCTTGGGCCTGCGGATGCTGGAGCAGGGCTTTCTGAGGTGAAGCAATCAGCACTGACACCTCCAGCACTAGGGAGGGCTCTGCTCTTTCAATTCCTCCTGTTAATGCAGGTGATCAATCTGTGACCTGGACAGACCTCCCAGAGACTTAGTTAGAACAGAAGTCTAATGCAAAACTCTAATAAACAACTATTATAGGTGGTGGTTACTTTTAGAACCCACAGACCCAACTCACCTGCAGAGTACCTGATCTACCCCACAGTTTCTGGTATCAAAGGAACCAGCTCAACCTCACAAATGGGAATCTCCACGTACTTCCAAAGTCCAGTCTAGATCCAATGATTTATTGTTGTTCTGTTGTTCTCGTTTTAAATGAAGCCATACTTGTTTAACTGATGCCAAAATGATTAACAGTGGTTCCACCTTCCCCTAAGTTCCTACTTGTGTTTAACATGACCACAGTGACCTGGAAGAGATTATCACAATCATTCTCCCTATTTCTCAAAATCCTGATTGCTCTATCTTGAATACCATATGTTTGGGTTACCAGCAGTTCAGTACAGATGGCAGAGCACAAGCCCCAGGCCATTCCTTGTCACCGTCTCAAGTGCAATGGGAGGTGGAGGAAGGATGAGACTGACTGGTCCCTGATGTCACAGGCTGATTTCAGCTTTTGGAATTCTGTGAACAACTATCTAGATGAAAAAGACACAAACATTCCAAGAACAAAATGTTCCAGATCATAAGGCAGTCTAAATCAAGTCTGAGGTGGAGGAGAATTCTCTAAATCTTCAAGGGCAAAGTCCTACCATTCCCAGTTATATAACTAAATAGGACTCAACAAATCAGTCAAAAGTTGTAGAACTTGGGTTAAATTTTTAATCCTGAAAATAAGGGTGTCTATCGATATATCTTCACATTTTAAAAAGTTCACCAATGTCAGTTCTTCCAGACAAAATGAGGTATAAATCACTCACTGCCCCTCCCTGCTTGATAGTTTTCAATCTTCTGAGTTATAAAATCAAGCTTCTACCCTACATAACTAAATAAGTTTACTGCTAAGACATTGGTGAATATTTGTCCTATGTATATCATGGACTATGTAAAGATTTTAAAAAGAAAGGACCTTGTACAAGGTAACAGAAACACCAGGGAATACCGTGAAACCAAAGCGGCTCCTTGGCATTGCTGTTATATAGATGGGTTTTAAAAGCAAGATGCAAACCATAAGATAATAAGATTCCAAGATGAGGTAGTTCTGTTGCCTTTCCTTTCATTCTTATGCCAGCTATTGGGTGAATACGTGTGGGTTTAATTCAATAATGTTTTATTTAGTGTCTTCTGAGTACAAGTCAGTACAATGGGCTGTGGAAAAACTGCATTCCCTTTGCTGAATGCAACACTTCCAGCTTAACGGTTCAGCTGCATTTATACCTGCCACAGAATACTTGTGTGAGCTCTGCTGCTGCTAAAGAATGAGGATTTTGTTTGTTTTGCTACATTTTACATGATGAGGAAGAAAGAATGTTAGGGTTTCCCTTCCTCTAAAAAATTGTTTAGTTCTGTTAGCAGGAACATGATGTGTAAAATGTAGCCATAATGGTAAAGACCAGATTCTAGAATTGGCAGATCTGTTTTCAAATTCTTTAATGGTTCAGTTGCTTAACAACATCAATTCAGGCATTGACCATATGTCCAACTAGATTAAGAATAGTATCTATCCTACAGGAGTGTTATGAGGATTAAGGGGGATAAGGAAGTTAAGGCACTTAGCATAGTCAGGACTCAAGCATTTAAAAATAGTAATTAATTCTGAACTAGATACTGAAGGGTTATACAGATTGTAAATTGTGACCTGTAAAGTCAATTGTAGAATCCTCTGAATGGAATAAGCTATATATCATTAATGTTTATCACAAGAGACATAATAAATATTTTTATTCAGAATCCCATTTATACAAAATGTATCTGAGAGATAAGAAGTGAGAAATGAACCAGTGTAGCTAAATTAGGTACCACAAAGTATATAAATGCCTTGTGTAAGTTATGGGCACAAAATAGTAGATCATGAGTCACTGACAATAGCAGATTGAGCAATCATGAATTTTCTCATGTAGCACTATTATTGATCTGTCACAGGGATAGTCATTCTATCCATGCTTATGTGCAGTAGGCAAAGCATTTATAAATTGTCCTATTCTAGATGTTACATTGCAGCAGCTCAATCCTATAGTCAACAAGTTGGACGGAGAGGAGGGAGAGAGATATTTTAAGGCCATAGATAGAACAGATTCCCAAACAATCACTCACTGCCCACGCACATTCAGTGGAAAACACTGAAGGAAAGCAAACTCCTTCCTGATAAGACAGCTTTTAAAGTCTAACACTGAGCAGTTGGAGACTCAGAGATAGAGAATGTCCTGGAAAATAGCAACAAAAGGACCCTGGTAGAAGGAAGTAACACGTGAGTTAATACACAGAAAGAATTTAAAACAGTTGTGCAGATGTGGCAAATCCTAAATAAAATATAGCATTTTTAATTATTTTTCCAGAAAAAGAACAAATTGGACATACAAAAGTACTAGTAGAACCTGGGCAGCTGAAAAACATGTAAAACAATTTATTATTTTTTTATTTCTAGTTTTTTGAGCACTGGGGATGCTCAAACTTGCAAACCTCAAACTTGCAGTCCTCCTGCCTCAGTTTTCTAGGGAGCTGGGATTATAGGTATGTGCCCCTAAGCCCAGCAGAACAATTTGAAACTTAGACATTTAGACCCCAAAAGCAGTTAAGGATGCTTTATTTGTTCAAGAGAATCAATTCCTTGTGGATAAGAGAATGCATAATCCTCTTGAAGACCTTTTATAATTGACCTCATGTTTAGACCAATCCTGTAGTCATTGCATACACAGGTATCCCTTGTTCTAAATCTGTCATCTTCATATGGTTCCAACTGCAAAACCTACCAGGTATGATTACATCTGATCGTCTCTGGATCTACTCCAGTTGCTAAAGTCCACCCAGAGTGGGCAGATCAGGCAAGCATGCTGCCCCACAGCAGGCTGCTTTAAGATGTTGGGGCATGCTATGGTTATCAGTCACACATTTTACTCAAAGGTGACACCTCCCCAACCCTCATTCAAAGCCTGTTTGCCTTTCTTTCTTCTAATTCAATAATAAATATTTTTTGAATTTCAAATATCAACAGACCATGAATAAGTCCCTGGCCAGCCACTGAGGGCAAACTTTCTACTCATATGTGGAGGGACAACATGAACAAGCCCCTGAATTAAGACCTGAGATTCAAGTTCTGTGTGAGTTAAGAAATCACAAGTGTTCAATTTGCCTTTTAGGGACAGTTTGATTTGACTGGGTTTGAATATACAATCCTTAGGTCTGTAAATTACTCCATGATAAGGGGTAATACTGCTTTCCTATCTACCCTCACTTGACTTCCTTGAATTCTGAAAGCACTCTAATGTACATTCCCTGTCCTTACATTGATTTTGAAGGCTTTTAATAAAAGTTAGTGACTCACAAGGCAATCCGAGCAACTTAAACACAATGGCAACCTGTGCAGGTGGCTGTTGTGACACATACCGTGCCTGTTCTGTGTATTTTCTCTAATTAGTCACACATCCTGAAGCAGTTAAGGATGTCTGTGGTGAGAAAAAGGAATTATACGAGGTAGGGCTGCTTTTAGCCTGACCTATGGTGAACCTGAATGAGTAAAATACTCCCTGGAGAGAAAATTGCTCACTGTGTAAGGGAGGTGGACTCATTTCTTTCAAGGCAACAGGATACATTTAGCAGCAAGGAAAAGGGAGTTTATCAAATATATCCTGAGTAAGGCTCTTTGGTGGTTTGTTGTTTTTCTGTCTTGATTTCTTTGCTTCAAAGTTCTGTCCATTTGAAAAGACAGTAATCCAAAAACTGAAACTAGTCAAAAACCTCATTTTGTTATGAAATCATCTTGGTAAAGGGGTAGAAGGGATTTAATTTAGGATCTAGTGAGAAGTCCAGGATGATTTTTAGATAAACTATAAACCCATCCACTTATATTTAATTTGCTTTGATAAAAATTTACTCTCAAAGCAAATATTTCCCCAGTTAGACTTGATATGAAAAAATTTAAACATACTGAATTAACAAGGAGAACTGATCTCTAAGATCATAAAAGAGAAAGAAATCAAGTGTGCTTAAAAAGTGGTCTGGAAAACATCCTAACAACTTGACAAGGGAAAGTCAGTGTGCCCTTGGTAGTTGGAAAGGAGCCAAAGGCACATACAGTGTGACAGAGCCTGGGTCAGTGTTTGGGACTGCAGAGGGTAAAGGATAGGATAAACTCAAAGGAAGCCTTAGAATCTGCTCTTACCTCATTATACAACACGTGAGGAAACTGAGGCTTCACATTGTAGTGACTTGTTCAAGGACACAGGCAAGGCAGTGTTATGATTAAGGCACATGCTGGCCCCTCCTTCACTGTTAGGTAATTTATGCTACTAGGCATGTCTTCCTTCTTGAATGTGAAAATAGGAAGTTTACAATAGCATTTAAGAATACATGTAAATTGCCAATAAAATAACTTGCTAAATATTCATAGCACTCATTTAAGATAGATTTCTTCTGCCAAAAATGTCAAAATTGATTGAGTATGTGGGATACTGTCTCTGTAATACAAAACCACAAACTTTAAAAATATTTCTTGGGAAGAAAATATAATATTTAAATAGAAAATTGATAAAATATTAAAATATAGCTATAACAATCATAAATCACCTCAGTATTTAAAAAATGAGTTTGAAGATGAAAGAAGATGTATGAAAAAATGCTCAACATCATTCACCATTAGGAAGTTAAAGATTAAAACAAAAATGGAATTCTAATATCTTAAAAATGGCTAATATAAATTGCTAGAGAGAATATAGAAAAAGAAACTTTCATAGATCGCTGGTGGGAATGTAAAATGGTTCAACCATTTGGAAAGCAGTATGATGGTTTTCTTACAAAGCTAATCCCAATTTTACCACATAATCCAGCAAATTGTGCTCCTAGGTATTTACCTGATTGATTTGAAAACTTATGTACACACAAAAATCCACATGTAAATGTAGAGCACTTTTATTCCTGATTTCCCTAAACTTGAAGAACCAAGATATTCTTCAATAGGTGAATGGATTAAAACAAATGACTCTGGTTATCTAGACAATGGAATGCTATTTGGTATTAAGAAGAAATGAGCCATCAAGCAATGAAAAGACATGAATGAATCTTAAATGCACATTGCTATGCCAAAAGCAGTCAGTCTGAAAGTTTACATAGTATATAATTCCAATTATATGACATTTTGGAAAAGGTATAACTTCAGTGCCAGGGACTTATGGGAAGAAAGGAAGCCTAGAACCAGCGAAGAACAGGGGAAAGTTTAGTATGATGAAGTAACTGTATAATTCTGCAATTATGGATATATGTTACATATACAAACTAAGAAAAAATTACTTAGTGGGGCTAGGGGATCCCAGGATGAAATGTAATTATATTACCAATGTATCAAATAACCTCATTAAAGGTAGTGAGGAGAAAAGTTACTGACTTAAGTAACTTCAGAAATGAATGAGGTCTATTGAACTCACAAAGAAAAAAGAAATTGTGTACAAGTACTGCATTGTAGTTGATGAAGTTTCTCATGGAAATATAAATTTTAAGAGTATTATACATGTATACCAGAATTGAACAATTAAGTAAATGGAGAATGAAAGTAGAAGCCAAATTTCTTACTTGTTGGAATGAGGTTGCAGATAGGCAAAAAGAAGAAGCCAGAATAACCTATAATGGATTAGAATTAGAGACAAAAGTATGAACTCAGGTTTACCTTGATGCGATACAGATGGCAATATTTATAGATATGTTTGTTTGTAGAGTATTCAGGTATCTCCCTTCTCTGTTGGCTGAAGGCCTACAAGTTAGGATACTCTAGGGGCACAAATACTGAGCACCCCGGACCTGGTTTCTCAAACCATTATCCAATTAAAGGAATGAGGACCTCTTGGACAAGAGTCTGAGTCTAGGACTGGAGTAAGAAATCTGCATGATAGGAGTATCTTGTGCTGAAAAATAAAGAAGTGTTCAGAAAATATTTCTAAGGGTCAGTAAGCTAACTGAAAGAGTGGTGAAAACTGGAACAATTTAATCAAAATAAAATGATATTGGATTATAATCCAAAGTATAAAATCAATCTCCATCAACCTATACTGATAAAAATAAATGAATGAATAAATAAGTAAGGGAGAAGAGACAATATCTCTTGCAGAAATATTCCAAATAATTTATGTAAATACTCTGTCCTCAAAGTGGCAGAGTCTAGCTTCCCAGCCCTTAAGTGTGGGCTGTAGAGAATGCCTTCCAAAGAACGCACGTAGGAGGCAGGTGGGATGACCCCTGCAAGCACAATTTCAACCAGAAGATGAAGATTAACATCAACAGTGATACTAATAACCATCATGTCAAAGCATACACCTTTAATAAATCTGATAAAATAGCACTTCACCTTTGGGGTCTTCTTTCCCTGAAACAGAAAAAGGATATGGGCAAAAACTAGGGAAATCTGAAAAAGTATGGATTTTAGTTAATAATGTCAATATTGATTCACTATTTATAGCCAATGTACCATACTCATGTAAGATGTTAATAATAGGGCAATCTGGATTTGGTTATATGAAAACTCTACATGAGCCTCCCAATTTTTCTTTAATACCATTTTTCTAAAACAACAAAACAAATTTGCTGAAAAAAATGTGTTGGGGAAAGAGTTTCAGATTAAGAGTGCTGAGTTTTGCATATAGTTTTCAGGAAAAATAATGAGATTGGTGTTCCACACTGCTCAGAATCATGGCACTGAGCTCTTGATCTTGCAGTTTTGAAGTAAATTTTCAAGTGCAGAGGGGCAGGAATTCTTTTAATAGGCATGCACCATTGCTTTTTTTAAAAATATATATTTTTCAGATGTTGATGGTCCTTAATTTTATTCATTTAATTATATGGAGTGCTGAGAATCCAACCCAGTGCCTCACACATGCCAGGTAAGGGCTCTACCACTGAGCCACAACTCCAGCCACACCATTGCTTTTTTGGATGGGATGGAGAGGGAAGCACTTCATATTTTACTTTAATCTAAGCAGATAGTACTGTTACAAAAAAGCGATGAGACTACAGCATTCACTTTAGATTTCTTCCAGGCTTTCATCTCTACTGATACCAGTTTGTATCCAGGGAGCAATTTAAACACTTTCTAAGTTGCTAAATGCTAAAGACAAACTAAGTTCTCTCTTTTTGGGACTGTTCCACACTAAAATCTTTCTGAAATGTATGCATTCTCTACATTCAATTGCTCAGAGTCAGATCACCTAGTTTTCTTTCTTTTTTTTATCTTTGTTTGCTTTTCTTTCCTTCATCTCCTCTGCCAATCTCTGATTAGATGGAAAAATATCTAAAATAGTGGAAAGTAAAAGTGTGTACTATCATAAAAGCGTTATCCAAAATGGGTGTTTTGAATTGTCTGTAGAGTTAATTTCTTTTTTTTCTTAAATTTTATATTATTTTATCTTCTTATATAATTTGTATTTTTAATTTGTTCTAATTAGTTATATTGACAGAGAATGCATTTTGCCATATCTTAAATAAATGGAGTATAATTTCTCATTCTTCTGATGTAGAATCACACGTTCATGTAGTCATATGTGTACACAGAGTAATAATGTCTGATTCATTCTACTATTCTTCCTACTGCCATACTCCTCCCCTCCCTTGACTCCCCTCTACCTAATCCAAGTAACTCTATTCTTTCCTAGCACTATCCCCCTTATTATGAATTAGCATCTGCATATCAGAGAAAATATTTGGCCTTTGTTTTTTTGGGATTGGCTTATTTAGCTTAGCATGATATTCTCCAGCTCCATCTATTTACCAGAAAATAACATAATTTCATTCTTCTTTAAGGCTAATATTCAATTTTGTATATATACCACAGTTTCTTTATCCATTCATCTATTGAAGGACACCTAGGTTGGTTCCACAGTTTAGCTATTGTGAGTTTAGCTGCTATAAACATTACTGTGGCTGCTTCCCTGTAGTATACTGATTTAAGACCTTTGGGTATAATAAACCTAGGAGTGGTATGACTGGATCAAATGGTGGTTCCATCCCAAATTTTCTGAGGAATTTCCATATTGCTTTCCAGAGAGTTCAAACCAATTTACAGTTCCACCAGCAATTTATGAATGTACCTTTTCCCCCACATCCTCACCAACATTTATTGTTGTTTGTATTCTTGATGATTGACATTCTGATTGGAGTAAGAGTGGTTTTGATTTGCATGTCTCTAATTGTTAGAGATATCGAACACTTTTTCTTATATTTGTTGATTGTATTGTACTTCTGCAAAGTGTCCAGTTCTTTAGGCCATTTATCGATTGGGTTATTTGTTAAGATTTTGAGTTCTTCATATATCTTGGATATTAATGCTGTATCTGATATGCATGTGGTAAAGATTTTCCCTCATTCTTTAGGCTCTCTTCACATTACTGATTGTTTCCTTTGCTGAGAAGAAGTTTTTTAGTTTGACTCCATCCCATTTATTGATTCTTGATTTTACTTTTTGTGCTTTAGGAGTTTTGTTAAGGAAGTCAGATTCTATGCCAATATGGTGAAGATTAGGCCTACTTTTTCTTCTACTAGGTCAGGGTCTCTGTTCTTGTGCCTAAGTCTTTGATCCATTTTTAGTTTTATGCAGGGTGAGACATAGAGGTTTAATTTCATTTTGTTACATGTGGACTTCCAATTATCCCAGCACCATTTTTTGAATAGGCTATCTTTTTGCCAGCGAGTATTTTTGACACCTTTGTCTAGAATGAGATAATTGTATTTATATGGGTTTGTTTCTGGGTCTTCTATTCTGTACCATTGTTCTACATGCCTGTTTTTGTGCCAATACCATACTGTTTTTGTTTATGACTCTGTAGTATAGTTTAAGGTCTGGTATTGTGATGCCTCCTGCTTCACTCTTCTTGATTAGGATTGCTTTGACTATTCTGTGTCTCTTATTTTTCCAAATGAATTTCATGATTTCTTTTTCTAGTTTTATGAAGACTGTCATTGGGATTTTAATAGGAATTGCATTAAATCTGTATAACACTTTTGGTAGTATGGCCATTTTGACAATATTAATTCTGCCTATCTAGGAGCATGGGAGTGTAGACTTGAATTCTGTATGGTGTTTTTTTCTCCTACTTAATGAGCATCACTCAGATGCTCAGAATTGAAAACAATAAGACACTATTGGCAAAAAACAGTCCTGGCAAGTAGCCCATGTATTGTCAGGAGTTTCTGTGCTTTATTTCATTCTGACCAAATCCTAGACTTGTTCATGGTCTTGGGATTATAAGCATTCCAAAAGATCTACCTCAGTTAAGTGTGTGCTCAGAACTGATGCCCACTTCAAGTGTGACCATGTCATCAGGTTGCTCATACATAGTAAGATACTTGGAGGAGGATCAGTCATTAGTACCATGTCTTCCTATATCTGAATCCTGCTTGGAGGTCTTGGCCACACATATTCCCTTTATGTGCTCTTACAAGAATGTAAAAATTCTGGTGTATTTAATGAATTTACATTGTGTTTGACAATGAGAAATATGGTGGTTTTTGGAAAAGTTGGGTCAATCTCTCAGTATTTGTCAAATTTAAGTGCATTTAAAACTAGATGGCACACAAAGTAATTGTCCAGTAGTTGTTTTTTTGTTTGTTTGTTTTTGACCAACAAGCAAAAGAGTATCTGGTGAGTCCATAACACAGAAATCTTATCTTTTACTTTCTGTCCTTCTGTTTTACTTACTTATATACACAAGTACAAATACTTTAATCTTTAAACGCTTGTGCTAGCCTGCTCGCATCGCACTTTTTCAACATCTTACCAGACCACGAAGCACATTCCAGTGCCACTGGAGTTTCCTCCAGTTTTGCAGGGAGCAATTTATTTCACAGGTCAATAACTTAAAGGAGAGGTTCTTATCTTTGCTGAGGTGGGAGGAATTGCTAGGAGAAGGGTTCCATTTCTATCTAAAATGACACATAACTTCTCAACTAAATCAGACAAGTAAAATCACAAGGCAGGGTGGGCTTATTATGACTGGCTAGCAATGGGGTCCACAGAAAAGTCCAGCCATGCTTTTGTAGACTAAGCAAGGCAGAAGCTAGGTCTTTTGTGGAAATCACCTCCATGGTGTTGGGGTCTGGATACACTGAAGGTAGTGGGGGTGGAGCGAATGGGAAGGGTGCATGGTAATAGCTCTGCTTCATGATTCTTTGGTTTGATGTCTCTGTGTCATATGACAGGGCAGCAAAATTTAGAAAGAGTAATAGGAAAAAAAAGTTTGATAACTTACATTTTACTAGGACCACCCAGAACAAAGTCCCACAAACAGAGTGGCTTAGGACAACAGAAATTTGTTGTCTCTCAGTTCTGGAGTCCTGAAGTATGAAATCAAGGTGATGAAAAGGGCATGCTTCTAAAGGTTCTGTGGAAGGTTCTATTCCAGGTCCCTCGCCTAGCTGCTGGGAGTTCCTTGATTTGTCATAGTACAATCAAAATTTTCACATGACATCCCCTTGTGTGCATGCCTCTATGTTCAAATTCCTTCTTTTTAATAAGGCACCAGTCATATTGGATTAGGGGCCCATCCGACTTCAGCATAACCTCATCTTAACTGATTGTATTTGCAACAATCCTGTTTCTAAATAAGGTCACATTCTGAGGTACTTGAGGTTGGACTCCAATGTGTGGATTTCTGGAGAATACAATTCAACCCATAGGAACATTGAATTATATACAAGGACTTGGCAAGTGTTATGGAAAGAGCTGTTCTTGCAGTTGATGAGTCTCTAGCAGAGAGCCTTTCCTCTTTGATCTGTGAAATAATTAAAACTGGTGTTCTGGACCAGGACATGTTGAAATCATAACAGTGGCATGGATTTAGACTGGATTAATTGTAAATATTTTCAAAAGGTAAATTGTCCTTCTGGAATTAACAAATTTTGTTTATCAAAATGTTCATCTTACTTCAATGTTATTATAATTTCTTTTAGTGTACTTCCAAAATGCTTCCAGAAAATTTCTCTATCTTGTTTTCCTCTGGCAAAAATCTTTGAGGAGGGGTGAATTGGAAGCAACTAGGTATATGGGAATTTTATAGTCAGCAAATAAATTTAGAATAAAGTTACCTTATTTTTCTCTGGTACTTTTTGATCCTTACTGAATCTTTGCAGTTCTTAAAACTTGAGTAGAAATAATGATTTTAGTTGCTTAGTATAAATAGAGAACATTTAATAGCTAATTCTCCTGCCTCATATTAGAAGTGCAAGAGCTCTGACACATCTAATTGACTCCAAATCTGATTCTATACCAGGTTTTAATAGTTCCTTGTTAACTTTATTCTAAAAATGAATCCATCCAATATGAATGGATGGATATCATTATTGTTAGTAGGCAGGAGAAAGTAATATACAATAAAGGAAAAGTAAGGATTGAACCAGAGTTCAGCTATTATTCTTTAGAAAATAGAGACAAAATAGGAAGTTAATAATGCTTTTGTATTTTTTAAACCTCACATCAAACCCAAAGTTCTATATTTTACCTAAGTCTGAGAACCTTTATATTCTCCAGGACACAAAACCAATGTGGTGAGAATTCTATCCTTAGATCTTTGGCAAGGTTGAGGTTTTATGGCAAGATATTTTGGCAGAAGAGAGAAGACCCTAATTAGCAAAGTGCTCTTGTTAACCTTTAAGTTACTGTCCTTTTGGATCGTGTGAAGATGTTTATTTTTATTTTTATTTTTTGGCACTGGGGATTGAACTCAGGGGCACTTGATCACTGAGCCACATCCCCAGCCCTGTTTTGTATTTTATAGAGACAGGGTCTCACTGAGTTGCTTAGTGCCTCGCTTTTGCTGAGGCTGACTTTGAACTCGAGCTCCTCCTGCCTCAGCCTCCAGAGCCTCTGGGATTACAAGTGAGTGCTACTGCATCTTGTTTTGAAGTATTTTAATAGACATATAATTTGTTTAGATTCATTTCAGTTCTGTGACTTCCGAAACTGGCTGCAAGGTCTTATTTCTTTGATCCTCCAAATGACTCTAGCACAGAAGCATCAAAAAGAATTAAAAGTCATTTGTTGTTTGCAAGTCTCCTGTGTCCTTTTCTGCAAGGCATTAGTTAGTATTTGAGTTTTTTCTTAAATAATATGTACCAAAGAATTGTTCATCAAAGCCACCTTTCCCTTTAGAGGTTATCTCTATAGGGTGATTATCTGAAATAAACAGTAGGTGACAATGAGGCCTGGATTTCCCCTCTTCTAGGTTTTGTACAATTGAGAAACTGAGGCTCAACAAAAGGAACTGAGGCATGAAGAAGAGTCTGGCATGGAGTCAGTACATGAGGTCTGATCTAGCATGCTCCCTCCAGTCTGAGGAGTTCATAGGAGACCTATTTCATTCTAGGTGCCAGAATGAAATAGATTTAGATTTAGACTCCAGGGCTGGCTTGAAATTTGCAGGAATATGTACCTAGGGTATTCCCCTTACATTCTAAATGAGGTGTGACTGGAACTGGAAATCAAATCCCGTTGTGTGTGTCAGAGGGAAAGACAACGATTTGGTAGCTCTTAGGAATCTCATCATTAGTGTTGGGAGTTGCTAAGTTCGATGTCCTTTCACCAAGCAATCATCTGTGTACCTTTTCCTTCTATGGCTAGCTTGTCCAAGGACGGTCAGAGTTGCAGGCCACTAAGTAACATTTTTGCCAAATATACTAATTTCCTTTCACTATTTGTTCCCTAGGAGTCCCATATTTCTAAACTTACTAAAGCTTCACTGTATCTTGACCTCTCTCATCATTGTAGGGCTAAGAAGGCACATATATGGAGACTTCTACCTCCACGGTATTTGGGGCTCATACCCATTATATACTAATAGTAGAGAATATAGACCTAAGGTTGTCTCAAGAAAGTGAGCAATATTATTAGAGATTAGCCTTTGCTGAGTACGCCCTCTGCACTAGAAATTTGTTGAGCATTGTACATGTATTATTTTAGGCCTTACAATAGCCTAAACTCACACACACCTAAACTCTTAAACTTACCTTTATCCCATTCTTTAAAATGGAATTTAAACCCAGGATGGTCTTACTTCAGAATCGAGCCCTTACCAGTGGTGTGATATTGCCTACCTTTTAGTTTGGGATGGGAATACAGAATAAAATGAATATTTACAAATCAGTGAAGTAAGTAAAGGGTGATGAGGATGTGTGTACCTTCTACTTATTAACTGTAAATTGCTGCTTGCTCAAGTCCTGGGTTGTGATTCCTTGCTATCATGGTTCCTGATTGCATAATTATCTAAGAGTGCTCAATTTAGTCAGGAGACTCTAACTTTTTTTTTTTTTTTTTTTTTGAGACTCTAACTTTTGATGAATTCAAGTGTGAGAGAGAATGCTGACTGATTTTAGGATGAAGGCGCTTCCTGAAATTTGTAACCTCAAATGTCTGTTGAACTTCCTTGCTGTGCATCTCCTGTCTGAAGCCCAAAGGACCCAGGCAGGCAATAACAGGTCCTTTCAGCATCCACCCACTGGCTGTAGGTTGGGGTGCTTAAGCTCTGCCTGATTTCTACCCTTGAAGTCAGGGCATGAGTTGGTTCTGCATTCAAGTGGTAAACTGTGACTTGAATCTAGATATAGGAACAAAAACAAATCTGGAATTTTGGAATTGAACACTGTGTAGTGCAGGGTTGATTGCCACCATATCATGAATGGGAAATGACAACTAGATGCCCTGAGATCATCTGGACCTCTGTGTTCCTTCAAGGAAAAGTAATTTGTTGTTTGTTTTTTAAAGTATACTTTCACTAAATAGTAACATAAAGATATTTTTAAAAAAGAAACTGTGGTGTATATACACAGTGGAATATTATTCAGTCATAAAGAAGAATAATATTATGGCATTTGCAGATAAATCAATGGAATTGGAGAATATTATGATAAGTGATATAAACCAATCCCAAAGACTGAATGTTCTCCCTGATAAGTGGATGATGATATATAATGGGGGTGGGAAAGTGGGGGGTGAGAGAAGAATGAAGGAACTTTAAATTACATAGAGGGAAATGAGAGGGAGGAGGGTATGAAAAATGGTGGAAAAAAATTAAAACTGTAACAGTTAGGTCTATTAATATTGTCTTTTTTTTTTCCTAGTTTTTTTTTTTTTTTTTTTACATTTTTATTTATTTATTTTTTTTTTACGTTTACATAGGGTAATGATGTTTATTATATTTTTCCCCTCCCCCCCACCCCTCCCACCCCTCCCACCCCTCTTTTCCCTCTACACAGTCCTTCTTTCCTTCATTCTTACTGCTCTCCTTAGCCTAACTCTAAACCTAACCCTAAACCTAATGCTAGCCCGTCCCACCCCCCATTATATGTCCTCATCCGCTTATCAGCGAGATCATTCGTCCTTTAGTTTTTTGAGATTGGCCTATCTCACTTAGCATGATATTCTCCAATTTCGACCATTTGCCTACAAATGCCATAATTTTATCATTCTTCATTGCGGAGTAATATTCCATTGTATAAATATGCCACAGTTTCTTTATCCATTCATCAACTGAAGGGCATCTAGGTTGGTTCCACAATCTGGCTATGGTGAATTGAGCAGCAATGAACATTGATGTGGCTGTATCTCTGTAGTATGCTGATTTTAAGTCCTTTGGGTATAGGCCAAGGAGTGGGATAGCTGGGTCAAATGGTGTTTCCATTCCAAGCTTTCTGAGGAATCTCCACACTGCTTTCCAGAGTGGTTGCACTAATTTGCAACCCCACCAGCAATGTATGAGTGTTCCTTTTTCACCACATCCTCGCCAACACCTATTGTTGCTTGTATTCTTGATAATCGCCATTCTAATTGGGGTGAGATGAAATCTTAGGGTAGTTTTGATTTGCATTTCCCTTATTACTAGGGATGTTGAACATTTTTTCATATATCTGGTGATTACTTGTACATCTTCTTCTGTGAAGTGTCTGTTCATTTCCTTAGCCCATTTGTTGATTGGATTATTTGTATTCTTGGTGTAGAGTTTTTTGAGTTCTTTATAGATTCTGGAAATTAGCGCTCTATCTGAGGTATGGTTGGCAAAGATATTCTCCCACTCTGTAGGCTCTCTCTTCACATTTCTGATAGTTTCCTTTGCTGAGAGAAAGCTTTTTAGTTTGAATCTATCCCAGTTGTTTATTCTTGCTTTTATTTCTTGTGCTATGGGAGTCCTGTTAAGGAAATCTGATCCTGAGCCAACAAGTTGAAGATTTGGACCTACTTTTTCTTCTATAAGATGCAGGGTCTCTGGTCTGATTCCGAGGTCCTTGATCCATTTTGAGTTGAGTTTTGTGTAGGGTGAGAGATAGGGGTTTAGTTTCATTCTATTGCATATAGTTTTCCAGTTTTCCCAGCACCATTTGTTGAAGAGGCTATCTTTTCTCCATTGCATATTGTTGGAACCTTTGTCTAGTATGAGAAAATTGTATTTATTTGGGTTTGTGTCCATGTCCTCTATTCTGTACCATTGATCTACCTGTCTATTTTGGTACCAATACCATGCCGTTTTTGTTACTATTGCTTTGTAGTAGAGTTGAAGATCTGGTATTGCAATACCCCCTGCTTCGCTCTTGCTACTGAGGATTGCTTTAGCTATTCTAGGTTTTTTATTCTTCCAGATGAATTTCATAATTGCTTGCTCTATTTCTGCGAGGTACATCATTGGGATTTTAATTGGAATTGCATTGAATCTGTATAGAACTTTAGGTAGTATAGCCATTTTGACGATATTAATTCTGCCTATCCAGGAACATGGGAGATCTTTCCATCTTCTAAGGTTTTCTTGAATTTCTTTCTTTAGTGTTCTGTAGTTCTCATTGTAGAGGTCTTTCACCTCTTTTGTGAGATTGATTCCCAAGTATTTTATTTTTATCGATGCTATTGTGAATGGGGTAGTTTTCCTAATTTCTCTTTCTGAAGATTCATCACTTATGTATAAAAATGCATTGGATTTATGAGCATTGATCTTGTAACCTGCTACTTTACTGAATTCACTTATGAGTTCTAAAAGTTTTCTGGTGGAATTTCCAGGTTCCTCTAAATATATAATCATGTCATCAGCGAACAGGGATAGTTTGAGTTCTTCTTTTCCTATTCGTATCCCTTTAATTTCTTTGGTTTGTCTGATTGCTCTGGCTAGAGTCTCAAGGACGATGTTGAATAGAAGCGGTGAAAGAGGGCATCCCTGCCTTGTTCCAGTTTTTAGGGGGAACGCTTTCAGTTTTTCACCATTTAGAATGATATTAGCCATGGGCTTAGCGTAGATTGCCTTTATAATGTTTAGGAATGTTCCCACTACCCCAATTTTTTCTAGTGTTTTGAGCATGAAGGGATGCTGTATTTTATCAAATGCTTTTTCTGCATCTATTGAAATAATCATGTGATTCTTAACTTTAAGTCTGTTGATATGGTGAATGACATTTATTGATTTCCGAATGTTGAACCAACTTTGCATCCCTGGGATAAAACCCACTTGATCGTGGTGCACTATCTTTTTAATATATATTTGTATGCGATTTGCTAAAATTTTGTTGAGAATTTTTGCATCGATGTTCATTAAGGATATTGGTCTGAAATTTTCTTTCCTCGATGTGTCTCTGTCTGGTTTAGGTATCAGGGTGATATTGGCTTCATAGAACGAGTTTGGTAGGGTTCCCTCCTCTTCTATTTCATGGAATAGTTTGAGGAGTATTGGAATGAGCTCTTCTTTAAAGGTTTTGTAGAACTCGGCTGAGAACCCATCTGGTCCTGGACTTTTCTTTGTTGGTAGGCTTTTGATGACCTCTTCTATTTCATTGCTTGAAATTGGTTTATTTAAGTTGTGTATGTCCTCCTCGTTCAGTTTAGGTAATTCATATGTCTCTAGAAATTTGTTGATGTCTTCAAGGTTTTCTGTTTTGTTGGAGTATAGATTTTTGAAATAGCTTCTAATTATGTTTTGTATTTCACTCGTGTCTGTTGTGATGTTTCCTTGTTCATTCCGAATTTTAGTAATTTGAGTTTTCTCCCTCTTTCTCTTTGTTAGTGTGGCTAAGGGTTTATCAATTTTATTTATTTTTTCAAAGAACCAACTATTTATTTTATTAATTCTTCCGATTGTTTCTTTTGTTTCGATTTCGTTGATTTCGGCTCTGATTTTAACTATTTCCTGTCTTCTACTACTTTTGGTATTGGTCTGCTCTTCTTTTTCTAGTGCTTTGAGCTGTAGTGTTAACTCGTTTATTTGTTGATTTCTACTTCTTTTTTTGAATGCACCCCATGAAATAAATCTCCCTCTAAGTACTGCTTTCATAGTGTCCCAGAGATTTTGATATGATGTGTCTTTGTTCTCGTTTACTTCTAAGAATTTTTTTATTTCCCTCCTGATGTCTTCTGTTATCCATTCATCATATAATAGTGTATTATTTAGTCTCCAGGTATTGGAGAAGTTTCTGTTTTTTATTCTGTCATTTATTTCTAATTTCAATCCATTATGATCTGATAGAGTACAAGGTAGTATCTCTATCTTCTTGTATTTACTAACAGTAGCTTTGTGGCATAAAATATGGTCTATTTTAGAGAAGGATCCATGTGCTGCTGAGAAGAAAGTGTATTCATTCTTTGTTGGATGGTATATTCTATATATGTCCGTTAAGTCTAAATTGCTGATTGTGTTGTTGAGATCTATAGTTTCTTTATTCAATTTTTGTTTGGACGATCTATCCAGTGGTGAGAGAGGTGTGTTAAAATCGCCTAGTATTATTGTGTTGTGGTCTATTTGATTTCTGGAATTGAGAAGGATTTGTTTGACGTACGTGGATGAGCCAATGTTCGGGGCATAGATATTTATGATTGTTATGTCTTGCTGATTTATGCTTCCCTTAAGCAGCATGTAATGTCCTTCTTTATCCCTTCTGACTAGTTTTGGTTTGAAGTCCACATTATCTGAGATGAGGATGGATACTCCAGCTTTTTTGCTGTGTCCGTGTGCATGGTATGTTTTTCCCCATCCTTTCACCTTTAGTCTATGGGTTTCTCTTTCTATGAGATGAGTCTCTTGCAGGCAGCATATTGTTGGATTTTTCTTTTTAATCCAATCTGCCAGTCTGTGTCTTTTGATTGATGAATTCAGGCCATTAACATTCAGGGTTATTATTGTGATATGATTTGTATTCCCAGTCAATTGACTCATATTTGTTTTTGACATGATTTGGTTTCTCCTTTATTTGGCTATTCCTTTAGGCTAGCGCCTCCTGTTGCTGATTTGCATCGTTGTTTTTCATCTCTTCCTCATGGAATATTTTGCTAAGAATGTTCTGTAATGCTGGCTTTCTTTTTGTAAATTCCTTTAGCTTTTGTTTATCATGGAAGGATCTTATTTCATCGTCAAATTTGAAGGTAAGTTTTGCTGGGTATAAGATTCTTGGTTGGCATCCATTTTCTTTCAGGGCTTGGTATATGTTGTTCCAGGCCCTTCTAGCTTTTAGGGTCTGGATTGAAAAATCTGCTGATATTCTTATTGGTTTCCCTCTGAATGTAATTTGATTCTTTTCTCTCGCGGCCTTTAAAATTCTGTCTTTATTTTGTATGTTAGGTATTTTCATAATAATGTGCCTTGGTGTGGGTCTGTTGTAATTTTGTATGTTTGGAGTTCTATAAGCCTCTTGTACTTGGTTTTCCATTTCGTTCTTCAGATTTGGGAAATTTTCTGTTATTATTTCATTGAATAGATTGTTCATTCCTTTGGTTTGTTTCTCTAAGCCTTCCTCAATCCCAATAATTCTCAAATTTGGCCTTTTCATGATATCCCATAGTTCTTGGAGATTCTGTTCATGATTTCTTACCATCTTCTCTGTTTGTTCAACTTTGTTTTCAAGGTTAAATATTTTGTCTTCAATGTCTGAGGTTCTGTCTTCCAGGTGTTCTATCCTATTGGTTATGCTTTCTATGGAGTTTTTAACTTGGTTTATTGTTTCCTTCATTTCAAGGATTTCAGTTTGGTTTTTTTTTCAGTATCTCTAACTCTTTATTGAAATGATCTCTTGCTTCCCGTATTTGTCTTTTAACTGTTGATTGGTGCGATCATTTAATGCCTGCATTTGCTCTTTCATCTCCTCCTTCAATGCCTGCATTTGCTCTTTCATCTCCTCATTAGCTTCCCTGATCGTTTTAATTATGTACATTCTGAACTCCCTTTCTGACATTTCTTCTGCTGTGCTGTCATTGGGTTTTATTGATGTAGTATCTAGGTTTGTTTGGGACATTTTCTTCCCTTGTTTTCTCATAATGGTCAGTTGTCAGTGGGACCCTGAGATATTGCAGTTTTCCACTATTGGCTTATAGTGTCCCAGTAGATTTCCAGTGTATCACCTCCCAGCCTTCAGTAGCCTGATGTCTTGGAGGAATCTGATAAAGCAGCTCATTCGAAGAATACTGCCCCTAGCCCCCTACTGGTTCCACGTTTTGGAACTGGCTCTGTGCGGAAATGCTCTCACTGTGGGCCTGCACCGTGCAGCTGGCCGTGTGGGAAGAGCCCACTGCCGGAGTGTGGAAGACTACCTTGGGAAGACTCAAGCTGCCCTGCCCGGCTCTGCTAAGCCACCTCTATCTGGGCCTGCCACCCGGGCTGAGCTTTACCCAGTGGGCAGACTCACCCGTGGCTCCACTTCAGTCCGAGTCTCTCAATGCCTCCCCTTCTTAACTCCTGGGTTCTGGAGCGACTGGGGGTGCAGTCTCCCTCTAGGCCGCCATCTTGGATCTCCCCGTGAAGAGAGCCCGCAGCCGGAGTGGGCAGAGCCGCCTGAAGAGGTCTCCGGCTGCCCTGCCCTTATCCCTGAGGCTGACTGCAGATCGAGGCTCTCCGCTGGTTCTATGCAGGAGTACACTGCACTGCAGCGGCTCCGGGACTCGGAGCCTGCTCTGTTCAGACAGGCTCTCACTAGCGGGCCAGTTCCGTTCCGAGAACCTGGAGAAGCTGGCTGTGTGGGCGGGGCCCACCGCCGGAGTGCGCAGGACTGCCTGTGGATGACTCTAGCTGCCCTGCCCGGCTCCGATAAGCCACCTCTATCTGGGCCTGCCACCCGGGCCGAGCTTTACCCAGTGGGCAGACTCACCCGTGGCTCCACTTCAGTCCGAGTCTCTCAATGCCTCCCCTTCTTAACTCCTGGGTTCTGGAGCGACTGGGGGTGCAGTCTCCCTCTAGGCCGCCATCTTGGATCGCCCCTTTTTCCTAGTTTTTACCAGAGAGGGGTATGTGTGTATTTACATCAAAATATTATTTGTGCCCTATAACTAGGTTGTTTAATAAATATTTGATGAATAAATAAAAATAACATAGATTTTAATAGCTAATTTCAGAGAAAATTTTAAATTGAACTTTTATTAAACAATCATAGTGTTATCCTTTTAATAAGATAAATTTCCTAATGAAATTATTTATTTAGAATCCAAATGCCATCATGAGTGTAATTTGGCACCAACAACTCCACATAATTGAAAGAGTATTAAAACAGTCCATTTAGTCAGTGTGGTTTATTCCTTAGAACTTCTCCGACGGGGTGAATATTTTGGCTATGGATGTTTGTCATTGTCTTCCTCCTCCTCCTACTCCTTCTGCTCCTCCTCCTCCTCATCATCATCATCATCTTTGACATTTACTGAGTGCTTAGTATGTGTTTAGTATGTGTTCAGAAAAAATTATAATTGTTTTTCATTTCTTATTTATTATTCAAAACAGCACGAGGAGTTTCCACTTTAGAGAGAAAGAAATTAGTTTTCTCCAGATCACAGTTGATAAGTAGTGAAAATATTATAAACTTTGGCACCTTGGATCTCAAGCCTTTTGGTATAACTTCTAATCTGGTCCTATTACACCATGATTTCCCCAATTGATTTCTTCAATTTTTCATCTTAATTCATCATTAGTCAATTGTAGTGTATTTTCATGTAATCTTTTCAATAGTGTATGGTTGGTATAGATCTATGTCTAGTTGTTACATTTAATATATTCTTGAATAGTAAGTAACAAAATATGGCTCAAACTGGCTGAAACCGGTGGTTCCCAAACTTTAGTCTGCATCAGAATCACCTGCAGGACATTTGAAAGCACAGTTGCTCAGCCCCACCCTGTCTCTGATTCTGCACGTCTGTAATAGGGCTCTAGAACTGACATTCTAATGTTACCAGATGAGGCTGGTGTCCCTGGTCTGGGACTACAGTTTGAGAAAATTCATTGACTTCAGAAATCAAGATTCAGTCCTCAGGTTGGCTTAATTCAATTTCTCCAGCTTTATTTTTCTACATTTCTCTTAGTTGTTATCCCCTCAAGTTATCTGCCTAATCCTCAAACAGAAGTAGTAAGATGACTAGGACGATTTTATGTCTTGAATATATGCACAAAAATGTCCAACAAAAGGGAATCGAGCTCTTTTGGCAATTTTCATAAGAACAAGAATATTTCTTTAACAAAACCTTCAAAATTTTTCTTTGGGTCTGGATCTATATTAGATCACCTCTCCATTCTGGAAAAATGAATGCACAGGGGCCCACCATTGGCTGATTGGTGTAGGAGGCCTGTGCTCCTGAGCACAGTCAACGAGCATGGCATGACCCTAAAATGAGTCAAAGATTATCCTAGAACTGCAGAAATATTCTTTAGATAGATTAAAACAATTTTGCTGTTTAACTTTCTCTTCCATTGTTTTGGTTCAAAACACATTTAAAAACAAACCAAACAAAATCAAAAACAACAAAATAAACGTTTTCAGGAGAAATCTTCAGAATCTATCATTAAAAAATTGTAAACTATAAAATTTGAAAAGTCAACTTAAAAGTTAATATTTTAGGTTTATATATTACTATCAATATAGCAATGTTTTACAATGATAGAACAAGTGTACAACTTTAAACAGTGCCTTTAACACTGAACAAAATTTTTCTCTTAAATAAAATAGAAACGAGTCTATATCCAAAGTGTTTCATTGTAGTTATAAAGAGGATTCCATTGACTTATTGAGTGCCTACAATGTTAGGAGCTGTACTTTACATGCATTGTCTAATTTTATCTACTTGCCAACCCTAACAATTCAGTCACATTATTATCTATGCTTTGCAGATAAGGATTATATAGTGAGTATGCTACTATATTATATGACAATACATGTTGTCCAATCTTATTTAAATGAATATAACAATGCATTTGTCTTCATAACCATATTTGCTATCCTGGTATAATACATACCACATATTTGTTTCAGAAATTATCTCTATGAAGTACATATAAAAATAATAACTAATATTAGGGGAGACATGCCGATGTTGTGGTTATTTTTGTATCTGATTTAATTAAGTTTAAATGTCTATACTTAAGTGTTCATTGTGTCAAATTATTGCATATAAAAGCATGTGTAAAAGCATATATGTAACATATATTTCTATATTTATTTATATATGTGTGTATTCAGAGAGAGAGAGGGAGAAAATAATCTCTGTAAAACTCTTAATATGAAGCCTGTCTCATAGTAAGAACACTATAATAATGTTAAATTTTATTGATATTTTTGTTTAATTCAATGTGACAAATATTTATTGAGGTACTAAGTGCTATTCAAAGAAATATGTATTCATATAAATAGGTATTAAATGTCAGCTCTTTTAACATAGGTTGTTCTCAATATACTCATTACAGAGGTAATTTTTCAAATTAGTTGAGTAACTTGTTTCTTGATAGCAGCACAGGGATTTAAGACTGCCAAAATCAACAGTGTATTTCAAAGGCTTCCAGGTTCTCTGTAACAAAGGCTGAGTAAGCCATGACTCATAATCTGGAAACTTCTATTTGAGGGCCTTATTATCTCTCTTCATATCAGGGGTGTGGGAAAGACTGGTAGCAGTGGGCAGCAGGCAAGGGAGGAGTTCCGTTCTGTTTCCAGGGTTACAGAGTGAGTGAGAAGCATGAGTGAAAGTTCTCCTGGAGTCGTTTTTTCTAATGGAAGGTTGCCTCAGGGATGCACATATAGTGATGGAAAAACCTACTTTGGACAATGGAAGTATTTTAGAGCTAATGATATCTTCCAGTAGCTGGCTAAGTCAGTCATGCCTTATTACCTAAGAGTAAACTCCCTTCAGTCTTGTATCTAGCTACTTGGATTGCATGCTGCAATCAAGGGGGCCAGGGGAGATATTTTTAAGGTTCAATTTTGAACCTGCAAAAAACATAATTGAAAGAGATTTTTTTTATTTTTTTGTTCTGGAACTTGAATGCAGGGGCCACATCCCACCCTTTTTTTGTATTTTTTTTAGAGACAAGGTCTCACTGAGTTGCTTAGTGCCTCACTGTTGCTGAGGCTGGCTTTGAGCTTGCGATCCTCCTGCCTCAGCCTCCTGAGCTGCTGGGATTACAGGCATGTGTGAGAATGTTTTTAAATCGTGACTGTTGTACACCCCTGTGACCTTGGGCAATACCTTATATTTGTGAACCACCGTTTCTTGTATTTTAAAAGGGCGATATTATCTATTTAATGGATTTGTTGTGAAAAATTAATTCTATTTCAAGTGAAAAATAGTTATCTCAGGACTGGCACATGTAGGGTCTCACAAAAGAAAATGAAAAATAAAATTAAAAAAAACCTAATGAGTTGAAGTTATGCTAAATCTTCTTTATATTTAGGAAGATCATGCAATTTCCATTAAAAAGCATTTTTGACAGTAAAAGAATCACTTTTTAAAAAATCTTTATTTTTTATTCTTTTTTTTTTTTTATGTGGTGCTGAGGATTGAACCTGGTGCCTCACCTGTGCTGGGCAAATGCTCTACCACTGAGCCACAACCCTAGCCCCAAAAGGGACAGTATTAATAATTAGCTTAGTACAAGAGGCCAAACAAGGATTATCCTAAACAAAGTCAAAAGGATGCTCACTCTATAATTGTGTTACTCTATCGATGGGGCTAAAGTAAGAAATCAGAACAGAATTCCTTCTCCTCTTCTTCTTCTTCTTTCTCTTTAATCTCCTCTTCTTCTCTTTCTCCTCCTCCTCCTCCTTCTTTATTGGAGATTGAACCAAGGGTGCTTTACCACTGAGTTACATCTCCAGCCCTTTTTATTTTTTAAATTGTTTTATTTTTAGACAGGTCTCACTATGTTCCTTAGGGTCTCACTAAGTTGCTGAGGCTGGCCTTAAACTTGCAGTTCTCCTCCTCAGCCTCTTGAGTCACTGGGATTACAGGCATGTGCCACCTCACCCAGCATGAATTCCCTATTTCTTAAAATTATAATTTTGCAATCACTTAAATTTTCTATCTTTGTCGGCACGAAAGGCCCAAGGTTCCTCTCAGATGCTTTGTGGTTATCTATAACTGAATCATATATACAACATAGTTTGTGGTAAACGGTACAGTAGGGGAAAAAAATGACCCAGTTTTCTTCCTCTTTTATTCTTCCCACTTTTCCCCCTAAGCTGAAGAAAATGTAGTTTTATTCTTGCCTGAACAGCAACTGCAATGCTCAGAATACAAAAAACACTCCCTACTCCAGACATCACAGAAGCATCCCTGAGGTTGGAGAGATGAAAGCGGGAGGAGATTTTTCATGTAAGTTTTCTTTGGGAACCTCTGATTTAAACTCATGATCTAGGCAGAGTTCCTCCTTTCTCCTTGATCCGAAACGTACTTTTAAGATATACTCAATGGCATTCAAAACGTTGAATTCTGAGGCAGTGGGATACGGTTTTGCATCCTGATTTTGAGTTCCCATCTGATAGGAAACAAGTGGTCTTGCTGTTCAACAGAGGAAAAACACTTAAAAAAAATGGCAGATAAATAGAACAAATATGTCAGTTTTAGATGCTTTTTGTATTTTCTAAAATTGTAACTTTCAAGCACGGAAGAAGGGTAATAAAATGTGTAAAACAGATACATGAAAAATTTGGCATTGCCTATCTTTTTATTTTGGAGGTTGATCTTGAATTCTTAACTTCTGTTATTAAATCCTGAATATTCTAAGAAAGAAAGTTGATTTCTTTGAAATCAACTAGACCTTACCATCTATGTATTAGGAAAAAAGGCCAGAAGGAGTCAATTTCAGACCTTCAGCCCCAAAGGCTGGGTGCCAATTCACTGACAACTGGCAAGTCTCCTACTCACAAAAGGCCATCTGGACAGATCCTTTATTGGTTCATTCGTTCATTCAACAAGAACATTATGCTCCTATGAGTGCAAAGATGTGGGCGAAATGCTAGGAATTCGAGCATGATCACTGCCATTCCAATTTCAAAGTCGAGTGAGGCAGACAGCATTGTTATGAACAGTTACTCTAAAATGAGACCAGGATTAATGACAGGAAACTAAAGACTCTATGGGAGGCCATGGCAATCTGGGAAGGTTTTCTGAGTATGTGACTTAATGTTGAGTAGGGTGAATAGGTATTGGTTATTTTATAATGGAAATGATGCCATAGAAAGAGGGATAATCTGTAAGGGATGGGAAGAAATAGAAAGGTTGTTATAAGGGTCTGAAAATAGAGTAGTATGACTAGAATAAGGACAATCAGTAAAGATGAGACTGGAAAAGTGAAAAAGTGAGTCATATTAGGCGTTCAGACTTTATTGGGTGGGTACCTGGGAAGCCAGGGAGAGGTTTTATGCAGAAAGTTGACATGATCAGATGTGTAGTCTATAGAGAGAATTGTACCTGCAGAGGGCCAATTAAAAAATGGTGTAATAGTTAACATAAAAATCATAGCAATTTCTACAAAAATGTTGTCAGTGGAGATGTAGAAATTTAGGAAGGAGTTTTAACAGGATTTGGTGATTTCTAAGTAGAAGGCAATGCCCCTAATTGAGGTAGAATATATTTAAGGAAAAGAAGTGAGCTTGAAAGGTGATGATACTGAGTTCCACTGTGAACAAGCTGAAGTTGGAACGGCTTTGGTATAGTCAGGTGGAGATTTCAAAATGAAAGTTGATGGTATGGGACAGGAACTCAGGAAAGCATGGTGTACCACATTGAGGAATGTGGAGTCATGAGCATGAGCTTGGTCTTTGAAGCCTTGGGAATAGATGAGATACTCTAAAGAGAGTGAGTAGGTAGAAGAGAGAAGAGGAGGGTTAAGACAGATTCCAAAGTAATGCCAACATACAGAGAAGTAGGAGGGCCACTCTTGCATTTCTCTGTCCCTGAGGTTTCAAAAGTTCTTAAGCAAAATAGCATGTGACCACATTCTGATAAGATGAGGTGTCTGATATTATGTGCAGGGTTACAGTGTCCAGTGATAACTATTGATAATTTTAAAACAAGTCTCCAGCTCATGAAAAACATCTCGTGAGGCCCAATGATACAAAGAGGACTCATAGTCTGATTATCTCACTCATGTTTTTGCAGTTCCTTGCTTTTCCTTCCCTTCCTTGGTAATGTTCTATCCAGGACATGCTGCCCTGGCAACATGCCTGACACGAGCAGCTTGAAGGCTGCTCTCACTTTCTTCTTAGATAATATTCTCACTCATATTATAGAAGAAGGAAGTTTTATGATAGGGATAGTTGGAAAATAAAGTATCTGCTTACCCTAGCCATGAACTATAATTAGAAAGGCCAGAAATACCTAAGTAGTCATTCAAGACTCACTTTTCTCAAATATCATATAAAAATTATGGAATTCAAAGGTCCTGATAAAAATTTTAAATATACACAACCTTGAAAAAAAATACTCTTTATTTTTTATTTTTTTCTGTTTTTCTAGTCTGGATAACAGCCACGTACACATACTGTCTATTATAATAGGCAAATCTTAGTATGGTGGCATATTAAATCTGAGAGGACCTTAAAGAAAGCTTTGAGCCCAACTTCTCTCCTGTGGCCCGTTAGCCACTTTTTAGAGGAGGAATATCATTGTCAGGATGATTTTCATGTTGCATATATTTAAAAAATAGCATTTACATTTAATTGATCACATCATAGAAAACCCATTGATCACTCTAGTTAAGATCTCTTGCTCCTGGGATTATCTATCTGGATTTGAATACAGTTCCACACAAGCCACTGACCTGGGGCATACTACTTAACCTCTCTGCTCTTTAATTTCTACATAAATAATATCAATTAATTATAGCACCTACTTATAGAGGTTGGTAAAAATTCTCCATGGGTTTCTTGTGTTTCTGCCCATGCAGGGACACTGACTACCTTTGTTTCAGACTGTTTCTCTCTCTCTCTCTCTCTCCATATATATATATATATATAATATATATATAATATATATTGTATATTACAATTGTGTATTATATATATACACATTGTGTGTATATATATATATATATATATATATATATATATATATATATATATATATAAAGATACAGTGTTTTCCTCCAGAATGAAGGGAAGGTGTGCTTACTGTCCAGCACAATAAAGACAACATATGAAGCACATGTGAGGTGGGCTTATTGCCTTTTATAAGATACTGAGTTCCTTAATCTCAGGATTCCTCTCCTATTACATGGCACACTGCATATGCATTAGCTGACCCTCAGAGAATTAGCCCAAATGCTAAAATGATATTCAACTTTTTACTATATCTACTTTGCTCTCTGAAAATCCACTTCTGCTTTTTGTTAAAGGTTCAAAGTAAATTTCTAAATTTTATATTTGACAGAATCTCTGTAAATAATGACTCCTTAGTACTACTTGTTGGATTTTGAAATATTTACTTAAGATATTTTTGAAAAGTCATGATTTAAGATTTAGTATCTGCATCACCTCAATAACAAAAACAACTAATGTCAATCAAATTCTTGCTAAATAGCTGATCCATGCCCAGCGTTTTATGTGTTTTCCTTTAGTGAGTCCTCACAACAATTCTGTGACATAGATATTATTAGTGACTTTGTTTTACAATGAGAAAATGAGATATAGAGAAGTTAAGTAGCTCACCCAAGTTTTCATAGCTAGTAGGAACTAATGAATCACAGGGAACCAAATCCTAAGGACTAGAGTCTTACTCTATCTTAACTATGTGCCATAATCTCACAAGTAAATGACAATGGTTAGAAGCAAGGCTAAAATTAAGAAACTAGATTTTCCAACAAACAATAAAACGTAAGTATTTATTATATGCCAATAATTGCAAATCATAGATCTGTCCAACCCCTTCAATAAGCTACTTACCAACAGTGTAGCTCTAATTTTATGCTCTTGGATAAAAGGGAAATTCTTGAAGAAATGTAACTATCTCATTCAATCTTAAAAGAAATAAAACTCCATAAATCAGTCCAGCTTCTTCCTAAAACCCTCAAAGATTTATACTTTTATTGTAAATACAAATATTATGTGAAGACAATAAACTTACACATTCTTTATTTCCCTTGCTCTCTCTCTGCTTCAGAACTCACACATCCAAGCATCACATTCTCATTTGTGAGGTTAGCATCAACTTGTAGTATGACTATTGTTCGAGTTGTTTTAGTCAGCTTTTTTGCTGCTGTGACCAAATGATCTGACCAGCACAATTATAGAGGAGGAAAAGTTTATTTTAGGGCTCACGGTTTTAGAGGTCTTAGTCCATAGAAGGCTGGCTTCATTCCCCAGGGCTGGAGTTGAGGTAGAACATCATGGTGGAAGAGTGTGGCAGAGGGAAGCAGCTTGCATCATCAGGAAGCAGTCTCCACTCTCCAGATACAAAATATATACCCCAAAGCCACGCCCCAATTCCAATCTCCTCTAGCCACACCCTATCACTTCAGTTAATCCCATCAGGGATTAACTCACTGATTGGGTTAAGACTCTTACAGCCCAATCATTTCTCCTCTGAACCTTCCTGCATTGTCTCACACTTGAGCTTTTGGGGGACACCTCACATCCAAACCATAACAAGTTACAAAATTTCTTTAAAAATTTCACAGTTTTTCTCCATCGCTGTCCATCCCTTTTGCTATTTCTCTTTCTGGTTCACTTATTTCATCAACTCTAAAAACAATGGCGCCTTTTTCCCTAGGAGTCATCCATGTTATTCCCAGAGTTCTGTTTTCTATCTTTAAGTCTGTCAAACATAGTAGTTCCACTTAAAAAAAAAAAAAAAAAAAAAAAAAAAAGTTTCACCTGTTCTTTTTCTTTTCTTTGGCTCACTCCACACTTTTGAAAATCAGAGTGACCTTATTCCTTCCTGATCAGCACTTGCTCTATGAGTACCTGAGGCAAAGGGAAATAACAAGAACAGGCAAGGGGCTGAGCGATCAGGGTGCAGTGACAAATCTGTTTGCAGCCACCTACCTTGTGAAATTTTAGGATTTAAAAACTTTACAGATCTTTTGAATGTTGATTTTCCAGGGTTCTTAGTCATTATCAGTTTAGGTGGACAGGGTCCTTGTTTTAGTTGACTGTGGTCAATACACTGTAATCGTGAACGGTTATCATTAGAGAACTGTTTACCAACTTGAGACCTGAGGACAAAAATACTTCATTGTGCAGGGAAGAAACAGGAGGAAGGGGACTGCATGTCAGAGGTGAGATCTCTGCAATAACAGAACGCAGGAGGACACTGTGCTAGAGAGATCTAGAATTTGCAGTGTGTGGGAATTTGTCCTCCTATGTGTCCATCAATGGGACTAGCATAGAGAGGATGATAGAAATAAGATGTAGACTCTGCCTTTAAGGCTCTTACAGTCCAGTGAGAAAAATTAAGCCCACATGACCTACGTAGAACACTATATAATTATCATACCATATGTGTCATAGAGAAACCTATTAAGAGCTTATAGAAGGGAGACAAATACCTCATGATTAGTGACAGAATGTTCTAGAAACAGCAATAAGGAATTAGAGAGAAGAATGAAGAGTGCTCAAAGAAGAGAAGTTCAATGTATCAACAGCATACTCCGTTGATGGAGGGATTGCATGGAAGCAGTTACCAAAAGATTAGACAAGAATGTTTTTCAGCTCAGTGTGGCTTTAAGCTGGGAACATCTTAGAAGGGAGACTTGGATTCCATGTGTGGCCATGATTCATACAAAACTCTGTGATTCATTTTCTATATTTATAAAAACAAATTAAATGGAATTTGTCTGTTGCCTTCCTGATTCATGTGTTTGGCTCCATTAGTTTATAGCAGGCATTACCTAAAAGCATCTCTTACATGTCAATTTGGGCATGATTTAAGGACTGAATTAATAGAACCCCATAAACCCTTCTCTTGTCCTGTGGATAATTATAATAGAACATGTTAACCCAAGGAAACTGATAATGGGACTGTCATTAGTACACTCTTTGTAAGAGGAAGGAACTAGCGTAGACTATGCCAAATACTGTTTTTTCAACTACTTCATCCTTGCTCCTCACCCTTTACTTCTCAAAGTATTTATCCCCTCAAACTTTCTAAGTGAATCCTAAGAGGTGGTAGAAGAATGTCACTTAGGGATATGGGGATCCTGAATTTGGACCTTATGAATCCTGAAAGCAGAGTGCTTTAAGGAGGGAAGACAACTTGACTCTTGGAAACATTGCACAAATAACTTCCAATGGCATTTATGCCACAACATGACTAGAGTTTTCAAAGTGAAATAGCTCCACTGGTTAGAAGGAGGATTTTAAAAGAATAAGAACAAAAGAATTTAGGAACTGTAGGCCCATTTCTAATACCTAAGACAGCTTTATTTCTCCTTCAGGGAAATTGTTGTTAATATATATATTTTTTTTTTTTTTTTTTTTTTTGCTTGAAATTATAGAGTGAATTACAAGAACCAGGAACAGTCACTCTAAATTTTGACTTGTGGTTTTGGTTCTTAATGTAGAATTTGGGGTAACCCCTGGATGCAGGGGAATGCTATAGTGACGTCTATAACAAGAACAACTACAATTTCTTAACTTTAAAGGCAAATGAGGCATGAGGCTGTTACTTGCTGTATTTGTTATCTGGGTTTTTTCCCCAGTGAATACAGATGCTGAACAAGAATGTCTTTATTGTGAAAGCTTTGGTATTTTTAATATAATTGACTAGGACTTGGAATTCTACAAAAACAAATACCCTTTCACCAGTTCTTGCTTTGAATATGTGTATTCATTTAATGTTTACTTGGAGAATTTAGGGTCATTCCCACTATTGTTCTTTAGGATAATTCTGCAGAAAATGATTGTTGTATAAAGCATAAAAACTAATATTCTGTTTGCTTTATGACTATTTTTGTGAATACTTATATTTTATGAATGCACAAACCTGTTGAAATGTATTTTTTTTCCATTTTATTTCCTTAAGTAGAATATCCTGTTTTGAAAAAAATAGGACTAAAAAGATTAATGTATCAAAGAAGAAGAACTTCTGTATGAAGTGTGAGAAGAGATTCAGTGGATATTTTCTCTAGACATTAAGGAGAAGATGTGCTAGACAGTTCCTGGAACGTGGACAGAGCTTTGATGTATTGTTTTGGTTGATTGATATACCAAGGAAATGGTTGCCCTTCAGTCAGAAGTGAACGTAGGATGTGAAAAGTAAATAAAGTCTTAAAGGGCAGCTTGTGCTGTAGCATTTTAAATTCTTTCCTTGTCATCGTCCCTCCTCCCCCAAACTTATTTTATAAAGGTCTACAGTAATAATGAAGCCTCAAACAATAAGGCATCTGAGCAGAGGAAAAGAGAAAAGAAAGATGGGATCTGAATGGGGGTGGGACTCAAATTGGGGGAAAAAGGTGTTCTTTTGGCGAAAATGTTATAAACTTAGATTTGAGACATCTGTGGGACTTAAAAAAAAAGATATAAGAAAAATCAATGACTAAGAATTTAGTTTGGTAATGGAGCACTTGCCTAGCATGCTTGAGGCACTGCGTTCAATCCCCAGCATCACACACACACACACACACACACACATACACACACACATACACATATACACACTGGCTTCTGCAACATCAGTCCTGCATTCCCAGCTCATAACAGGAAGAGGGTCTTGCGGGTGTCTGCTTACCACACACTTACCTTGCAGTAGTTGAAACTCAGAAGAGGTAAAGCGATGACTGTCTCCTGATACTATGTAACTTCTCTTTGATCATTTTGTTAATTCAGTTCTCTGCTAAGGTAGTATGAGGGAGTGTCATTTGTATGGTGAGGTTAGCTGTTCTAATAAAAATAGGAATTGTTAATTATTATTATAAACTACCAATAAAGACTAATTCCTTTGGACAGAGCTGTTTTTTTTTTTTAAACCAGATTCTAATGCCAGCCTCATAACTAATGGAATATCTGAAATATTCGTTAACAGCCTCTGAGTGTTTCAGTTTCCTCTTTTAATAAACAAACTAATCTCTACTGATGTCCTATTGTTAAGATTCAACGAGACCAAATGTACACAACACTTTGAGAGGAATAAGGCATGAGATTTATATCTGAAATCCTACAATTCATTTTATTCTTAACCTGGAAAGAGCCATAGTAGACAAGATTGCTATGTAAATTCTGAAGCATATGCAATCAGGACAGCAAAGTTTTGGACCTCAAGGGTGTATTTATTTGTAGGTGGTTGGCAGGGTGGGGAAAGGGTGCAGGAAACGGCAAAAAAAAAAAATGTAAAGCAGAATGACAGTGAGGAAGAACAAAGAGCGCCTTCTTAAGTGATTCTCTTCAATGTCGTCTAGGATTGTGCTTCTGTTTTCTACATTGAAATGAAATGGATAGTTAAGGTCACCTGTCTTCCTTATAGTTACTGGTCTCTTCTGACTTATTTGCTTACAAACACCTTAAGGACAGAAGCCATAAGACAGGTCGCTGAGGTTTTCACACACAGCCAATGGACATTAGGTGACTGAATTCTATCTGTTGATTTTGTCCACAAATCTATGGAGATAGAACTCTTTTCACATGTTATTAATGACACGAAGAGTAGCAGATAATAAAAGGGAACTAAATCAGAAGGGTATGACTTCCATTTCCAAAGAAGTGCTTTCAAAGGCAAAATTTTAATAACTGCTAAGAATTCATCCTTTATATCTGGCCATTGTCCAAGTTTCTGTGCATTTTTTCTTAATTAGGGCCCACTATCAGTTACAAAATATGTGTTCCTCAACAACAGAGCCTAGGTTTCATCATCTTTCGGACAAAGAATGCCAGTTCTCTTTCAAATGGTGTTTTGAAATACAGCCTGTGATGAAATTATGGATGTAAAATTGTATCTTCTAGAGAACTGTTGAAAGAAAAGCAGCTGCTTTGTCTAGAATTCAGTGTCATTATATTTATGGTATACTTTTGAGACCCACTAATTCACAAAAGAAAAAGCATGCCAGAAGGCAAATTTGATGGTTTAAATTCTCATGCACAACGTGTTCCAAGGATTGTAATTAATTGAAAGATAATGAACGGCTGTGCACAGATTTGTTTAACTTCTTCACAGAGGATGTGAAGTGATTTTGAATTACATTTTCAAGCTCTAAAAGAAGAAAGTGTACTGTGCTTTAGACTGAAAGCCACAGGGTGATTTGGGAGATTAGGAGGTATGGATGGGTGTCACAAAAGCATTCCAATAGTGTCTCCACTGGTTGTATAAGCAAGATCTGAATAAGCAAAATCCCTTCCCACACTGGAAAACGCACACTTGCTGATGGCATTCCATTTTCTGAGGCCGACTTAACTAGTAGGTTGGTTTATTATTGTCTGGAATTTGAGGCCAGTGAAAAACTTGCCTGTTTGGCCCCTTTAAAGATATCAAAAACTAAACTTGTCTTTAAGTCAATTATTTTTTGGTAGGTTTGACAACTACCAAAATTGTGGGAAAACCTTAAAATATGGACACTTGTGGAGAAATCTTAAGAAAAAAATGCAGCTGTGGTTAAAATCCAGGAAGAACTGTGAACTTCAGGACCCAGGTTCCTTCATACTACCTGTTGTTACTTACCTCTGAAGGTTTTTAAGGGTTAGGTTAGGTGAAATTTGTGGTTTTGTCCTTCTGTTATCATTATTGGCCCTTGTCTCTGGAGCTATAGCTACTAAAATAACATGGGTTGTGTTATTAATGACAGTGTAGAGTTTCCTTTGAAGATGTTTGACATTGGAGAGAAACTGAGGCTGAATTTTCCTATATGAGACAAGATGGAGGTAGGGAGAAAGTTGGTCGCAGTGAAAACATTGTTAAAGAAGACAAGTAGAAGAGATCAACTTGAATTTGAGAAATATCCCTGGGTATAGGCCTTCCAAAGCCTGAAACTATGTCCCATGCCGGGAGTTGAGGAGATCTACATAGCTACTGATAGGGGGTGAACACTGTTGTGGTGGTGTCTTGATCTCACAGCTAGGCCTTTTATGTGACAGAATTTCATAATTCCAAACATATTTTCCTGAAGAAAATTACCACTGATACATATGTATTGCCTGGCAAGATGAAATTACTGAATTATTGAATGACTAAGTATTCCAGGAAATAGAAAGGGAGGGAACCCTTCCAAACTCTTTCTATGAAGCTAGTATCACTCTGATACCAAAACCAGACAAAGATGCATCAAGGAAAGAAATCTTTAAACCAATATCGCTGATGAACATAGATGCAAAAATCCTTAACAAAATTCTGGCAAACTGCATACAAAAGCATATTAGAAAGATAGTGCACCATGATCAAGTGGGTTTTATCCCAGGGATGCAAGATTGGTTCATCATCTGGAAATAAATAAATGTAATTCATCACATCAATAGACTTAAAGTTAAGAATCATATGATTTTTTCAATAGATTCTGAGAAAGCATTTGATAAAATACAGCACCCCTACATGCTTAAAACACTAGAAAAAATAGGGATAGTAGGAACATACCTCAACATTGCAAAGACTATCTATGCTAAGCCCATGGCCAATATCATTCTTAATGGAGAAAAACTGAAACATTACCTCTAAAAACTGCAACAAGACAGGGATGCCCTCTTTCACCACTTCTATTCATCATTGTCCTTGAAACACTAGCCAGAGCAATTAAGAGAACAAAGAAAATAAAGGGACACAAATAGGAAAAGAACTCAAGCTATCACTATTTGCCAATGACATGATTCTGTATTTAGAGGATCCAAAAAACTCCCCACCAGAAAACTTCTAGAACTAATAAATAAATTCAGCAAAGTAGCAGGATATAAAATCAACATGCATAAATCTAATGCATTTCTATTCATAATTGATGAATCCTCTGAAAGAGAAATTAGGAAAACCACTCCATTCACAATAGCCTCAAAAAAAAAAAAAAAAAAAAAAAAAAAAACACCTTGGGAATCAATCTAACAAAAGAGATGAAAGACCTCTACAATGAAAACTACAGAACATTAAAGAAAGAAATTAATGAAAACCTTAGAAGATGGAAAGATCTCCCATGTTCTTGGATAGGCAGAATTAATATTGTCAAAATGGCCATTCTACCAAAGGTGCTATACAGATTCAATGCAATTCCAATTAAATCCCAATGACATTCCTCATAGAAATAGAGAAAGAAGATAATCATTCTTAATGAATAATTCATGTGAACTTGGAAAAAATGTGTACTCTACAGTTGTTTGGTGGAGTGTTCTATAGATATTAATTAGGTCAAGTTGGTCAATGTGAAATTTCTCTTTGCCCTAATAATTCCTATGAGAAAAGTGTTGAATTCTCCAACCACAATTGTGGATTCATCTTTTATTTCTATCAATTTTTGCTTTATGTATTCTTTAAATTCTGTTGTATGATATATACTTATGAAGGATTATAATGTCTTCTTTGAGAATTGACTCCTTTATAATTAGGTAATGTACCTCTTTATCCTTGGTAAATTTTACCATTTTGCAATCTACTTCATCAGTTATTAATACAGCTACTCCAATTTTCTTTTAATTAGTGATGCAATGATAGTTCTATGTCATATATCTAAAATGGGTTTCTTGTAGATAGCATATAGTTGAATATTGCTTTTTCATCCAATTTTGCAATATGTATCTTAGGTTTATACTGTTTACATTTAATATGATTATTTTATAGTTTTATCTACAGCTATCATCTTGCTATTTTCTAATATTCCTTCTCTTCTTTGTTTCTTTTATCCTTTTCGTTTGTTTTTGCTTTCTTTTGGATTCACTAAGTAGCTTTTTAGTTCTACTTTATTTCTAATATGGACTTATTAGTTATGCCTCTCTATAAAATAGGTTAGTGGTTTCTTCAAATTTTTAAATATATCTGCTTAATGTAGGACATATGTTAAAATTATATTATACTATTTCATTTGTAGTGTAAATTATTTACAATAGTAAATACTCAATCCGTTCCTCTCATCTTTGGTGTATTTGTCATATATTTTACCTTCACATTGTGATAAATCCATGATACATTACTACTGTTCTTTCTTTAGTCAGTTATCTTTTAGATCAATTAAAATAAGAAAAATTAATTTTATATTGCCTTGATTTATCTTATTTCCAGTGTGTTTTAGTTAGCTTTTGTATTGCTGTGAACAACCTAGATAAGGAAAAGTTTATTTGGGGCTCAGAGACAACTGACTCTATTGCTTGACCCAAGGTGAGGCAGAACATCATGGGGGAAGGACTTAGCAGAGGAAAGCTGATCAGTTCATGGTGGGGTCCAGGAAGTAGAGAAAGAAGGAGGAAGGTAACACAGAAGATGCACCCTTCCAGGGCACATACCAGTGACTTACCTACTTACAGTTCTCACCTAGTCAGTCCAAAACTAGGATGGAAAAATTGGGAAATAGCCCTCATCATCTAATCATTTCACCTCCAAATATTCCTGTATTAACAAGAACTCTGGGTGACATCTTCTATCCAAACCCATAATACAGTGCTCTTCATTGTCTTATGTAAATTCATATTTATAACTGGTCTCATATTCCTTTTAAGGAAATCACTGAATTCTGAATATATTTTGAATGTAGAACAATGAGATTTCCGATATATTAAATGGAGTCATTAAGAGGAAGCAAAGTCAAAGATGACTTTATGGCAGAGACACAGGTTTATACTAAAGATGCTGATAAATCATAATGACCCACAGTAAATGATTAAAAAGTAATGAATTAATTTAGAAAGGAAAAGGTCCTGTGTAAAAACAAATCCAGCTGTAAAAGAATACAACTTAGTACAACAAATATATTTTGTAATTTAGATATCTCCCATAGAGTTTTCTGCCCCTCAAAGTTCAAACTTTAATGACCTATCAAAGGCTAAGACCTTTTCATGCCAATTGCCAAGGAGGTGAAGATGAGGAACTGATTCTATGTATGTGACTCTGACTTCTACATGTCTACCTCCTTCCTTCCTTCCTTCCTTCCTTCCTCCCTCCCTCCCTCCCTCCCTCCCTCCCTCCCTTCCTTCCTTCCTTCCTTCCTTCCTTCCTTCCTTCCTTCCTTCCTTCCTTCCTTCCTTTCTTCCTTCCACGTCAACCTGAATGCAAGACTGTTCCTCACTGGCTCCAACAGGAAATCTCCTTCCCTCTCCCCACATATTTACTATACTTCCTCAACTCCTTCCTTCTCTCCTATGGTCTTTGTTCCTGTGCCATGAAATTGCTTCCTGTGGATTCCAAATTCTTCACCTTATTTTAGACAGAATACACTCAGCATTATATACACAATTCCTTTCAGAGGTTATTAGTATAAAAGAGGTTTCAGTTTCTGTCCATCTTAGAGGTTTGGCTTTATAAATGTACCCTATTGTCACTGGTAAATTTTCTCTACATTTGCATGCAGGGAGCATATAAAAAGTACTCTTGAAAGCAGTATATGTGAAAGAGCAAGAT
This sequence comes from Sciurus carolinensis, assembly GCF_902686445.1. Lineage (NCBI taxonomy): Eukaryota > Metazoa > Chordata > Mammalia > Rodentia > Sciuridae > Sciurus > Sciurus carolinensis. The sequence goes on from NC_062215.1 coordinate 130,175,675, forward strand.
AGACAAGGCAGGACAGAGTTAGAAACAGAAAGAGACATGGTTGATTGAAACAATAGCCTCAATCAATGCCATAGACATCTCTCAAGCCTGAGGTAGTCCTACAAAGACACCCCATACAGAGGAATGTACCTCACATTAATCAATCTTTGTATAGGGGTTACCCCCAGGAATTGGGGCATAGATTTGGAAAAGGCAACCTCCTTTAGTTGAGAGTAGTTATCAGATTGAGGGAGCTGTGAGACAATATGCCAGGCATTTGGAGCATGGTTTGATTATGAAGGGGAACCTGGGTGGTATCCAAGTGTATCTACCTCATTCCACCTTTGTGCCACCCAATTCCACTTACCTCTTTTAGTATATTCTCTCCACAAGGGAACTACCACTCTAGGATTGTAAGAGGTCTCCTGTTCTGGGAAAGCTTTAAAAGGAAGTCAGTAGGACAAACTACAGCATTATCCCCTTCCCTGTCTGTGCTCCTCTTCACACCACTCTTACTCCAAAGCCATTCTCCAGGATGCACCTGGTATTTATTGTCCTCCTCATCTATTAGATTCCCCTCTCCCTTGATTACCCATTTTGATTGCTTACCTGATAAGATGATCTAGACCATCATTCCACCATCAGTCTCTAGCTGGCATGACTTTCTGAGGATGTGTCCATTTATCATCAAAATTGGTCAGGGAAATACCAAGAGCCCTCCTCCCCATTTCCAGCAGATCACAGGGGTACCAAGTATATTTTTCCTTGGTACTATTATGTGACAGTATCCCAATCTCCTCCTGATGATCAGAGCCAATAACTCCTGCCAGGACAGTAGATCCTATTTTGGCCTACTGGATCCCTGACACAAAGAATCTAACCATGGCAGCTAGAGCTGAAATTTAATAGGATTTTTATGGAAGCATCCTCTCTCTGGGAACCATGATCATTAGACCTGCAGAACCTAGAGTTGTAATGGTAGGAAAGACAACTTTCCAAAATGGGTCACTCCTTGAAACCCATTGTTCCCAGATCCCATATTATCCATACTGGGCAACATAGCATCATATAATGATTGATGACTTAGAGAGGGCTCTTCATCTTGGAGGATGATTTCTTATTCTCAAAGGGTATGATTTCCAAGTTGTCACATCATGCATACCTTCAAAAAGTCATTCCATCACTCTATCAGGCAGAAAACTTTTGGGTGACAAGATATACCACAGGACCAATAAATTTCATGGTCAGGTCCCTATTGGCACACCTCATTTGCTGTTGGTACATACTCACTGCTTATGTACCTGAAAGTTCCTAGGTTGAAATCTAGTCCCCAATGAGATATTTGAAGAGGGGGTCTTTGGATGGTTATTAAGACAAGAAGGCAGAACACTCATAAATGGGATCAGTACCTTTATGAGAGACTCAGAGACTTCCTTCACTTCTTCAGCCATGTTAGGATACAGAAGGCATCTTCTTCCTCTCTTACCATAACTCTGGACTCCATTTGCCTGTGAAATATTCTTCTCCTGTTCCACTTTGAAAGAACCTATCAGAAACTGTTATGAGAAAATGCTCTTTCATTAACAGCCTTCCTGTTATTATTTCAACCTGGAATCCTCACCCCCACCCCATACCATTCTAATCCTCCATGAAATACTTAATTACTTTTTATGATCCAACTCAAATTCCTTTAGGAAGTAAGTGTGAACTTAAGTAAATAAACAAATCCAATCTTCATAGAGCAATTAGGGTCAAGAATAGATCTTTCCTCCTCTGAACATACAAACTCCTTAATGGCAGATCCCACTTATTACTACTGGTCTTTCTATTTGGGGCACAAAGCACAGAGTAGGTACAAAGTTTTGATGAGGGAAGGTTCTTATCACCTTGTACTTGAGTGAGGCATAGCCTTGTTTATATTTTGGAGTCATTTATCTTTTCTGTAAGTTAACATCTCCTTGAAAACTAGATGATAATTTTTTTTTCTCAGCATCTAGCAAAGTGTGTTAACATTAGGTTAGTGCCAAAGTATTGAATTTGTTGAGGAGATTTCTGCTTATTCTGGACACATGAGGAGGGAGCTGACCTGAGATGTAATTACAGGAGCAGCTTCAGTCAATCCTATGGGAATCTCTGAAGGTGGGGGCCCCTTTCGAGATGTTGAGGCATCTCAACCTTTGTTTCATACATTATGTGCTACGGCATCCAGGAAGGAGGGATGGTTTTGGTAAGGCAGACTCTTACTACAAAGGGCAATTTCTGAAGTAGGATGTAGCTGTGAGACCTCAGCATCCAACATTCTAGTCAACTGGGAGAAATACTGTCTCGGTTCTAAAAGGGGATTTGAGTAGCACACAACAGATTCAAATGCAGCATCCTGAAAGGGAAATATACAGCCAATTGTTCATGTTCCATAAAAGTCCTCTTCCTGGGTATTGGTACAAAGACCACAGGGTAGTACCTCAACCTCCAAATCTGAGCCCACATAACTCCTTTTTCTCCTTGAGGATTTGGATTGGTCTCTGAGAGTTCCCCCCAACCCCTGGTTCTGCCCTGTCACTTGGATACTGAACATTTTTCTCACCATTATCTATGTAGGGCTAGTTACCCATGCCAGTACTGCCACTGCCCCAGCCTACTTAGGCAGGCTTTCTGTCTTAGTACATTTCATGTTGCTATTAAAACAATGCCTGGGACTAGTTACTTTAAAAGGGAAAGAGGTTTGGTTTTGCTCATGGTTTTGGAGGCTGTAAAATCTAAGCTTGGGTGGCTACATTGAGTGATGGCCTCTTGCATCATAATATGATGGATGGCATCAAATGGTGAAGGTTTGTGTAAGAACACAGAGACCAATAATGTGAGGTGACCTTGTCTTATGACAACCTATGCTCAAGGCAACTAATCCCGTTCCATAAGACTGAGTCTATTTCAAAGAGATGAGCGTTAATCCCTTCCACTTGTGGTATCCCTGTGACCTCACTGCATACCACTAGGCCCTACTTTCCAATTCCACCAACTCTCAATACCAGGACAGGGGACCAAGTATCCAGTATGTAAACCTTTGGAGGACAAACCATATTCAAACCATGGCAGTCTCTCTACATCAGTAGACATCTCTTGTGATATGTGGGTTTCAGGTATGGGGGCTATACAGTTGTCCCTAGCTTGAGGATCATAGCATGAGAGAATATGGGGCTTGGAAAAATTAAATTCTCACCAGTGGTGTGGTCATCTTTCCCACTCTCTGAACTAAGGCTCGCTTCTGGGTTAATGACTCCTATACACAGGGAAGGAACATCAATTTCTGTTCTTTTTAGCTCCTCCCTGTGTCTGTCTCCTACAAAAAGAAAGAACCAGATTATCTATGGGGGAATTTTGCTTGCTGAAATGACTGGTCTCCTTGGGTTTCCTTATTTTCTGATCTTAATTCCTTAATGGTTAAGGAAAGAATCTCAAGGCAAGTGTCATTTACTTAAAAAAACAAAACAAAACAAAAAAAAAAAAAAACAAAACAAAAACCCATAACTAAACTATAACTAAATTTGAAAAGAGGGGAAGGCAATTACTTTTATTTTACGTGGAAACCCTAACCTTTTCTTGAATGTGCAGCATACGAGTGGGTACCTCTTAGTTAAAGGTAGTTTTCATGTGGATAGTCAAAATGATTCTGTGATCAGCTCTCATAAACTAAAAGAAAATTAGTGGACACAGTCTTGCACTAGGGCTCCCCACTCTTTCTGGATCTCAAGGTGAAAATGGAGGTTGAAAACCACTCCCTGGGACATAACCTGCAAGGAAGTCGATTTGCTGGGCAGGCTGTTAATCCAGCATTATCAAATTTCCCAAGACCCTCTAAACCTCTGGTTCGACTCTGCCATTCCATTTAGTTCTATAAAGAAAACATTCTTCCCTTTCTTTCTTTCTTTCTTTCTTTCTTTCTTTCTTTCTTTCTTTCTTTCTTTCTTTCTTTCTCTTTTTTTCTTGAATAAAGCTTTGCTAACAAGGAGAACTTAGATCTCCCATGAGTTCTCAAGTTTCCCCAATAATGCCTTACTGTAAACTGCTCTTGCAATAACATGCTTTACTTGAACTTGATTTTCCAAACTATTCAATAGCACCTTGTCATGTGGCTTATTGCATAAGACTCCAGTATTAACACATTTCCAGAGAACTTTTCTCCTTCCTGTTGGTACATGGTGGGCAAGTGAATATACGAGTTCCAGCAGTTCTCCATGGTATCAAGTATACTTTCAACTCTCTGTAGGGTTTCATCACAGAAGGGAAGCCCTGGCAGGACTGAGAGCATGTGTACCTCCTAATGCCAAGTCCAGTAAACTTCAAATTTCCTAGACATCCCTACCTCTGAAAACTGCCCCCACTGTATCATGAACTGCTCCCATCAAATTCCAAAATCTTTCTGACTATTCCCTAAGCCAGATTCAATGAGGATGTTTTTTCAAAACAGAAGGTTCTATTTTAGAGTCTACAGAGGTGAACTTCTTAAACAAACAAAACAAAACTCTTCATCCATAACTTAGGATATTGTAAGATCATAGCATAGTATGATACATTTTTTGCTTAAAATATTCAAAATAGTTTTTGCCTGAACAGTGTGTCCTTATACAAAAACTTCACAGTTGATCTCAAAGATCTCTACCTGGGGTTCCTTATGAGGCTGCTATGGAATATTTAAGATTCACAAAAGAATATTATTTAAAATAGATGCTTTCTGATGCACATCCTGAAAATTCATAGAAGGCTTTTTGAAAGACACTATGGGAAATCACCTTAAATCTAATATCTTAAGAAAGACTTTACACTCATAAACTCAACTTTATATTTATCTTGAGAGCAAGTTTTTCTGGATTTACTCTTGCTCCAAGATTCTTTCTTACTTCTGAGAGACTTCTCCTGAAATAGACTAGATATAGAAAATAATTTTATTTCTAAACCCTGCAAATCTTGCCCTATTTTCATTTATGTTTATCCTGCCTGAAAATTGAATAATCTCTCCCTTAGCTTACATCCTTCCATCTTTATTTTATGCTGTACAGCTAAAAGAAATTGGTCATACTTTCAACATTCAGCCTAGAAATATCCTTAGCTAGCCAGATCAATTAGGACATCTCTGTTTTCTACAGGTGAAGATTTCCTAACCTTTCCATCATACACAACCAAGGTCTCTTATCTTCTAGCCTCCAGCTCATTTTACTTTCCTTTAAGTCTACAATGATAGCCTCTTTGAGGCTCATTGGTCCTGGAAATACCCTAATTCCAGATAATGCAATTCTGTTACTCTTTCTACATAGTAAATCTACTCAAAACCCTCTCATATAAAGCAACATTCATTTTGTTTTGCTCATAATTTTTATCAATAGTTTGGGGAAGAGCTCTGTAGGGTAGATCTTACTAGCAGCCTTTCTTGCAGTTGTAACCAAATGTTGGCCAGGGCTACTATCATCTGAAGGCTCAATAGGGCTCATTGTCCAAAACTCCCTCTCATGGCTAATGCTCTCATTAACTGTCAGTGGGCACTCAGTTAAGCAGGTGACCAGTGTCTACATATGGCTTAGCTTCCTCACATTACTGCAGTTTTTTGGAATTGGACCTCATGGCAACTCAGGACCTCAAGTGAAGAATTCTCATGATCAAGGTGGAAACTGCATTGACTTTTATGATCTAGGCTTGGAAGTCACATATATCATTTGTCTTGTACTCTATTAGTTTTCATAGTTACAAATCATCCCAGATACAAAGTTGAGGAATATATACCCACTTCTTAATGGGAGGAATATCTAAGAATTTTGTAGCCATTTAAGAAAACAAGGAACCTTGCTAACTTGCACCAAACACAAACTAGTGAAGCATTGTGTTGGGAGCTTTGAGGAGAGAAAAGACTGCTGTTGACTTACCATTGTCTGCCTTGAATGATATAAGCCTCTGTCTGCCTAAAAACAAAGGGTTTGGTTCTTTTCTTGGTACTTTTTCATTTCTAATTATCCTAGGCCCAAAGGAGACTCCTACATGGCTAGAACTTTTATTTGTGTTTTTGAAAAACAGTCAGTTTTCTGTACTTCAAAAATAAATGGAGTTATGATGAACTGGTAGAAGCCTCGAGTGATCTGGAAGAACTATGGATTCTTCCCAGGGATGACATTCTCGGGAGCAACTCTGGTCACAAAGATACCTGGCTAAATGTCTTTCTTTGTTCCATATTAGTTTGAGTATAAAAATGTGCTTTGATTTTCTTATGCTGTTGTTTACAGAGAAATTCTTGATGTGAAAGAGAGGAATGATAAGAATACTATATACCAAGTCACAATTCCTAGATTCTTATTCAGGATGAGTTTTAGTAAGTGTACTTTTTATACTCATATGGAGTTATAAACAGGACAAAAGCCTTAGAAACCCTTTGTTATTGCCCCTTAACACTCCCACCTAACAAGTTACTGTGTTTATAAGTGGAAATATCTACTGAAAAATGTCAGGCATCTTGTTTAAATGCTCTGAAACAAAACAATTTCTCTAATGCATGTATAGTGATGCCAAGAAGTTTATCTACCAGTCAAAATCTCATCCTTTAACTACCTTGTTATGGCAGCACAAAGGAACACAATGAGATTTGTTTACAGTGTCAGTCTCCTATCTCTGGACTAAATGGATTAAGTCTAAATTGCACATCATTACATAAGACTGCAAGAAAAAAATGTTTGCCTTTTTTGTACTTAAAGTACTTGATGGTGTTTTTTAAATAGCCAAAAAAAACTAATTGAACTAATGAAAATATATTCAGAGTCATAAGCAGTAAACTTATCAGGCATTCTAATTTGTGTTATTATTTATTTAATACACAAAAGTAGCAGGAATTTTCAAGTAGAAATTCTTTGTTGTTGGACATAGCAGGGGTTGAGGAGAAGCTAAATAATGTGGTATTTGAAAGCATGGATTTTAAAGTTAGGAAGATCTAGTTTTAACCTCTCTGGTGAATAACCATGACTTTAGAAAATTTACATAACCTCTCTGTGGCTCATTTTCCTCATTTGTAATAAGAGATAAAGGCATTACCTTCTTGGGTTGTCAAAAGGGTCAAATGAGATATCATACACAGTTCTTTTATCTATGCTTAATACAAAGTAGATGCACACTTAACAAGCCAGATAAGAGTGAGCATACTTATTCAGTATGTACCCTCTGTGTGGCGGTGGGGAGGGCAGACCGGAAGACAGATACAGAGAAAATGACAATGTTTTGACATAGCATATAGAGAACATTGTTGGAGGAGTAATGTGGATGTGATGGGTATTTGTTAGTGTATTGATGATGAGATTTTGAATTTTGAAGATTCAAAACCAGGATGGAATAGGATCAGAATGATAGGAGGCATATGGGGATAGATGTCACTTTGAGAGAGTCTTTTGTACATAGAACAGAGCAGTCAGAAACTTTTCTCATGTCCTGCTCCCACTTCTTGCCCAATGGTACTTTGGTGCCTCCTCACAAGCACTTCTGTGCATCAATGGGCAGAGGTCTATTCTATGAACAAGGCTCAGCTGTCTACTATATGAAACATCTAGAAAAACACCATGCTGTCACCTGTCACTGCAGCCAACTTAGAGAATTATTTTCATTTTGTTGTGGGAGGAAAGTTCCATATGACATACAAATAAGAAGGGACTTGAGAGCGGGGGAAGGAGTGGAGAAAAGACTCTCAGATGGGCAAGGATGCTCCTCCCTTTTTGAATGAACTGATGAAGTCGTCTTTGTTTTTAGCTCTCACAAGTTAGACTGTTTTGAAGAAAATCATACTACAATATAATGCAATATAATCTTGCCATTACTGATTAAAATAATCATTTCTAGTACTTAAGACATTTCTATAAGTTTTGTTAAAAAACAATAATCAAGGTTAGCCATGAATTAAAGAAATGCAGTATAAGTAGCAAATTTCTAGTTTTTTTAAGGTTTTGACAAAACATCGATTTTTATTTCATATTCATGCTATTGTGTAAAAAGGAACAGTTCTTTTAACACCCTTCACACTACCATTTAAAATATTACTTATGAATCTATGAGCCTTGATAAAATGTTTCCTGTTTTTCATTCCCCAAGGCTAATGTGATCCAATTATTAGCTTTGGATAGGGTTAAACAATAACTTCCCAGGCTTGCCTTCATGAAAAAGTAGAAAACAAATACACCTTGAAGCATTAAGATATCAGGAAGGTTCCCATACTTGGATGTTCCCCTGGAAGGGTACACAGGAATTTTTGAAAAAGTTTTTTACGTGTTTTTTTTTTCTTTGCTTATAGTACTGAATAAGTCCTTTCCTCTCCTAAATGTTAACAATGCCATGCATTTTATATTAAATCCTATGCAATAGTGATTACATTGTGCCAGGTTGTACATTCCAGATGTGGGGGTATACCAATAAACAAAATGGATCAAAATCTCTGATAACTGGAGCTTATAGTCTAAAGGGGCAGGAAGAAAACAAGCAATATAAGTAAGCATAGAATGTGGTGATAAATGATGAAGAGAGGGCTGGGGTTGTGGCTTAGTGGCCGAGCAGTTGCCTGGCATGAGTGACGCCCTGGGTTCGATCCTCAGTGTCATATATAAATAAATAAAATAAAGGTCCATTGACAACTAATAAGTAAATAAATAAATAAATAAAAATAATAAAGAGAAAATAACATAGAAAAGGAACAGGGAATGTCATTGGGGTGGACAGGGGTTCCACCTGTACAGCAGGCTGTCTAGAAAGTATTTTCCAGAAGATGACAGTTAAGGAAAGACATGAGGGAAGTAGAGAAGGTCATTGTGCTTGAAGGACAGCAGGCCAAGTGTCAGAGTAGGGAGAAATAAGCTGTGGTAAGAGAAGGCCAGCCTGCTGTTCTATTGTAAGGACTTAGGCTTCTGTGCCATACATTAAATGATGATACTGGTATGAAAAAGGAATCCATTGTAGGTATGTCTGCACCCTCTCTTTGTAATTTTTCATGTTTCTCTGTTCTGTTTCCTAATGCAGGGAGACTGAACTATATTTTTCTGTTTCTTCCTTTTGACCACCTTCTCTTTCAATCATTCAAATGTTCCCTCTGTTGGAGGGGTGGAGACCATAGCTACCCAGGTGTACTTGCATCAGTAGTTCTCAGGAGTGACCGTAAGCCCATCTGTGTCGGTGCTGGGAACCTACAGAAATGCAGGTTCCTTGGCCTCACTCAGGACATATTCAATCAATATCTCTAGGACTGGGGCTTCAGACCCTGCATGTTTGAAAAGGTTCCCAAGTTACTTTTCTTATAAAGTTTGAAAATTAGAATCTTAAATTACAGCAGTAGCACCCTTCTGATGAGCATCCAAGCAGTTTCTTAAACCCATTTTTTTTCGTTGCTCCAAAATAAATCAACTACTTGATTTGGTTTGCTGTATTTTGACTGCCTATAATCTACTAAATTTTTATTTCTATTTTTGTTCAATGCTTATATATTTTGTGAAGTGTTTCATACTATCCATAAAAATCATTTTGTATATGAGAGTTTTCATCAATTTGTATATGAGATTCAATGTCTTGCCCAAAAATTTACAAATTGCGGAAGGATTATCTATAGCATTTATATATCTTTGCATAATAGCACTGATTTTATTCATATTAATATGCTAATACCTCCATGGTAGATTATTTTTCAACATTTTACTTGAATTAAAAACAAAGGAAGGCTGGGGAGATAGCTGTCGGTAGAGTGCTTGCCTTGCATGCACAAGGCCCTGGGTTCGATCCCCAGCACCGCAAAAAAAAAAAAAAAACAACAAAAAAAAACAAAGGAACGTGGAAGTTACAAATAAATGCTATTTATCATTCTGTTTCTGTACTGTTCAGGATGAACTTGAGGGCTTTCTCAGAGGTGTAATGGGGAATGTTTCTGTGCTTTAGATTGTTGTAGAACTTGAGACGAGGAATTCACGTTTCCCAACAGTTTATATACCACTGCTTCCATATCACATGCAATCTTCTGGAAGACATTAGACTGATGTTTTCCAGAGTATTTCTGTTATAATTTCCAGATTTCTACAATTTTATATAAAAACTTTCCCCTGGTGTTTTTTTTTTTGTTTTTTTTTTTTTTTTTAGATTTCATAGGTTAATTTATCCTGTGCCAGAATGCGCTGTTTCAAGAGATTGGGGCAAATCAGGAGTGTCAGAAAAAGCAACAAGGGAGGTACTATCATGTACCAAGCAGATAAATAGTTGAGTAGCTGAATCCATTTCCTTCTAAGAAGAGGGGATCGTTTGGTCTCTTACTAATAATTATGAATTATTTCCTAGCTGAGAGAGGGTATGGTAGTTTGACTGACAGAACTGCCTAGTGGAATGGACTAAGACCTACGATTAAAGCTTCCTTCTAAGTTGGAGAGGATCAGATGAGGGAGTTTTGATGTCCCAGTTTGGCAGGACTATGTTTACATAGAGAAAGAGAAAAGCATGCATTTCCTCTCAACTATTAGGATTTGCAGCTGCTGTTTAAAAATACATCCAAATGGATGCCAAAAGCCAAAGCAAATAATCCATACATTTTAAGAACATAAGAAGAAAGGCTTGTGAATATTGTAATAATTACACTGCATATAATAAAATGGTTTGTAAGAAAAGGTTTTTGCAGAATTTCTGCTTTTCTATGACTTTAGGTGCATTAACTCAATATATTCAAAGTGAATGTATTTTTTTTTTTCAGGAAGATGAGGAATTTTCCACTTTTCAAAATAATAATGTATTTTCTTTTTTAGTGAAAGGGCTTATAAAAGCTCTAGAAATTAGTTGGATTAGATAGTAAATGAGTAGCAATCTAGTAAAGGAAGAAAAATAATTTTATATGACATATCTCAAAATATTTATTTACATTACTTTAGATTTTTACATAGGAATCATGTAATTTTGAAAAAACTTGAAATTTATTAAATTCCAGAATACTATAATATAGCTTAATTTGGTGTAAAGTTTAAGAAATTTTACATATGTAATCTTGATCAATCATTACAGCACCCCATGATATAAATATTATGACCTTCATTTGACAGATAAGGGAACTGAGAAAATGTTTAATAAATCTGCCTGAGGTCATAGAGCCAGTGAAGAGTCAGTACTAAGGCTAAAGAAACACTTGTAAAATTATGCCAGCCAGTTCTCCCTGTGGAAAGTGTACACAGCTGTCGAAAGTCTAAGTTGAAGGTGCCAGAAGGTCTACCCAAATACATCACCTTCAACAGTTTACAACACTGCTTCAAGTTCCCACCATCAAAGAAAGCACTTGTGCTAAGATACTGCCTCTAGAAGTCTACGGTTTTAAAATATTACCTAAGGAGAATTGTTCATTAGGGATAACAGGACAACACAGACACACTTTAGGTAAATCTAGATGACACAAAATGAGGAAAAAAGAAATGAAAGACCTGTTGGAGGTAATCCATACATAGTATGCATTTTTGTTCAATCCTGGCAAAGTACTGTGGTGGGGGGAGGGTTTTGAAGACAAAATTCATCCAATTTGGCTTTGGTTGGATATGAAAATAATCCATCTTAAGTTATCTTCTCCCTTGAGAGATATAATTAGGCCAGATAGTTAAAACTTTACCATTATAAATGGAAAATTTAAGGGCAAAAATTATCTATGTATAATTTATTCTGTCCTCACAATTGCCTTTTTAAATAAATTCCTCAAAAGAGGTCCCACGTGCAGACCCCTACTGATATATGCAGTTTCAAATATGTATGTGCGAATACAGGGCTCCCTAAGAAAATGGTCCAAAATCATCAGATTCTCCCAAGTATATGTAAATCCCCCCAAACTGTCAAGTTAACATAAAATCAGTCTAGCACAACTGCACTTCTCAGCCATCACCTAAAGTCAGTGCCTGCTGGAGGCAGTCTTTAAAAGCTAAGAGAATATAACATACAACTCTTTGAATTGTGTATCCTAATGAGCATCCAGGGCTAGATTCAAGCTGATATTTTAGAAAATAAAATATGGTACTGAAATGATCAAGACCGGGATGACATCACATCCCCCTGGCTTGCAAAAGTACCTTTTGCCTATTCACTGTTTAGCGAACAGTAGATACAACTATCCCAGATTGGGGCTTTAGGTAAAGAATTTGCAACATGAAGGTGAGAATGGAGGTGTCAACAGATGATTGTAAGAAAGAGGCAGTGGGAATAGGAAGTCTATTAATTTAAAATGTTTCCAAAAGGAGCAAACTGATCTTACTTTCTTGTTGAGCTACAACCAGGTTCTTTTCAGTTCTTAAAACATTTTCTTTACTCTGTATTTAACAACAAATGTGGGCCAATAGCTGTGAGTTAATTGAAAAGGATTGTTTTCTAGTTGCCAAGAAACGGAGCTTTCTTACATTATGCAGGCCATTATGTGCACAGATCAAGCTTCCTGATTTTTCTTTTAGGGTTTAAGAATATAGGCTGCTGTGATTTAGTTGTCCCTTGAGGAGAGTAGCACAAATCAAGAGGACTTAGAAGGGTGTTGTTCCATTTCAATTTTCCAGGTAAGATTTGACTTTGAAAGTGTTACCTTCTTCCTTGTGCTTAACTTTTCCTAAATCACTTAAAAGCTTTTATGTTGAGTGAATGAGCAGATTTAAAGTAATGACTTTACTTGAGATAGCTTCATGTAAAATCATGCTAAATTGATTTTCTTCCAGTTTTAAATTGAAGGGGAAAAAAAATGAAGAGGTAGAGATAATGTTGTCTGTGAGAATGGATCTAGAGTTTGTTTCTTCTTGGTTTCAGATTAGTAAATTCATTTAAACAACGAAGTTGTGTGTTTAGGGTTAAAATATTGATATTATTGCTACAGAAGCAAATATTATCATTTCTATTTGGAGAAAAGATTTCAAATCTTGTGTGACTGGTTCTAGCAATGAAATAAGTTTTATATTTTGTGACCTTCACAAAGATTTCTTAATCTTATACATAAGTATAACTTGGTTATTTGTTTCTCAAAAAACATATTTTTTTCATTATTTTTCCCTCTGCTATTTTCTTGAAAATTTAGATAAAATCAGGGTCCATACACTGAGTGGAGCTTATAATAGATATGATAGAAACAAATAAATTAAAAAAGGTCAAACTTCATCCTCAGGAAGGAAAACAGCAGTTCTTGGTTCAAGTAGTAACTCCCAGGCTCACAAACAGTGCTCACTGTTGGTAACACCACGTGAAACTTAAAAAAAGGACTGGGTTGTTTGTCGGGTCAAATCATCTTCCTGATGTTAAAGAGGGTGTGCTTTCTTAGGCTCAAGCAAATGCAGCAATCCTGTGAATTTATACTTAACATCACAGAGGCTGGGTACACTATATGTTGAAACAGGTGTTCACAGATGAACCTAACTGAATGAAGTTATTGATCCTTTCTTCCAAAGTCATATTTCACCTCCTGTTTTGCATGCTTCTGAGTTTTTTTAGAAACTTATTTCCTTTAAAAGGAAGATCACCCAAATGGATACAAGTCAGGTCAAATATTTGTTGTCTCATTAGGTAAGTTTCCATTTGTTCAAGGTTTGAAGCCACCTAAGTATAAGTATAACTTATGAAATGTGAGCCTTCATTGATGTTGAAGAGAAATTATTTCAGCATGCCTTTACCTGACAATATGATCTGAGTTTTCCACAAATGAACCAAGACTTTTGTAAGGAAACTATTACAGGGAATAATGTTGATGAAATTATAGTTGAATAGGAACATGTAACATTCATTTAGTTTTAACTCATGAAGCTAGAGTCTGCTTTATTGAAGTCCTATACATTTTTAATGAACTAAAATCATCACAGTATCATCAGCTATCATAAATTCATCACACTATTTTTTATATATGTAGTAGTAAAACTGAAGCAGTGCATTTACGTAAATCACATGGTTTATTGTTGCCTATGCTTAGTGTAACTTACCATTTTTAGATTTGTTAGGACTGTTATTTGATTCCTAGTAAGATGTAATTAAACAACTCCATTATAGTTTACATTTCTTGCTTCACCTTGTTAAAAACTTCTCTTCACTCTGAATATATACTTTTGATATACTGGTCTATAGTGCTTAAACTATCTGTGCTGGTAAATTTTTGCTAATTCTTATTTTTTTAATTTTTACTTTTTTGCAATTGTCAGACCAAGGTGACATGTGAACATATGGAATGGATGGAGTAGAGCAAAATTCCAGATTGGTACAATATCCCAGAGACAAATTTATCATATCTACATATCTAGCACACTATTTCTTTTTTGACAATATGGCAAAGTGATTATGACATTTTAAAAATAAATATACCAGAAATATTTAATAGTGCAACAAATGATTGCACTTCTTGATTTATTCATTTTTCCTTTTTTTTTTTCTTGTGCTGCTGGAAATTGAACTCAGGGGTGCTTTACCACTAAGCTATATCCAACCCTTTTTAATTTTTATTTTGAGATGGGACCTTACTAAGTTGCTGAAGTTGGTCTCAAACTTGTGATCCTTCTGCCTGAGCCTCCTGAGTCACAGGGATTACAAATATACACCACCATGACCAGTGTGATTTCATTTCTGAGTGGCATATTTTGTTGTTAAGCAAACATTAACTAATATTGGTTGCTTCTCCACGGGTTAAGAATTTTCAAATGGAATGAAGTCCATCTAGATTGGGATGGCAATCGATCTATAAAATTTTTGTTTCAACATTAATTCTGAAGAGACTGAACTACATTGATAGTGAATAGATCATTGTGATAGAAATATCATAAAATAAATGGCACCTACTGATTATTGAATCTAATGACTTTGAAACTTTGAGAAGCCTTTGAGAAGGTTCCCAAAAGCATTATGAAGGGAAGTGTTTGTAAAGGTGGGGGGATTGTTTAGCTGATGGTTTAGAGGAAATGAACCATATTATCAGCCAGCCCATGCCTCTGTAGTTTTTCTGCAAGAACACAGGCAACCTAGAGGCTTTGTAGAAATCAAGATAAACTGCTTATAGCATTATTCCTCCAATCTACTATTCAAACTCCTAGTCAAATACAAGGTAAATTTTATATCTTTCATTTATTGTGAACTCAAGTAGGTTTTTGAAAATCAATCCTTATATTTCAGGGACCCAGCATTTATCACTGTTCTCCAATTGCTTCAAGAATTCTTACTAGGTAACTTATTAACTTTTCAACACCACCTATTTTTTCCATCTTTTGAGAACTGGGATATTTGCCTTATGATACATCTCTTAAACATCATTGTGAAGACTTCTAAAAAACATCCTTGTGCCTTTAATTGCTAACTTCCCTATAGTCTTTTGATATAAAATTTATCCTACTTTAGAAATTCAGAATAATATGTAAAATAGTACAGTACCTTCTTATTCTCTGCTTCTTTATATGATTTGCCTTAATGGAAAAGATATATGCACTTCTTTTAGTAATTATAATTGTTCTGTTCTTTACATATAAACAGTACCAACCTTTGTCTTGCTCTGATATGCCACAAGGGATGTTCTCATCTTTTTCCCTTAAACATTTTGTTAAACTGAGATTTTTAACTCTCCTCAACTGTAATTATCTGATTTTTTAACCACTCTTATATGTTCTTTTTTCCATGTTTCCTATAACTTTTCTACCCCCTAAGAGCATGCTCTCTCTTCGGTCTACCCCCTTTTCCTTTTAGCAGTGAACAGTTGGGCAATGACTAAAGATGTGTTTCATTCATTACAACAGAGGGGTTCGGGTAATCCTGGCATCTAGTGGGTAGGGAGCAGGAAGGCTGCTAAACATCTTCAATGCACAGGACACTCTCCCCTAACAAAAAGTGTCCAATTCCAAAGGTCAATAATAAGAAATCCTGCTTTACAGGTCTCACATATCATGGCTAAATACACGATTATAGGTCAGAATTTTGTTTTGAGAACATCTTGAAATTTCATGTGACTTCATTCCTTTTATTTTTAATATTTTGCCTATAGGCTCACACCTATTTTTTAATTAAACTTTCTGGAACCTACATATTTAAAGTCTAGGAATCATGATCTGACTGGATTATCCAGTTTTCCCTTCCTTGATTATTACCAGACCAAAATGACAATGGTCACATTATCTTTAAGCTCATGTCATAGCCATATTACTAAATAGTGCTTTGTGTGAATGACTCTTAGATTATTTCCCTTATTGCTTCTACTTGAGAATAAAGAAGGATTCATTAAGGCAAGACAATAATCATCTGTTTATTGACTGTCCTGGATTTCCGTGTCCAATGTCATTCTTTAATAATCATTCATTCATTCTACAGATATTTATAGAGCACCTATCATGTTCTAGAAAATGTTTTGTGCTCAGAATTCTGGAGTGAATAAGATAAAAACTACTTTTATGGTGATTATGTTCTAGTGGAAATCAGAAAAATCCCCATTTTCTTTAACCATTTCAATCTTGTTCTACCATATGTTAAAAACTAAATTTCAACAACAAAAAAATAAATAGTTACGAAAGTTTGTCTATACTTCCTTTTTTTCTTTCACACACACCTTCTGTTTCTTGGGAACTGTCAAGTACCCGTCCATTAATTTCTGAACTTCACTTTTTGCTTATGTCAATCTGTTTGCAGTTATAACTTACTTGGTGTACATTCTAAAAGTCTGACTTTGGAGTAAATTTTGAATGGAGGAAAATAAAATATTTAATGAGTTGAACCAGTGTTAGTAAAAATAGACAATTTGGCTCTTAAGGAAAAAGTAAAGATGGAAAATTGCAAGAGGAAAGAGGTCAGTCATGCTTAAAACTTAATTTATTTGCTATGCCAAAGAAAAGAAAAAAGAAAGAAAGAAAGAGAGGAAGAAAGGAAGAAGGAAAGAAAGAAGGAAAGAAAGAAAGAAAGAAAGGAAGGAAGAAAGAAAGAAGAAAGGAAGAAAAATGAAACATGACAAATGGCAAGAAAAAGAGAAGAAAAGAAGAGCAATAATGTCTATTTCTAGGGCAACTTGAACTCAGAGTAATTCTTTTCTCTGGTGGTATTTTATCCCTGGAGAACTCTTTAGAATCCATAATTATCTTACAGCTGATTCCTCAATAGCCATGGATAAAAGCATTAGCTTCTGTCTTAGAGACTCAGAAGCTTAAATGAAGCAAAATATTATAATTTTAATATTCCAACCTACATATTTTTTATTTTACCTTATAGATTTTTTTCCCTTCCTGGGTGCTTATTTTCTTACTATCTGCAGGAATATATGCATTCTCCTGTTAAATATTCTACTAATGTGTCAAAATGTGAAAAAATATCTGATGCTCTAAAAATCTCACTTTGTAAAGTTATCTCTTTTCAACTAATATTTAACTTACAAATATTGCATTTACTAGAAGCTGATTCTCACCTTCTTTTCTCAATTTAGAAATAAAATGAGACCTTTCCTAACCAGGAGTTTTTTGTTATAAAAAATTCCATAAAGCAATATATATATGACTTTAGAAAACTGATTGTATTTTCTGAAGTTTATGGAAAATGAGATAAATTCTAATATGATGGCTTATAACTGGTTTTCTAGTGATGATTTTGAAAAAGAAAACCACTTAATTTTTTTCTTAAAAGTCACAGTGGTACTGACAGTTTGCAGAGAAATTGCCTTTGTTATTCAAACAAAACCAAGTCACTTCTTTTTTTAAGTCCAGGCAACATTCTGAATGTGGGCCAGTTATCTTGTCTCTGGGAACCCACATTTCCTCAACTGTCATTATGGAAACTAAATGTGAAAATACAGTTTAGTATTTGCTATACAGGAATTATGTAATAAAATGATGTTCCTCTTACTTTTATAACTTTAGGCACAGATTGTCATATTTCATTTGGTAGAAAAAATGCTAAAAGAACCTTAAAGAACATCCAGTGTACCAAGCATCTGATGCTAGAATAGTTTATAGGATGTCCCCTAAGCACTAGTCTGTTCTTTAATTGCTTAATAAAATAAAAAAGTGTTACCTCCTAAGGCAATAGACATTGGTAAAAATTATGTTGAAACATATGAGACTGCCACTTTTATATGTCAAAATAGCCCAATATTGGCAAACGTCATGAGTTAACCTAAAGCAAATCCTATTCCCAAGATAATTCTATATGATAAAAATGTGATTTGACTTGATGTGGCTAGAATGTAGAGGTAGCTGTGTTAGCTGTTAAAAGCCACTGTAAAAAACACTTTTTAAGAGACAGTATAGTCATTAGGAGCCTAGAGCAGGGTCAATAAACTATAATCTATGGGCCAATTCTGTATAGCCCACAGGGTAAGAATTGTATTTGCATGTTTAAATCATTGGGGGAAAATCCAAAGAATACTTTGTGACACACAGGATTAAATTTAATTTAAATTTAAGTTTAAATTTCAGTGTCCATATAAATGAAGTTTCTTTGGAACATGCTCCCTCATTTACATATTGCCTAAGTCTGTTTTTCTGCTGCAAAGACCTAGTTAGGTAGTTAATAGCTCATAAAGCCTAAATACTACCTATCCCTTCAGGGAAAAGGTTTGCTGACCCCTATCCTAGAGTCAGACTGCCAGTGTTACTACTTCTTGACTGTGTGATCCAGGCAAATTGCTTAATATTTCTGAGCCTTACTTTCTACATTTTAAAAAGGGGATGATATAAACTGAGGAGTGGGATAACTGGGTCAAAATGTGGGTCCATTCCAAGAATCAATAAATGGAATGGATTCAAACTAAAAAGCTTTTTCTCAGCAAAGGATACAATCAATAATGTGAAAAGAGAACCTATAGAGTGGGAGAAAATCTTTACCACATGCATTTCAGATAGAGCTCTAATCTCCAGAATTTATAAAAAGCTTACAAAACTTTACACCAAAAATACAAAGAACCCAATCAATAAATGGGCCAAGGAACTGGACACTTTACAGAAGATATACAGGTGATTAATAAATATATGAAAAAGTGTGCAACATCTCTAGTAATTAGAGAAATGCAAATTAAAACAACTCTAAGATTTCATCTTATTCCATTTAGAATGACTATTATCAAGAACACAAACAATAATAGATGTTGGCAAAGATGTGGGGGAAAATGCACAGTTTTACATTGCTGGTGGAATTGCAGATTGGTGCAGCCACTCTGGAAAGCAGTGTTGAGAATCCTCAAAAAAAAGCTACATCAATGTTTATAGTAGCTCTATTCACAATAGCTAGATTGTGGAACCAACCCAGATGCCCTTCAACAGATGAATGGATAACGAAACTGTGGTATATATACACAATGGAATATTATTCAATCATAAAGAAGAATAATATTATGGCATTTGCAGATAAATGGATGGAATTAGAGAATATCATGCTAAGTGAAATAAACCAATCCCCCAAAATGTTTTCCCTGATAAGAGGATGATGATATATAATGGGGGTGGGGGATTGGGGGTGAGAGAAAAATGGAGGAACTTTAGATTATGTAGAGGGAAATGAGGGAGGGTTTGACAAATGGTGAAGTGAGACAGACATCATTACCCTATGTACATGTATGATTACATGAATGGTATGAATCTACATTGTGTACAACCATAGAAACAAAATGATGTACCCCATTTGTATACAAAGAATCAAAATGCAGTCTGTAAAAATAATTTTTAAAAGGATATGATATTAGCACCTATCTCAAGGATAATTTTAAGTGCCTAATATATCATAAATACTCTATAAATGGTACTGTGATTATTAATAATAATTAATACTCTTCTGGGGTGCCATTGTAAATGATCTGAGAAAAAAAAAAACCCTACAAAAGTTGAAAATCTGAAGTGGGCTATGACTGTTCCATCACCATATCATGGTATGAAGTTCAAACAACTTTCATCAACATCTGTGGACTTAATAGTAAAATGCAACCACTTGCTTTTATAAATGATTTTAATATTTACATTTCACTCTAACACATGGTTCATTTCAAGTTAAAAATATTCAAGTTTCTAAATTTACAAATGCTAAGCTGCAATGTAGGGGCTGTTTTGTCCCTGGGACAATGAACATCTGCTGAAACAATTTGTCCAATGGAGCATTTGCTTTTGATGGCCTTTTTTTTTCCCTAAAGAACTGGAAAAAGGATCATTATTTAACTTCAACTCTTCTCATCTTCTAAACCAAAAAAAAAAAAAAAAAAAAAACCAGTTTCTCTTGGGACCACATGTTTCTAGGACTTGGAAAAGGGAAGGGACCTCAACTTTTATTTATTTATTTTTTCCCATTTTTGAATAAGGGCAATTGAAGTTTTATTTTGAGTGCCTTATCTTTTTTCTTTCTTATTTAAATATTGTTTAAAAGACCATAGGCTCCCCACCCTGCACTGTCCCAAGATTTTAAGATTCTGTATTGACTTGAGTTCTGCAGCACTTTCTAAATCTGAAAAAGACTGGGGTGGGGTAGGGTTATCACACAGCAGTAGCAAGTTTTTATATTAGAAAGGCTTCTTAGAAATGGCTCAGATCTATTACTTATTATATGCAAAGTTGGACAGTTCTGGAGGAAAGAGGATCCAAAATCTTGAAAATAAAATAAAATCCTCCCAAAGTTAAAATTCAATAGAAGCCTAGAGATACCAGATGGTTAAGTAGAAGTACTGATAAACTTCAAGTCTAAGGCTTATCAGTTAGGTTACTTCTCCAGCTTTTCTGCATTAGTTTCCCCAGGGAAAGTGAAGAGAGGACACCTGAGGCAATTAGCTTTATAAGGCATCCTTAAGGAGCTGGAGAATAATAACTATTAGAGTTCTCTGGGTAAACCAGTTTCAATTAAAGATGCTTCTTTTGTTACCTTGCTTAAAAGAGCTTTTGGTCCTTAGGGATTACATCAAGAGTAAGGAGAGTATCTGAAATGGGGAAGAGAAAGCATTGTCAAGTTCCGTGTTAATTCATAAGCATGAAGTGTTATTTACAGTATTTCAATAGGACAAGGCGGCATAAGAAGAGACCTGCAGATCTATATTTAAGCATTGAAGAGTTTCTATTGGCCATAAGAGTGAGGAACCTTGCTGTTTCCAAATGGAATGGATTGTATTACATATAAATTATTCCTAATAATGTTTTATTTTCTACTTACTATGTTTACTTATAAAGTGGTTGAATACATAAAGAAGTTCAGTTACTAACTCAAAATAGTTTGCCATGTGTTATGTATTTTGCCACTTAGTAAAAACCTTTTAGCATTCTTTGGTACAGAGCCTTAGGATGCTTGTGGGATGGAGGGAAATTTTCCTCTGAGTGAACTGTAAGAATCTTTTGGATGACAGTCAAACACTTCTGTAATTTCCTTCACCATTTTTAGATTCTTTGGCATAACTTATTTCAAGTATGTCTCTGGAATGTAGGGAAGATGCCACACATTATTTTGAATGTTGTGTTTTAATATAATATCAGGCAAAATTTATTCTTAGAGAATTCAGAAAAATAGGGTGCTTTCTTGTCTTCTATCAAAACACAAAACTTTAATTAAGAACCAAATGGAGTTTCTGGTCAGCTTCCTACCTGTGAAATTAGATTAAAAAGGAATTTTTATCCTCTGGCTACAGGCAGTAATAAATTCAAATGTATCGGGGGGAGGTGAGAATCAAGAAGGAAAACCATAAGCTAGACTTATCTCTTAAACTATCAAATGATTCAAATATTTGGTCTAAAGTTGTGAAGTTTTGTCCTGGATATTGGCACTTGAGTCCTCTTCATTTAAACTTTTCAGAAGAATGATTTTGATAATACTTTGAAATTAACTTTCTCTTACTGAATAAATCTTAGATTTAAAATCCTATCACTGCTGGCTCCTCTAATTCCCTTATACAAGCATGTGAACTTTGTTGTGCTGGCAGCAATAGGCATAGGGAAAGAAAGAGTAAGGACAGACCTCATGAGATCATCTAATCCATACTAACGTCATTGAAAATAGTTGATTCCTTAGTTTAAGGTTCCCAAGGGATTTGTTACACCTGAAATGGCGGTGTGACTAATATTAAAAGAGGCTTGCCTTTCTGATCAAGAATCACTGCAGTATCAAACAAAGGATGAATTCTTTCCTAAGAAGCTTATGACTAATTCAGGTCTCTACAAGCATTCCAGGAACAAGATTCTTTTTCGTTACCAAGATCATAACTATGATTTTGGCCCAGAAGTTTAAAAATTACAGCACATATGCAGTGTCTCACTTGTTCTGTGAACCATTTTTCTTTTCATTCCTGTGTTCCAAATTTTTTTCTGTCCTTGTTATGTTGGGAAACAGCAGGTACAAGTATTTTTAGCTGGCTCACCTGAATCAGTCTCTACCCAAACTAACATATTTGAACTAACAACAATAGTAACAAATCGTTAGCAGAAAAAAACTCCCTACTCACTATTTTCTAGCTCTTGTCCCGTTATTTTTAGCTTTGTGAGCTTGGGCAAGTCACGTTCTCCGAAATTTTTTCCTCTTTTGTGGAAAGTAAGAGAATGAATCTGAAGGACTGTAAGAGTCTCTTTTGACTCCAACAGTTCCAACTTATCATAAAGCAATTTTGAAACAATTTTGTGACCTTTATCATGAAGAAAGGGCAGTGGGAGGGAGATGTGTCAGGGATTCTTCCTCACTTCTGCCACCCCCACAAGGGCAGCAGGCTTCAGTCATGACCCCAGTTTCATCAGTTACCCTAATTCTTCAGGTAAAATTTCATTCAAAGTTAATCTATTTAAAGCTGGTAGGGAGAGATATTCTGAATTGTTATCTTTTATTTTACCATTTTTTCCCCCAGTTTTAATGTTTGAATACTGGTATGTTTTAGAAAAGAAAACTGAATAACATATCATGTGTTAGTCTGTGAGGAAATAATAGTTACTGATGCTAATCATTAACATTGGCATTGACTTTTCCCTTGTAATTAATAAAATATAACTTTTCATTATTTCCCAAATTTTTATGATAAATATATTTCTCTCTAGCACTACTCTGTTAAAACTCTCCAGAAAAGTTCAAAATATACTGTGATTAAAGTGTTCATAAGGATTAACTTTTAGTGATTCCACTTCATGGACATGAACAAATGGAATCTTGAGTTCAACTCTTCATTGATGACTTTGTGGGTGGGGGAAAAAAAGAGAAAATTTTGTTGATAAACCGCCTATTGATGTTCTTGAGATTGCCTCAAATGGCAGACATATTCAGAGACAATCACTATGAGGAAATGTTTGATGATTGTAAAATAGCCAGTTATGCTCAGATGATATAATCAACACACTGGAAATAGGAAAAGGAGCTGTGTTTCACTTCCTGAATGTTTATGTCCAAAAGCAGAAATGTTTTGTTTGCTTCTTGTTTTGGGGAGCTGTTGCAAAAAATGTCATTTCATTGCAAAGTTAGAGATAGTGAATTTTACTTAACTGCATGGAAAGCCTATTACTACGAATATGTCAAAGTGTTACTGTAGACTTGGTTTAACATGAAAGTTCTAGAAGCATGTCTTTTCTATTAGGAACCAGCCTTGGTGATAATTTACATTATCTTTCAAAGATAAAAATATTCTTCATTTTAACTGCCATCTGGCTGACAATGTTAGGTTGGCTCAATGGCACCACGTAGCTTTATTGTCCATTACAGAAAATTATGCATGGCAGATAACAGATACAAGGAGAGTTGGTAATCAGTTACAATGCTCGTGTTCATAATTTTTGGTCACTACTGAAAAAAGTAAATAAAAATTTCCACAGTATCTACAGTACCTGATTTATACCAAGTTAAAAATGTACACACGTTATAAAACTAAAATAATGTAATAGTGTTATACCTTTAATTGATAAATGTACAAATTAGAGGAGACTCCAATCTAAATGCCTATGACTTTCAACTTTAAAACCCTTCATTTTCTAATTTGTATTCAAGGTCAATCTTATTAACTACTATTTGAAAATTAAAAGTATACTGCATGAAGTAATAATGTCTATTTCATTCTACTGTCCTTCCTATCCCCATACCCTTTTCTTTTCCCTTCTCTCCTCTCTACCTCATGTACATACATGAGTGCATGACCAATGTGATCCTATAGTATGTACAATCAGAAAAATGAGAAATTATACTCCATTTATGTATGACTTGTCAAAATGCATAAATGTATTCTATTATCAAGTATAACTAATTAGAGCAAATTAAAAAAAATTTTAAAGGAACATTAGAAACAACCAAAAAAAGTATACTGCAGATTGATTTCTACAAAGAGAAAAAGTAATCTGTTTTTCATTTGAGTTCCTGAGGTAACCACAGAGAAAACCAGTAACTTTGTAAATACAGTGATATCTCCAGGAGCTTGTGAATATCAGAATGGGCATAACTATATTAAATTAACCCATAAGGATAATATCCAAGTACATTATTTAATTTTGTCAACTGTCCTGATTCAGGGGGGTTTCACTGGAGAATAATTCAAACAATAAAAAACAAAATAATAGCTCTCTTTTTGGGTGGGTGGGTACCAGGGATTATACTTAAGGTCACTTAACCACTGAGCTAAATCCCCAGTCCTATATTATGTTTTATTTAGAGATAGGATCTCACTGAGTTGCTTAGTGCCTCACTTCTGCTGAAGTTGGCTTTGAACTCATGATCTCCTGCCTCAACCTCCCTGAGCTGCTGGAATTATAGGCATGCACCATGGTGCCTGGCTAAGATAATCTCTCTCTTACTACTCTGATTCATTAGACATTTGTCCAAGACAACCTAGAATCACAAATAGAGTACTTTCATTTTTGCACAGAAATAAAGGATGAAGAAATTCAGAAGTTAGATTTCTAAAAAGATAATTAAAACACTTCTCATTCCAAGTTTTCTGTGGAATGGAATCTCCATACTGCTTTCCAGAGTGGCTGCACCAATTTGCAACTCCACCATTGGAGAATATCATGCTAAGTGAAATAAGCCAATCCCAAAAAACCAAAGGCTGAATATCTTCCCTGATAAGTTGATGATGATACATAATGAGGGGCAGGGCAGGGGGTAAGAGAAGAATGGAGGAACTTTAGATTACATAGAGGGAAATGAGATGGGGGAGGGGAGAGGATATGAAAGATGGTGGAATGAGACAGACATCATTACCCTATGTACATGT
Source organism: Sciurus carolinensis (assembly GCF_902686445.1). Classification (NCBI taxonomy): domain Eukaryota; kingdom Metazoa; phylum Chordata; class Mammalia; order Rodentia; family Sciuridae; genus Sciurus; species Sciurus carolinensis. The sequence goes on from NC_062215.1 coordinate 130,200,777, forward strand.
ATGATTACATGAATAGTGTGAATCTATATTATGTACAACCTTAGAAACGAAAAGTTGTACCCCATTTGTGTGCAGTGAATCAAAATGTAATCTGTAAAAAAACAAAAAACAAAAAACAAAAAACTTCTCACATAGGTGTTTGCCTACAGGAGGGATCAACTGTCTATGTGGCCCTAGTTATCTAGTTCAGTTTCCTTGAATAAAAATGGCCCCACTTTTATCCATACTCTGGGTTTCTCATATAGTGTGAAACACAAAATATTCTTGTTTCTCCTTCTATCACTCCCACTTCCCAGGAGCTCCACTCAGGGAGTTCTGAATCTCAAGGGGGTTGTTCTCCTCACTTTACCCTTCCATTCTCAGCTCTCATGGTGCAGAAATCTCTTTCCCATCCCCTCTTCTTTTAGCTATTACTTTCTATTCATTCTGCAAGAACCCAAATATGAGCACGCACTTTCACTTATCTCCTGAAAACACATTTAGTACAAGCTGGGTTGAAGATATGGTGTCTTTCCTGAGATAAGAGGACATTATTGCATAGCACTAGCCATCCTGGCCCCGGCCTGTGCTTGCTCAGGCCCTGGTTTCTCGGGCTTTGCTGGGCTCGCTTCCTTACCTTGTGCTATTCCCCTACTGCTTTCCCTGGACTTGAAAAACTTGCCTCATCTGTCTCTAGTTAAAGCAAAACATTCTTCTTTATTATGCAAGCAACAGATTTTGTACAGTTTTTAGTTCATTTTAGCTAAACTTCGAAAGCAGAAGGAAAGATGGCTTAGCAAGATGATTTGCTAAAGAAGGCAACTGTTTTTCCCCTGAGGAAGTCTGTTACCTGCTTTTATCTGCCTTATTCCTACCTCCATGCAAAGTTTTGTGGCACACTCTACATTTTGATGGCTTGGTGAGGACAGCATTAGTTTTTGAAGGGCTCTTGAAAGAGACTCATTCCTACTCTTCAAGACTATATCCAAATCCCAAACCCTGTTGATTCTATTGAAACATGCTTCTTCCTTCTGTAGCTACCCTAGTCCAAACTCTTTTCTAAAGCCTCCTAAACTATTTTTGGGAGAAAAAAAACTTTTTGCCAGCTTTGAGTGACTGTGATGTGAGGAGAGGATCAAAATTAAATGACAATAGAGTCAATAGGACAGGTTTATTTTCACATGCATGGGGGAGCACCCCCTGCAAAGTGACTTCCTGAACAGGTAGAGGTAGAGGCAAGGGTTTATAGACCACTTAATAAAGAGGGAGAATGGGAATTCAAATGATAGAAGGTTCCAATGAAGCTTGTTTATACTTTTTTTTTTTTTTTTTTTAATGTCCCGGTGCCCAAGGTCAACTGCCTCCCTGACTGCAGACTTCCTAAAGGGCAGTCTGTGGCAGCTGACTCTTTGTGGTAGTCAGATAAGAGAAATTTAGATAAACCCTTTTTCTGTATCTGTTGTAACTCAGATATTTTCACTTTGCAATTACACCAATTTGGTGTGTTGGTAGTCCCTAGATTATTTCCCTACATCCAGCCTTCTTACTAATCTGTTCTCCACACTGCAACCAGAAATATTTCTAAAACACCTGATCATGGCGTCCCCCCTTCTTAAAAATACTTCAGTGGCTTTTCACTGCCAAGGATTATGATTTATAATCTGGGATTTACCACTTGCCTACTAAAGCTTAAAGAACAAAAGAGTAAAATTGTATAAATCTGGCCTAGATGACTAGAGTTGACTTACATGGCATAAGATGTGAGGCAAAATGTGTAAGTTGTAATACTCAAAAAGTCAGTCCTTCTTGCCATCCCACTGTGATCGTGTTTCTCAGATTTTACTTCTGAAAAAGGACTGCTTTGGGCAGCATACCAACTACCAAATCTTTTCTTCGTCCCTTAAATTTTAATTAACATTTTACTTCTTGAGGGCCTTACTGAAATGCCTGGCTAAGTTCATAAGCTTTTTCTTATGAAAGTTAATAAGCAAATATACTATGTATCTCCATATACAGTGTTTCTATTTGACGAAGGTCCTTCACAACTTACTCCACAGGATAACCTGTAAAAGGATTTTCAAACACTGAAGCAACAAGGTGAGAAGAAAATTCGAGCAATGGACTTTTGTACTACTTATGACTAGAACTGGCCTTACAGGGAAGAATTTTATTGCCTTTGTATAATCTGAGCCAATCAGGAGAATGATTCATGTGCCCCTATTAACCCTATTAAGTGGCATAACAGTGGTGTTTTGGTATCCAGTTGTGATTAGATTTGAATCATCCATACTTTAAAAAAATAACTTTATTTAAATATAATTTAGTGCCATAAGTCCACCCATTTAAATTATATAATTCAGTGGATTTTTTTTGCTGTTGTTCATTCACAGAGTTGTGAAAAAACATCACCACAAATTTTCAAACACTGTCATCATTGTCACCATATCCCTGTAACCCATCAGTATTCACCCTCCATTTCTGTTTCCAGTACCACAACCTGCATTAGGTAATAAATGATTTTCTGGCTCTACAGATACTCCTAATTCTGTGTTTTCATATAAATGGAATCATGTAATAATGTGAATTTTTATGACTTTCACCTCATATGATGGTTTCAAGGTTCATACATGTTGTAGCATGTATCAAGATGTCACTCTTTTTTATTGTCAAATAATATACCATCATATGGATATCCTCCATTTATTGGTACATCATCAGTTGATGGACATGTGAACTGTTTCTACCATTTGACTATAATAAATTATACTGCTGTGGACATGTATCTACAAGGTTTTGTATGGATATATGTTTTCAGTTCTCTTGAGCATATACCTAGTTATGGAAAGGCTAAGTCACATGGTAATTCTGTTTAATATTTTGAGGAACTTCCGAATTATTTCAAAATGATGATTCCAGTTTACATTCCCATAAGCAATACATGAGGATTCCAATTTCTCTGCATCATCACCAGAATTTGTTATTGCCATGTTTGTGGGTGTGAAGTGGTATCACATCATAGTTTTGATTTATACTTCCCTAATGACTAATGGTGTTGATCATCTTTTCATGGGTTTATTGGCCATTTTTATATTCTCTTTGGAGAATGTCTATTAGGAAAAATGTTCAAATCCTTTCCCCAATTTTAATTGGGTTGGGTTTGTTTTTATTTAGTCATAAGAGGTCTTTATATATTCTGGACACAAGTCAGATACATGATTTATAAAGATTTTCTCCCATTCTGTGAGTTGTCTTCACTTTTTGTTGGTGTCTTTTAAAATACAAAAGTTTTAATTTTGAAGCAGTCCAATTTATCTCCTTTTTGTTGCTTATTCATTTGGAGTTATATCCAAGAAACCATTGCCTAATCCAAGTCATGAATATTTGCTGTGCCAGGTGGATTTGCTTATGCTTTCTTCTAAGAATCTTATAGTTTTAGTTTTACATTTAGATCTGTGGTACATTTAAATTTTATTTTGTATACAGTATGAGGTACAGGATCTATTTAATTCTTTTACAAATAGATATCTAGTTGTCTAAGTAATATTTATGGAAATTACATGTGATTTTAAATCATACACAGGGAAGCTATTAAGTTATGTTAGTAGTTATATTAGCTATCTGTCACTGAGTATCCCAGTAAGCAAATTTGATTCTGAGAGTCTTCAGGTATTGACACTCAGTTGTGTAAATTTGTATACACTGCATTTGTTTGTGGGTACCACTCTGTTAAATAAGTTTCAGATTTGGGGAGTATTTCTCTTCTCCAAAGGGAATAATTTATCGTATTTAATGTAAAAATGAATGAGAACATTCAAAAGTAATTAATCTTGATCTACAAAGACCTTAATAATTATTCCATTTATTCCCTCCATAAATATTTATTGAGGACTTACTGTGAGCTGGGAAAATAATGTTAAGCATGTAGTAATGAACAAAACTTAGTTCCTATCTTTAAGGAGCATATTTTACAGAGAAAAGAAAAAAACAGATAAAAAATAGATACATAACAGGTCAGGTGTTATGAAGAAAATAAAAGCAAAGTAAGAGGGTAGAGAGTGCTACAGAAAGGGGTTGCTAGTTTATACAGAGTATACAGAGAAAGTCTTTTTGATTAAAGTAACATTTAGGTAGAAACCTGAAGGCTGCAAGAAAGTATTTATGTAACTATATTAAAGAAAGAGATCTATGTAGTGGGAAGAGCAAGTGCAAAAACCTGAGATTGAGTTTGCTTGGCTCCTCTCAATTTTAACTCTCCCCCTTATGTCTAATGCAAATAGAATAATTTTTGCAGTCATCTCAATTTTACCAGTTTCTTTTAAAAAATTATTTTATCATAATGGATTATACCTTGTCCCATATCAGAGAAGATTCATTGTCCTGTTTCAAAACTCAGTAAGTCAAGATGACAAAACAGAACGTTCTTCCTATGTTGTACTGTGCATCCTTGCAAAAGCATTACTTCTGAGACTGCAACCTCAACCCAACTCAACAAATTTTATTGAATGTCTGTGGTGGTATTTCCCAAGTCAACCTCCGTAGGCCACATTTGTGGTTCAGAACTTTCACTAGAGACTTAACAATGGTTTGAGTAATTATGGATAGTTAGTCAGGCCTCAGGAATTTATGATTAGGTTTACATTTGGATAATACAGAATTTAGTGAACACTGTCACTGGGATGACTTACTTCCAAATAGTTATATGTTGAGGAATCCAGATGGTTTATGAACAGTCTACCTCAAGCGTCATCAGTATGACACATTGGGCGTGTACAGTGTGGTCAGTTCATCATTTATGCCACATAGGGCTCTGGTAATTCAATGACTCACTCTAGTTAATGTTAGAAAATCAGACGTTGCTGCCTATGTACTGCATTCCTACTGAGTATTAATATCCAAAGAGAAAACCTACTTGCTATGAGTCAGTGGATTTTACGGCTACTATTTTTCTTAAAATCATTATTTTTTCAAAAACAATAGCCTGAGAATACAGTGCCCAAACTTTCTCTTTCATCCTTGCCCATGTTTATGAGTCTAATTCAGATTATCTTGGGTAGCTGGCTAATCGTCAGTGGCCTGGATATATGAAAGCAAGATGATGTAATGCCTTCCATAGTTAGACTTGGAATATTCCTGAATGCCCTGAATCTTTACATTTACTAGATATTCCTTGGTATACTGAGACTTGCTTTCTGTATTTTGGCAGATAAAGCAAGCATCCCTTAGTTTAAACATTTCCAAGTGGGACTGCTGGCAAGTTGGTGTGTGATGGAAACATATACAACCATAAAAAGCATTAAATTTAAAAATTATGGCAGGAGAACAGAAAACAGAATTATGGAATGCCCTCCTGCCTTTTCACCAAATACATTCAATTCCTACCTATTGATGAAGGTAAATAATCTTTCTTGCTCCTAGACTCACACTAGAAGTGTTTTCTCTTGCTTCATATTTCTTAGGTCTTTTTTCCAACACTGAATTGTACTTATGTTCCTTGAATGCCCGTAGAGGTTCTCAATAAATACCAAAGTCTTATTACTATGGTTTGGAAGTATTAATAGGATAAATATTACAGTGATCCCATGAAGTGTTCAACTTTGTTTCTGTCTGAATTTTTTTCATGTTGTTTATTTAATTTAGTAAGCTTAATTAAAAAAAATAGATGATGAGTGAGAAGAAAAAAATTAAGTGTATTTTTCCTGTAGGAATACTTTTTCTTCAGTTTTACCTGACTCATGGTCAGAAATAGGATTCAACTTTTTAAAAAAGCATTGTATTGAGTTCTACTGGCTATTTCCTTTTAATGAGGCTGAAACGATGGCCTTTAAAGGGTGTTACCAGATTAAAGTTTTGCCAAGTAAGGAAGGTGGAGCTGTATGGGAATGAGGTTTTGTTTAATCAGGTTGTATGATATTTTGCTGAGACATGTTGGGAAAAGCAATCCAAAGTAATGTGGACTCAGTATGGTAGTCTCATACTGAAACACACGTTATAAAATTTAGAGATCTTTTGCCATCCTCTAAATTTACATAATAGCAAAGCTAGGGAAAATCAGCTATTTAAGGCATACACAGAGGAATTTTGGTAATATTTATGAGGTTAGAAAAAGAATACAAATAGAGGTCCACATGTAGTAGTATAGAGTATAAGTCACAGTAAATATCTTTAAGTGAAATATTTTCTATTTTCTGTTCTACCTTAAAAATATACTTCAGGACAGTTTTAAATTTAGAATTCTTTGATTTCTTCAAACTCCAGATTTAAAAAATAGAGATGCTTAGAAAACCTATTCTAAAGTTCCCAGCCTAGTCTTTTTTCTTCCTACCCAAAGTCCCTGTAAGTGAGAATTCTCAAAGATTATGCATGTGGCTACTCCTGTCCACATATCCAAGCTTTATTAAGATTCCTTGCAAACATGCCACATAAGTATCCCTCAGGCCCAGGTGTTTCCTACAGATGGAACAACCCATGCCTGGGGATAGATCTGGGAAAGGTAAGGCAGCTCCAGGCCCTTTGGGCATGGGATTCTGAGATTCCAGATAACCAGGGAAGGCATATGGTGGCTCAGGCTCTGGGTAGGCATGATCATTTGGTTCCAGGATTCTTTGTTCTGATCAAAGAATTTTAACCAGAGGAAGGGCAGAAAAATTCTATGAAGCTTGAGTTGAAGAGTTGTGCTCCTGTTGTGTACTCATGTGAAATCATTGTGTGTCAACTATTTCAAGCCCTGTTGTATACGTATCTTTTAAAGATATGGAATATTTAATACACAACTGATTATCTTATCTAAGGGAGAAATATGTCATCAATGATTTAAGAAAATAGGCACTACAACACATTGGTGGTTGAATATGGTACAATGATTAATCAACTATGGATATTTAACAAAAATGAGGTGATACTATAAACTAATGAGACAAAAGCTCCTCTTGGAAGGGCCTAGAAAGCTGTTTTCCTCATCAATGTACTGAAGTATCAGTTTTATCTCACTCCTTCCCTTCTGTACTGCACTGTGAGCGTAAGGCTGACTTGGGAGGCCCACTTTGGCTGGGTGTCTCCTCTCTTTGGCTTCACCCTCTCTGCCTTTGAGGGTACTTGCTCTTCTTGTATGCATTTTGGGAGGGTTTTTCTTAAAAGCTTAGGGCCTCGCTAAGCTGCTGAGGCTGGCTTTGAACTCATGATCCTCCTGGCTCAGCTTCCTGAGGAACTGGGATTATAGGTGTGCACCACTGAGCCTGGTCTGAGCATAATTTTTTTTTTAAGATATGGTATTTGGGTTAGTGTCCATTTTGGGAGTGGAGAAACCAGATTTGAGTATAGGTAATAAGAAAACCCATGAAGGTATATGAGATATAGTAAAGTAATTCTGAGTAGGATGAATAATCAAATGTTTTAGCAGACAACAAAAACACACATGATAACTATTCAGATTTAATACTTTATTTTAGATAACTTAAAGTCATAAATTTAGTATATTGTGATCTAATTGGCCAGCATTTACAATGAGACAAGGTATTTTATATCCCTAATTATGATCATGATGATTGTAATGGGTTTCCTTATTACCTGACCACGTTTTTCTACTCTGTTAAGAAGAAAGTGTGTGATCAGCATACATATTTAAATAAACACATGGAGAAAGTGAGCAAGAATGCAAGCCCTCTGGGGACTAGGACCTCTGCCTTTTCACCATTCTTTTTCCAGAACCTTGAAGTTCAGGGAGGCCTATATCAGGGTCCTTATTAAATATTTCTTAGCTGACAAAAGAATATCAATTAATGGATATAATTTATATCAAGTACTAACTCTGGCCCAAGGATTAGTATTTTAGTTTGATTGGTGTTGTGAACATTTATGGCATTAAATCTTCTGAAACTGAGGATCTGCTAAATTATTTAATAGTCCAGGATAGCACAGCTTGTGAAATGACAGACTCACCTACCAACTAACGTTATTTTATTATTTCAATTCCCTCATAATATTGATATATCTTACAAATTTAAATCTTCTTAGCTTTAATTGCAGCACCAAGAGTATAACAGGTATAAGAGTAGATTCCTTTCAAAGTTCGCAGCATAGTTTGAAATAGAGAAGTCAATAATTTGTGATATAAAATGGTAAAACCCTATACCCTAAGTAGTTCTAGTTCCTGTGCCTCTGGGAAGGGTAGAATTCCCAGACTTCTAACCTCTTTCTGGTAACAATCTGTGATCAATGGCCTGTGATGGTCACATGTAGCTCACAGAACAAAGTGGGGCAGAAATCAAATAGCTTTAGCCCTACTCTCACCTGTTCTCCTGAACCTACCTTTCCAGCTCACCGCCCTCCTGGAGTCTTGGCTTTGGTTACCCAGACCAGTAGTCCTTGCCAGGTAGCGCCTGGCCTTCCTGACTGCCTGGACTGCAGCCTGGAGAACAGCAACGTCATGCTCCTCCCAGCCTTGTCTCTACCTCCCACAGCCTTCCTAAGGCTCTCCAAGTCAGTTGGTATCTGCCAGAACCTACCTGTCTGGTTAGACACCTATGCATGCTGTTTTGGCCTGGATAACCTCATCACCACCTAAGCAAAGAACTGCAGAAAATCTTACACATTTTTAAAACTGGAAAATAAATTAGATCTTGTGCTAAGTTAAATTCTGGTACTTTATTGTAGTTCTTATGTGGGTCTGCCCTCTGTTCAGATGGCCTGATAGATGGATCTTCAAGAATATAATGATTATCTAGGGATGATTTTCTTTGATCTGCAGGTATCGACAGTTGTGAAAGAACTGGTGTGCATGTATGTGATCACTTTGGCTTCTTTTACTAAGGTATTGTCAAACTAAATGTCAGTTTGAGCTGAAATTTCTGAAATGGTCTTGGGAAAAAAATGATATTTTAACTGAAAATACTGGTCAAACCAAACTTACATCATCTATGTTCCTACCATTAACAAAAAACAACATTTCATGGAGTGACATACTAAATATCATGGTTTAGAAAGAACATTTTTAAAAACTGTCAAATATCTTTAACAACCAGGGAATTGTTTCACTTGTCAAGGTCAGAAACAGCAAAGGAGGGAAAGAAGGAAATATTAACAGGCCTTATCAAACAAGAACTTGAGTTAATGCTCAACCTGCACAGTTTCATTACAAAATGATGTGCTTAAGTGTAAATTTTATTAATCACAAAGACCATTTTAAAATCCTCTTGAGAAAGGTAATCAAGTATTTTCTAGTTTCTAACCTGAGAACCTGAATGATAGGAAGATAAAATCTGGGAAGTTGTTCAACTGAACTAATTTGCTTAACAACTGATAATATTTGATTAAAATTTTGTTTAACAAACTCAGTTTGTAATAGTAGAAACTGTTAGTTGGAGACTGTCTCAGATAATAAAAATACACTCCTGCTGTCAGTAGGCAGGTCCATATAGAAAAAAGGTACATATTTTCAGAATATACCAAAAAAACTATAGGCATCTGGAAGTTTCTGAATTCATGTGGAGGTGGTCTGGCATGTAAAACAAACAGCAGGGTAGAAATGAATATCCCACTGTTTCTGGTTCTAACTTTACCAACAAGTAGCTTGGTGAACTTGGGCAGGTCATTTGACCTCCTTTGGCCTTAGACTTTTTTCTTTATATATAAATAAGAGGTTGGGCTCTGATTTCTAAAGCCAATTAAAAGTATGAAATCATGTGACTTCGTTAAGAGTTTCTTTCAAAATACACATTGCCTATTTATTTATGTCTGGGCCTATCTTAAAGGTATTACTGGACCTTATCCAATCACAGTTTTAGCAAACAATGTGGCCACAGAAAGCCTATTTACGTCATTTGATTTTATTTTTTTCACGCTCAAACAATACCTGGCAAATAAAGAAAGATTTCTGAATTGTGATTGGCACAATAATGTATGGTCAGCTGCACTGAGAATTCAAGTAAGCTATATACATATTCAGGGTGCAGAATAAAGATGAGAGCTGATCTGCATTTACCTGTGTTTTTGAACCAAACAAATGCTCTAAACTCTGGGTGCGGGACAAATGCCACAAACTCAACAACTTTCGTTCTCTCCTACTGATTTGGCTTTCCCATTGCATGTACACATACTCAGCGACTGTCTCTCACTCCCTCTCTCTCCTATGTTTTCTACAGCATTTTCCACCTCAATGCACCCTGTATTCTCTGTACTCCCTCATTTCAGTAACATTATCCACTCTTTCACCTTGGCTCTTGCTTTCTTCTCTATACCTTAAATCTAGTCATAATATAAGACATATCCCTAGTCCTTTTGCTCCTCTATATTATATCTCCCTTAGAATTTTCTTAACTCAATTATCACTAACATGTGGACAGTTCCAAATCTGATATCTTTATCTTTGATCACTTTTGTATACATTTCAACTGACCACTGGTTATATTCTTATTTATTTATTTAAAGGACAAAGCACATACTATGAAAAGACTCTTTTAGGCACAATAGGATATTTGAGGGAATTTAAAAACGTCATTTCTAGAAAGAAGTGGTATGTGATGTCTCAATACTTGGATATTTACAAAGCATTCTCTGTTTTGTACAGGACTAAACTGTATGTTCTATTTTCAGAAATACTCCTTTTATGATTTAGAAGTCATTTAAGGAAAACAGAATTCAAGAATAAGATTTTGTATTTTTAGAATGTATAATCAATTGAAAGATAATTTTGCTCTTTTACATAAAATATAAGATGCCAACAAACTACCTTTACATGAGATGTCTGTAATCAAATTGTTTGTCTTCTTCTCACCTACAGCATTCTCATCTGCTTTCCATACCTGCAGTCTTGGTGTTCACTTTGTTCACTCAGTAGTAAACATTAGAGAAATCCATGACTCCTCCTTTTTCTCCTTCCCCTATACTTTTGTGTTCTGCCAAACACTAAATTCTATGGACACTTGCTTCACATTGTATTTTAAAAGCATCTCTCTGCATTCCTAATGCCCCTACCAAAGTCATGTTCTCACACTCTCCATCTGCAGTATTTTAACTGTCTACTAGATGCTGTTTTAAATGCCTACTGAAATGTACCAGCTAAATCTTTGTAAGGCATTTTACACAACATTTTTATGTCATCAGCTTTCCAATGACTACAGAACGAAGTCAGCTACTTCACACTTGAGATCTGCCATAAGCTAACTATATGATCTTTTCAAGAAAAATCAAACTGCTATGTTTAGAAAAAGATAAGGCATTGTTTAAGATTGAGAATTTCAAATGTTAGGGGAATTTGTGTTCTTATTATAGCTTATTTCTTTGTTTAGTCTCTTATCTGTAGGTTTGTTGGGAGGCAATCATTCTCTGTAGTCAAATGAAAATTAAAATACAACAATTTAAAAAATGTATTTTTAAAGTAAATAGACTGTTGAAAGAATAATGGCAGAAAGCAAGGGACTAAGGCTCCCATCTAAGTGAGTTCAGGGTCCCCTAGACGACAGTCGGATGCTTTAGAAGCCTATGGAGGTAGTATCTTGAATGACAGCATGTAGTATCAAGGTCTCACTAGAAGTGAAGGATTTAATGTGTTTATATATTAAGGCCTATGAGAAAAACTTAAGATTAAAAACCATATTACAATTCTTTTTGAATCTATAGAATTTACTCTGAATAGGAAGCAAAAGCACTGCCCTATAAGACTTTCTGAAAGCTAAAAAGACATGAAAATACAGATCCTCAAATATAAAATCCTTATGTAGTAGAACTGCCAATTAATTTAACCATTCTCTAGAGGTGATGAAAATGAAATTCAGTGTAGAACTTAGAAGTGATCTGGTGTGTTAGACTTCCCAGAGCTCAAATTCTGGTTGTGCCCTTATAAGCTGTGTATCTTTGAATAAGTTACTTCATCTATATTTCAGTTTCTTATCTATAAAATATGGGATAAAACACTATTGCATAGGGTTGTGACAAGCAGTAAACAAGAAAGGCATGGAAGGGACTTAAAAAGGGCACTGAGCACATATTTAAGTACTTATTAACAACCCTGCAAAACAAGCAGTGTTACTCCTATATTTTACAGATGATGAAACCAATCCATAGAGACTGAGACTTGCCCAAAGTACATTACTACTAAGCTATAGCCTCCACAACTCTAAAATCTTTGCTTTGTCTCCAGACTGCCCTGCTGCTTTGTATTGGTGGAAATTTGATAGTGGATAAGACACAGGTCCTACCTTCAAAGATAACACTTTAAATAAGGAAGAAAGTACAGAATGGGCAATCTGTACAGCAGGTTCTTCAGGTGAACTGCTAATGGGCCTTTTCACCCAAGTTTGAAGGGCTGGCTTCCATTGAGGCTTACTATTAAATCTGGTTTTGAAGTGTGGGCAGAAATCAGCCAAGGGCTTGTGTGAGGTAGAACATGTCCTAAGCTGAGGAAACAGCAGGCAGAGTGGAGAGGATGCTGTACATGCAGAAGTGCAAAGGATGTGAGAGCATATGAAACACTATTATTGAAATAGGTCACCTTGGCTGGAATCTGAAATTTGGAAAAGGAGTGAGGCCTGATGGTAAAGAGGTAAAGCGAAAGCAGATGTCCTCACTAGCCATGGAAACACCAGTCAAGGAAAAGCAGCAGTGCACATGCATGTAAGCAAGGGTGTATATACTGGTGCCAGTTAGTACCCTTCGGTATTTAGGCTGGTACTCACTGGCATTGAGGTAGGAGTTAAAATCCTTTTAAATAAAATGTGTGCTTCTGGTCTGAGGAAGTCAGACGTGTCTATAGGTAGTATATACTTTGCAGAGAAAATAACCTCATTAACAATTGAGAGAACTATTCCCTACTTCCCACTTCCAGGTATTCTTTCCTAAGGAAACTTACCTACATTATATGTTCAAATGCCTTTGTTTCTACTGGGAAAACATCTTCCTGACTTCTTGTGTGAAAAGTAGTGTTTTATTAGTGTTTTATTTTAACCATTCTCAAGGCAGTAGACCACTTATAAACTGAGTTACTCAGTTCCCTACTGATGGGTTGCAAAGAAGTGGTTTACAGGTCACTTAAACTCTTCTCCTAAATAGACTGTCTCAAGATAGATTACCAGTAGGTTTCAACAGTTAGTGACAAGGTTACTATTAAAAACATTTATTAAAAGATAATTAAAATATAAACATAGGTGGGCATCTTAGCAAGTTTCAGAACAGTACCTTTGAAAGACAACTTAGAAAAGGCACTCAACCTAAAGCCTCCCTATCTCATTTATGGTAAAGTTCCTTGTATGATTTCATGTGGAATAACCGTACAGCAATATTAATATTGGTGTCAGAGGCAGTGGGGCTCTTTTCCAATTTAACAAATAAAGTGTATATTAAGTGCCAGGCACTGTACTAAGCACTAGGGATCCTATAAGATGTAGCTGTGCCCACAAAAAACTCCATCTTATGTGGATACAAGCATTAAAATATCCATGATATGATATAAGTGCTCAAATAACTATGCATAAGATTCTTATTACAGGAGAGAAGACATCCTTCAACCTGGAGGGAAAAAAATGATAAATAACCAATTCAGTATGATTTTTCTTCTCCAGTAACTAGATGTGGGAAGGCTGAATCATTTTATATAGGTCAGAAAAACATCTGATTAGCACTAACTTGTCTAGTGTTTGATCTTAATTCAAATGAGTGATAATGTTATTGGAATTGCTAGTTCCCTTATCTTTTAGAACAACTTGGTTTCCCTTATAAGTATTTAAAAAAGCAAATTATGTAATACATACCTGTTTAACTAGAAATGTTTCTTTAGATTATGTAATATGTTATATTTTAAAACTCAAGTACAAGCTAAAGTATCACTTTATGTGGATTTTATAATTTATATAAATTAAGACTTCTTCTAAGACAATGAAAGCTCTAAGACATAATTCTCTAAAACTGAGAAATTTTTGGTGCCTTTAAAGCAGAAAAGTTTTTTGAGTTCAATCCCCAGCTCTGCAAAAAAAAAAAAAAAAAAAAAAAAAGCAGAAAGTTTGATTACGAAACAGTGAGGTATTTGTCATTATAATCTGAATTGTCCAATTTATTATGGATAATTTAATATGAATAAATCACTGTTTAATCTGAACAATCTATGCATTAAAATATTTTGAAGGGTTGTCTTTTGATTAGTCATTGTCAGAATTCCTATGTCCCAATTCAGATCAATAATTTTGTGTTTATTACTTCCTCTATTTTTCCATATGGAGATAGTCATCTCTTCAGCTTCTGTTATCAACAAAGCTGCAAATTTCTCTTAATTCTTTTAAACATTTCTTTAACTCATTTCTTTCTTTTCCAATTTCCTCAATCCTAATTATCATATGGCAGTGCCATTGATTTTGAAGTACATTAATGGGATTACTGAACATGGAATATATTTAATTTTAACAGCTAGTACCTTCCTATTTTTTCAAATTGTAGAAGAGAAAACTAATGGTGCTATTTCCAAATTTCAATACACAATGTTAAAATGTAGCAAATGTATCAAATTCATCAAGGCTACCCCCCTTTTCTCTTACTTTTTACTGGTCCCCTCTCCATTAGACGTTTCCTAATCAAAACCACTCTTTTCATTATGGACAGACCTTTCTTTTTTTTAATAGTGTTTTTAAATCTGGTTGATGCTGGTTATACAGAATAAGGGAAAGAAAATGTGACTGCAAAGCTTTCATTTGTTATCCAGGCAAAAATTTGTTGGTTACAGATCTCATTTGCTTTTTTGGTGCTTTTGGAAAAAGTGGTATCAAAGCATTTGCCTACACCACTAAGACAGTAATTAACTTTATACTATAGTTCTTCATTATGGTCTTCATTAGTTTGCAAGTTTCTGGTCATCAGAAACAAACTCTTAGTACTCACATCCTGTCTGGGTTCAGTAAATCATCTTGTACAAAATGTACAACTAATTCTTTTATGAATAAAAATGTACATGGACTGAATTTTCTCAAGTGTATTTAAAAATTTTATATATATTTTTTTAGTATAAGGGGACTATGTTAAAAAACAAGTTTACATTAATAAGTTGCATGTATAAATTTTATTTGCAAAGTTTAATTTACTAGAAACAAAAAAAATTCTAAAATTGTATTTATGCTCACACATACATATATAGACAACATAATTTGACTTTTCTATTGAAATTTTCATGTTATAAATCTATTTGTAAGATGAGAAATTTCGGTAAAAACTAGCAACATTCGTAGTTGTTTTGATCAAACTGAATAGACAGCTAGGTACTTTTTTATTGATACTAGGTCAAGTTGATCTGATGGGAAAACCAGGAATTCTAAAAAATTTATAGATGTTGGCAGTTACATTAAAGTGCTATTCAGTTAAAAGCCATGACAGTTTATTTCACAGGTTGCCTGAGTCAAGTGGAACTTACTGTTTTGATATTTTGCCTGACTTTTTTTTTCCATCTAAAAATGAACCGGTACCTTGTAGAAATAATTTTTAAATATAGCCAAACTGAAATGTCCTAATTTTACCAATATATTTTATTAACTGGAATGGTAATCCTTTTTTTTAGTGGTACTTGCCTAACACTGGGTTTGTGTATTTCTTCACACATTCTGTTAACTGAACACTCGCCAAAGCAAATATCTGAATGATATTTATACCAGATTGTTTCTATGTAGGAACACTATGTTATGCTGCTTGCTTCCTTGAAGTATTTCAGATTAGAAGTTGTGAATGTTGAACACAAACTTTGGCTACTTTTTTTTTTTTAATGCTACCTTTAGGTAGAATTTTCACAGCTGAATTTTTTCTGGTAAAAGTAATCACAAACTAGGATCTAAATAAAGTACAATGATTGTTCAATTTGTGAATCAATCCTAGATACTAATTTATATAAAACATTATAAACCAAATTTTTCTAAGGAAGTGTCTAAAAGTATTGAGCCAATAAAATAACAGAATTCTTTTTCATGTTTTGAGTGCCTGCTTGCTTTGGGACTTTTTAGTAAATGTGAATGGTCTCTCATCAAGTACATTGCTTCAAATGCTGAGGGAAGTGAGTTGCTCAAGCCTCCAGAAGGAGCCATCCAGGCCTGGATGCTCCAGGGAAGCATGTGGAAGGGCTGCCTGTCTTTCCACCTAAGGCACTGTACTCTCATTAGCAAGACTTTTCTACATATTTGAAATTCTGTGTAAGAATGAGTTTGAAAAAACTGAATTCTGTTCCTAAAAAGCAAATTTAAAGTCGGGCATGGTGGTGCATGCTTGTAGTTCCAGTAGCTCGGTAGGCTAAGGCAAGAGGATCCTGAGTTCAAAGCCAGCCTCAGCAAAAGTGAGGTGCTAAGCAACTCAGTGAGACCCTGTCTCTAAATAAAATACAAAATAGGGCTGGGGATGTGGCTCAATGGTTGAGTGCCTCTGAGTGCAATCACCAGTTCCCCCATCCCCCGCAATAAAAAGCAAATTTAAAAACCTTGGAATTACCATGGGGAATAATTATGGGACAGGTATCATGGGGGATAAAAAGAGGAAAGTGTCCATAGGGACCCAAATCTGAAATGATGTCACTCCTAGTAACTGGCACAAGAAAACCCTACCAATTGCACTCTAAAATAAAGGAATGTATGGTTTTTGTTGTTGCTGCTGTTTTGCTCTATTTTGTTTTGGCAAGTAAAACCATGTTTACTTTCTCTACCTCTCTCTCTCTTTCTTTTTTTCCCCCCTTTTACTTTGGTTGTGAACTTTAGTGTTGTAGACATTTGAACTGCACAGAGATAACAATAAGTAAAGTTTGGCAGAAAAACTTCTAATGTGTTTCAGAATGCAAGGACAGGTAGAGGTTGTATTAAAGCCTAAGTATAAATGAGTTAATAAGAATCAGAACAATGGGATGCTGGACTTTCCATCGATAATAATGACACCAAGAAACTAGTTAACAAGAATGAGAACATCAGGATACTAGAGTGTTCCACTGACAATAATGAATATCATATGGTCTAAAATTTTCAGGAAGAGCCTTTTGGAAGCATTTGATCTTGGGTTGCTCAAGTGAGAAGAGAAGAAAAAGGAGATGACGTTAGTAGTGAAAGAAATAAGAGTGATGAAGGAGGGGGAGAAGCATGTTTACTGATCATCTGAATAGACAGAAGTGTTTGTGTCTGGGGGATATACCCTTGAGCTGGTACTGACTCTGGAGTTGTATTAAACAGAGGTTTGGAAGGCAAGAGGAGTTTACTGCATTTAAAGTATGCAGGAGGGTAACATGGTTCCACTGCTGGCACTGAGCTAATAAGAGCATTAGGCCCAGCCGACTGGCATGTTCTGAGCATTCAAGGCACTTTTCTTTTACTATCTTAAATTTTTGATGATGGAACAAAAATTAATGGTACATCACAAAATGCTAAATATTTTTGTAGATTTAAAATTACATATTCTGTAGTAGATGCCATTGTGTGAAAAAAAGAAAAAGCTGAGGAAGAACACCAATACCATAAACCACCTCTTTTATGTCAGATTTATATAATACATCAATTTCATTTTTATTACCCTTTTAAAAGCAGAATTTGGAAGATATACTACAAAATTTTGCTTATGGTAAACTCTGTTAATTTGAGAAATGGTATTTGAAGTAAAATTGGGTGATCCAGAAATATTATTGTATATACTAGAAAAGCAATGGATATTACTAAAGAATCGAAATCATGAAAAGAACTTTCCTGAGGAAAATTTGAGTTAAGTCTGGAGAAGTATTCTTTTCCATTTATTTTCCATTTGTTTCTGCTTCTTCATATGCAAGACATGCAGACAAAATTTCACCTGATATGAATAAAAAAAGTAACATGAAGAAAGAATCAGTGGACTGATAATAACTTTTCTCAAGATTAATTCAATAAATGGTACAGGAAAAATTTAATATATGATATTAATTTTTAAGGGGAAGCAAAACAGCATTCTTTTAAAGTAACAGATCCTCTTACAAAAGCTAAAATGGATCTCAAATAATTTTCAAAAAGAATTTTTAATTTCTAAATACATTTCTTCAATTTCCAGTGTCTTTAGACCATCTAATTAAAATGCTGTTTCTTCTCCTTCTTCCTACAGTGTCATTTGTAGGTATGTGTATGTTTGTATTCATGCATGTGCCATCATTCTTTCTTCTCAAATCAGACACAAAGAAAAGTATTTTTTCTAAGAAGCAAAATTTTCTGGATGAGTACTATGAAATGAGTGTTGAGGGGTGCACATGAGAAGTCTGTTTAAGGGGTTTGTTTGAATAAGAATAGTGGTAACTGGACAATGTGAATGGCTTCTGTGACTGTAGTGATTTTGTTTTTCTTAGTTAAACAAACATGCTTAGAAAGAGTTGCATTTAAGTCAGACTTTTAGAAAAGGAAGGAGAGAAGAATAAGGGGGTGGCTAGGGATCAGATCAGATCAGGTGGCACATACCTGTAATCACAGTGACTTGGGAAGTTGAGGTAGGAGGATGACCAAGTTCAAAGCCAATCTCATCAACTTAGCAAAGCCAGCCTCTCAAAACAAAACAAAACAAAAAAAGTCTGGGGATTTAGCTCAGTTGTAAAGCACTCCAGGGTTCAATCCCTAGTACCAAAAACAAAAACAAACAAAAATCCTGAAATCTTAAGATATAGATGTATTTCATATTGAAAAACTTTCACAGATATTTTTCGAAAATTTTAACTAAAATGTGTAAGTTGACACTCAGGGATAAACTATATGTTTTATCAACTTGCTCAATGTCAGGGATAGTAACACTGTTAATTAGGATACATTTGACTATAAGTAACAGAAATGCAGAAATAAAAGTTAGTTTAACAGTAAGGAAAATTTACCCAGTATTAAAATTTTTAAAGTTAAGATGATGTCAGATATGGCTAATTCAGCAATTCAATTATTCTTCATTAAGTTAGGATCTTTGCGAATTTCTGTTTTGTCATTCTAGGTTTGCCAGACTAAATATAAAACATCCACTTAAATTTGAATTTAAGATAAACAATTTATAATTTTAAAGGTATAAGACACGCAATATTTTTTGTTATTTGAAATTCAAATTTAACAGAGTCCCTACTTTCCTATTCCTTAAAATTGGAAACCTTATCAGCAAATTGTCTTCTTTGGTAAGTTTCCCTCAAGGCACAAAGTGGCTGCCATAACCTTTTGTGTCATGTGTAGAAGCCAACATTCAGTGGCATAAAAAGGATTCTATTGATAAAGATAAAGGTAATCGAGCTGCTATAAACATTAATGTGGCTGCATTACTGTAGTATGCTAATTTTAAGTCCTTTGGGTATAAACCAAGGAGTGGGATAACTGAGTCAAAAGGTGGGTCCATTCAAAGTTTTCTGAGGATTCTCCACACTGCTTTCCAGAGTGGCTGTACCAATTTGCAACTCCACCAGCAATGTAAAAGTGTGCATTTTTCCCCATATCCACGCCAACATCTATTACTGTTCATGTTCTTGATAACAGTCATTCTAATTGGAGTAAGATGAAATCTTAGAGTTGTTTTAATTTGCATTTCTGTAATTACTAGAGATGTTGAACACTTTTTCATATATTTATTAATCGCCTGTATGTCTTCTCCTGTAAAGTGTCTGTCTAGTTCCTTGACCCATTTATTGATTGGGTTCTTTGTATTTTTGGCATAAAGTTAGCAGTTCAATTCACTATAGCTAGATTGTGGAACCAACCTGGATGCCCTTCAACAGATGAATGGATAAAGAAACTGTGGTATATATACACAATGGAATATTATTCAGCCATAAAGAAGAATAATATGCATTTGCAGAAAAATGGATGGAATTGGAGAATATCATGCTAAGTAAAATAAGCCAATCCCAAAAAAACCAAAGGCCAAATGTTTTCCCTGATAAGTGGATGATGATATATAATGGGAGTATGGGGGGTGGGGAGTAAGAATGGAGAAACTTTAGATTATGTAGAAGGAAATGAGGGGGGGTATGAAAAACTGTGGAATGAGACAGACATCATTACCCTATGTATGTGTATGATTACACGAATGGTATGAATCTACATCATGCACAACCATAGAAACAAAATGATATACCCCATTTGTGTACAATGAATCAAAATTCAGTCTGTAAAAAATTAAAAATAATAATAATAATAATAAAAAGATAAAGGTAAAACAGTGGTGGTTTGGAAGGTAACTAAACAATATAGGTCACCAAAGCAAACAATTTTGTTGACTAAATCAGTTTCCTCCAATATTAGATACTTTTGTAAAATGATGTAATTTACCCTACTTTTTGATTCAGGGATAAGATGTTGATCAACTGTCATAATATGCATAGACCTCTGTTCTTTTTGGATCTGTAAAAATTGATTTTTTTTGAGACCCTTGGCTGTGGGGGCTTCTCTGCCATGTCCCGCGTAGATGAGAAAAGGACTAACTGCTGGAGAAGGATGTTGGCTGTAATCACTCAATTACCCCAAAACATATCTACTCAAGAAACATACAAGAGCCAATACTCTTTTTAAATGAGAGGGGGCATGATGGGTCTGGCCATACCAGCTCTGGCCTCTAACAACAACAAAATGGAGTAACCCAACTCTTTTATTTATAATACACAGGTAAAAGGGGGCCAAGACCAGAAGGAGCTTCTTCTGTAATGGACAGGATAGGGTGGAGTTAGGGGAG
Source organism: Sciurus carolinensis (assembly GCF_902686445.1). NCBI lineage: Eukaryota > Metazoa > Chordata > Mammalia > Rodentia > Sciuridae > Sciurus > Sciurus carolinensis. Next base: position 130,221,393 of record NC_062215.1, read on the forward strand.
TCATTCTCTTAGGGAAACTAGACAGGGAACTGCCTGATTCTGCTAGATAAGGATGGCTTCCCGCACTTAGCTTTGTTAGAACTGAGAAAACCCCATATCGCTGCATCAGAAATAATTAAAATGACTTTTACTGAATATTCTGAATGAGTGGAAGAAGATGGCTCATTGGCCAATTCTACACTATCTCCGTAGCACGTGGTTGTTCTCCATGTTTGTGGTTGGTGGTTCTCTCCTCTTTGTTTAAGTGAGTTGTTCACATTACCTGTAGGCTCAGTTTCCTGTATTCCTTCCCTCCTTCCATACTCCCCTTTCAAAATGTATCCATCTTTAGCCCTATTTGTATTTAAATGATAATGGTTTTAAATGAGCTAGATAAACTAATCCGTGTTAATATTTACTTTGCTAATGTGTTGGACCTCTAAGGTAATTTAAGCCTTTAATCATTTCAAAAGTTCAGTCTTTTAAAAGCTGTTCAGGAATGCTGCCAGGTAGGCACCTCAGGGACATGGAAATGTTGGCTTCCCCCTTACTCACAGAGGCAGGTGGCTACAAGAAAGGTTTTCTTCTATGACTCGTCTGGAGTCTCTTCACTTTGTCAACTTAGTTTCATAACTTCCCATATTTCATTCTTTCATGGTCTCAAACTGCAAACCACTGGGCTCTATAGCCCTTTTCAACACCCCATTTCCTGTCTCATCCTGAGTGATTCAAACATGACTTGTGAGGATGCCCCACCTAACACCTTAAAATCACAACTTCTTGACCTTCTCTGCTGTGTAGGCCTTTTCTTTGGACTTATATATTCACTACCATGGATACATACTACAGTGCTACCTAGTCATCCCAACAACTCCCATAGGTATACTTCAAAATCATGCTGTCTTAATCTGAGTTCCTACTTCTTTCAACTATCATTCTTTTTAACTTTTATCAGACTAGTTTAATGACTTGACGAGAGATCTAAAATCTTTCAGAATATAGCAAAGGACCAAGTCTCTGAGCCCCTCCACAGGCCAACTTCCTCTATTCCTGGCGTCCCTCTTCCATCTATTCTGCATTCTCTCACTGCTCTCAACTTCCTCTGACTTTCCAACTTCTATTTCTCTCAACTTCTGAACTCCTATCCTGAATGAACCTAAAAATTAGTCTTCCGAAATTCAACACCAGTGTACTTAAGCCTGCTAAATAAAGTCATATGGGCCCTCTAAGATGCTCAGCAACAAGGAAGCATCAATTGTGAAGTGGTCAAGAGCATTGGGCTCAGTTCCTGGCCCCACCATGTACTAGCTGGGTGCCCATGGGAAAACAGCATGACTGCTTCATACCTCATTGTGTTCACCTGCAAAGGGGGGTGATAATTGAACATACCTCTCAGGTATGTTATTTTGCATGAACAAGTTAATATTTATAAAGTGCTTAGAGTGGTATATAATTGTTGGATAAACACGTGTTCTATTTCTCCCTGGTGGTTCTTTGTTCATAACCAGTTATAGCTATTCCAAATCTTCATTCTTTTTAATTCTCCAAACAGCTCAGGCTCAATCACTTTAGCAGATGATTTGGTCTAATTCTCAGAATATGTGTGTGTGTGTGTGTGTGTGTGTGTGTGTGTGTACACATACATATACATACGGTAGGTATGAATTTCTTTAAATAATCTCTCTCCAAAAAGCCCCCAGACATTGGTTTGGGCAGTGATTTTTTTTTTTTTTTTGACTGTGACTCCCAAAATAGAGTCAAAATTAATAAAACAAGAGCAAAATAGACAAATAAAGTTACATTGAACTAAAAAAGTTGTACATAGCAAAGGAAACAATCAACAGAGTGAAGAGATAGAGTGGGAGAATATATATGCAAACTATGGTATCTGATAAGGGATTAATATTCAAAATATATAAGAAAAGCAAACAAGTCAACAGCAAGAAAACAAACTGACTTAAAAATGGGAAAAGGACCTGAACAGACACTTTTCAAAAGAAAATAAACAAATGGCCAAGAGGTATATGAAAAATGCCCAATATTGTTTTTCATCTGGGAAATGCAAACTCAAAACACAATGAGATAACATCTCACACTTGTTAGAATCACTTTTGTCAAAAAGATATGATAACAAGTGTTGGTTGTCTTGCACACTGTTGAGTGAAATGTAAATTCAGTCATTATGGAAAATGGTATAGGTTCCTTGAAATATTAAATATAGAACTACCATATGAACCAGCAACCCCACTTCTGGCTTCTGGATATATATATATATATATATTCAAAGGAAATGAAATCAGTATATTGAAGAGATATCTGCACTCCTATGTTTATTGTAGATTTTTCATTTCAGACAATATGAAAGAGCATGGAGGACATTATGCTGAGTGAAATAAGCAAGCCACAGAAAAACAAATGCTACACAATCTCACAACATGTGGATTCTAAAGCCATTTATCTTATAGAAGTAGATTAGAATGGTGATGGTCAGAAGCTGGAGTGGTTGGAATGTGGAGATGTTAGTCAAAGGATACAAAACTGCAGTTAGATAAGAGGAATAAGTTAAGAGATCTATGATATGCTATGGTAACTATAGTTAATAATAATATATTGTATTCTTGAAAAATGCTGAGTGTATATAAAATGTTCCTGCCACAAAAATGATAACTATATTAGGTATATATATGTTAATTATCTAGATTTAATTATTCCATGATGTATATATGCTTTAAGACATCATGTTGTATACTACAAACACATATTTTTTCTGTCAATTAAAAAAAATAATAAAAACTCTTTTAAAAAAATGATCTCCTCTTAAAAATTTAATATTGGTGTATTTGAATCTCCTTCTCATCTAAAAGAAAGAAAATGACCTTCTAAAATTAAGTTGTTAAGCGTCAAATGTAGGGTTAAAGAATGATTTTGAAGGTTTCTGGGGGGATTACCTCAATAAAAAACTTCAAAATCATTCTTCAACCCTACATTTCCTTTCAACTATCTTTTTATTGTTATCATTCCCTTCTTGTATGATGTCTATATATACTGCTTCCATTTTACCTCTCTTGTTACTGAATTACTCAGAAATGACAATAATTACAAGAAGCTGGAATATTAAAATTAATTGGGATAAACTCAGAGGGATTAAAACTTTAGAACTTCACTTTTTCTTCAACTTTAGCCAGGCCTAGACTTTTGTGATTTTTTTAAAAAGTGATCATTTATTTGTAAAATGATTTTCCTGCTCTTTTGTTATATGTTAGTAAATTAATTGTTTAATTTGAATATTGCTGCAATTTCCTGTTTCTCTCTTCTAAAAGAAACAAACCCACAGATTTCCACTCTACCTGAGTCTTCATTTTTCACCATTCCAGTGCAATAATTATTGTCAAGGTCAGCAACAAAATCTCTTCCACCAAATTCAGAGGCCAGTTCTCAGTTTTCATCTTAGCCAACTTCCCAGAAAGTTGGTAAAACTGATCATTTCTTTCTCTTTAACACTTTTTTTTCAATTACTTTTTGGACACCACTTCTTCTGTTTTTATTTTATTTTTTTCTTACCTCACCAGTTGATTTTTCTCAGCGTCCAGTGCTGGATTTTGCCTCAAAAATATGAAGTACCCTACCATTATTTGTTTATGACTCCTTAAAATATATGCCAGTCCAAATACTTCTCCTGAACTCTATATTCATATTCAGCACCTCCACTTGTATATCTAACAGTTCCTTCAAACCTAACTCAGCCAACCAACTTTTGTTTCTCCTCAAACTGCATCTCAGTGTTCTTACTCCAGTCTTCTGGTTGCTCAGGTCAAAAAATAGAACCATTCTTGACTGCTTTCTTTTACACACTTTTCCAACCCATAATCAAATCCTATTTGCCTTATCTAGAAGATATATCCATGATCCCTACCATTTCCAAAGCTCCTACTCTGGTACAAGCCTATCTTATTTTAGAAACCTCGGTTTTTCTCCCTACTTCTATCTCTAAACCAATCAGTCAATTTTACAAATAGCAGTCAGAGTTAGTCTTTTGAAATATGAGTCAGATCATGGTATTCCTTTGCTTAACATCCCAAATAACCTCTGCTTTCACAGATTAAAAGCTACATTTCTTCAGTGACCTAAATACTCAATGTGATATGCTTCTCCTCTCCTTACCCCTGGGGAATATGTGAACTTGAGAGAGAGAGACACTAAAAACAACAGTACAATTGGTAGGAAAATAAAAGCCAGTGAAGGAGACTGAAAATAGGAGAATTGGGAAATATAAGATCAAGAAAGAAATGAGAGTAGTAGTGGATCCTGCTGACAATTATAACTATAAAATGAGGGCTGGAAAATACTCACTGGATATGCCATTTTAGAGAGCATTTATTATTATTGCCTCTGTAGGTTTACAGTAGCTTTTTGGGGGAAATAAGATGACTTATGAGGATCATAGAGAAAGATGGCTATCTGAAATTAATGGCTTAACACACACACACACACACACACACACACACACACACACACAATTTAAACTAAACTTTTATCCAGAGTTCCAGCTCTGAACTACGTTTCTGAAAACTTAGGGATACATATCTATCAGTATGTCTTACAGCACTTCATGTTTAATACATTTTGCATTACACTAATTTCCTTTCTTCTACCTTCTTCCTTTTACTCCCAAATTATCCCTAAATATCCAATTTGTATAAATTCTCTAACATGTTAAATAACACCAACACCCATCCAGTCACCTAAAGTAGAACCCAAGACTTGGTGGTGGCAATCTGGTTCTGCCTCCTTATTCATTTTTTTTTTTTTTTTTTTTGGTGGTGCTGAGGATTGAACCCAGGGCCCTATGTATGCGAGGCAGGCACTCTACCAACTGAGCTATATCCCCAGCCCATCCTCATCCATTTCTAATCTGTCAAATCTGAATGCAGCTGATTCTCATTGCTGAAATGCAGATTTTAATTAACTGCTCCCCCCACCCACCATGCTAATAAGCTTCCTAACTGGTTCCCTTATTTGTTGCTTCCCAACTCTTCTAACAAACAGTTAACTAGTTATCTTTCAACAAAGTACTTCAATTAAAAACTGAAAACTGTATCTGAATTCCCACTGGCAATAAGACAGTCCCTTAGAACAGTATACCAAGATCTTTGAAAATTGGCTCTCACCTACTTTTCCAACCTCACTGATAATATCAATTATGATAGTTCCACACTTGTCTTAAAATAATCAAACTGAAGTACATTGTGTAGGGTCATTCACATACTTACCCCTGCTCCTACTTCTGAACTAAATAGCTAGAGCTTTCGATGTTCAAGTATCCCCCCCAAATGTAAATATAATTTCAAAAAGCTTGGAAAAGAGCCATAATGTTTCACTTTAACAGAATATTTTTGTTCATTTCCCTTCTAATAGTCTTCTAGGAGTGGACATATTCTCATAGTAAACATGTATTTTTGCATAATTTCCCCATGTATTTTACTTAGCTATTCTTTGCCATGTTACAGAAAAAGATTATTAAAAAAAAACATTTTTTTGAGAAAAAAAATGGAAGAAGAAATTAAACAAAAACAAACAAACAAACAAAAAGGATAGGGACAAAACAGAGCTATGAATAAGGTTCAGGATACATACTGTGATGACCTACTCATCTGCCCTGGGTGAGCCACACACTGGCTCTCAACTTTTCCATCAGTCAATGTAAAATCAGAAACTGTCAGTTATGCAGTTTCTAGGGCTCATGATATTCAAAAGTATACATATCCTGGCAATTTCAACTGTTCTTGGAACATATATTGTAAGAGAAATTTCTCCTTAACTTCTCCTACAGAGAAGACATTCTTAATGTCCTATTAGACATGGTGCCTTCTCATTTCATATCATTGCATATAGGGAGAACAGATATAGGCAGTTGCCACTGCATAAATCACAGTGTGACTGTGTAAAAAAGTGACTTTCTGGAAATCCCTGGATATTATCAAGCACCCAGCTCTTTTCTGGTCTCCTATACATCATGGGTAAATGTTAACATGTTTAAATAAATATAATACATGTTCAGAAGTCATGATAGTAGCCAAATTTTCATCCTTTAGAAAAACATTCTGGGGCTGGGGATATAGCTCAGTTGGTTGAGTGCTTGCCTTGTAAGTACAAGGCCCTGGGTTCAAATCCCCAGCACCACAAAAAAAAAAAAAAAAAAAAAAAAGAAGAAGAAGAAAACATTCTGAATATTGTTTCTACTCAAGTTAGCAGTTTCTTCCTTTAATTATTATTTTAATTATACAAATTTATGGGGTACAAGGTGACAACTGGATATATGTAGACAGTTGTAATGATAAAATCAAAATAGTTAACATTTCTCGCTTCTTAAGTTGGAGTTTTACATAATTCTTAGTTAAAATCTTAAAAGTTTGGGTCCCATATCTGTCAGTTGAGGTTTGTTTGGAAATCAGATTTTAGTCTGAGAAGCCAAATTCCTCACTTTCTTATCATGAACATTATTCCCCTTGGGCAAATCTTCTGAGTTCAAGAATGTTTCTGGGCTAGGGGTGTTAGAGTCTTGAGCTTTTCATATAGTAGAAAATAATATACTATCCTAGGAGGACTCAAACACAAGTAGAATAACATACTCAGGTTTGCAGAAATTCTGTTCCCAGTCTTGTGTGCTCTCTAGAAATATGGCTAGATGGAGTTACAAATTTTGGATCTGAAGTATCAACTTTACAGAGGAATTTTAATATTACATGTTAAAAACCTAGATGTTTATTTTTCATTTTTGGAGTGAGAAGATTAGATAAAATAAAAGCAGTTTTTAATATCTTTACCTTTGTCAGTATTTGTAGGGCTACTGAAAAACTTGGTTTATATGAAAGGAACATTCTCCTGACTACAACCTAGATATGATTTAATACTTACACATATATTTTCTCTGCTGAAATGTACATAACTTGTTTAGCTACATGGTTGCATTTTAAAAGTATTTTAAACAACATCGTAAATACCTCAAGGCATAGCTAATGATTTGGTAGGAATAGTAGCAGGTCTATTACAGTTCTTCCTTAGAGATGCAGGGGAACAGGAGACTGCTTGGTTGTTGAATGGATATCTCTCTATATTTACTGCAAGCAGATTTATTACACAACCTGCTTATGAATAGAAGCTTATGTATTGTATGGCACTGTATGAAGATACCTGTAAATTTTATCCACATCTCTGCTATGGGCACCCGTATAACAGACTTTAGAATTGTCATACTTCTATCTCGAGCCCCCACATCATGCCACTTCTCACTCCTACAATCCTTAAAATGGCTAGATAAGGACTAGCAAGAAGCTCTGTTTTCCCTTCTGGTTTTAACTCTGGACACAGTTGCTTTAAAGAGTATCACCACATGACTGAACTTGTATAGTCAAGGGCCTGGTAAGAGTACTGTAGAACTGAACTTTTCAAATTACATTGAAAACAGCATATACCATATTGCTAGACAGTCTTAAAATTATATTTGTTCTAATGACTGTATTTTAAAGAGAAACTTTTCTTTTATGATTTTGATTATCTACATAAATAAGACTGAGTAAACATTTTCATTCTTACCTTTTTCTTCTATATGAGATAAATAGTAAAGGTTGTAGCATACTTTATGGTGATAGAAAAAGAAAGACTAGCTGTATTATAGGAAGAGATAGAGAAAGGAAAAGAAGACATAAGCAAAGAAGAAAAAAAAAAAAGGAAGAAGAGGAATGAGATGAACACTCAGAAAGGCCTCCACTGTAGGATGGTATTACAAGATTAGCCTGTTTGGGTCATTACCATAACACTAAAGTTTTACAGTATCTACCACAGTGTTGGTGCTCAACAAATGTGCTGAATGATTGAATAAAAAATGAAGAAATAAATCACATATATATAGTGAGCAGAACTAAGTTCATGTTGCTATCCCATATATTCATAAACTAGATTTGGACCCAGGTAAGAATAGATATATTGTTTGTAATTTCTTTTAATTTTTCAAGGACAGAGTGGAGACGTGTCTACATTTAACCTGAACTCTCATGATCACAGACTAACAAATATTCTGGAGAACCTTGAAAATTTCTTTTGAATAATTACTGCAAATATTCTGAAAGTATGTGCTTGGTATAAAAAATTCTGGTCCATAGTATCACTTGCTATTGGTCGATTTATGCTTTGAAATCTGTTTTGCAGCAATGTCTGCTCACACAAGTTTTCTCTAAAAAACGTAAGAACTATGTATGATTTCCTGATATGTTCAAGTTAAAGAATTAAAATATTTATAATTGTTGCCCAAAGCTTCCTGTATGGTAGATAAGAAAGCACACTAAACTTCTGATATGGATTTTTGTCCCTAACCAATTAGCTAACCTAACTGGCTATTGACCTTGGGCAGGTTACTGAAACTTTCTGAGCTCAATTTTCCTCTCCTATAAAATAAGGGAATTATAGTAGTAGGATCCTTAGGATCCTGTTGACTTATGGGTGCCACTGATTCTCTCCCATTATCCCTAAGTGAGGAATTCCAACCCTCTCAGTATGCTGAGATACAGCCACTTCTAATGTCCGAGGCCTAAAGTTCCATGAGATAGTTGTACATGGTAGGCACTTTGCCAGGGAAGAGTCTTGGTATGTGATCTGGGACAAGTATTAACCTCTCAGAAACACAGCTTCCCTATCTATAAAGTGAGATTAAGACAAGAACTCATACAGGTTCTGTATTAAAGGAGACAGTATTAATCCCAGCCCTAAATATGGTATCTGGCACAAAGAATACTCATTAAAAGTATCCATTTTTTTTTACATTGTTATTTCCTTGACTCCACTTAAATGATTGCTTTTAGTAATGATTCTCCAAATTGATTATCACATTATTTTAATTAATTATGATATTTAAAAGGTTTTAAGGTGCTAAATTGGAATTACTTGTTTAAAAAGAGAGAGAAAAACAAAAAAAGGAAAGTCATAGGCTCAGGGAATCTTTAAAAATTAAGCACAGATAGCCTGTGTGCTAACCTTTAACCTGTGTCTTCTTCACTTAATAACAATGTATTAATAAGTACAACTTTAAGTTGTTTGATGAGTACTTATATAATCTAGTCCAAATATGTTACCTATACAAACTTTCTTGTACCATAGAAATTTGATAGTAATGTGCTTCGCAATTTAATTTTGACAATTATAGGAAAACTCTGTTTTGTTCTTATTTCTTAATATTGATAGATATTAACTTCCCTTAACTTTTGTCATATGTAAATTTCATTTAAATACAAATGAATGAGATAAAAATCATTCCTAGATGAGACAGATACATTTTGAAGAATGCATAAATTCTTATTTTATAATTAAGAAAACAATCCCTTAAGCATTAAAAAAAAAAAAAAAGTGATGGACAAAAATTCCCCCAAATGTGGGAAACAGAGTACTTTGCTTTTCTTTTAACTATGGCAGGAAATATCTGTTTGTTTATTTTGACCCTGGCACTTCCATAGACAGATTAAATTTCAAATAGTTTTCATTCTTTTTACCAACAATTGTCACCCTGCCTTGTGGAAACTGATGATTTGCAGGGAATTCAAGAATACCTGCACAACTTGGGTACCTTGAACCTTTTGTGCACAGGGGACACTTCTAACCTTAGGACCCCCAATAGTATGTGTTAATTGGTTCACAATAATATTCTGGGTCAACCTGTGTTAAAGATGATTTTAGAGGCTATTAAATTTTATAGCAAGAGTTTTGAGTTAACATTATATGTTTAAGAATGTCTCCTTGATTCTCAATTTCTTCTCATTCAGGAGATATGAGCCTCAACTGATCCGTAGCAGATTGTGGGAAAGTAATCACTTGAATTTCTGCTAGAAAACTTTCTGTATGATACAGGGTAAGTACTATGTTCTACAGATAGAAAAATAAGAATCTACACTGATTTCTAAATCTTGAATACTTACATATTAAATATACTAAATTCATCAAGTCATTTTATCATACAAGTATATGTATTATAATAATTCAACTTGTTTCTTAACTAGCTTATTATTTTCTATCTTCATAAGCCAATTTCCTTTGATATTTTATTGCTTAACTCTCATAGGACTTCACTTATTTAAAAAGCATCTTCTTTCTCCCTCCCTTCCTTCAGTTCTGGAAAGTGAACCCTGGGCCTCACATATGTCAGCAAGTGCTCTACCACTGAGTTATGTATCTCCAGCCCTAACAGCAATTTTAAAGGATTGCATGTTGAATTTATATTCAACTTTCTAATGTATGTCTATAATTATTATTTATTAAAAGCTAATTGGAAGAAAGGGGTTATTAAATCTATACATTTTATGGTATCTAAATTAAAGAAAGATAAAAAGGGGAACTTAAAGCTGTTGCTATGCTATTGTGGACCTACTGGTGATGCCCATGGTTAACAGCACTAGCTGAAATTGGAATATCCATGTTTTGGTGTTCTACCTGCTCAAACTGGTGCTTTCAGTTGGTGACAGTAAAAAGAATTGAGCAGTTGGATGTTAAGAAATAGCCAAAAGCAGTTTACCAAATCCTGCCTAAGGCTGGCAGAAGACCTGTTCTCTCCCCATTTTGTCCACCCTTAAACTTGCCAAGCCTTGTTCGCTTTGGCTTTATTTTAAAACTGCATTTCTGGTGAGTGAGGAAAGGGTTTGTACTGTGTTTTCAATGACTCACCCAAAATAACTCCATTCAACTTGTAAATGGTCCTGTTCAGAATGCAGATTGTGTTTGTTCTGAGATGGGCTTGAAGGAGCTGCAGAAGGGAGATTAGAGAAGGGAAATGTGGTGAGAGAGGCCAGTGAAGTTTATATTTATTTAGGTTCAGGCACACATGAGGAGAATTAATTTTGTTTTAAAAAGACACAGTGTGTGTGTGTGTGTGTGTGTGTGTGTGTGTGTGTGTAAGAACCATTATGAAGTCTACACCAATCAAAACTTTTCAAAATCCATCAGTATTGATACATGGTTCATCTGGTCATCAACCTTCCTTTTTCTTGTCTTCATAAAATACAGAAGGGAAGATTTACATACAGTAGGTAATTCCAAATACATGCATATATTTTTCAAAAAGTGCTAAATGGCTAAAAAAAAAAACAAAAAACTAACCATACACATAATACAAGAGTTAGAGAATAATCTTCAACTAAGAAGAAAATGTGTATCAATAAATTGGTCACATTAGAGGAGAATACTAATACTAGGAAACCCAATAATGACACATCACTGATTTTACTGTACCCTACAGAAATATCCTTAATAGCAACTGGCATTAACATAGACTGGGCATTTTCTATGGACAGATATACCTCTTTAAAACCTTTTATGCAAAATGTCAGAGATAAGGACTGAGAAGAAAAAGAAGGGACTGATCCAAACTTGAGCATCTAAGCTTCAAAGATAAATATTACAGATAAATACATAATTATATATAATTAATATATAATTATATGTGATATATAATATAAATATGTAATATAATAGATAACTATACCTATTTTGGGTTTCTATTAACTATATCCAATAAAGAAGATTCCAAAATCTTCTTGAGTTGTTTCATTAGCTCATGAAACAGACCCAATAAAACTTATTCTGTTACATAACTTGCTTCATTCCACTGCTGAAGAATAGATAAGCCATTTTTACCTATTGCTCAGAAACATGAGAACTGAGCCACTGGAAAGAAAAAAAGTTGGCCAAAAAGTTTCACTGCAGTGAAGTTAAATTTAGGAATATTTAACAAACTAAAAAAAAAAAAAAAAAAAAGATCTTAGAATAAGTGATAAAATCGACAAATTTTAATATGAAAAACATTAGAAAGTATACATACTAATAACTTAACCAAACCAATAATTTAACTTAGTAACTTAAATAATTAGAAAGGCAAAGTTCTAATGGTATTAAAACCTTCCACACTCTGTTTTGTACTTGAGAAAAACAGCAAATCAAAATAGTGAACTGTTTTATTAGTGTTACCTTATGAGGAAAAGCAGCTAATCCAACAATCCTTGAATTTATGTCAATATGGAAACTTCTAGGAATAAGTTAGAAGTTTGAGTTATAAATCTTAACTATATAATTTTATTACCTTAAAATATCTACAATAAAACTATAAATACTTTAATTATTAATAATGGCACACAGGAATATATCAAAGAACCAATAAAAATCAGATTACCATAGTTTACTTACATGATTTATAAATAAATCTTTGAAAGTTTTTGAAGAATCTACTCTTGTTGATTAACTTTTTCCCTTCATTCACTTTTATTCTTTTGCAAATTATTCTACTGTTATCCTTGGAAATGTTGATATATTGAGGGACCCAAAAGATTTCCTGTTGAAATGAATGTTAGAAATACTGGGCTAAACAAGTTAAATCATGTTAATTTAAGATAAAATTTGAGGACTTCTCAAGACTTTTAATACTTTTTACTGGGATGAAGTGGAAGAAGAAGAAGAAGGGATGTCATATGAATTGTTTTCCAAAACTATTTTCACGAGAATTGTTTTTTCCTTTTAAAATATAAAGTGCTCTTTTCCATTTATTTTTATTTTTAACTATTTATTATTATTAGTTTTTGTTTTGTTTTGTTTTACTGGGGATTGAACCTGGGGCTTCACAAGTGCTAGGCAAGTACTCTACCAATGAGCTACAACCCAGACCTTCTCAGTTTTTATTTTGAGACAGGGTCTCAATAAATTGCCCAGGTTGGCCTCAATATTATGATTCTCCTGCCTCAGCCTCCCTGAATCACTGGGATTACAGATGTGTGCCACTGTGTTGGGCTGCTTGCTGTTTATTTAACCTGAAATTCTACTTACTTTACACCTTCCTTTTGTCTTAATAAGGGGTAAAAAATTGATACAACTGCAAATCTATCACTCTTAATTAGACTCAGAATTATTAACATTTTCAGATACAAAATAAAAATTTTGATTACATAAATAATAGCAAAAAAACAGTACCTTGACTAGAACCAAAGGCCTTAACCAAAACGCCTTTGCTTACTCTACAGCAAATCTTGATTTGTAATTTTGAGGCATGTGTTAAGGTTTGGAAATGTAAAATGTAACCAAATAATTAAACCAAACATAAGGTTTCACTTATGATATAAGCTTTTCCATTTAAAATTGCATAATTCAACCAGAGTATATTTTCTGTCCTGGCCTGAATTTATTCCAATTTTAAAATAACTGCAGAAGCATGAAGATAGAGGCCATTCACTAGCATAAGAATAATTTCCCACATAAAACTTGTCTATTTTTACCTTTTGCAATAAAATAATTCTAACAGTCATACTGAGCACCTACTTCATTTCATGTAATCCTCACATCAATTTGGGAAAGCAGTTATGATTGTCACTTCATAGGTGAAGAAAGTGATTACCAGAGGGATTAGCTGTCTCACTCCAGGCCATACAGCAACAAAAAGAGGAAAAACTTTCAGACTTTAATTTGACACTAAAGATACTACTGTTTCCATTATATCATGCTACACAGAGTTATCCACATCTAATATAAATGTGTTCCTCCCTCTACCTCCTAAGCATCAGTATCAGCCAAAATTCTTTATGTAGAGCATTTTCAATGTGGATTTGCAGTTTGGAAAACAGGTATGGAAGCAGACTCTTCTCATGTTTATAATTCACTATTGAATAAGTGAAACATTTTGGGAATTAAAAAAAAAATCTCAGAGTTGACTATACAGTTCAATTCCCTTTGTTTTTAAGGCAAATAATAGCAAGCTGGCTCATGGATTTCCTTCTCCATATGTAACCTCAAAATTTTGCATTAAAAACTGCCATGCAAAAGAAAACAGTACATTTGTGTTTTGGAGGTTCAATAATTGCAGTATTCTAATGCCACCTGTGTATTCTTTTTTTTTTTTTTTCTTCTTTCTTTTGACTCTGGTTGTCTGATTTTAAAATATTAACAATGCCTTTCTCAAATTCTTTGTTGCTATTATTGTCTAAAAATGTACTTAAACAATAGCAAAACTATTAAAATATAATAGGCTTGGAGAAACAACACAAAGAAAATATTTTACCAGTTTGTCTACTCTGAAAAACATTAAAACAAAAGAACAACAACAACAAAAACCAACTTACCTCAAGAGGATTCAATATTCCTTTTGAGATCAGCACTGTACTGAAAGCATGAGGGTTCGTGTAAGAAGAATTTGGACAAATGTTCTTCACATCTTTAAAGTTTACAATCTGGTTGGTAAGCCAAACATATAGTCCAGAGGTAGTCATATTCTTTACTCCATAATTTAGTTTGAAAATAGATGATATGGATATTCTGATGTTTCTCTGGGAACTGTGGAAGGGATATGAGTAGGAGGCTTGGAACCATGGAGTTAAAAAGTTCTGGATTAGATGGATTTTGAAAATCAGTAAGATATTGGATAGAAAGCACAGGAAAAAGACAAAGAGTCACTCTGATACATAGACACCATAGAACTGAAGCTGGAGGCAGCAGATAGCGTGGGGACCCTTTAAGGTCCTGAATAAAACTATGAAGGCAGCATATTTTGTGGCATTTAAGCAGCCTTTCAATGCCTTTTCTTTAAGCACCTCCCCCACTTGTTCCCACCTTCCCACAGGTTGTCTACCCTATTTTGGAGGGTCAGTAAATGGTCAGATGCATCCTACTACTACAGGACACCTGAAGGTTAAGGAAGTCTTAAAGAGTCTAAGAAAAGATCTATAATAGTGAAAATTCAAGCTATTGAGATGCTATTCTAATTCCCCTTATGTTTGCAGTAAATATATGAGGCCCAGGATAAAGCTGTGATGGTTCTGGAAAGATAGCCTGGAGTCTGAATTTGAACTTGGGGATATTGGTCAACCATTAGAAGTTGCTGATTTTAGTCAGAAATATGAATGTTCTGAAAATTATAAATTAGGAGCAATAATGCTAGAAGCAAGATAAGAAAGAATGAAGGCAGTCAAATCAGAGTTCAATTTCAGTAGTCTATGTCTTAAGTGTCTGGATAAAAACTTGGCATTATTTTACCTCAAGAGCATTCTATATTCTATATTCTCCAAAGATTATGGTTTCCATTAGCTATCAATGACAATACGTTTAATTACCTTGTAATACAAATGTTTCATTAGAAATTTTATTATTCTATTGGTTTTAAGTTCAAGTGAAAAAAAATTCTCCCCTTAAAATACTTATGCAAAATTTCTTTTCAATCGTGTTAGGATCAAAAAGTGTTCAACTTATTCATTAGAGCATAGTCAAATACAATAAAATATTGGAAGTAGGGGTAGCTCGTTAGATGTAAGGTTTAAGGGAACACCGTTGCTTATGTCTTATACTGTATTAGATTTTGGATACATTTTGAGTCATTTTGCTCACAAGATTTAAAAACTAACAAAGGGAACGCAGAAGTTCATTTTAAACGTATTTGCAAACCTTGACGTCATTTGTTTCTCGTGGCATCTCATAGCATCAAACTCGAAGCAATTTGATGCACCTCTCTATGTGCAACTTCAATGTGACATTTCCAAATTGTTGTCTCAATTCATTTTTATATCTCACACAATAACCACGATAAATGACTTTCCTAAGTATGAAAGCAGCACTCTACGAAACTTGATCGTTTCCAGTTTTGACATTTTGAGACTGCTAATCACTCGCCTGTTTCATCCTTACCCCAATCCTGCGGACATTAAATATCCGACAGGGCAGGCAACTCCTCCAAGAATACGTTTCAGGGGCCCAAGCCGACCCTCGTTTTCACACGGGGGCGTTTTGTGAGACTTGGCCTTCCCACTCAGTCGCTATTTTTAGATGAGGGCGGAGTTGACAGAAGAAAAGATTACTAACAAACAAATCTCGCCCATTCCGTGGGCAGCAACGGGGGCGGGTGCGCTCCGCTCCGCGCCCCGCCCCGCCGCGCCCGCGCGCCCCGGGCCGGAAGGGGGCGTGGGACGGCGCCGAGGGAGGGGCGCGCAGACGCGCGGAGGCCGGCCGCCCCGGGCACGCCGGGCGGGGGCCGCGGCGCTCTGGTCCTGCCGCGCTCGCCCCGGCCACTCGCGCTCCCGCGCCGCGCCCGGCCGGCTTCATGTGAAGCGCTGGCCCTCCGCCCCCTCCCTCCCCTTCCTTCCCTCCCTCCCTCCCTGTCCCCTCCTCCTCCGGCGCCCGCTCCCCGGGCCCCCAGCCCGGTCGGGCGCTGACAGCAGGGGCGGGGGTCCTTGCTGCCGCCGCCGTGTCTCGCGCAGGCTCTGGCTGGGGCAGCGGAGCCCCCGGTGCGGCCATGAACCGGCCCCTGGCGGCGTCGGCGGAGGCGGAGGAGGAACTGGAGTGGCAAGTAGCAAGTCGCCGGAGGAAGGCCTGGGCCAAGTGCCGAAGCTCCTGGCAGGCGTCGGAGACGGAGGATCTGTCCACAGAAGCGACGACGCAGGACGAGGACGAGGACGACGAGGAGGACCTCCCCGGCGCGAAGCTGCCTGCACCCACCGGGAGAGGTTGGTGCGCGGGCCGGGCGGCGGCGGGCGCGGGAGACCAGGGACTGCGGGCGGCGGAAAGTCTCGTGCGCCCCGGGCGCCTGCCGAGTTCTGGGCGATTCTTGGTGCATGATAGGCCGAGGGGACAGGGGACACTTCCGACGCGCGCGCGTGACCTGGCGTCTCCAGCGTCCACATAGACACCTGGGTGCCTTCTGATTTCCCTTCAGATGGGCACTAAGACTTGTTGCTCAGGCTGCATTTTGCCCCTAGTAGACTTTCCATACGGGAGTGTTCAGGCTGACCCAACAACAGGAGTCCCTCTTGCCTTGGTAATGAGCTGTCTCCTCGCTCTGCCCCGCAGGAAACGTGCCCAACGAGAAGATCGCGATATGGCTCAAGGACTGCCGGTGAGTCCCCTTTTGGTTCGGGAGGGAGATGAACACCGATAGGACGCCGGAGCTTAGTAATTCGGGCCGGGTCCCATTGGGTCCCGTGGCGGTTGTAAGCGAGGAACCGGAAAGTGAGACTCGGATAGCTTCCTCCCTTAAGCGATTAGAAATGCAAGTACTGTGGCTGTTGATTATTTGGAGACCGTGTTGCGTTGACTTTACAGTTAGCATTATGCCATGATGCTGCTACGTTTGCCCTGTTTTTGTTTGAAAGAATTCTGACATTTTACAGGATATTTTATTTTGCTTTCCTTTTGGCATATATACATGTGGCATCAAATGATTTTCCTTTCAAACGTGGGTTAGACTACACTAACTCGGCTTTAATTTAATTTCTGTGCCTTAATTCTGTTTGGAGAGCTGCTAAAACTAGCTAACTTTGTACTTGCGCGTTTACTTCTTGGACAAAGATTTGTCAGATGGTACTGGAATTTACAAAA
Source organism: Sciurus carolinensis (assembly GCF_902686445.1). Taxonomy (NCBI): domain Eukaryota; kingdom Metazoa; phylum Chordata; class Mammalia; order Rodentia; family Sciuridae; genus Sciurus; species Sciurus carolinensis. Next base: position 130,238,751 of record NC_062215.1, read on the forward strand.
GGAAATAAAGCTTTGAAGGCATTCAGACTGCATAAATCTGTTTAATTGCATGCTTTGGCAATGGGTACAAAAATGTTTGATAAAATACAGAGGAGATGAATCATATTGCAAGTGAATCTGAATGTAGTAAAATAAGCTTGCTTCATGTTTTGTTTCCAATGTATTTGCTGGTTATAAAAATCTTGGGTGAAGAATGTAACTTTTAAACCTTTGGTGTTTGCTTCTGAGCATTTCTTTTGCTCTTTCAATTTAGGTTTATCTTAATGATTTTTTCAAGCCACTAGAATTGGGAAGTTATTTGGTTTTTGAAAGTTGATTCTCCTATATGCCAGATTATTTTTACCCCCTGAAGACAGATGAAATGTTGGCCATCACTCTATTAATGTCCCGTTTTGATTAATTGACTGGAGCTTTACTGAATCTCTTCACTACAGAACACCGTTTTTGGGGGGTGTCATAGACTCTGTCTGCTAAGATATTATAAAATACACTATGTGGACCTCTTTCAAGATGCACAGAGGTGAATACACTGCTTAAAGTCATCCCCAGATTAGCAATCTAGCTCTGATTTAACCCCCTCATTTCCAAAGTGCCTCTACTCAACAGGATCAAGAAATAATAATAGTGTGCCACTGGTTTATTTATTTGTTAAATACAAGTATAGGATAAAATTTGAAAGGTTGAAATTTTAAGCATCTTCTGGACATTTTAGGAGAGACCTTGTGAAACCAATCTTTCAACTTTCCTCTTAAGAAAAGTGTCCGAAGAGGATGTTTTGTTACTTTTTCTCAGTTCTTTAAAAATCTTCAATCTCAGTCTTGATTTAGATATAGTCCTAAATACAGTATTGACTTACTCTTGCTATCTTAATATAGGTTTTGCATTCAAAATAAGTTTGTAGTGTTTCATTGTTTAAATTCAAGTGCACGTTCAAAAGAATTTTAGAAAGTTAAGAGCAAGAGGAAAATAACATTTGTTTTATGAAGTGTAGGAATTAAGATTGTGGAAGAGATCTTATCAACTTAGGTAGTAAATAAGTGTCTTTCCAGATAAGTGCAAGAGCAAACGCTGACATTCACTGGGAAACAGTCATCCCTGAAAATTCCAGAAGTTTTGTTGCTAAACTTGATTTCTGTAGATACATTCTGCTACTCCTCTCATAGTTTTCCTTCTTGTTCCTACAATTGCAACTGTTCTATGAAAAAGCATCATTCATTTGTATTGGGGAAAACTAGAACAAGTAGTCTTTTAATGTTGCTGTATTATCATGGAGTTGACTGCTAGTATATATGTACTTGTATTTTTTTTTTTTAATATCTATTTAGAGTTCTTCCCAGAATTGGGCATCCCCTCCCCCTTGATAAGGTCTCAAATATTCTTTGTTTTCTCATTGCTGTCCGTATCCTGAATAAAGACACAGTGCTTTGTTTCCTTAAAGGGAGTCTTTATTTTGAGAACCATTTCTTTTTAAACTAAATGGAAACAAATTACTTGAATCGATATCTAAAAAGAGAGATTTTGATAGAATTTGGAGGGAGTAACTATAAAAGTGTAGACTTGTTTTTGAAGAAGAATACCAGCTATATTCTTCTTTGCTATTTTCTGTTAGTGCACAGACCAGTGGAGACATCTGTGGCCAGAGTAATATAGTGTTTTGACCTAAGAAAGGAGCCATCAGGGAAAAAGAAAGACTTTTTAAAGGCATAGAGTTTTATTAAAATGTATGTAAAACCTTAGTTTAAAAGTTTTATTAGTATCTTTATGGCAATTGGTTGTTATTCTTTTACATTTCAGAAGCACTACTTTCTAAAAAACTACCAGTGCTTGAATATTTGCTTGCAGAAGGTTTTAAATTTTAATTGGCATTTCAGTGACATTTCTTTGAAACAGATATTTTCATGATTAATCCTATATCTGATGTGAATTTGTAACAGGTGTCAGTTGTTACTGAAAAAAGGTTTGTATCCTAAACAACTTAACACAATGTTTCTTACTCTAACTTATTTTGAAAAAAGTAAAAGTGTTTTGTATTTGAAAAGAGAAATTTCTAAGTCAGTTGTACTTGGACTATAAAAATGTGAAAACAAATTTAGCTGATTCTTAATGTTTATTTTCAAGCCATTTTTAACTAATTTTCATAGTTAAATGAAAAAAAGTATGAAATTTTTAGTTTAAAAGGAAAAAGTGGATTTTAGGCTTCACCCTTTATATTAGAATAGGTAGTTGCTGGGGTAGAGGAGGTACCAGGTGGTGCTTAGAAATGCTAGTGATAAATTGGCAGATGACGTTTAAGCAAACTGTTGAACCTCATTTCTAAGTAGATTCTTAAATTTTTAATTTGACTAAGGTTTAATTTACCTGCTACTGAAGATTTGTTTTCTTCTAAATCTGTTTTCTCTTTCTGTGGAAAGGCTTGAGAGGAACAGATATTTTCTTAATTTATATTGTCATTCTTTTTTGCTCCCCCCTTTTGTTTTTGCAAAGAAAATGCCACTTCATATGATTTTTAATTGCTATTCTAGTTTTTAATTGCTGGCAGATCAGAAGTGATTAAGTCATTCCTGGTGAAGTGACTTGACAATAGGTATTTGCTTAGTTAGTAGGATATTACTTATGTAATCCACTTACATTCCTTGTGTGTGTTGGGAGGAGAGCTAAATTGCTTAGACGCTTACTTGACTATAACTCTTTAAGTAAGGCTGTATGTGACAGTTCTCCAGACAGCTTTTCACAAGATAGGCTTCTATGTTTTTGTGGTTTTAGTACACCTTTGGGAGCCTCACTGGATGAGCAAAGCACCGGAACACTGAAGGGTAAGAAGCAGTTGCTCTTTTAGGTCTTTTAAATTCATTTTTATTTTAATTTTTTTAATGAGGGCCCTCTTTCATTTGTCCTTGAGTAAAAGTGGATGTATCAATTATAAAAGTGGTGTTTATAAAATAGACTGTTCTAAGCTAGAAGCTCAAAGGGAAAGAAGTGTCATAAACCATAAGACAGGAAAATTAAAGCAAATTACCAAACCTTTCCACAGTATGATGAATTATTGTATGGTTAGGTATTATAAAGATTACATATAGAAATATGATATGAAAACATAAGGGAAATGTTATGAGCAAACTATGTCAACTTTAGTGCAACATTCCTTGCTTACATTAACTGACATTGACACACCTGAAATTTTACCACCCAAGAGAGAATTCTCAAGTTCAAAGTACAACAAGAATGTGCAGGTAGTGGCAAAGCATATAAAAACATTTACAGTGTCAGAAAAATCTAGCTTGAGCTCCTGGCTTAATGTGAAAGGGGCTAAGAGGTATGATTGCTCTAGGATCTGGTTTTCCATGAAACACTTGGGTAAGATATGTTATCTACTTGAACATCTTTAGAGGCTTAAGTATGATAGGCTGTATATCTAGCTTTGAGAGCTTTACCTAGCCACAAACAGGGTTTCTTTAAGATAAAGTAAAAGCTTATGCTTGCTTCTTAAAATTATATGATTATCATGATGTCTGAGTACATTCATGTCTGAGTACATACATGTCTGATAAAATGTTTTGCTTGATCAGTTTGGGTTAACTAAAATAATGTTTGTTTGTTTGTTTTTTACATGGGGTTGGGGAAGAACAGATCACCAGGATTTCTGAATTTTCCTGTTTCTTTTAGGTGTGCTTGTGAGAAATGGAGGAAGTTTTGAAGATGATTTGTCATTGGGAGCTGAAGGTATGTTTTTTTGGAAGAATTGTATTTTTATGGAGTTTTATTATTTTTTAAATAAAATGTGGAGTGTTTTCAAGTTTATGATCCTCAGTGCTAAACTTAAAAGGTCATGAAAATGCCTCAGACATGTTTCACAGTAATTTTCTTTTATAATCTAGTCATGGTCTGTGAGATACTTATAGGGATGGTGCAGGAACACCACTGAATGTTTAAAGGCACTGTTGGTGAAAAACTGTGGTGCTATAACTGAGAGAACCATCCTGAAGAAGGAAGGAAGCTTAAATATTTATACACGAGAAAACTAAAGTAAAGCTTATTTTTAGTGTGGACTTATGTCATGCAGCTGCAGCTTGTCTTTCTCCTTGCATTGAAGTGTCTCCTTTTTCTCCTTCCTCTTTTTCCTGATTTTTTAGCAGATTAAAAGACAAAGAGAAAATGCAGTGTTAATGGAATTTAGTTAGACATCATTGTACTTGTGTCTATTCCAGACTACATTAAATATTTTAAAAGTGTATTGCACAGTTTTTATATTTTCACAGTTAATATTTTCCTGTGGGCTCACAATGCAGTTTTACACTATTTAAAATTAGGAATTTGAAAACTATTTTGCTAGTGTTTTAATTAGAATTTCATAGTTCATTGATCATGCTTTATTTCATCATTTGAAAAGGTTATTACTATATAGTTCTATTATTAATATGTGTATTTTTGAAAGAATTGGTAAGAATTTTATTAGATGTTTAAAAATTACATTGATAGTGAATTTGTGCACTGAATAGTATCCTTGATCTTCTGTTTTAAATCCATCTGTGATATTACTAATTTAGAACCTTTTAACACCTAAAAGTCTGAATATATCAATATGTTTTTATTATTTCTGTTAATATGGTTTCAAGGAACAAACTCCTTAAGATCTTCAACTTCCTGATTCTCATTCAGTGCACTTGAACATTTTGTTAACCTCTTATTAAAATGCATTTTGGCATTACTATAAATAACACTTTTGATATCTGCCTTGGTGGTTTCCTAACATTGAATGATTTTATTGAAAACCAAAACCTAATAAGGAGTCCCATAAATGAATAAAGTTATTATGTTGTTTTCCTGAAAATTATTTTGAGGCTATTTTCATTCCTTGAGTAAACATTTACTGAGTGGTATATGTCAGGCACCATTCTGACAGATGGTCAAAGAAACAAACTGTCATGATTTTGTAGATCAGAAATTTTAAAAAAATTCAAGTGTGCTGAAATAGTTTCTAATTAATTTCATTCTTTATATTTGCCCATTAAGATTAAATGAAGTAAATTTTATTCTAAAAATTAACATTAATTTGCTTAGGCCTTGTTAATCTCAGGTATAGTTAAAAGGGAATTTTTAAAAGAAAGTGTGTTGAAATGAGTAGAAATTTTCAGGTTGTGTATATGAAAAATTGGATGTTACTTTAAAAACACATTGAAAATAGTTGAATACTATTTGTACATTAAATAGTGCTAAATCATGCATTGCTCTTAAGGTATTTCTCATTAATAGCTTTTAAAATTAACAGTACTACATATACCACATAACATGCAAACCTTTTCATTACTTTTTCTAACCTGTTAAAGAAACTTAATTGGTTAGCCATAGTTTTTTTTACTTTAAGTAATCAAGTTTTGTGTTGCCAAAATATGAAAACAACCTACAAAAGCTGCTGGTCAAAATAGGAAAACAACCTACAAAAGCTACAGATCTTATTGATCTGTATATTACTTTTAATGATGCAGATTTAATGAGCCAAGACAAGACTTGAAATATTAGGCATTTGGCTATAATATTGTAGGTAATTTGTTTCTTGATAATTGTGTTATTGTCATTACAGCCCTTCTAATAAGTTGTACTCTACATTTGTTCTTTTTCTGTAGCCAACCACCTCCATGAAAGTGATGCTCAAATTGAAAACGGGTATGTAACTCTCTTGTTTTGTTCCTTTTTAAAATGAAGAACATTAGTAAAAATGAAGTTTTATATTATCTTATTATGTTTCTAGCAATAATATCTTGGCAAAAGAGAGAAGACTCCAGTTTCATCAGAAAGGGAGAAGTATGAATTCTACTGGATCTGGGAAAAGCAGTGGGACAGTCTCAAGGTAACTCATTCTGAAGTTACTGGTAGGGTGACACTGGACAATACTGAACTACTGGTCAGTTTTTCAGTCTGAGATTTGACCTTAATAGAATGAAATCAGAAGGAACCGGAAGTGTTTCCTGAACTGGTATAATTGACAATAGTTTCTTTTTTAAAAAACTGTGAGATTAAATAAAAAGCAACCAAAAATGTTTATAATGTTGCTGGAATCCATTAGAGAATAAATACTTTGAGTCCTGTCAAACAGAAAAAGAAACTGCACAGAAAAGGATCTTTTACTTGTAGAGAACCCAAATTTCCCATTTTGTTAGGTACTTGAGTTAACTCTAACATAAAAATCAGAATAGACCTTTCTGATTTAAAGCTTGATATTTAAGAATGAATTTCTCTTCAAAATATTAAACCAGAACTCTTTAAAATATATATTACAATAAGCGTGTGCATGTGCCTATGGAATCTGTTTAAGCTTATCCAAATTTTGTATTGCAATATGAGCATTTCTCTGAAATAAATTCATATGTCCTCCTGTTCAAGTTCTATCTGTAATTTTTTCTGTTTTCTTTAGTGATTCTTAGCTTGGATTATCACTGGTATGTGAGGGAAGGGTAATAAAAATTTAATTCCCAACAGAATCAGGTCAAGAAATTACCTTTATATAACCTGTTCCCCCTACCTTACTCCTCCTACTTCCTGAGAGGACCTGCTGAGAGAAGAGTTTAAAGGAAGCTCCTCCTCCCTTTCTGAGATCAGGTTGTTACCTTTATTGCCTCTCCTAGGAAAACTCAAGTTTCGCAGTATGTTCCTCAGTTCCAAAGTTCTACCAACTTCCTTGTGTAGTTTTCCATTATTGTTACTTATGTTTTAATCCTTCTTTGCCTTATCTGTCCTTTGGTTATTTTATTGTTTTACTGGGTGTCTCTTAAAATGACAAACAAAAAAATAAGGTGAGGAATCTGTAGAGAGTCTCTGTGTTCTTAGGGATTAGCTCTTTTTTCCCAACACTGGCAGCCTGAGAGAATGAACCCCTTCTAAGGACTGTACATCCGTCCCATTTGCACACAATGTATAAAAACGTAGAAATAAATAATAAAGAGCAGAAGCTAAGAAAACGATTTTATCACAGGAAAGCAAGAATATGGATTAATATATAATGTGGAGTGGACTATAAATTTATATCTTGGTTTTTTTCTTTTATTATAGTGTTTCAGAATTATTGGAACTTTATGAGGAAGATCCTGAAGAAATTCTTTATAATCTTGGATTTGGACGAGATGAACCAGATATTGCTTCTAAAATTCCTTCCAGATTTTTTAATTCTTCATCATTTGCCAGAGGGATAGATATTAAAGTATTTTTGAGTGCTCAAATGCAACGGATGGAAGTAGAGAACCCAAATTATGCTTTAACAAGTAAGGTTTTTAAGTGTTTGCACATTATTTGTTAAAATCATAGCATCTGTAGCAAGATGGTCTTATTTTTAAGGGCTTATTGGTTTTTAGGAAGAGCACTTGAGAATGAATAAGGTTAATGAACACTAGCTTTTACTTAATCAGAATTTTTATTATTCTACTGATAAAGATTAAATTAGCTATTCTTGCTCTCTTCCCCAGTTCTTGACTCACTTTAATGCTACCATAACTTTCTTTACCTGTGATGTCTCCACATTACATTTGTTCAAGAAGGAAAGAAGTAGCGGGGTGGCCTTGTAGTATTAAATAAAGCCAATCAATTTCAGATGTTTCTCTGTAAATCTGAAGTAGCATGACCAATTTGACCATTTCACATGTTTGCTTATTTTTCTTTTGTTGACTAGTGGTTCAGAAACAGGATTCCCTAGTTTGTTCAGAATTTTAAGAGCTCTAAATCCATCCCTATTAGGTCTAAAATATATACTTGACAGAGGGGAGGGGATACGGGGGTATAGAGTGAATCGGACAGTATAAGTGTGCATGTACGATTACATGACTGGTGTGATTCTACATCGTGTATAATTAGAAGGGTGAGAAGTTGTCCTCCATTTATGTGTGATGTGTCTAAATGCATTCTACTTTCCTGTACAACTAATTAGAACAAATAAAGAAAAACCAAAAATTAAAATAAAATATATGCTTGTTTGCATTTTAACTTTTAGGAAGGCATTTGAAAGACTCTTAATCATCTAAGACATAAAATCACAACTATAGATCTATAGCTAGTTCTATTTTATTCAGTATTGCCATCATGCTATGTGCTTATTTCTGATATCTTTTTTAAAAATGTAAATTCTAGTGTTTAGAGTAAAAATCTTCCTCTTTCTCTCTACCCAGTGAATGAGAGAAGGCTAAAATGTTAGATAAAGAAAAAAATTGATCATATAATTTTTTTATCTAAGTTCAGTTACTAGAATTCTAAACAACACCATATGTTTAATAATATGTACATATACAAACATAAAAATGTATAAATAATTATTATTTTTTTCTTTTTGTAGGCCGCTTTCGTCAAATTGAAGTGCTTACTACTGTGGCCAATGCATTTTCTTCTTTATATTCCCAAGTCTCTGGGACTCCCCTTCAGAGAATTGGAAGTATGTCCTCAGTGACCTCTAACAAGGAGACAGACTCGCCTCCACCTTTAACTCGAAGTAACACTGCAAATCGATTAATGAAAACACTATCAAAACTGAATTTATGCGTTGATAAAACAGAGAAAGGAGAAGGTAGCAGTCCTTCCCCAGCAATTGAAAAAGGAAAGATTCCAAATGTTTCAATGATTGAAGAAAGTGGCAATAAAAGTGATCAAAAATCTCAAAAAGTTGTAAAGAAGAAAGACTCGTCATCTATGTTAGCTACGGTTAAAGAAGAAGCCTCAGGTGTTTCTGCAGTGGTTTTGGAGAATGCTGACACTGACAGAGTTTCTGATGAAGCAAATAGTAATTTTAACCAAAAAACTGAAAGTGAACAGAGTAAAGAGACTCAAAGTCATGAGAGTAAATTGCCTGAGGAGTCTGTTGTAGAACCTGATTCAGGTGGTGGTTTCAACATTTCCGGCCAGAGTGAGTTGGAAACCAGCAGTGAACTGAAAAATGTCCCCGAGTCTGTACTCGAAAAAGAACCTTGTGCACCATTGACGATCCCATCCATAAGAAATATAATGACACAGCAAAAGGACTCCTTTGAAATGGAAGAGGTAGGTTAAAAAAAAAAAAAAAAAAACTTCCAGAGACCAGTTTTAAATAGTGAGCTAGAGGAAAAAAAAAAAAGCCAAAAAAAAAAAAAAAAAAAAATGTGTGAAATAAGAAGGGAAAAAAAAAAGCCAAAAAATATGTGTGAAATGAGAAGTAGCTAATTTATTCTAAAAACAAATTGACTTTGTAGGTTTATGTTTCACAAAGAGTTGGTATAGAACTATGTGACATTGAGGCAGTGGGATCAGCCCATCTAGATTTCTGTCATCCACTAGGGGATATCTGATCTGTAACCCCTTTTTCACTTTCATGCAGGATGTTGATGCCCAAGAAAACTTTGAGAGAACTTATTCAAATTCAAATCAGTATTGCATAATAGTTAAAAACAGAGGCTTTGAAATCAAACAGGGCTTTAAGTTCTGTCTCTGCCACTGTTTGTCTCATCTTTGGGGGAGCCTTTCTTGTGGCATATCAGTGGTAAGGAAAGGGTGAAAGAGGCTAGGCTAGGTGTTTGTGAAGGTCTTGTACACCCGAAGGGAGCGCATAGGAATCCTCTAGGACTGGGCTTTGAAAGGCCACTTAAGGTTTCTGCACGTGGCAAAGACCAATGTGTACTGACTTTTAATTTTTACCCAGTGATATTCTTGCTAACATAAATTTCAGGTTGAACAAGATAAAAATAATCATTTTGATACACTTTGGCTAAAATTCTTTTTGAATAGTGGGAACTGATCCTTAGGAGTTGGAACTGTGTAGCCAGGGTCAGGAAAATGTAATTGCTCAGCTGCCCACCTTGTGGGAGGCACTGTACTTGGTTTAAAGTATTGTACTTCTCAGGCTGGGAGGTACAGTGATGTTCTTAGCTTACACATGAGGAAACAGGCATATGTGTGCTGGCGAAAAGCTGCAGCTATAAATTGCACTTAAGGAATATGTGCTATTTTTCTTTTTGAAATTAATTATGAAACTCGCTTTAGTGATTGTTCTTAGTAGTTTTAGAATCACTTCATTATTTTAGGAATTGGAAAATGGGATAATTGATTCTGCCCATACATATCCTTTTAGGTGAGTGTTGTGTGTTACATTAGTGGAGATGTTTCATTTATTGCAAAATTTCAACTGCTGATGTGATTATGTTCCTTTTTTGTGGTCATTGAATATGTTTTTGATACTTTAATTACAACTAAAAAGTGAAAACAGGAGAAGCTCTTTGGAATATTTTACATTTTCCTGTAAGCTACTTTTCCCTTTATTTCTACTTATATTTTGTTTCTTTAATTCCTAACATAGTTTATTTCTCATTACAATGAGTATGGAATATGATTATGATCAGTGCACTGAAACCATTGTCCTATTTCACTGATTCCTTTTGATTTTGTTTTGGTCTAAACTTGTCCTAGAATTCATAATAAAGTGTAAGTTCTTGTCTTCTATTAGGGTCCCTCTTCTTTGATAATTATATGTGATGAACAGTTTGCTCATTTTAATATAATAGCAGAATATAAAAATCTATACAAAATGTTAGGTAGTTGGAACTCTGACATGGTAACAGATGGAACGACACTCTTATGTGGGTACTTTCATATAAGTCAAATAAGTTCCTTTTAATTTCTAGAATTACTAAATTCTGAACTGTTGTGTGTGTTGTTTCTTTTAACATTTTTAAATAGCATACACAAAATGTCTTTTAAACATTTATAAAGTGCTAAGTGCATTTTGGTGACAACTTTTAATGATAGAGACTAAATTTTTTGCTCCCCCTGCTGGTCAAATCAGCTAATGAAAAAAGTAACGTGGATTTTTTTTTTTTTTTTTTTTTTGAGTACACAATTACATGCATTAAAAACAATGGAAGTTTTTTTTTTTTTTTTTTCCAAAAAAAAATTGGTCAACCATAGCTACATTGTAAATAGGGAGAAATTTAAGGACACTGAATCCTTGTTTTTCAGCTATATTTAAAATATGGATAAAAATCTCCTAGAATTGTGTTTTTATCCCTTTGGGAACTTTAAAGAAAGCTTGTAGAACAATGGATAAAGAAGGGAAATAGTGTGTTATTTTAATTTCCTCTTAAGCATGATTTGAATCATATTGACAGATGAAGAGAACAATCTTATTGAAGCAAACATTTAGATCCCATTCAAAGTAGTTCGTAACAGTTGTCCTTCGGACTCTTTTTAGTTAAGGTTTGATTCCTATTATAAACTTTCTTCCTGTACAAGAGGCAAGAAAACATAAGTTAGTGCTCTTTCCCTCAGTACACCACTTCTCAGATTGTTCCCACTGCAGCTGCTTTGGGAGGCTAGTTAGGAGAAAGTATTCCAGATGTGGCTGTGTGCATGAAACTGCCTAATCCACTGGAGAAAGAAGGTAAGACCTGACAAGACCTGATAGTCACCAGGACCAAAGAGAGGAAATATTTAAATGTGAAGAGAGCTAAATAGATGACAAGACTGATCTAGGCCTAGGAGAATGAAAAGTAGCTGTTTCTTTAGTTAAAAAAGAGAAGAAAAGGGGAAAAAGGGTCAGAGACTATTTTCAGTGAAAAGTCATCTTGTTCCATAAAACGTTGCAGTGTTTACAAAATACTACCATCCAGTTTTTTAACCTTTCCTTTTCCTTATGATGCTTGGGAGAGTCTTCTAACTTTTATTGACTGGATTGGACAGTTCTTGTGTTCTTCCTGATGCCTTATTTTGAATACCTCATGGTAACCCTCCAGAACCATAGATTAATGATATGAGTGATTCACAGTTAAATCGAAATGATTCTACCTAATAAGGAGTTGTTTGATTTTTAGGTATAAGAGAAAAACTTCTTATGTGTAAGAGAAAAGCAAACTTTCATCTGTAAATTTCTGTAAACAGCATTTCATGTGGTTGTCTTACTCTGCAAATGAACTTCTATTTAAATATAACCATTATTGGGTGTATATATAATAGCCTTTTTTTTAGGCTACTGAAGTTTTGGTAATTGTTTCTAATGTTCATATTGATTGTTTATTTAAGTAACATACCTCATTATTTTTAGCTGTGAAGTTTTAGGATTTTTTAAATCACTTTATTGGCCTAAGTTAAAATTATCTCAAATTAGCCAGATGTTTGAAAAATAAGTTGTTCCTTGACCTTCTTATTTTTTTTTAAATAAGAATGTGAACTCTAACACATGACGTCTGCACAGGTATGTCAGTCCTTCAGAACTCAAGTAACCACTGAGTTTTGTTACTTGCTTTTTATCTAAAATGCCTTGTTAACTTTACAAAAGTATTTATCTCATAACAAAAATAAGCTCCATATGTTAGTGTATGCACGTGTGTGTGTTGTAAAATTTGAGCGCTTTATTTAAAATAAAAATTCACACAGTTATAGAATCATAGACTAACAAAAAAAGGCATCTGTGAATTTTTCAGTTTTCTCCCTTTACAGATGAGAAATCTGTCCCCCATACCCTGTAACATTTGATACTGCTCTACAGCAGTGGTTCTCCCACCTTTCTGAGGGATGTAATATTCCCTTCTCCATCAGTATGTTGTGGGTCAGGGCAGGGGCTGTGCAGGGGTGCCAGTGGACAATGGCAGAAAGGGGTCACCTATCATATAGCTTTTCTACTTTAGTGTTTCATAGTACTTTCACTGACAGTCACATTTGATCAACCTAAGGACCTATGATGTGAGAATTTTCATCTTTATTTTACAATTAAGAAAACATAATTATCATAGATAAAATTAATGGCATTAATGAAACCTGAATTCAGTTTTTTCTACCAACTAGCTACTTTTAACTACCCCCTACAATTTGCTGTGGGTCAGATTGGTTGGTAGGGTTAGACGTTGAACAAGAACTCAAGTTTTCTGTTGCATAGTCCCATAGTACTTGTTTGGAAAAACAATGCTTTCTTTTGACTTTTTTTGAGATTAAAAATTAAACAGTTATATTTTCTAAAACTCTCAATTTTGATTTTATTTCAAAATTATTTTTATATACAATGCCTATACAATGATAAGAGCTATAACTATCTCTTTAAACCTAGAGGAAGGGCTATTTGAATTAGAACATCCAGCATTGCTGTCCTGTAGGATATAGTGTACTAGTATTGTACCTAGAAGATGTGTCTTAGTCAAGATAAACAGCATAGCTGTTAAGAAACCAAAGTAGGTGCCTGCCACATTAGAAAGTTGATTCAGAAAACTGTGGTCTTTGAAGTAACCCAAATGTGTGGTTATTCTAAAGCTGTTTTCATACATCTATGAATTCCCAAATATAGAGACCAAGCCATTTTAGCATTTTGGTTTAGAAGGGATTCCCTACCCCCCATTTTTTTTAATGAAAAATTTCATACCCTAAATTAGATAATATAATGAACACCCATCACTCATTCAACTCATTTAAATTTGGTCATTCTTATCAGTTTAATGAAAGGCCAGCTGTAGCAGATAATCAGAATTCTGAGCATTTGAAACCATTGAATAGGGAAAATCCTGTCATATAAATCTTGTTTCTGTATTTGCATTATACTTCTCTGTTGAGTACCCATCTCAAGTTGGACTGCTTTCTTTCTTTTGTATAACTGTAACCAGTAATAAAACATGATAAACCAAGAAATTCATCCACTATCACTAGCATGTCTTTCCTGGCTCAACAACTGTGTATTATGATTTTGCTGAGTTGAGAATAATAATGCTGGCATTAGTAAGTTGTATTAGTAAAACATGACCCTCTCAGCTTTCCTTTTTAAAGTGCTCCTTTCTTACAATTAATGGACTTTGTAATGAAAGAAGGGAGAGTAGATTCTTTGCCTAGAGCAGCACCTTGAAGGATAGGACACTGAAGAAACATTCATTAAAATCATGTTATTTTGTGATTAATTTTATAAGTCTAAGGAAATAGAATATGTGATAATTCTACACTTGAAAGTGAGAGGTTATAATTTGGTGTACCATAAGTCTATATCTGAGCCAAGATTCTTAGAATATAGTCATTTGGATATTTCTTATACTGTTTGATCTGGTTGGTACTTATTTCATAGAAAACTCTTTGAAGTAGGCTAGGCCTGAATTACAGCTAATAATAGACCTTTTGTTGAATATAAAAAGAAAATGCATTTTGTTCCTCTGCACACAAAACAATGGTTTTCCTGTTGAACCTTTATCTGCTGCTTTGAATAATATATTATGATTGTAAATAATAGCAAAGAATGATAGACCTTATTTTATATATTTTATTTGCAGGTGATGGTTTTATATGACCACTGCGCTTTTGATTTCTAAAAGATTCATAGACTGGTAGCATGTGAGAGACCCTGATAAAAGATTAATATGAGCTGGGGATATAGCTTAGTGGTAGATATGTTTGATTGTCGTGTGCAAGTTCCTGGGTTTCATCTACTGAAAAACATAAAGATGTAATGGTTGAATTCACAAAAAAAAAAAAAAAAAAACCATAAAAGAAAGAAAAAACATTCATAGACTTGAGTTCATGAAACTGTATAGAAAAAAGCAATTTTTAAACTGCATAATAATTTCTTTAACCTTTGGTTGTTTTTTTTTTTTTTTTTTTAATGTCAGCTTTTTCCCTCTTCTTCATATGGAATCTTTATTCTTAAATAATTTTATAGTAAAAAACTTAACAGTTCTCCTTAAAACCCAATTGATGTTTGCTCTCTAATCTGTTCAAGTGTTTAAGGTTAAAAAAAAAAAAAACATGTTTGGTTAGTTCGCTCATCTTATGGGATGTTATTTACTCTTTAAGTATTAATCATTATAGGATAATATGATGGAAATTAGCATACCTTCCCCTCCTTCAAATGTTTCATCCTGATTTAGATTATTTTAAAATAGAGAAGAGTATTATGGGGTAGGGACAGCAACTAAGGATCTGAAAATTCCCAAGTGGTGTAGTTGTGCAGTTAGACAAAGACAACAAAAGACAACTTTTGTGGGTTTGATATTTCCTTCCAATAGCATTATTAGGGATGTAAAGCTCCCAAGATATCAAAAGAACATTCATATCAGAACAGAGCAGTCTTACACATGAGTGACATTTGATAACAAATTTGTGGAATTTTAGAAAATTTTATCATGGGAGCATGATATTCCATTTTCAGAGATGCAAGACTTGTAAACTGTCTTAACTATGTGTCAGTCAGAGCCAGCTGCAGTGAGTATATTAGCATTTGTCCTAGAATTGATCCTACTTTGAAGTTTAATATTTAGAGAACTTTCTCTATCGGTCTATGTTTCATCTACTAGCAACTTCTAGAAAAGAAATCATTTATATATGCAGTTATTTCTCATTAGCTACAAAGTTGAGTGTTGTTTTTAACTGGAAACTAGATTGAAAAGTAAGTTGTAGAGCATTTTTAAAAGTTTGAGATAAAATGTCTCTAAATTGAAGTATGTAATGCATTAGTGCACCTTAAGCTAATTTATTTAATAAATGGTTATCAAGAGATTATTCTTTGCTATAAGTTCTTTTAGTCTGAACTACTTAAAATTCTTTTTAGGTTCAGAGTACAGAGGGAGAAGCTCCTCATGTTCCAGCCACTTACCAGCTAGGTCTCGCCAAGTCCAAAAGAGGTAAGTAAACTGATAGGCAGTAGTTCCTGTGCACATTACCAGTGTTGTTAGTTGACCTGGAAAAGAGATTTTACCTATCTGTGTGTGTAGTAGCAGTACGTGTAAAAAGATCAGAAACACAGGTAGGCATGGTTCACTATCATTTGGTTATAAATTTTTATGTTACTTTCTTGAAGATTTTTGTACTCTGAACTAAAATATTAGTTTGCTTATCCTATAAGACCTCATTACACATTTCTGTGTGCTCTAAATATTTTTTCAGTTCTAAATAAGAGTTGGATGGGAAGTATCTGAAAGAGCAACAGATTAGGACTACTTTTTACATTGTTATGATTGAAAAAAATGTGCTAGAATTGATCTGTCTCTGAATTTCCATTCAGATATGACTCCTAACCATAGTACATGGTCTATACCCCTGGCCAAAAGCATCAATCTCTTAGCAATAGTTAAACCTAGTTAAATTAAATTTAAGCTATGGATCAAAGGTGAGAGGTGGTAAACACTGTTCTTTTGAATAATTAATTATTGACCAAAGAACCTTTGAATCCATTCCTTTCACTTTTAACTTGCAACTAGAAAAAGATGTCTGGTTTTAAATTTACAAAGCTTTGAGATTTAGGGAAAGAGAGAAAGAAGTTTAATTGACCACTAAAGGTAGGAATATTTATTTTTAAAACTTTACATGTGCTGAACCACCCTGTTTTTTTTTTTTTTTTAAACAAGGATTTATATATTCTAAGAATAGGAAATTACATGTTTTTCCCTCCTGATCCCTGAAATCAATAAGAGACAATTTGCATGTAATAGTTTTCTTTTACTACAGTATGGTACTAAAGAAAAAGAACTCCTCTTTCACTAGATTACTATAGTTCTAGCCAGAAATGAAGAGAACTTTCCTATTTAAACTTCATTCCTTTGTTATGTTCATAAGCATATGTTTATGTTTCTGAGCTGTAAGGCAGAATTCACCACATTCAGGAAGTCTTTGCTTTAGATGGATAGACAAAGGACACATTGGTCAAAGCAGTTTGCCATGTGTCACAAGGAGAGTAAAACAAAAATTAAGTTATTTTCAAGAGCAAGCTCTTAGTGGTGGGAAAGATAGAACGTGATTTCTACTAACATCTCTGTTTCTTCCTCTTAACAATTTTGGGTCTCTTCTTTCTGGTGGCATAAACAAAAATGTTTCTATTTTTGTAAATCAGACTTTTACAAATTAACAGTCAAATGGTTTTGTGAATGTGTACATGAGAGAGGGACTGAGAATAATGGTATTTTAGTCATTTGGAAGGTAGATTATGAAATTATATTAATGTGGTATGTATGTGTCTTAGATTAATCATAATTACAGAATTAGAATCACTGATAATATATTTATTTCACAAGTTTAGTAAAATTGTATATACCCTCTTACTAGTAGGACTTTAAAATTAAAGTTAAAATTCTCCTAATCTTAAATCCAGTCTGGCATTTACATACTGAGGATGGACTAGAAAGGTTTAGTGACTCAGTTTATGTCACAAGCTAACATTTGGTAGATGTGTTGAGAGAAGTTCCACATTTTTCTTCTTGTAAAAAATATACAATATTTTCCTTAGGTTAGCAGAAAATATACAGATTTTCTATTTGTTTATGATATGGGTTTCTTCTAACTTACTGGTGTAAATTAGTAATCTATCTTCAGGTCAGAGGTTGAATCCTTAATTCTGTTTTTATCTATGGAGAACTGTGTTTTTTGGTGAAACAAGTGCCTAAGGAAAGAACCTAGGTGGTGATTTATAGTATGACAGTTTCACTTACATTCTACTTAGCTCCTGAAGTAGTCCTCTGAGATGGAAGAATTATTATTATCCCATTCACAGAGGAGAGAAATGATTGCTTACAGTGCTGAAACAAAGCAGAAACTTGCATACAGGCCTTTCTTGTTCTTTTTGCTGCCCCACACCTCCTCTAAAGCCCAACCAGTATAATTAGGAGGTAATGTGAACTCATGCAGGGCTCAACAATTATGAGGGGAACTGGGTGCAGACCTTACTCTGCTATAGATTAAACAGATCTTAGCAGGGAGAACCTGAGTCAATGCTAGTTATTTTGAGCCCTGTGCAATGCCCTTTGCTCAACCAGATAGATACTTTGATTTATAAATCATTTATGTGACTGGTTAATTCTTCTGTTGCTTTAATGAAATATTTATCATTGATTGATTCAGCAAACATTTATTGTAACTTGTCCTAGGTCCTGGAATATGAAGAATCAATAACGTTCTTGCCTTCAGAGGCTCACAATCTAATTTTTTTAAAAAAATAAAAGACATGGAAACATATAATTAGGGAGATAAGTGCTATTCCACAAGGTATCAATAATTTTCTAATTAATATAGTGCCTAGTTAGTACTGATAACAACCCATTGCAATTCAGTTTTATAATTATTCCAGCCTACTTAGATTTATCAAGAATATGGAATAATTCCTTATTTTATTATGCAACTTTATTACTATCAAAACAATATTATAGAGTTATTCTAAATTTTTATTTTGGGGGGTACTGGGGATTGAACTCAGGGGCACTCCACCACTGAGCCACATCTCCAACTCTATTTTGTATTTTATTTAGAGACAGGGTCTCACTGAGTCACTTAGTGCCTCACTTTTTGCTGAGGCTGGCTTTGAACTGGGGATCCTCCTGCCTCAGCCTCCTGAGCTGCTGGGATTATAGTCATGCACCACCACACCCAGGAAATTATTCTAAATTTTTATGGGGAAAAATTATTCTATTCCTTGAAACCTGAAGCTAAAGTGGGATATTAAGGAACTTTTGGATTTTTATTCAGTCATATTATTCCCTTGTTCCCCGATATGGTCCAGATCTTAAATGAATGTGAATTTGATAACACACTTTATTTAACCTGGTGTTTTTGAAGTTCTGTGGAACCATGTTGTCTCATGAAGTATCCTCTTAGTAAATGTGATAGCTCTAAAATCTTTCCCATTGTGGTAGCTGTAGTATGTATGGAATGTGATCATGCTTGCCACACTTAGTTGATCTTTTTACTTACTTAAAACATTTTAGGTAACAAGGAATTAGAGTTTTGCTACAAAAAAAAAGGAATAGAAGGATTTTATAGAATTAGCAGTGTAATGTGCTAGTTGAATATATTTGCCTAAGTTATATGCAATTATTATGAATTGCTTCGTGACTTTAAAATATTCACATGATTTAAAACATTAGAGAAGCTTAAGTATGCTTCCTTACATTTCAAATTATTTGATTTATTGGTTTTAACTGTATTCTTATTTTCTTAGTAGAAAGATATAGATGTTTTTAAAATGTTCTATATTTAAACTTCTAATTCCACTTCCTAAATATCTTTACATATTTACATAATGTAAGTGGTTTATTTTGGGACTTACGCACGTATTAGAACCATCTTAGAACCATCTTTACTTCAGCCAATTTTTCTCTAAGGATAAGACATTAATTGGATTTACCCAAATACATTATAATTAGAACTTACTTAGTAACTGAATAGTGAGAGTTTCTAATAGAAATGTGATTCAGTTTTTGTCTGAACTTTAGTTACCTCCTGTGCTTTGAAGCCATAATTTTGCATAAGTAATGCATGCTTTTCCAAGAAGTAATCAGTGTTGTGTGTCTTCTATCTGTTGGGAATCGTATCTGTAATAAAATCACTCTCATTGAAGCCTTATTTATTAATGATTTTACATCACTGCACTTCTGCTGACAGATCATCTGCTACGTACTGCAAGTCAGCATTCTGATAGCAGTGGTTTTGCAGAAGATTCCACAGACGGCCTCTCCCTTAATCATCTTCAGGTAAAATTCTCTATTGTAACAGGCCCTGTGATTAGACTTCTTTTTAAGGTGATTTTCTAGTTAGTGTATATTCAAGACTGAATCTGTCTAATCTTCATTTTCAAATAATAACAAAAATAAAACTTCTGTGATGTAGATTTTATCTAAGCCCTTGACTATGAATACCAGATTTCACTAATGCTTTATTGCTAATGGAGTATTAAAAACAAAACAAAAGCTTCTCCTTCTTAACTTTTAGAGCACCAGTAAACAGAGATTACTTAAATCATTAACCTGCTTAGTCTGTTATTTTTCATCATCATAGTGTTTCAGTATTTTACAGTAATTTTGCTTGCTAGCTTATGTGAAGTGTGGATTCATGACTTGCTGAATATTTTACTGACTTTTATGCAAGACTGTTAGATAACCCAGAAAAAAGGCACATTTTTTTTTTGTTTGTTTGTTTTTTTAGTTGTAGATGGACACAATACCTTTATTTTTATTTATTTATTTTTATGTGGTGCTGAGGATCGAACCCAGGGCCTCACATGTGCTAGGCAAGTGCTCCACCACTGAGCAACAACTCCAACCCAAAAATGCACATCATTTTGCTCAAGGAGCTTTTAGTCTATATGAGAAGACACAGGAAGTCCAGGAAAAGTATCTTTCTTTAAGATTTATATAAAACATCTTTAAGCAGTCTTAAAATTGGAACAAAAAAGGAGAACTCCCGAAGACTATAGTCATAGAATCTAAAGGTTAGACAGAAATCTGAATCTAAAGAGATTCAGAAAGAATAATCAGTAGACAGAAAAATTGGGAGGTGGAGTGAAGACTTTGAGAAAGAAGATTAGGGCCATCAGAATGAGATGACAAGTGGCTACTAGGAGATTTATGTTGGAAAGAGTGGTTCTGATGGAGTAAATGAGGCAGAAGCATGACTGGAGAATAAATCCATAGTGAGGAACAGAAAATAGGAATGTGGACTATCTTTGCCAACTTGAGCAGGAGGTCATTTTGTCCTGTTTGGGAATGAATGGCTTAGGGAAGTTGTTCAGCTAAGGGAGTGGCCTTAGGAGGAGAGTTTGATCCAGAAAAATCTGGGATGAACTATGGAGAATTACCTTTGTCCTAGAGAGAATGTGATTAGAAGTACAGGGTGGAGGGATTAGTCTTGAACAAAGATGCACAATTTCTTTTCAGAATGGAGGAAAGGAAGGGATGATGGGCAGAGATATAGGAAAACTGTCAAAAGTATTGGGGAAGAACGTGAAGAAATTTTTTGTTCATTTTTTCTGTGAGTCAGTGTCACGTTGGAAGTGAAGGAGTAGAGGGTTAGAAAGGTTCTTTAAGAAAAACAGTGAAGATTTGAAGTAATCTTTGTGAGAAAGTGGGAGTGGGGGAAAAGGATTGCAATTGATGATCAGGAGTATTAAAAACATTTTGGAGCAGTGCCAGGGCCACAAGCAAGGTGGTAGACCATAGAAGTATAAATTCATCAAATCTGTTTGGTATTTTGTATACCTCTTACTTTTATTCTTCATCTTCTCACCTGTTTTCCTTTCACAGGTTCATGAGTCCCTGCAAGCCATGGGGAGTAGTGCTGATAGTTGTGACAGTGAAACAACAGTCACATCATTTGGTGAAGACCTTGTTACACCAACAGTGCAAGACCAACCTTATTTCAATGAGTCAGAGGAGGAGTCTGTCACCACTCTTCAGAAAGGAAGAGCCAAGGCAGCAACAGTTGCTGAATGTGGGACTGTTGAGAATACAGGAAGTAAGCAGTCCACCTGTAGTCCAGAGGATCATGTTACTGAAAGTACCAAAACAGAAGAAACAGAAGAGGACTTGTCTCCTGCACAGACAGTAGAGCTGCCCAGAGAAACAAGTGGTGAAAGTGATGTGGATAAAAGCAGTGAATGTGAATTTGCCCAGTACACCACACACCATATTCTGAAATCATTGGCTTCCATTGAAGCTAAATGCAGTGATACGAGCTCTGAAAATACAACAGGGCCTCCTTCTTCTGTGGACAGAGTTAATACAGCTTTGCAAAGAGCTCGAATGAAGGTTTGTACTCTGTCTAATCAAAGAGTGGGCCGTAGCCTGATAAAATCAAAAGATCTGTTAAAACAAAGGTACTTGCTTGCAAAAGCTGGCTATCCTCTAAGAAGGTCTCAGTCTTTACCAACAACTTTATTGAGCCCAGTAAGAGTTGTGTCCTCTGTCAATGTCCGGTTGTCTCCAGGGAAAGAGACCAGATGCAGCCCACCTTCCTTCACCTATAAGTACACACCTGAAGAGGAACAGGAGGTAGAAAAAGAGGTGACTGAGCATGACGGTCAGTCTTTGGTTAAATCTACCATTTTCATCTCTCCATCATCTGTGAAGAAAGAAGAAGCCACCCAGAGTGAGGTGACACTGTTGGAGGAATGCCATCATGGAAGGACTCCTGCCTGTTCACAGTTCACTCCAGCACAGATTTCTCAGTCCACCTGCTCCCTTCACTCTGTCCACTCTGAGTGGCAGGAAAGGCCCCTGTGTGAGCACATGAGAACTCTGAGCACACACAGTGTTCCCAACATCTCAGGTGCCACCTGCAGTGCCTTTACCTCCCCTTTTGGGTGTCCTTACTCACATAGACACGCTGCCTACCCTTACCGAGCATGCTCTGTGAATCCTCCCTCTGCCATAGAAATGCAGTTACGAAGAGTGTTGCATGATATTAGAAACTCACTGCAGAATCTTTCACAGGTAAGAGAGAAGGGTTTTCTGAATTTTATATTTTATTGCTCTTAATTCACTGAGAAGCTAATACCCATCAGGTATAAATACCTTAGCTGTATTATTTTACATGCTTAAACTTGTGTGTACTTGCTTGCCTCCTATTACCCTTCCCTTCTGTTTCATGGGAAAAGTGGAAACTAATCCTGAACAAAGTTAATTTCTCTGCTTAGAATCTCCTTCCTTTCCTAGAAGAGAGATTTTGCTCATTAGATATTTTCCCTTTTTCAGCTTCTTTTCCATTGTCTTTGTCTTAATCTAGAAACTTTACATTGTCCCTGTTATTTAAAAAATCTTCCCTGTCAAAATCCTCTCTCCTTTTTTCTGCCATTTGGATGTGTTGACCACCTCTTCCTTTTCTAAGTTTCTTCCCGTTGGTTTTGGTGGCAGCGTCTTCTCCTGGTTCTACTCATATTTCTCTAAGCTTTTCCCTTCACCTACTGATCCCTGATGCTGCTCTTCTGGCACAGAATTAGTCTACTTCCACTGGGTTCAAAGACTGGAACTACTCGAAAAGAGAAAAAAAAAATCAGGTAAAATGGATTTAGAATGCATGTCATCTCTTATTTTCATGAAATAGTATTAGACAGGAATCCCCTTGGAAAGTAAAATCAATGTTGTAACTTTTTAAGACATACGAAGATACATCACCTTTGAAATATATGTTTTATATAAATGACAGTTGTCTCCTAATGATTTGCACTCTAACTAGAATGTAGGTGTTTTTTCTACCTTACAAAACCTGGTTCTGTCTATGACTGAGATATTTACTGTGATTATTGTGAAGCTGGGAATTTCCAGGGACCTATCCACCTGAACCTCTGTGGTGCACCTTTCTAGGTGCAAGTTCCTTCTGCTCTAGCTTTTCCTCTTAGGTGACCCCTCAGTAATGGAGCTAATCATCTCCCCAGCCCCATCTCACCCCAATAGATGGACACTGTGTCCAGTCTCCTTGCTTAGGTGTGTGCTCCAGCCACATTGGCCCACATGCAGGGTTCTCAATAGTTGTGCTTTCTTGGGGATCTGCACATGCCACTTTGCATTTTGTTTGTGTGTTTTTTTTTGTTGTTTTTTGTTTTGGTGGTTTGTTTGTTTTACCTGGAATGCTTTGCCATTGCGTTTCTTTGCATGAACAAGTCCTAGTTACTGTTAAAGCTCAGCTCAGGTGTTAACCACTGTTGGAAAAACGTAACCTCATGTTTATTTGTGAATTTTTGTTTGTATCCATTGTACTACCCCCATCTTAACATTATAATAAAAATTTAAACTTCTCTTTATCTTCCTTATAGTATAAGAACACTTGCAGGCTTGGGCATGGTGTACCTTTTTCTCCACTGTCTAAAATAGTGTCATACAGCAGATGCTCAAATATCTAACAGTTGATAGTTACTTACTATTCCCTCCAGAAATGTTAGTAGTTACTGTAATCCCATAATGACATTTGTAGTTACTGCTTCTGCATTTTGGACTTTCATTTTTGCTTTTCTACTTTCTCAAATCAAGAAAGAAGTCCTATAAAACAGATACGAGCTGTATTTTCTCTTTTGCCTCTTCTGCCTCCCAAGTAGATTGATTTGTTCCTGGAGTGGCTAAGAGTAATAGGTAGCACTAGGGACTGATTATTATTATTATTATTATTATTTTGCTTATAGTGTAAAGAGTTTTATTTATTTTGGTTTTGCCTCAGGAAAAAATGCAGGCCTTAATTCTGCCTTCTTAATATCTTAGAAAATTTGTAGGTACTTTGACATTGATTTTTAACCCTGTTTTCATTTGTTTGAAGTATCCTGTGATGAGAGGACCTGATTTTGCTGCTGCTTCATATAGTACTCAGAAATCATCTGTTCTACCTCTTTATGAAGTAAGTTCCTATGTAAATCTTTGTGTTACAAAATAATTTCTATGATTTAGATGTGTAATTTGTTATGTTGCATTTTAGAATACTTTTCAGGAGCTTCAAGTAATGAGGCGGAGCCTGAATTTGTTTAGAACACAAATGATGGATTTAGAGTTGGCAATGCTGCGTCAGCAAACCATGGTTTATCACCACATGACTGAGGAGGAAAGGTGAAAGTTCCTTTTGTCTTAAAGAGTTTTACATTCAAAGAAGCATTTATAACTTAATTTTTAAAAATGTAGTTTTATTTCCACTATATACCCTGTAACTGTTTTGTGGACCGCTATAGATAAAGTTAAGCACACATAATTACTGAGTTAATGTCTGTACTTCCAGTGTATAAGGAAGATGGTACTTATGAGCAGCTTTTCCGTGTGCAGGATAGTTGTAAGAGAATAGAGGAACAAAAACCATTGTCCTAGTGGTTACTTCATAGTTGTTGTTATGTGAATTTATAAAACTTGGAATTCAGTACCTTCTGTCAGCTTATAGTAGTTTTTAAAAGGTTGTGAATAGGAACTACCTTTTTCAAACTTTATACCTATCACACTACTGATAGATATGAAGTTGATCAGCTGCAGAGTTTGAGAAATTCAGTCCGAATGGAACTTCAGGACCTGGAGCTACAGCTGGAGGACCGCTTGCTGGGCCTGGATGAACAGCTTCGGGCTGTGCAGGTGCCTTCTCCTTTCCGCTCCTCAGCACTTGTGGTACGCTGCCTAGGGGATTGTCAGGCGTTTTCACTAGATTTATTGATAATGTTTCTTGCAAATTTAGGACAAGTGCCTTCGTTTTAATCCTTTTACTTGAATGGCATTAGAAGCACGCAGAATGTTTAAGGAGCTTCTCCACACATCAGTTTTATGTTTAAGTTGTGATAATTTGCTTATATATTAGTTTATTTAGAAATAACACTGAAAATTATTAATTGTATTTTTGATAGTAGAAAAAAAGGGCAGTACAAAAGTTTAGATTTGTTGAAGGGAAAATTGTGAATTAAAATATGACTTTTTAAAGTTTGAATCACTGCATATAACTCCAAAAAACAGACATATAATATATTTTACTCAGTTTTTCTCCCTTCTCTTGCATTTAAATAAATACTTACCATTAAGCTTTTCCTTAACTTTAGATTCTATTCCATTTTTTAATGTTTATTTTCTTCTATTTCTTTTTCTTTTTTGTGCTTTGGGGATTGAACCCAGGGCTTCCACATGCTAATAAGCACCTACGCTTTCACTGAGAGAAACCCATGGCCCCTTACCCTTTATTATGTTTTTTAAGGAATCAAGTGAAGTGTTTTGATAGAAAATGTGTGTGCAACCAAGTTAATAAAAGAAACACTGTTCCTCTTTATTTTGTGCCACTTTGCCACTTTTCATTAATGATGTTCCTTTCCATGAAATTTGAAATATCATGTTTATTTTGCCAAAATCTTTGAAGTTGTAAAATGTTTCTTTGAAGTTTTGAATTTTTATTTATATTACTTTGACAACATGTTTAGTTTTTGTTAAAAATAAATGAATAAGTGGGACATGATGGCACACGCCTATAATCCCAGCTACTTGGGAAGTTGAGGCAAGAGAATTGTAAGTTCAAGAGTATGGGCAACCTAACAAGACCCTGTCTCAAAAAGGAGAAAAAAAGAATAAATAAATACATATGCCTAAGTATGCACATACATTAAGTAGACTAAGAGGATATGTATACATATATAGAGAGAACATAGAAAAAACAATTCTGTATCATTAATGAGTATGTTTTCTGATTATTTTGATCCATCATTCTTTGAAATGTGTGTTGGTGGGAGCAGAGAATCAGCTTCTGTGCATTTTGCTGTATCAGTCTTCAGTCACAATAACATTTCATAAGACTTCATGACAGTAGAGGGTGACCTTTGTGACATAAAGTGATGCTTTAGGGCAATGAGTAGTCAATTAATTTTATAAAACACAATTTGAGAAAATTTATACATACATTTGCTTATCTATATTGTTATCTTTACAGGGAATGTGTGGCAGTAAAAGTGCTGATAACTTGTCATGTCCTTCTCCGCTGAATGTAATGGAACCAGTAAGCCTCTCTCCTTCTAAGTCACTGGGAAAGGGAAGTGATATTATGTCTCATAAACACAATTTCCTAGTGTGGATGAAATGTATTCATAAGTTAGTTTCATAAGTTAGTTAAATTTAATTGGAAGTGAGTTTGCTACTCCTGAAGACCATTGACATCTTAGACCACTAGAAAGCCAGCTTAATTGCAATAGTGATTTGTCTTTCTGACTAAAGGAGATGATGCACCATTAAAAATATTTATACTCCAGGGGAAATGTGCTTTCCCAGTCAGATCCCAGTTCTTTAGAGCTATAAGATGACTGCTTTTTTGAACAAATTTGACTTTTATTACATTTTAGACAAATTGTTTCATTAGAATGCAAAGCATTATGAGTAACTATGTTGTTTTTCTTTACCTGTGTGGTTACAGATAAAATTTCATCACATGTGTTCTAGTTGCCCATTTTTTTTGCTTGAGCTTACTATATTTAAGCTTGTGAATCAGTTTGAATAGTCACTAAATCAGTGAAATAGTATTATATCTTTGCAAGTTAATGATTTTTTTATAACATTAACAACAATTTGACTTTTGAAGGAGTTAAACTTCAACAACCAATCTTAATATTGAGAGAGAAAAATAACAATTTTTCTGATCATACAGGTCACTGAACTGATGCGAGAACAGTCATACTTGAAGTCTGAATTGGGCCTGGGACTTGGAGAAATGGGATATGAGCTCCCTCCTGGAGAAAGCTCAGAATCAGTTTTCTCCCACGCAACATCAGAGTCATCTTCTGTGTGTTCTGGTCCCTCTCATGCTAACAGAAGAACTGGAGTGCCTTCCGGTGACTCAGGGGGAAAATCCAAAACCCATTTTGTGGCAAGAAAGAAAGTATTCCGAGCATCAGTGGCCCTAACACCAACTGCTCCTTCTAGAACAGGCTCTGTGCAGACGCCTCCAGAGCTGGAGAGTTCTGAGGAAGCTGGAGCAGCTGAAGAAGCCTCACGGGTTGTAGGGCCTAATTCTGAAGTGGAAGAAGGGCCTGGAAAACTACCCCTGATGGCAGCTGCTGAGGAAATACATAGAAATGTGGAGCAGGATGAGTTGCAGCAAGTCATACGGGAGGTGGGTAAAATCTGTGCTTCATTTATTTGGAGATGGATGTCATGCATTATTTATAAGATATCCTTTTTATTCATAGCATTCAGTAATTTTCAGAGAGCTTTTAAATTAACTTTGCTTTTATTTGTATCTATTAAGATGTGTTCATAATAGCATTTCTGCAAATTTCATATTTGAATGTAAAGTAATTGCAGTTCTTGGCATTCAGTATGGTGAAAAATGGTAGAGTTTGAAGCACATAAACATGTTATAGACTCTCTACCTCTCAAGTCTTCCATCTGTAGCATTAAGTGTTACAGTTTAGGTCTTGTCCAGAATTATAGGATGTCATTTATTATTTCAACTGACATAAGAAAATGATGTTGTGATTTTAAAAAGTGTAAAGAATTTTATGTATTAGGTGGGTGAAGAAGTGTGAAAATTTGAAGTTGTTCAAAAATTGAAATACAATATGAAAAGAAGATTTACCCTGGGTAATAACAGCTTAAGATCCTGAAGCATTAACCAGACTTCTAAGTTACCAAAGAAACAGCAAAAAATTACAAGGGTTGTAGTTAAAGCTGACAAGTTAGTTGAGAAAATTTGCCTGATAATTCTTTTTAGCATTGAACGTTAATGAAAAGAAATAGTATATTTCATTTAAAAAGGACGAGCCCCATAGGTATTACTTTTATGATGGATCCTGCCCCACTTTCCTTCTTAAATCACTGTCCTTTTTGTTGCAAAAACTAATAGTGTACACAGGAAAAAAAATTACACAGGCTGAATATTTCACCTTCTGTTCTATTTTCTTGTCTTAAGAACTCTTTGAGTAATGAGGAAGCTTTTTTCCATCCGAGGTACTAAGACCCCGGATAAGAAAAGATCTTTCATTATTTCCATTAGTGAAAAAGCAGAATATCCTATACATTAAAAAAAAAAAAAAAAAAAAAAAAAAATTAGTGACTGGGGAGGTAAATCAGTGACTGAACACAATTTGCATGTGTGAGACCTTTGGTTTGATCCCCAACACTAAAAACAACGACAATTAAAAAAAAAAAAAAAAAAAATATATATATATATATATATATGTGTCTGAGAATCTGCTCTGTAAAGAAGGATAGAAGAAAAATACAAGTAAGATATGAAATCCTTCCACTTAAATTCTGGTAGGAATTGGTAAACAAGACTAACTCAAGAGATTATGGAAGGACCGGGGATGTTGCTCAGTGGTGAAAGCACTTGCCTAGCATGTGGGAAGCTCTGAATTCAATCTCCAGCACTGCCCGCTGCCAAAAAAAAAAAAAAAAAGTGATGGAAAAATTGGACAGAAAAGTGTCTTACAGGGCCTTCAGAAAGCTTCAGGTTCCAATCCAATTTGAATCTTGGGTTTTAAAATCAGGTATGCTCAATGTTTAAAATCTGTGCAAACATTTCAAGATTTTTAAAAAAACTGCAAAATTTGAATCATTTCTGGTCCCAAGCATACAGATTGTCAATCTTTATAAGATATTCAAGAACTGAGAGTTCAGGAATAGGAAAGGTCAAAATGAGCTCAGTGGGTCACTGGCTCCCACTTTTTAAAAACTGTGTATTATTAATAAAGTTAGCAATATGAACCTAACACAGTTTATAATTAATTTTTAGCAAAGAACAGATTTCTAGTGGTTATAGGTCAGGAATGGTGGCACCAGACCAGAATCTTTCCTCAGTGGGCCTTTGATCCTTTCAGTCCAGAGATTATTTCATATATATTAAGTACCATCATTTGCAGCTGTATGATAGTAGCTTGAGAAGCTACTTAAACAGAAATATCATTGGTTCTGCTGATAATATATGTGATCCTGAAAATCTTTGCTGTGCAAACTCATACCTTCAAAATACATAGGGCTTGTGGGGGAAATAGGATTTAGAGGCATAACACTCCAAACTTCATCAGAGACATTAAAAAAGGCAAAAGATAGAAACTTAATCAAAATGGTAGCATAGTTTTATACATTTTAAATGGTTGAGAAATACAAAATTTCTGCAATAAAATATGGTACTTAACCTTGAAAAAACTCTGAGGTTTGCTTGTAGAGTTGAGATTTGGAAAGGTTGAAGCTTATGGGTTACTGTGAAGGGGTGGAAGGAGGATGAATCGAAATCTGACCGGAAGCTTTAATGCCCAGCAGGGATAGGTGTGGCTCATACACAAAGAACTGAGAACTGGTCAGTGTTTAAATTATGTGCATTTTTGTGCTATGTTTCTGGGTTCAGCTGAATGCTGTTAAATATGTTTATGTAGTGTTTCTTGAGAATGAAACACTACACATAAGTAAATGTGAAATTTGCATTATAAGTTGTTTCCTAATATATCAACCCTTTTGAACATAGTCACATTTTCAAAACAAGTGTTGTAGCAGAAAATAGCATGTTCTTCATTTATTTTCATTACATGAAACTATCAACCCAAAATTTAGAAAGTCTTAGTTCTGTGAATTTGTCCTACAAATGTCATTATTTTTGAAAGTTGGTTGTTGCTAGCTAATATTTAGCAAACTGTCCATCCAACCTACTCAACTCAGGTGTGCCTGGATTAGTAAACCATTCGCATACTATATTTGCTAACCAAGTAACTTTTTTTTTTTTTAAAGAAATGTGATTTTTTTATTCCCTTTAACTTTGAAGGTTTTCTTGAAAACTTGACTTTATTTGCTTATTTGACACAAAAACTCCCGTAATGTATGCTTGAGTCCTCATTATTAAAGTTGTAGTGGCCTAACATGTACTGTAAGTAATTTCCTAGGAATAAAGCATACACTTTAGACTGGAACATTGATTATTTGGCCAATAGAACATATCATAGAAAAAGTCATTTGTTTTCCATTTTGCTGCCTTGATCCTGGAGAATTACTTATTCATTTGTAGGACTCTTCCATTAAAAATGAATGATTTTATACTTTGCAGACATTCAAACCGTCATACAAGGCAAATGTTTGCAATGTTAAGCCCATTAATTAGAAACTACTGAGTTCATAATTTGGCATAGTTTGAAGGAAGTTGGGCTTAACATTTATTCTCGCTGTCTGCAAAGAAGGACTTACCAAGCAATTTATATAGATCAAACAAGACGTAAGAGGCATACTGCTGTTCTTAAGACAAATGCATTTGAAGTACTTTAAGGGCATGTATTAGTAGATATATTAATTCAATGCTGGTTATAATTTTCAAAATATCATTTTATGTTATTTTTGCTCAGTTACAGTGGTTTTTCTGTTTAAAAGTTTGCTTATACAATATTTAATTCAGATTTATCTTCTTTCCATTTATTTCCAGTTGGAAATCTTTTTTACTTAAAATATACTCGGTGCTGAATTCCATTATTTTTTTAAAGCTCATTGTATCTGCTACCAAGAAAATTAAATTAGATTCTGTCTTTCCAGTAAATTCTGAGTCCCTCACCCCATTGACAAAGATACCATTCAGGAAGACAAGGTTTAATCTTAGGATGAGCAGTTCTTGCAGGTGAGGATCAAGCACTGGCAGGCACTTTCAGGAAAGTTTTCTTATTGCACTCATGGGTGCATGAAAACAATGGTATCTGTCAAGCTTTTTTCTAAAGAGTGCTTTTGTTGTTTATAATGTGTTAATATAATAGAATTTCTTTGGAAAGAGAGCCGTGAAATAAAGTCCTTCCAAATATCTGATACATTCATTTGGTAATTCAACTTTTTTCAGATTAAAGAGACTCCTTGTCTGCCCAGATTGTGTACATCATAGTAGGAAAAATGTACACTGTCTCAGAATTTGCCCCATTCATTGGGTGACGTATATTATCAGTAGCCTGGAAATGTTTAGTTATTTTAAAAACATGTGAGTTCATATATTGAAAGATGACTTGATAGAATGAATAAATATGTGGCCACAGAAGCAAATTCAGTAGAACTCAAAAGAGTAAAGGTACATTGCTGTATATTTAGAAAGTTGTTCAGTGTTTATTGAAGCTTCTAGGCTTGGTTTATGCTATATTTTAAACACATAGTTTGGTAAAAGCAGAGCTTGCTATGTGTCTCTTTTGGAACTTATTTAGAGATCACTTTCTACAGTAGCTGCCGTGCAGCAGTGACACAGTAGATGCATACTAAATAGACGTGCTGCCCCACACTCCACACTTGTCAGTCAGTGTGTAGTGCTGATGTTTCTCTCTCCTCCCTCTCTTGCTCTCTCATTCATTTGTTCAAACATTATTGAGCAATTACTTTTATATATAAATACATTGATAAGCAAGACCTGATCCCCTCCCTGAAGTAGCTGACAGTATTTTCCACTTGACCTCATTCTTTGATTCATATTTCCTTCTCCTTTTGGAAGGAATTCGCTTGTCACCTAGTTTCTGTTGTACCCCCAAAGCAACCAAGATGCTTTTGCTAGAGAGTTTTTTGTCTTCAGTTTTCTATGAAATTTTCTTAATATTTGAAACCTGCTATCTAAGATCTATCATTCTCTGAGATTTTAAAAATATTTTTCCTCTTCTAGCCCATATCTGTCTCTCATTTTCAAAATTTTTTCTGTTCTTTTGTCATTAATGGGTTAATAAAATTGTTTTTCCTTCAACATTTTATGAGCTAATATTCATTTGATATCCATCTAGATAACATACTTGATAGTAGAGCAAGCTAACTGTAGCCCTTGCTGTTCAGGTGACCTCTTGCCTCAGCTCCTAAGTAGCTGAGACTGTAAGACTGTACCACCAATCTTTGCTCTTAGAGATTTTTTTTTATGCTTTTCACCAGTATTGTCTGAATTCCCCCCCAATATTTGGCAGATGTTGTTTGGTAAAGAAAACTTTTTGACTAGTGTGTTTTTAAATGATGAAGAATAAGGAGACAGTAAAATTGCCGTATTGTGTTGGCAGTAGGACTAGAAAGACTTTCCACTCACTGTCTTGTAAATGTAGACTTGCTGTGGCTCTTTGTACACATACTGTATTCATGCTTATATACTGTAGCTAAGGGATTCTGTTTTCATGTTTTTATCTAACACATGTTCATTTTTAAAATGAACCTGAAATGCTATGAACCTGAAAAATTTTTGGTGCTATTTAAAATTTATAAATATTGTAGAAAATGAAAAATTTATATTTATTTAAGTACATGCCAGTACAGATGGTTGGTTGGTAACTAAAGAACATTTCAATTCTATAAATAAGTATGCTTAGGTCTATGTATTGTATACCAATTTTGCCTGACAGATTAATACAGAACCATTTTTGGAAAGACTTCAGTGGAAATGTGTTTGAGATGTACTTAGGAACATTTTAGGAAATAGATCAGGCTAACAGGAAGCTGTGGAAATGTAGAATTTTTAAAAGCTAGTTAAGAGTGTCTCAAGTGCTAATTTGGGAAGGCATTATCAGTTTACTTCAGGAAATACACATTTAAAACCTTCACAGAGGGCTATTTGGAGGCAGTGCTGTATCATTAGAGAAAATGGGAGGGGGTGGTCAAATGCAGCACTTAGACATCTGGAGAAGAAAATCTTCATGGAATTGTCATTGCTCCAGGTCTGCTTGCCTTTTTCAACAATAAAATGAGATTTATATCCTTACCTGAAGCAAAAGACCAACAACACACATACAATATCACTAAAGAAAAATATTAGAGGTTAAGGTCATTTTGAGGATTTTTGTGTGTGTTTTAAGATATTTTATTTTGAGGATTTTTGTTTGTGTTTTAAGATATTTTTACTAAATGATAATTTCCTCTTTCCATTTAAAATGTGCATGTTAAGTTAGAGCAATGTATAACTTCTTTATGTAGTTGCTTTCAGTTGGTATAAATAGACAAATATATCTGTATCATTTTGCTGTTAGTAGATTTTCTTAGGGCATCCTGCTAACTACCTTACAGAGGCAGGTGTTAATAGGAAGCATCAAAATGAACCTAATATTTGATCAGTCCTTCCAGGTTATTTTGTGTCATGAAGTAAATTTTGTAATCAGTGAAATAACATTTTCTGATGTTTTCAACTTAAGAATTGTGACATTTCATAATGTAGTTAGCTGATTAGAGTAATTAGGCCTCACTCAGAGTCTGATCTGGGTATGAGGATGGGTGGTTTGGAATTCCCACTGCCTCTTTGTTATCATGTGGAGGTTCCCACCCACTAAGGTCGCCGTTTTCTCTGTGGTTTAGCTAATAGCAGGAATTAAATGCTATTTATATTTTTCTGAAAACTGAAAAAACTGGATTATAGTTATATTGTAAAATGCTTATTTTTCCCCATTTCCATTATAGATTAAAGAGTCAATTGTTGGGGAAATCAGAAGGGAAATTGTAAGTGGACTTTTGGCAGCAGTATCTTCAAGTAAAGCATCTAATCCTAAGTAAGATAGTCATTAAGTGGAATTTTTAGGTAAGTTTTTCTAAATTTCTTTGTTTAGCTAAATATAAATATTAACATAGTTTTTAATTTTTTGTTTTCTTAGCACATAGTTCTCTTTCTCTAGGTAAAATTTTATTTTTGCAACTTATATAATTATAGTTTGAGAACCTTGTGAACTCTATTTGAAGTGTAAGCAAGTCAAATGTTAGCCTCACAAAATTACCTATATTGTGTTTTATTAATTTAAATTTCACTGTAGTAAATAAATCCTGGAATTGGGTCTTCAGAGATCTGAGTCTTATTTTGCTAACATTGGTTGTAATGATGTTTCAGATGTACAGTTTTTAGAACAAGATTTTGACAGTTACAAATTCCTAGAATCTTTCCTAAAGTGTTTATCTTTTAAAGGAACATATGCCATAAATCCATTTCTAATAATTCATCTCTAATCATAATTTATAAAAACTCTTTTATGTGATTTACTTTTTAAAATGAATTTTGTTTTATCTCATAACTCCAAATACATTTTTCAAATTATATATTAATAACAATACTTGGTGAATGCAAAAAGAATAATACACTTCAGTAGGATAATACTTTTAGTAGATATGAAAAATTCAACATGAGACATGAAATTTGAAAAGTCTGATATGTAATTTTAGCTGTGAAAAATGAAATATTTTAAATTATATCATAAAAAAACTAATAGGATTTCTTTTTAAAATCTAAGAGAAAAGAATTAACTTCAAAAAGATGTACAGTGACCCCAGGAAGATTATAATATATATGTGGATAAAATTCTTATCTACCCTTTAAAAACTCCTTTAGTATTTGACTTCTCTTTCCTTTTTTAAGGTTGGCATGGATCCTGTTAATTGTGACTATTGGAGTTATCAGTGACATACACTGGTGGAGGTGTTATCTGTACTTCAGAAGATACTGTCTGCTGAGCTGGGCTACTTATACAGTGTACAATGTGTATTTCCCCTATGCATATCTTTTCATAAAAACATACATAGAAACTAGGCACTTTGCTGATTATTTCTTTTCTAATCTTTCAAACTGTAGCAATTTGGAAAAGCCTAATATTTATTTGTATGTCGATATTTTTCCAATTGATTCCCTATGTAGAATTAATTATAAAACTTGAAGACTTCCAGATATAACCAATTTATAAATAACATTTTTCTTCAGTCTAGCTTCTTACAACACTGACCTCTATGAGGTATTTACTGTGCAATAACTGATTCATTTTTTGAGAGCTTGAAGCAACCAATGATTTTCCCTCCACTGCTGTTAATTAGTTTCACTTCCAAGAAGACAAACTGTTCTGTTGTAAAAATTGCTCTTAATTCTTGAGGAGGCTACTAATAGCAGTAGGTTAGAATTACATGAGGTTACCTACAACTACTCAATGTTCTTACACTGTAAGCCTCATTGCTTTACCCCAAACAAATGTAATTTTATTACAGCTTACATAGTATTTTTCTTTTGGAAATGTGCCTTATGTTAAACACTATGTACTTTTTGCATTGTCCAGACTTCTTCTTATAAGGAGATGTTTCTTCTTCTGTCTTTTAGACTACATAGTAGAGTATTGTCAAAATAATGGGGCCTCTGACTTGAATGGATAGAATGAATAAGCTTGTTTTTTGTTTTTTTCCAAAATGGAAGTAATTTAGATTTGTTCTCATATGTAAATGATTTTAATTCGGTATTAACCTGTCAAAACTCTTTGTTTTTATTAAAGAAAAAGGAAAATGGTTTCCTATTTGGTTTTATATGTGTTAAATAAATGTGAAAAGTAACAACCAAATGTCTTTGGAATTATTCTTTTAGCATTTATAATTTTCAAATCCTCTTATGTTTCTTTGTGTGTGAAATTTTAATTGAAAGTGGTTGAGATGTTAACAGTGTTCTTTGAAAGAATATATAAAAGGTTTATAAATATTTGAACTATCACACAAAGGTTGATTTCTAAAAACCTATATAAAAATAATAAAATATTTATTTTGCCTAACATGTTGTTAATGATTTTTTATACTGCAACATGAATAATTTGGATTAGATTCAATGAGTAACATATAAGTTCCAACAAAATTGCAGCATAGACTCCAGTAGGTTGCTGTTCTCTTCCTGGAGAGGCTACTGTGATGTTTTCCATAGATGCAGCTAATTCTGGACCACCAGGAAGAGGAGTGTACCCAGACATCCTGGGCTCATCTCGTTCTATGGTTACAGTGATTCCCATCCAAGACCAAATACAACTTATTTAAAATATACTACTAAATTATAAAGAACAGATATGAAAGTGTTTTTTTGTTCTTTGGTCAGATTATTCAACAATTTAACCAGTTGATTCTAACTGCAGTGATAAGCATGAAAGCCAAATACCCCATAGTAATCATAATACAGGTGTCAGTGATTATAACTATCCAGTTTTTTAACCACATTTAATTCTTTCCTAACAGTTCAAGATTCCCAGAACTTGATCACCAAATTAGCATATAAGAATTGTAATAGCAGGCTGAACCAGTGGGCAAAATCACTTTCATATTATACACATAAAAGGGGCCTCAACATATTAAGTTGCATCTTCCCTCTCTTCGGCTTAAAGTTTTCTATACTTCGTAATCATTTGAAAGCTGTTACATAAAGTCACCATGCTATGTAGAATGAAGAATAAAACGAAAATCTGAAAAACCAAAGGGAACACAAGGCAACTATTATGGGTAAGTTTAGGATTATCAAATTTTAAAAAAGAAGTTGAGAGAGTATAACCTGGGGAGATCAGAGAAGTCTTTACCAAGGAGCTATGGGTTGGGTAAAGTTTTAAAGACTGGGAAGTAGTATGAGGTTCAAAAAGTAGGAAAAAAATTAGCAAAGGTTGTGCAGAATGCATAAATTGAATTTGAATTAATATGCCCATGATGAAAGAAATGCTTTTAAAGAGGCAAGTTGTTCAGAGCCTGTGAATATTGTCCTAACAGCCTGCACAAAGAAGGCTTAGAAGAAAGAGTCTCGACATGGTGGTTTTGAAATTTGGAGTCACTGTGAATGGTAACACCATTGACAATGAACTGTTTCTCAGACTTGAAGTACATACTGTACCATACCTTTTGGGAAAGGATTAGTGATTAAAAACAATTGCATCCATGTCAAGCACTGCTGTTTGTTATTTGTGTTCTTGAGTTAATTGTTCAGTAAATCCAAGTACAGATGATTCACAATTTTGTTTTGGTACATCTCAAATAATTCCTTTTATTATTTCCACAGTCCCAAAGTAGAAAATCCCTTGATGTATTGTAAACCTGGTATTATTTGATGAGTAGATTCACAAACATCTACCACAACCCTGCCCCCTTGGCAGAGACTGCTTTGATAGGCTAACTGGTCATCAGTTAAACCTCAGTTGTGAATGGCTTATTTATGTTTAGAATGTTTTATAATAACTGATGAATATATGCAAAATAAAGGCATTTGAAGACAATATCTTCACTCAATCCTCATTAATGTCTGAAGACAAGTGGGATTGCACTAGTGATTAGAGATTTATCTTTCTCTTTTTCCATCACATGCTGAGGCATGTCTCTCTTCTAAATCTCATCCAAGAATATTGAGGGCCTCCTAAAAGTTATTCACATTCCTTCACAACAGTCCTTGTTGGTGATTCTGAGTGTTCTCTTGCTCCTCTGCTCTTCCACTGGGTCCTCTGTTGGCTGAAGTGATGATGACATACCATCTGAGGAAGAGAGAACCCTTCCTGTGCTCTATTACCACTTACTGTCTTGGCAGGAAAGCAACATGTCTCAGAGCCCAGCTTTTCCCCCATGAATCCCTGGTGCCATTTTGTTCATTTCTGCTTTCAGCCCCATCTTTTTGGACTTGACCATGGGTGAAAAGTCTGGAAATGGAAATTTTGCTCTTTTCCATTCCCTGTTCTCTTCCAGTGCTGGTAGTTCTCTTGCTCTCTGAAAAAGTATCCTCATTCAAATGAACTAATTCAAATCCACCTTGACTGAGTCTTAGGAGGGATATGTAGGCAGAAGCTGGTCCCCTCCTAGTTTTAGGAGCAGAAAAATCATATTAATGACAAATATTGAGCATCCATATTTTTATTTGTCTATTCTGAAATCTCATCATAGATTTATTCAACCAACACAATGAAAAATTGTTGAGTAAAAGGAATAACAAAGTTAATATTTCTGTCCTTATTTTACCACTTGCCACCATTAATTTTACTAGCATGAATCAAGTCTTTCAAAATTCACAATAGCAAATATTTGTTAGTATAATTTGTGATTATTATTATTTTCCATTATTGTTTAATAAGCTAAAAGCAGAATGCAAATAACATCACAACTATGATCCATTCTGCTTGTAATGCCTGTAATGAAAAAGAAATGAGTGAAATATCTCATAATGCCCTGGATTCTGGATACACAAATTATAGTGTGGCACAACAGTATCAAAATTTAATCTTTTTTCAGAAATTTATGTGGGTCATAGTGTACAGTTGTGATAATTGCTCATGATTTGAGGAACATTTTTCCCAAACAGACTTAACCTCCCACAAATTTTGGCATAGAGTTTAAGAGTCCATTTACAGTATTTCTTGGTAATTAATGGATTAGCTGCATTTAAGCAAAGGTGACTGAAAAACATTCCTTTAAAGTATTTTATACTTTCAGTTAATAACAAGGGGAATAAAGGCAGTGTTATGTGCCTGTGTGAATCCAAGCACAGGCATATCTTTTTTATATACAATATTTCTCATGTTTTATTTAGAAAAATATTCTTTTGCAATACAGTCTATGGAAAAGATGGCTGCTTAAAATCTTCTGAGCTGGTAGGATACGGATTAAAAGTTGAGAAAAACTAACAAAATCAGTCTCTTTATATTTACTGTGAACACTAAATTAAGTGGTTTATCATCAAAATAGAAATATTGTAAGTAAAACGTATTCTATCCAGAGAACATTAAAATTACTCTAGATTGAGAAGTTCTGCCATTCAGAATATTAGAATTCTAGTTGATGTGTAATGACCAAGTGATTTTCAACTTGATATAATTCTGAAAGTCACACAGTCTAAAGTTCAATAAACTTTCTACTGCTAGATATTGCAGATCTAGATATTGTAGAATCTAAATGATTTCATTTAGACTGCAGTTTTTTAAGGCACTAACTATGAAACAGGCAACATCTTTCTAGAGGAAAGAATGCACAGTGCTAGTTGGTAGATTGCTAAGGGAGTAACATGTACTTAGTCATGACTTATAAATTCTACAGACTAAGAATCAGGAAGTGTGAACATTAGTATTTCATGACCTTGACATCTCATTACAGGAAAGAAAAAGAAGAGGCACTTTCGAGAAGTGGTAACTGCTGCCAACTTCCTGGTTTCTTATTCAAACAAGGAACGTTTAGGCCTCTCCAAAATATTCTGGTACAACAGGAGAAAACTTCCCATATGCAGCAATTGCTTCATCCACACCCACCTATTTTGGGGGTTGCTGGTGTGATACTTTATATTATTCCATTAAAAATTAATGAACTTCTAATTAACTATGCGGGTCTCTGAAAATGACTATCAGAAGAACTTCCCACAAGTTCTCACTATCTCACTTATATGTAGAATCTAAATAAAGTTGACCTCATAGATAATGTGTACGGTAGCCAGCAGAGGCTGGGGAAAACAGTGGGTAGGGAGGGATGGGGAGGGGTTAATCAATGGTCCAAAGTTACAGTTAGAAGTTCTGGGGTGCTATTACACAGTAAGGTAACTATAGTTAATGTACATATATGTCAAAAAACTGAAAGAAGAATTTTGAATATTTTCAACATGAAAGATACATATTTGAAGAGATAGATATATTTCACCTGATTTAACATTATACAATGTGTACGTGTAATGAAACATTACAAGGTACTTCATAAGTATGTACAATCTTTGTTTTTATGTATCAGTTTTAAAAATTAAAAAGTAAAAATAAAAAAGAACTTCAAAATATACATGAAAAGTCCCTGGTTTGGTGGTTATTTCACTTTTGAATATGTCAATTTTAGGAATAGAAGTGTTTCCAAACAGGTTACACCTATAATCCATCTAGACAGATTTTTTTCACTGTCACAGCAACATTCTGGAGTGCTATTCTTCATGGTTTTGTCATCAGTGATAAGGAATATAGTCCCTATAATTTTCCTATGCAACCATTTTTCTTACTCATTATAGTTGATTGTATTTTTTCAACAATGGGTTCAGAAATATCTCCTATCCCACATGTTCTTCCAAGATTTTGCTATTCCTACATTAGGAGCTGAAATTTATGCCCCTTCCCCTTGCAACAATTTGGATCTTTGTGGCTGCTTTGAGCAAGAGTAGTGGAAGTGATGACCTGGAATTTTCCAAGTTTGGGACATGAAAAATGTCTTCTACCATGCTGTTAGGAAGACCAAGCCTGGGTAGAGGCCTACGTGGGGCTTCTGGCCTTTGTCTCTGGATGAACTGTGATCAAAGAGACAGCACCAAATTGCCAATCATGTGAGCTGATTACCTTGAATGTGGATTGTCCAGCTGCCAGTCAAGCCACCCCAGGTGATGGCATGTGGATTTGAGATACTTTGTCCCTGTTAAAGTCCTGCTCATATTACAGATTCATAAATAATCGTAGTTTAAAGCACCAAGTTTTGGGAATAATATATGTGTCTATAGATAGCTATTAACAAATTTGGTGCCTAGAAGGACACTGTCATAACAAAAACTTACACATGACCTTGGCTTTAGGACTGGGCTATCAGAAGAATTTGGAATGACTTTGGACTCTATTAATGAAAGCCGAAAGGGTCTCAAGTGGAATGTTAGTGGAAGCCTGACAGACTTTGAAGAGTCTCAGTTAAGCCTTAAAGGAAAGCAAGGGAAATGTTATTGGAAGCTGAGGGAGAGGTTTCCTTTGTTAGGTGACGATGGAGTCTGCCAACATAAACATCATGGTAATGTGGCAAAGAAGAAATGCACCTGTTCAACTTAATCATCTACTAAGATGAATTCTAGGTAGAATGTTCAAAATGCCACCTGGTTCCTCCCACATTGTCTGTGTTAAAACATGAGGCAAGAGATGAGTAAAACAAAGAGCCAGAGTGTAAGTTTGAAATAAAATTATTTCTTATTCTCAGATTCTCTAAAAACAATTATTAAATTTAAAATAGCTTTGAAACAAATTAAATATAGGATGAGTTTATAAGATCCTTTGTTAATACCTCAAAAGGATTTAAGAGAGTGTCTCATAAATCATTTCAAACAGGGTAGTTACTGTCTTTTAGTCCTGCCTATTCACATCATTTCTGTTAAATAACAGGGTTGTCCAGGGCCCACGGGTATTCTCTTACAGCAGTCTCAAAAGAAGCAAGTAGGAAAGGGTTATCTTGAAGAGCTTGAGAATTTGGCTTTTGTGTCATGGAGTTGATTATCAATCAATACATAAGAAATCTACAAGGATTTTAAAAGAATTTATCAAAGTAAACTGAAAGCAAGAGAAATTAAATGGAAAGGTTTTTGAACTCCCAAATATTAGGACTAAGCCAGTAAATTTTAACTCATTATTTTTGTGTTGTATCAAATTGTTTATTGCCTTATTTGGGTGGAGCATTGTCCTTGAATCTGTCTTAAATTTTCGTGTTCAGTTTTCAGGGTCATGTCTTAAATGATACTGCTAGGACTTAAAGAACAGTTGTTTTTCCCAATCCATTACTTCAGTAGGTTTTAGAAGCTTCGAGTAGACTATTACTTTGCCTTTCAGATTGAAAATCACTGTACTTTTTTTCCCTGTCATAATGTAGTTCTTCCCCACCAGTCACTGTGATCTACATTCTCCCAGGACTTTATGCTTCCCTTTCATCTATTTTTGGACTTTATTCTGTATCTTTGTATGCATTAATCAGAACTACACTTAATGTTTCAGAACACCTGTATTCTGCTTTTGTCAAAGTTGAGGACACTGTTGTACCTTTTGTTTGCCAAAATACTCTCCTTAATAATCATGAAGACTGTACTCTTTTACTAAATAAGGTATGGTTGGAATATTAAATATCTTTAGCCATAAATCTCAGACCAGGAGGTGACAATATTAACTGCCTATATGGGAAACAGTTCATGGATAATGGGAAATAAAATAGGAAGCAAATATTTTACCAGATGTGATTAGTAGAGACAGTAAATATTGGCAGAACCCTATTTGAATACTGATGGAGGATTATTCTTTGTGTTTTCTATTGTTCTTTTCAATGATGTTAATTTGAGTAGATGGATTGGAGTCTAAACATATCTGAAATACTTCCCTTTGCATTTGGTATTTGGGGACTGGAATCTGATATTTCAGTACATATTTGGGATTGTCTCCAATGCTGGGTGAAGTATGCTTTTCCCTGAGCAATGTGCATTTACAGTGTCAGACAGAAGTAACTCACTAGTGAGACTATGTATCAAAATTAAAAAAAAAAAAAAGGTTGGGGATGTAGTTCAGTGGTAAAGAACCCCTGGGTTCAATCACTAGATTAGAAAAAAACAAAACAAAACAAAACAAAACAAAACAACAACAAAAAAAAAAAAACCCAAAGTAACTTCCTAAGTACCAGCTGAGCTGCATTCCTTGTAAAACTATCTTATTATGGTAAGCTAAAAGAACATAGCCTTGGTGATGAGTTGCAGAGTAAAATGTTCACAGGATGAAATGGAAAAACATCAACAGCTCATTTTTTTTTCTCCTCTGTCATCCTTGTTTATGAAAACCTAAAAATGTGAATGGGCTTTCCTTATTTGTGTTTCCCAAGTCTCATAGGGACATATATGGAATTCATTGCTGTGAGTTAGGAACTCTATGCAAGAGTATGAGTGGCTTTCTACTGTTTGAACAACCAGCCACTTTTTGCCGATTCAAAGTTATTTACATGCAAAGAAACAAACCAAATTTATTCAAATCATAGACCTAATATTGAGTGACAGCGGAATCTCACTTTATAGTAGCTTGACTTTTGACTAGTTCAATATGATGTGTGTATTTTCGTCAGATCTTTATTCCTGCTTATTGTGATGGGATAATTTGTTCATATTATTTTATGTTTATTTCCCTAGTGTTTTTCTTACTCCCAGTTAGAAAAAAGTCAAGGTTTGCAACCTCTTGCCTCAGGAATGTGATGCAGGACTAATTCTCCAACATCAGAGATTTTGTGTCCTGCAACTTTGCTGAATTTTATTAGATCTAATAGGGTTTATTTTGGTGGGATCTTTCAAATTTTCTATATATAAGATCATGTTATCTGCAAACAGTGACAATTTAATTTCTTTTTTTTTTTTTTTTCCCCAATTTGGAGGCCCTTTATTTCTTTCTTCCCTTGCTCTGGTTAGGTCTTCTAGTAATGTGGTGAAAGTGGACATTCTTTTCTTGTTCCAGATCTTAGAAAGAAAACTTTTCAGTTTTTCCTATTCTGTATAATGTTAGCTATTGTTTTATAATATATGGCCTTTATTGGGTTAAGGTATGTTTCTTCTAGCACTAATATTTTCAGAGTTGGGTTTTATCAAACATCTTTTATAAATCTAATCTCCTTTATAATGTCTCCCTTTTCATGTCTAATTT
This sequence comes from Sciurus carolinensis, assembly GCF_902686445.1. Taxonomy (NCBI): domain Eukaryota; kingdom Metazoa; phylum Chordata; class Mammalia; order Rodentia; family Sciuridae; genus Sciurus; species Sciurus carolinensis. Next base: position 130,281,988 of record NC_062215.1, read on the forward strand.
TACTTATTTGAATCAAGGTTTTGTCAATTCTGTTTAAAAAGATGAATAACTCTCATTTGTGTTGATCTTCTGTTTTATATCTTTAGTTTCTGTTGTTGATTTCTGCTCTGATCTTTATTATTTATTTCCTTCTACTAATTTTTTTTCTTGTTTTCTAGGTTCTTGAGATGTAGTGAGAGATTATTTATTTGAAATCCACTTTTTTTTTTTTTTTTTTTTTTAATAGCATTGATTGCTGTAAATTTCCCTCTTGGTACTACTTTTTCTATATCCCATTAGTTTGGGTATGCTGTGTCTCCATTTTCTTTTGTTTCAAGAAACTTTTAACAGTCTATTTTTGGAAGCCAAAACCAAACTCCAAAAACTTTCTGTTTCTATTCAAACTATAATAATCTTAATCTTCCCAGAAGGAATGAATATTTCTAGCTGAATACAATTTTTTTAAGGATATAAAGACTTGTCAAAGGAAAAGCATAGTAATGCATTTTAAAATGTTATTTCATGATGCAAATATGATTTTCTAACCATGCATAGAAAAACAATTAAGAACGAGGTAACCAGAAACAATGGTTTTTTAAAAAAGTAGTGTGTATTTAATTCTAAGTTCTTTTCTCTTCTCCCATCTCACAGGACTACAAGAGCCAAATGTTGACGTCTTTTGTTTCCTTGACTTGGTTTCTTGTGTGGATTCCTTGGTTAGTGTATGTTTACCTCTCATGCCTTCTGCTCTGGGCTCTGGGCTCTGGGCTGCCATCTTCCACGTCTTACCTTGGAGTACAGTTAAGGGTTTGCTGAGATTCTCCTTATCTTTCAGTGCTGGTCCTGGTGTGCAAGTCCTCTGACAAAAGTGGCAGAAAGCCTATTCCCCATGGGTATTATTATTTTATGTGGTTTCTATATAGCCTTCCCCCCCCCATATCCTTTCAGTATCCTCCTTCATTACAGATTAATCATATCCTCTTTAATTTCTTGAGAGATTAGAACAATACCCACTGTGGGCAGAGTCAGGGGCAACCCAGATGGCATTCAATAGGTTCTCCTCAAAGTATCCCCTCACAATTACAAAAATCAGCCAACTTCCTGTGATTCAGTTAAAATATCTTGATATTCTTTTCCCTGAATTTTCTATGTATTTGGTATATTCCCTGAGAGGTTTTGATATTGCCTTTTTCTTTTTGGAGTTCAGGTTTTGTTTTAAGAGACCATTTGTAGACTCCTCTTAAGAATGAGCAGAATCTTTTGCAAATATGCTTACTGATACTTTGTCATGACTTGATAGATTTTAAGGTGAATATACACATGAAGATTTTCTAGAATCCAACTCAAGCTGGCTCAAATGGCAGAGGGAATTTATTGGCTCATATGACTGGAAGTTGACATGCTGCTTGGCTTCAGGGTTTGGTTCCAATCAACTGTTCAAAAGATTCCTTTTATCCTCTCTCTGCCTCTTGCAAAGTTGATTTTTTCTTAGGTCTGTTTCTATTTTGCAGTCACAAAATGATTGTGACAGTTCCCATGGCAATGTGCTTATCCGCATGCATCTGTGGAGAAAAAGGGGATCATTTCTATTGTGTTCTCAGAAAGGAATCCCCACCCTGGAACCCTCTGCCTTGATCTCATTCTCCCAAAGTCAGTCATCCTGACACAAGCAACTGTGCTCAGGCTGAGGGATTATGTTCATTAGTTTGAGTTTCAGCCATTTGCCCCACCAGTAGTATGTGATGCCAGGGTAGGTAAAGATAGCTGAATGAAAATTTGGGGGTGGTGACTAAGAAAAGGGGAGTAAATATTGGACAACTGACCACAATGTCTAATGGAGTAAACCTAAATAGTCAGAAAAGAATAAATGTCTTAGAAGGGAAGAAAAAAACAGCCTAAGTATTTACTTATGTCAGGCTTTGGTCCAGGTGTTAGCGTATGCCTGTGCTTCTACACGTGTGCTTCTGACACTGTTGCAGTGTCTGTCTCGCTTACTGCCTCCTTTTTCTGAGAGTTCACCTGCTCAGAGGAATGGTCTGTTACAGCCTATTTGTTGGATGAATGGACTGGATCAGGAATAGTTATCTGATCCAGGTTGTCTTCCTTTCCTGGGAATTTTCAACTGGGATTCAAACTACTCACTTCTACTGATTTGTCTGCTTTTCTTTGTGCATAGAGACACGAAGAAAGCTAGTTTGGAGAGAAAAGAGAACAAAACAGGTTGTGAGCGGAAACAGAATTAAGGCATTTGGCCCCAAAGAGGAAAAGACAGAAAGTCTTGCTTGGTTCTCGATGACTTTCACAGACAATTTGGCTGCTCCTTGGGTCCATAATAGATTTTAAAAATGAAATCCAAAGACAAAGAACAATACAATAGATTCAAGAAAATATTCTTTACTCCTATACCCTATCCAAAACCTCAGCAGCTAAGCAAGGTGCTAGACCACCTGTGCATGATTTGTTGAAAGGTAAGAAAATGGTTTCTGAAAGACAAGAAGAAGATGCCATGCACCATGCACCTTAAGAGGAAAGCATTAGAGAGTAGAAATTTTTTTTTTTTTTTTTTTTTTTTTTTTTTTTTAATGGGGCTGGGAATCAATCTAGGTCCTTTGGCATGCTAGGCAAACAGTCTACCACTGAACTATATCTTCAATCCATAGAGGTTTGAATGATCTTTTCCACCTTACCTTGCTATACCCTTAACTCTAAGCAATGAGTGGGGCCTCATGGGGACTATGAAGAAATTTTGAAATCTGTGTCCTGGAAATTGAAGAACAAAGACAGTGATGTTTGACTTCAGTCCAAGAAATTTGAGTCAAAATGTATAGAACTGAGCACTGGAGCACACCTGTAATCCCAGTTACTAGGGAGGCTGAGGTAGGAGAATCACAATTTTAAGACCAGCCTCAGCAACTTAGCAATATCCTATCTCAGGGAAATGGGGATGTGACTCAGTGGTAGAGCAGTCCTGGATTCAATCCCCAATAAGACAAACAAACAAACAAAACCAGAGGAACCCCCCAGAGTGGGCTGCATTTTTTATTCAAATTAGCCCCTAGCAACAAAATGTGACCTCTTTGCATCCTACTCTGCAAGAGTGAGTTGTCCTGGGATCATCTTAAAAGAAAAATTTTTTCAAAAGTGGGCTATGAGTCATGGAGAAGTAGTGGGTTTCTTGATGCTCAGAATGGAGCTAAGCAGAAGGAGGGCATGGCGAAGGGCAGGGGAACAACCTTGCAGATATTCAATGAACCAACAAAAGCATCCAAGGGAGGAAGAATCTGAGATGCATCTACAGTCCAAAGAGCACTGATATCACATTTTACCAGCCATGTTAGATACTGGGGTGGACAGAACTGTGGCTTGCACAGTGCAGCAGAAGGCAGAGCTAGAAATTGCTTGAGAAACCAGCCATGTCCTGTCCCCCAACCCACCCCACCCCAGGTGTCCTTGCTGCAAGTGGGGAAAGCTTGACATTGGATAAGAGATATTTTGTTTCATTACTGGACAGGACTCCAGTTTCATATATTGGACTAGAGTGGAATGTTTATTGCCAAAACATTGTCTAAGAGTAAATATAAAAGTTATGGACCCACTAAAGATTTAATGGTAAGAAACAATACATTATTTTCTTATTAAGTTTTATCACCAAGATATTGTATATTCATCTTAACAACTCTGAAAAGTAGATATTATCACAGTAGGAACTCTTTTCTCCACTCTGTAATTGAGGAAACTGAGGCTCACAGAGGTCAAGTTTGCCAAGGTCCCATTAGCAAAAATCAGGAGACCAAAGCTATGAAATGTGTGCTCTGACTCAAATATTCATGCCTTTCCTGTGTGCTGCCATCATACCTCTGGGACCAATTTTAAAAAACCTGAGAATTTGAAATGGATGGGTTTTATCTATTTTGAGGGGAATAGGAGTTACCATGCTACAGAATTGTTGGATGACTAGGTTTTCATTAAGCTGAGAAGAAAGGAAATGTTAGTAAAGAAGCGACTGAACTAAGAAGCTGAGTCTTGAAAGGGTGTATTCTCTGAGCTGTGGTAGTCTAATTTGGGTACAAAAGAAAGTCTGGGAATAGTTTGAGCCCGATGTCTGGAATCATTTCAGAGCAATCAATGGTAGTTCTTTAACATGATTTTCATCTCTCTTCTACAATTGCCTCCTTCTAAAGGAAAATGAAAATATCTTTTCCATGTAATTTGAAAAGTAGGGCTGGCATGGTGGCACACACCTGTGAATAGCTGAGTAGTAATCCCAGTTACTGAGGAGGCTGAGGAAGGAAGATTGCAAATTCAAGGCCAGCCTCAGTGATTTAGTGAGACCTTGCCTCAAACAAAAAATAAAAAGGATGGGGAATGTAATTCAGTTGTAAAGTGCCCCTGAGTTCAATCCTCAGTACCAAAATTAAATAAATAATTTGGAATGTAGTAATTATGTGCTAGAATCTTAGATGTTATAAGGGGAAAATTGCAAGACCTTGTAAGAAACTAGGTAGATTTGGTTTCAAATCTATTGCTGTTGTAAGAACATACTATTTCTGAGTCTGAATTTCTGAGTAGGACAGTTACTTCAAAGTACTATAGTGGAAAATAAATAAAATAAGATGAATATGAGGCATATATACACATTTACATATGAATAGGAAATAACTGTGATTTCGAGTACATCAACAACTGTCATATCTCTGTCCTATCTCTTCGTGTTTTCAATGAGATTTGCTTCCATGTTTGAAATACTTCACTGTGACTTTTTTTTTTTTTTTAAGGCAGTTCAAGGTATTGTTTTCTTAACTTTTTATGTGCCCCAAATTAAACTTTTCATTTTAGTTACATAACATAGGTCCTTTAGGTGAGGGTAAGAGGACATTTAAACTGTGTCTATAGTGTGTGTGTGTGTGTGTGTGTGTGTGTGTGTGTATCCTGAAAAAATGTAATGGCCTTATTTAAAATGAATAGAAAAGTACTTAAGGAAGGTAGCAGTTGTAGACTTTCTTTTCTTAGGAAATCAATACTCATAAAACTCAAGGTAGAATTGAGAATTAAAAACCACAGTGAGTTTATTTTAAAACATGTAGTCTGTCATCTTTATTTTCCCTGTGGATAACATGGTATTTATACCCCGAGGTCTATTTATATTGCTCCAGCTCTTTTGCTGACTTTGAAGCAAACTTCGTATGGTTCCGAAATCAGAACATCAGGGCTTAGAGAACAAGTATTCCAAATGCTCTTTAAAAAGAGTAATTTGAAGTCAGAGAGGAAAGCAAATGACCTCAACATCTCCATTTCCCAAGCTGTAAAAACCCTTGAACCACCAGGCCCAGCTTGGTGAAGGCGAGTTATGTGTTCCTTGTTCATCTTCCATCTTGACCTTGGCCTTCCACTAAACCTAGACAGTGCCTGGCACTTAGCTGGCTCTCCATAGTTACTGGAAAAAGAAACTGTGTTTAACTCTGGAAAGTGTATTACGCTTTCAGTGTATCCAAGCACTGGGGACCTGATCTCATGTAGGACTCTCTATTTAACCTCATTTTACCTTTGCTTTCCACAATAACCTGGGGAAATGTTTTTTCTTTCATGACCATGAGTTTGGTGATCAGCAAGAGAGCCTCCAGGCAGCCACCTCCTCTAGCCCGTCCTTTGTATAATATGTCAGGAACTGCAGAGAGGTAAGCTAATCAGTGATGAGAATAGCCTGAAGAAATAATGATCTTTGTTCTTGACATTTACAGAACTGAAAATCATCTCCTGACCAGGCGATTAAGGTCAGAAGTGTGTCATTTGAACACAAACCTCCACCTGTGAGAGGCCTCCACAGTCTACAATCACACATTACCTCCATAAATTGCCCCTAAATCAGCCTTCTGGCAAGATGGTATCATGAGAGAGTCCCTGCCATTTTCTGTTCATGTAGCTCATTAAAATAGTGATTTTTTTTTTGTACCACCGCCTTGCCCCTTGACTAATTGACTTCCTAGCCTGCCTCAAGCAGACTGAACCTGTGCCTGGTAATGTCACAGGTTAGAAGCTGTTTGGCATTCTTGGTATGGCTCAGGAGAATCAATAATCATAGGCAATAAATGAATTAATAAATAAACAAATCCCTGCTGCTTTTCTCCCACAGAAGTGCTACATGGAGCTGCCTGTATGAAAAGCAGCCACACAGCAAATCAATACCACCAATTTAAAGCATTCTACTCTTCGAACTTCTCTGCATATTCATTTAAAATGAAATTTCTCCTATCCAGGGCATCATAAACACAGGCAGTACCTCTTGTTCAGGTGGTAGGTCCACAGACAGATTTGCTATCAAAGCTGTGTCAGTTGGCCACACAATTGAGAATTTCTTCCAAGTTTTCCCTTCAGTATCCCAGAGAATTTTCACTTACATGTAAGTCTGACAGTCCTTATAAAAATTAGTTACAAAAATCTATTTCTTTTGGTGTGATTCACAAGCAAATTAATATTATTTTTATTGTTATTTTTTAAAGCTATGTGGTTTGAAGAATGATTCATAGGTAATGAGTAAGCAAAAGGTTAAATAGCATAAACCAGCTTAGAGGTTTTGTAATTTGGGGGTTTTTGTCCAGAGAGGGGACCTCTAGACCTGGTTTCCTGTACGTTAAATGTAGGAGACACCAGCTGTTTCCTCTCTTTGCCTGGGTAAGCACAGGCGTGATTAAACTTAAAGGACAGAAATAGGCATTTATGTTAGAGCCAGATAACTAAAGCTTCTATAACGAGGGAAAGACATCTCTGTGGAGGAATCCCATTTGCCTTCTTTCAGATTCTGTCTCCCACAGGCAGTTCTGCTGCTCACTCCACTTAGTTCAGGTGTGATCCAGACTCAATCCTCAAGCCCCAGCATGCCCTCCCCTCCTCACTGAAGTCCCAGCAGCATGATGCGATAAATTTTTGGTGGAAAACACAGCACCATCTGTGGGGCATCATGCCAACCACTATTAGTAAGTTCTTTGGACCTAAGTACTTAATGAGTTGAATTGTTAGGCATCCCATTTGACGTGGGAGAAAAATAAAATTAAGAAACTTACTGAGAGGTTAGGGATCCAGGAACAGAGAAACTTGGGAGACTCTGATCTCTAATCAAGAGTTAAAAGGTGTCAGAAACATTGCAATTGACAAAAGGTTTAAAAAAAATTCTCAACACTCCACCTTTCTATTGATTACAAACTTCCCCATTATGCTCTCAGCCATGTAAACATAGGCAGACATCCAGGGTCAGAAGCAAGGCTCCAACTTCTCTGCCATTCATCAATTTATTGCCAGCAAAGTGGCAATAAAGGGTTATGAACTCTTTCTATGATATCTTTGTATCTATATCTATAGGTAAATAATAGTTAACTCTAGGGCTGTCTCCATAACAAATTATTATTTTTTTAAATTATTATTATTATCATTCTTATTTGAAGTACTGAGGATGGAGCCCAGAGAAGGTATATCCCCAACCCTTTTAATTTTTTATTTTGAGACTGGGTCTTGCTAAGTTGCATAGGCATCTTGCTGAGACTGGCCTTGAACTTGCAATTCTCCTGCCCTAGTCTCCTGAGTAGCTGATATTACAGGTATGCACTACTGTGCCCAATGCACAGATTATTTTAAAGGAGCTAAAGACATTAGTAAACATGCTAGGGTGGCAGTTGTGAAGATCTCAAATCCTAACTGAGGGAAGAATTACTGGAAAGAGGTACTCATGAAATTCATCTCTACCCAGATAACCTCTGTCAACTTCACAAGCACTTTGATGCATTTATACAACAAAGAATATAATGCACATGTTATTGAGGTTTTGTGTTTATAAAATATGATGTCAGATGAAAGGAGTGACTCATAGGCAATGCCAGATAGGATATAAACCATCCCATGAAGTCATAGTTGATACTTTCCAATGTGATAGAAACTTGATATTTGAAAACTCCCTTGGTAAGAGCCTTGTTTTCATCAGCTGTGCCTTTTTTCTGCAGATTGTTCCGTATTTCTTTCCCCTTTACCATACCTTCAAATGGTTGACATTTATCATCTGGAAGGGGGTCAGTGGGCAATGACTTAGAGCAGGCCTGTACAAATATCATTTCTTTTCCACCCAGTAAAGGTCATGTGTGTGTGTTCGTTTAAATGGGCTTATCCTTTCCCTTTCAGCATTTGTCAATCAAGAAAATAGATGTCAGGAAAATGTCTGATTGTATAATCTCACCATTACCAACAAATCAGTTCTATTTTGGTCTGTGAGACTGCTATTTTAAAATGTTTTCTAGGCAATATATGGTAAGTCAAAGGGATCATAGTAAATCTCTCCATGTAAATCAACACAAACCTTTATGATAACATACTTTAAAAACATGCCCTTCCTCAAATGATGTTTATGCACTATGCCCTTATTTGAGGGAAACTTGATGTTCATCATCAGGTGTGCAAGCTACTTTTTATAGACTGACCTCCTCTGCATTTTAGGTATGTGCTTATTAACTTTACTCAAACAAGAATGCATGGAAGCAGAGTTTTTATTTCACAGGTCTTATTTTCTCAGCATCTGCTACAGGATCTTTCATTTAATTAGTGCTCAGAACAGGATGATATGGGTGACTCAGGCAAGCTCCATTAGAATAGTCATCTAGAGTCTTTTTGCCTCATGTTTGGGTCAAAAGAAATAACATTATTACAGATAAGTTCATTGTGAAATTATTTTCTGCTTTATGTAGAAATGTAAAATATACCTTGCTGTAAATTAGAGGAATAGAATATGACAAGCTTGTTTTTTCTTTACAATCACTATCACTAATATAGAAATGTTTGCTTTCTTGACCAATAAAACACTTTAGAACAAAACAAAAACTTGGAAATTTGAGGGAAATTTGAATTAGAGGGAGGATCTTATTCATGAAATTTTTCATACATAATACTTTTCATGATTATTAAGAAGAGAATAATATAGTGTGATAATACTAAGTCTTAAAGTTACTAAAAGTAGATTTTAAGTGTTCTTGACATAAGAAAAGCAAGTAAGTGAAGTGAGGGAATATGTTAATTAGCTTGACTTAATCATTCTGCAATATATGTATGTATGTATGTATATCAAAATGTCACATTATAACACATAAACTTATAATTTTTATCTGTCGATTTAAAATAAAATTTGAGAAAATAAAAAAATTTTAAAAAGAAGAGAATAAACTAATCTTCAACACAAGCATATCAGATAAACACCACAGGAATATGAGCTTCAGTTTAGTCTTGTTTTTGCATATTTTTGTTACCATAATTTTTTTGGTTTTATTCATCTCACTTTGTTACAATTTCTTTTGCTGATTTTGATTACTCCAATTATGGCAATCATGTATTATTTACCATTTTTTGCATGGGTTTTAAAACCAATTTAAAAATATTTTAGATATCATAAGTAAATTGAAATTGTGAGATACAGATTTAAAATATATTATTTGTGAAAATTCCATCTGAATCTTATTTAATTCTATGTTTATTGACTCATTCTGTAATTATTTCTAAAGATCACACTACCAGCTGTTCATATTGTTAAGTCTTAAAATAGATTTTGGGTAAAATATTTTTTTCTTCAGCCATTTGAATTGGAATGAGTAGTATTAATGTCCTTTTCACTGAATAACCATGTTAACTCTTATCAAACACATTCTAACTTATTGAAGCCATCTGGGTTTTGTCTGGGACAGGTAGAAATTTCCTCATTCTCAGTCACTTAAAAATATTGGAAGTCCCTTTGACTTACTGAATCATAACACACTCATTTCATTGTTTATACATAGGGTTAATAAACAGTAATCATTTCAGGGTGAGTCCTAAATAGAATTTATAAAGTTAGATTGTCTTCTGCTCAAACTGTTTCTGTTTTGCTTTTGTCTGTGCTTCTTTTCTGTGCCCAAGTGATCAAAATCTGGTAATTACCCTCTGTTTTCCTGAGGAATCTGTCTCTCTTGCCCATCTATCTCCCCTTTGCAGGCAAGACTAACTTTGAACCTTTCCTGAACACATCCCTTGTTTTCACACTCACCACTCAGTGTTGAGTTTTCTGGTTTCTCAAGGTCTTGTCAACTGACTTGTTCCAGTCTTACCACTGCATTTTGCAAAATGCAAATAATTAAGTGCTTCAAGAGTCATGCCTCCCAGATTTTACACCCTTTAATTCATGGAAGTTTTTCAAGGCCTAACCCCTAAAAGAGACCGCACCATAAGGTAAGTAGAGTTAAGTATTTTGAAGGGTCGTGGAGGAAAGAGAGCTACATTCATATGATAATTGGGTAGCTGATATGGCTGTTTGGTGTCCTCTCCTCAGAAGCTGACTTTAATTTTAGGACCTGTGAGCAAAAGATATGTTAAGGAAGTGCTCCCAGGAAAAACCAGTAAGACTGAGAGGAAGCAGGATAGGGAATGAAAAGAAGCTAAACAAGGGAACAAATTTAGGTCAAATCCCAACCCCAGCTTGATCTTACAAGAAAATCTGCAGAGGAAATTACATTTGTGAGTTTTCCTGTCTGGGGAAAAAGAGCTGGTCTTTCACTCTTCCACACCAGTAAGTCCTTGGTCACATGCTGCCCTGTGGGAGATGTAAGGTCTCTGGCACTTCCAGCTCTGTGAAATTATTGCCAGAGCAGGTGCTGTAAACCAGGGACAGTCCTCTGAAGATTATAGCTGTGAGCTGCTAGGACAATATACAGAAGCTGGGGTAGGGGTGGTCAACATAGGCATCATAAGGAGGATCCAAGGGGATGTGGATGTAGTATCATTTGCATACACTTCAGCTATGCTTGGGAGGGAGAACTGTGTGTGTGAAGGTTGTATATGCAGTCAGAATATGGGTCATGCATGGGTTCTTCTTCCTAAAGCACCAGATCAGGGTATAAAATGATACAAGCATGCCAGAGGTTTCCTTATAGTTTCTCACAGTCAACAAACACTTTGTAAATGTAATTCTGTATGTCTGTTTCTCTTTTTTAAACTTTTTCCTAGTGCTGAGGATTGAACCCACAGCCTGGTTCATGCTAGGGAAGCTCTCTGCCACTGAGTTACATCTCCAGCCTTTTTAATGTTTTTTGTTTGTTTGTTTGTTTGTTTTTGTTTTCCAGAAAGGGTCTCACTAATTTTCCCAGGCTGGTCATGAAATTGTGATTCTCCTGACTCAGCCTCCAAATAGCTGGAATTATAGGTTTGTACCACTCACCAGGCTTAACCTGTTTTAACTAGTTTTGCTTCCTGTTTTGATGTTACATGAACAATCACAGTTCGTTTGTTTTTTCTGTTTGGCTTTTTAATTCAATATACTGGGAATGTTATAGCATCTAGAAGTAGATCATTCTTATTTTCTGCACTGGAGTATACTCTAATACTGGAGTATTAGAGCTGTTTCACAGTTTATTTTATTTCTGATAAGCATTTGAGTTATTTCTAGTTTGGAGCTATCATGAGTAATGCTGTTTTAAAATTCTTTTAAGTGTATTGGATATGTTGGGAGATATGAGTTGATTGCATAAACTACACATGTTAAATTTTAGCAGATAGTACAATATACTTTCCCCAAGTGACTAGTAGCATTTTAATTCCCATTAGCAGTGTATGAAATTTCCACTACTCTACTCAACAATACTTAGTAGTCTCAGTCTGAAAATTTTAGCCATTACATGCATGTAATTTTTTTTAAACTGAAAATAATGGAAAACTCACAATTAAAATTTTTGTAGCCAGATGCAGTACACCTGTAATTCCAGCAGCTTGGGAGACTGAGGCAGAAGGATTGTGAGTTCAAAGGCAGCCTCAGCAAATCGAGGTGCTAAGCAACTCAGTGAGACCCTGTCTGTAATAAAACACAAAATAGGACTGGAGATGTGGCTCAGTGGTTGAGTGCTCCTGAGTTTAATCCCTACTATCAAAAAAAAAAAAAAAATTATAAACTGCACTTGAATCTAGCAACCTTATTTTGAGAAATGCTGGCATTAGTGAACAACTACTCTCTCCACACATAAAAAGAATGCTAAATATTATTATTTATTTATTTAATTGATAAGTTTGCTTTTTATTTATTTACATTTAAGTCATTTGAATCTGAATCAATAAGATCTCTTATGTACTCCTAGGAATCAAGAGCTAAGCCTGAATTTGCTGTACTCAGTGAAGTTGCTACACAACCTATGACCTACTCATTACATATCTTTAAAAAAAAAAAAAAAAAACAAGTTAGCTAGTCTTTAGCTTAGAACTTTCTAACCCCAATTTAAGATTGAGGCACCTGACAAAACTACATGGAAATATTTTGACATCTGTGTGAATGTAAAGAATAAGAAATGGAGCCTGGACCCCTGCTGTGGGAGGTGCCTTTCAAGGCTAGCTTCTCGGAGCAGACCGCCCAGTGAGAGGCTTTCTACATAGAACCAGCCACAAGCCCCCGAACCAACAGAGAGCTTCATCCGCAAGCAGCCTCTGGGATCAGGGCAGGGCAGCCAGAGACCTCTTCAGGCGGCTCTGCCCACTCTGGCTGCAGGCTCTCTTCACGGGGCGATCCAAGATGGCGGCCTAGAGGGAGACTGCACCCCCAGTCGCTCCAGAACCCAGGAGTTAAGAAGGGGAGGCATTGAGAGACTTGGACTGAAATAGAGCCACGGGTGAGTCTGCCCACTGGGTAAAGCTCGGCCCGGGTGGCAGGCCCAGATAGAGGTGGCTTATCGGAGCCGGGCAGGGCAGCTAGAGTCATCCACAGGCAGTCCTGCGCACTCCGGCGGTGGGCCCCGCCCACACAGCCAGCTTCTCCAGGTTCCCGGAGTGGGCCTGCTAGTGAGAGCCTTTCTGACCAGAACAAGTTCCAAGTCCTGGAGCCAGCGCAGCACAGCGTACTCTGGCACACAAGCAGCTTCAGGGACCAGGATAGGGCAGCTGGAGACCTCCCCAAGTAGCCTGGACCCCTGCTGTGGGAGGTGCCTTTCAAGGCTAGCTTCTCAGACCAGACCGCCCAGTGAGAGGCTTTCTACATAGAACCAGCCACAAGCCCCCGAACCAACGGAGAGCTTCGATCCACAAGCAGCCTCTGGGTTCAGGGCAGGGCAGCCAGAGACCTCTTCAGGCGGCTCTGCCCACTCCGGCTGTAGGCTCTCTTCACGGGGCGATCCAAGATGGTGGCCTAGAGGGAGACTGCACCCCCAGTCGCTCCAGAACCCAGGAGTTAAGAAGGGAGGCATTGAGAGACTCGAACTAAAATAGAGCCACAGGTGAGTCTGCCCACTGGGTGAAGCTAGGCCCGGGTGGCAGGCCCAGATAGAGGTGGCTTATCGGAGCCAGGCAGGGCAGCTAGAGTCTTCCCAAGGTAGTCTTCCACACTCCGGCAGTGGGCTCCTCCCACACGGCCAGCTGCACGGTGCAGGACCACAGTGAGAGCCTTTCCGCACAGAGCCAGCTCCAAACCCGTGGAACCAGTAGGGGGCTAGGGGCAGTTTTCTTTGGATGCGCTGCATTATCAGATTCCTCCAAGACATCAGGCTACTGAAGGCTGGGAGGTGATACACTGGAAATCTACCGGGACACTATAAGCCAATAGCGGAAAACTGCAATATCTCAGGGTCCCACTGACAGCTGACCAATATGAGAAAACAAGGGAAGAAAATGTCCCAAACAAACCTAGATACTACATCAATAAAACCCAATGACAGCACAGCAGAAGAAATGTCAGAAAGGGAGTTCAGAATGTACGTAATTAAAACGATCAGGGAAGCTAATGAGGAGATGAAAGAGCAAATTCAGGCATTGAAGGAGGAGATGAAAGAGCAAATGCAGGCATTAAATGATTGCACCAATCAACAGTTAAAAGACCAAATACGGGAAGCAAGAGATCATTTCAATAAAGAGTTAGAGATACTGAAAAAAAACCAAACTGAAATCCTTGAAATGAAGGAAACAATAAACCAAGTTAAAAACTCCATAGAAAGCATAACCAATAGGATAGAACACCTGGAAGACAGAACCTCAGACATTGAAGACAAATTATTTAATCTTGAAAGCAAAGTTGGCCAAACAGAAAAGATGGTAAGAAATCATGAACAGAATCTACAAGAATTATGGGATATCATGAAAAGGCCAAATTTAAGAATTATTGGGATTGAGGAAGGCTTAGAGAAACAAACCAAAGGAATGAACAATCTATTCAATGAAATAATATCAGAAAATTTCCCAAATCTGAAGAATGAAATGGAAAACCAAGTACAAGAGGCTTATAGAACTCCAAACATACAAAATTACAACAGACCCACACCAAGGCACATTATTATGAAAATACCTAACATACAAAATAAAGACAGAATTTTAAAGGCCGCGAGAGAAAAGAATCAAATTACATTCAGAGGGAAACCAATAAGAATATCAGCAGATTTTTCAATCCAGACCCTAAAAGCCAGAAGGGCCTGGAACAACATATACCAAGCCCTGAAAGAAAACGGATGCCAACCAAGAATCTTATACCCAGCAAAACTTACCTTCAAATTTGACGATGAAATAAGATCCTTCCATGATAAACAAAAGCTAAAGGAATTTACAAAAAGAAAGCCAGCATTACAGAACATTCTCAGCAAAATATTCCATGAGGAAGAGATGAAAAACAACGATGCAAATCAGCAACAGGAGGCGCTAGCCTAAAGGAATAGCCAAATAAAGGAGAAACCAAATCATGTCAAAAACAAATATGAGTCAATTGACTGGGAATACAAATCATATCACAATAATAACCCTGAATGTCAATGGCCTGAATTAATCAATCAAAAGACACAGACTGGCAGATTGGATTAAAAAGAAAAATCCAACAATATGCTACCTGCAAGAGACTCATCTCATAGAAAGAGACACCCATAGACTAAAGGTGAAAGGATGGGGAAAAACATACCATGCACACGGACACAGCAAAAAAGCTGGAGTATCCATCCTCATTTCAGATAATGTGGACTTCAAACCAAAACTAGTCAGAAGGGATAAAGAAGGACATTACATGCTGCTTAAGGGAAGCATAAATCAGCAAGACATAACAATCATAAATATCTATGCCCCGAACATTGGCTCATCCACGTACGTCAAACAAATCCTTCTCAATTCCAGAAATCAAATAGACCACAACACAATAATACTAGGCGATTTTAACACACCTCTCTCACCACTGGATAGATCGTCCAAACAAAAATTGAATAAAGAAACTACAGATCTCAACAACACAATCAACAATTTAGACTTAACGGACGTATATAGAATATACCATCCAACAAAGACCGAATACACTTTCTTCTCAGCAGCACATGGATCCTTCTCTAAAATAGACCATATTTTATGCCACAAAGCTACTGTTAGCAAATACAAGAAGATAGAGATACTACCTTGTACTCTATCAGATCATAATGGACTGAAATTAGAAATAAATGACAGAATAAAAAACAGAAACTTCTCCAATACCTGGAGACTAAATAATACACTGTTATATGATGAATGGATAACAGAAGACATCAGGAGGGAAATAAAAAAATTCTTAGAAGTAAACAAGAACAAAGACACATCATATCAAAATCTCTGGGACACTATGAAAGCAGTACTTAGAGGAAGATTTATTTCATGGGGCGCATTCAAAAAAAGAAGTAGAAATCAACAAATAAACGACTTAACACTACAGCTCAAAGCGCTAGAAAAAGAAGAGCAGACCAATTCCAAAAGTAGTAGAAGACAGGAAATAGTTAAAATCAGAGCCGAAATCAACGAAATCGAAACAAAAGAAACAATTGGAAAAATTAACAAAATAAATAGTTGGTTCTTTGAAAAAATAAATAAAATTGATAAACCCTTAGCCACACTAACAAAGAGAAAGAGGGAGAAAACTCAAATTACTAAAATTCGGAATGAACAAGGAAACATCACAACAGACACGAGTGAAATACAAAACATAATTAGAAGCTATTTCGAAAATCTATACTCCAACAAAACAGAAAACCTCGAAGACATCCACAAATTTCTAGAGACATATGAATTACCTAAACTGAACGAGGAGGGCATACACAACTTAAATAAACCAATTTCAAGCAATGAAATAGAAGAGGTCATCAAAAGCCTACCAACAAAGAAAAGTCCAGGACCAGATGGGTTCTCAGCCGAGTTCTACAAAACCTTTAAAGAAGAGCTCATTCCAATACTCCTCAAACTATTCCATGAAATAGAAGAGGAGGGAACCCTACCAAACTCGTTCTATGAAGCCAATATCACCCTGAGACCTAAACCAGACAGAGACACATCGAGGAAAGAAAATTTCAGACCAATATCCTTAATGAACATCGACGCAAAAATTCTCAACAAAATTTTAGCAAATCGCATACAAATATATATTAAAAAGATAGTGCACCACGATCAAGTGGGTTTTATCCCAGGGATGCAAGGTTGGTTCAACATTCGGATATCAATAAATGTCATTCACCATATCAACAGACTTAAAGTTAAGAATCACATGATTATTTCAATAGATGCAGAAAAAGCATTCAATAAAATACAGCATCCCTTCATGCTCAAAGCACTAGAAAAAATTGGGGTAGTGGGAAAATTCCTTAACATTAGAAAGGCAATCTACGCTAAGCCCATGGCTAATATCATTCTAAATGGTGAAAAATTGAAAGCATTCCCCCTAAAAACTTCAACAAGGCAGGAATGCCCTCTTTCACCACTTCTATTCAACATCGTCCTTGAGACTCTAGCCAGAGCAATCAGACAAACCAAAGAAATTAAAGGGATACGAATAGGAAAAGAAGAACTCAAACTATCCCTGTTCGCTGATGACATGATTATATATTTAGAGGAACCTGGAAATTCCACCAGAAAACTTTTAGAACTCATAAGTGAATTCAGTAAAGTAGCAGGTTACAAGATCAATGCTCATAAATCCAATGCATTTTTATGCATAAGTGATGAATCGTCAGAAAGAGAAATTAGGAAAACTACCCCATTCACAATAGCATCGAAAAAAATAAAATACTTGGGAATCAATCTCACAAAAGAGGTGAAAGACCTCTACAATGAGAACTACAGAACACTAAAGAAAGAAATTCAAGAAAACCTTAGAAAATGGAAAGATCTCCCATGTTCCTGGATAGGCAGAATTAATATTGTCAAAATGGCTATACTACCTAAAGTGTTATACAGATTCAATGCAATTCCAATTAAAATCCCAATGATATACCTTGCAGAAATAGAGCAAGCAATTATGAAATTCATCTGGAAGAATAAAAAACCTAGAATAGCTAAAGCAATCCTCAGTAGCAAGAGCGAAGCAGGGGGTATTGCAATACCAGATCTTCCACTCTACTACAAAGCAATAGTAACAAAAACGGCATGGTATTGGTACCAAAATAGACAGGTAGATCAATGCTACAGAATAGAGGACATGGACACAAACCCAAATAAATACAATTTTCTCATACTAGACAAAGGGGCCAAAAATATACAATGGAGAAAAGATAGCCTCTTCAACAAATGGTGCTGGGAAAACTGGAAAACCATATGCAATAGAATGAAATTAAACCCCTATCTCTCACCCTACACAAAACTCAACTCAAAGTGGATCAAGGACCTCGGAATCAGACCAGAGACCCTGCATCTTATAGAAGAAAAAGTAGGTCCAAATCTTCAACTTGTTGGCTTAGGATCAGACTTCCTTAACAGGACTCCCATAGCACAAGAAATAAAAGCAAGAATCAACAACTGGGATAGATTCAAACTAAAAAGCTTTCTCTCAGCAAAGGAAACTATCAGAAATGTGAAGAGAGAGCCTACAGAGTGGGAGAATATCTTTGCCAACCATACCTCAGATAGAGCGCTAATTTCCAGAATCTTTACTCAAAAAACTCTACACGAAGAATACAAATAATCCAATCAACAAATGGGCTAAGGAAATGAACAGACACTTCACAGAAGAAGATGTACAAGTAATCAACAGATATATGAAAAAATGTTTAACATCCCTAGTAATAAGGGAAATGCAAATCAAAACTACCCTAAGATTTCATCTCACCCCAATTAGAATGGCGATTATCAAGAACACAAGCAACAATAGGTTTTGGCGAGGATGTGGTGAAAAAGGAACACTCATACATTGCTGGTGGGGTTGCAAATTAGTGCAGCCACTCTGGAAAGCAGTGTGGAGATTCCTCAGAAAGCTTGGAATGGAAACACCATTTGACCCAGCTATCCCACTCCTTGGCCTATACCCAAAGGACTTAAAATCAGCATACTACAGAGATACAGCCACATCAATGTTCATTGCTGCTCAATTCACCATAGCCAGATTGTGGAACCAACCTAGATGCCCTTCAGTTGATGAATGGATAAAGAAACTGTGGCATATATATACAATGGAATATTACTCCGCAATGAAGAATGATAAAATTATGGCATTTGTAGGCAAATGGACGAAATTGGAGAATATCATGCTAAGTGAGATAAGCCAATCTCAAAAAACTAAAGGACGAATGATCTCGCTGATAAGCGGATGAGGACATATAATGGGGGGTGGGAGGGGTTAGCATTAGGTTTAGGGTTAGGTTTAGGGTTAGGGATAAGGAGTGCGGTAAGAATGAAGGAAAGAAGGACTGTATAGAGGGAAAAGAGGTGTGGGAGGGGTGGGGGGTAAGGGAAAAAAAAAAAAAAAACATCATTGCCCTAAAAAAAAAAATAAAGAATAAGAAATGAATCATTTCAGTGTCAACTGGGGAAAAACACATTGTTGGTGAAAAAGTGTTAGATTATAAGAATAGTTGTAACTTTCTATAGACTAGAAATTGATGGTAGGAGGGAGGTGAATTGGCTGTAATTGGAGAAGACTTTGAGCAGTATGCCTGTTCTCCATGTCAATGTCACTATATAGAATAGGATTTTACGTATGACTTTATTCATTGAAGTGTTTTAGAATTTGATGGGAGCCAATTAATTGTTAATTTTAATTTAGGTGGTTATTCTCTAAAATCAGGGGTCATTGTAGTAGACTCCAATGATCTAAAATATTTGGTATTTTGATGGTAGATTTATTCAACTACATGATTTCTATATTGATTTTTTTCCCTTAGAAGGAAAAAAAATCTTAAAAAATAGAATGTAAAAATTGCTTGAAAAAGTTATATATAGATATGTAAAGCATTTGTCCTCAGTACTTATCAGCTAACACCTTTTTTATCTTAAATGCTTATCAGAGATTTGCAGAAATAACAACTAACTAAATCCTTGGGGAATAGTGGTTGAAAGGATTGTAGTGGAAAATTGTCTGAAGGGATAAGAGAGCTGCTCATAAATCAAGAAAAAATGTAAAAATAAGATCTTCCCAATTTTCCCAAAACCTGACCCTGCTCATTTTAGGATAAACACAAACCATACCCCAGCTTCTGTCTAGAGGCACTATGAGATCAGTGGTCTAGTAAAGTTTATTGATTTCCAATATTGAATTCATAGAATGATTCAGTAATTGAGAGAAAAAGAATGGTGGCAATCTTGTAGACTGTCCTCTCCTGCCCCCATGGAACAACTGGGGCTCAGCAAAGGACAGCTTGATGTCACAGGAAAAGTTTCCCATCATCCATTTTCATCTTTTGTTTCTTCCCAGATAGTTTCTGTAGTGTTTTCCACTAACAGAAAAATCAAAATTCTCTCTTTTATGAAACTTTACAATTTTTTTTTATATTTGCTTACAAATTCTCCCAACTTATGGATGGAGCCAAGCAGTGGGGATTTACCAAGAATAACTTTCTAGTGGGCAAGACTCATGTAAACTAAGAACAATTACTCTAATGTACAGTGCCATAAATTCATAAAAATCATGAACTAAATATTTTCTGGCTGCCCTTCTGTGACTGTTGGAACTGCAGAAATTCTATCAAAACCAATGAAATAATACAAATATTTTAGTAGATAATGAATGCATAATACATCCTAAGTAAAAAAGATGAGCTCAGCAGATCAGAAGTCTGAAGGGATTTTTGGAAGGTAGAGAACAGCTAGAATCATCTTTCTGGAGAAACCAGGAAAGAGACAATTGCAATATAAAGCCTATTGTAGCACTGTTAGACCAGCATTTCCTAAGGAAGCTATAAAGAAATGTCAAGTTGAGATTGAACAAAGCAGAAAGCTGGATGGGACCCTGAACAGTTATGGGGCATTAAAGAAGACACTTTATTTAAATGATGTGGGCTCCACCCTATACCCTCAGCACCTAGCAGTGGTTGGCAGGTGTAGGGTTTGCTCCAGGATGAAGTCTTCAGTACTGTTTAAAATATGAAGTGAGTGACCTTTCCCTAGGAGAATCCCTTGTATGGAGTCTGGGGTTGCAGAGAAAAGAAGTAGAGCCAAGCTCTCTTGAACCCTTCCCATCCTTTCTCTGGAAGGGAAGAGCCAGGACCACCACTTCCCTTTGTCTGCAGGACAAATTTGGGAGAAGGGTACTCTAAAATGGGAGTTCTCACACAGATTCTCTCACAGTAGGCAGTATACCAAGTGACTTGGCAACAGCAGGGCTGGGGAGCCCCCAGGCCCTAAGTAAAAGTTATTTGTACACTCTGCAAGTTTTCCCAACTTGACCCTCCCCCCAGATATCCAAAGGAAGGTGTCAATATTCAGAACTTGTATTCACTGATAGTAAAGGAATTCTAATTTCATCTGATAAAGTACATTTAATAATAACAATCCTGTATGACATGTATACTCTTTCATATATGTAATTTGCAACCACAAACCACAAACTTCCTGAAGAAATTTAGGATGAAAGTGAGTCATTCATACTATTGGAAAAATCCAGAGTTTTTTTTGTAGCATCAACAGAGAAACACTACCCACATGTAGACACACCCTCACATAACATCAGAATGCCAAAGCTAAAGATTAAATCCTAAGTTTCTCAAGAGAAAAAAATTTGATTGCTGATGGCAGCATTGTCTCCCAGCTGAGTTCAGTAACACTAGAGGTGACAGTAGAGAAATAATTGAAGTGTTCTAAGGAATAAACATGGAGTTCTTTACCTGGCGATGTGGGAGAGTGGAGCGGGGAAGTACCCACTGTTAGATACACAAAAATTTAGAAAGTCCAATACCTCTGAATCACTTGATCACTGGTAAAACGCTTATGGAAAACTACATTTCAGTAGACAGAGCATGAATCCAAGACAAAGAAGTGTGATATAGAAACAATGGCCGGCACATGAAAGGTGATTTCACCATGGTACGTGGGTGAAGACTGTGAGCAGGACATCCTGAGCACCTTGTTTGTTCGGGGGTGGATGTAACTAATGAATGTATGTTCTTCTATTACATTAATTTTTAGCATAATTAATAATCAGGTGAAAGACAAGGTCTGAATGAAGTCCTGGGAAAGCTTAAGAGAATGGAGAATAAACCACTGGAAAATTCTGGGAGCACAGTTCAGAGTGAGTTAGGAATTTAGGGCTATAGAGAGAACACTGAGTCTCAAAGGAGAAACGCTCATAAACCTTTAGACAAATCACTTGTGAGCAGCTCTGTTGGTGTCCTGTGTCCTTGTGCTCAGGTCCTTGTCCCCATTGGCTGAATGGCTAATGAGAAAAAGACAAAACTACAAAATAACCAAGAGGTATGCAGAGAAACCACTCAGGGAGTATGCCTATTAAAGACTTCAGTGACTGAGAAATAGCCCTCAACTCATTATAATAGTAAGACACACAGCTTTGGGTAGAGATTTAAGATGCTAATGAGACATATGATATAGGAAGTAGGAGGATTAGAACATGCAAGGGCAATGCACAAACTCAAGGAAAACTGGACTGAAATTGCATAACCCTCCCTGTCCCTACCTTTAGTTTAGTCCCCTTGCTGCTGTCCCTTTATAAATGCTAAAACCCCAGGCTGAGATGAGGCAACTCACTCCCTTTCTCTGAGTTGACCTGCACTCGCATGGACTTTGTACTTTCCCTTTATAATAAATCTTTTGCTCTGCTACTCATATCTGGTGCGTTCTTAAAATGTTTTCTGCTACATGGACAAAAAAACTGGAAGATTCTAGTCGAGGACTCTTCCATTCCTGGAGACCTTTTCAGACCCCCTATGCCACCAGTGACCAGAAGAGAGGGCATCTGCACTCAGTCCTAAATGAAGAAATGTTTGCTGAGTTGCCAAGTTGGGGTGGAAGCAGGCTCCAAGCAAAGTGACCACATGTAAAATAGTACAGCATTGTGGAAGGACTTGGGTTATTCTACACAGAGTGTTCAGTGAGAAGAGAGGGATGCATGGCCTGAGATGTGCCTAGGAAATAAGCTTTTAATTTCCATTCTCTATAAAGTGCCAGGTGATGATCTAAGATGATTTTCTTATCACACTTTCTTAATTACCTACTCCTATCATCGAATTTGCTCCATGACTCATTATTTGTACTGGAAAATAAGGCTCAGCATATTATAACCTGTTAGAAGTTTCATGTTCTTTCTCAAGAATGATCTCTTTGCTTCTGAAATCATTATGCATATAGTACACAAGCAGTATAATGAGTCATATGTTAATTACTGTTTTTTTAAAAAACTAGTTGGTTAGAGAATCATAAAAGAAAGGTATGTAATATTTCAGATTTTCATGAAGCAGTGGCTATGGGATGACACTGGTGATCCTAATAACAGGTTGCTGTGAAATAAATATGATCAATAAGCAACTTTAACTTATTGACAAAACCAGAGTCATTCCCAACCAGCGTGATTGAGAAACAGAGCAACGCCCTAAGACATCTGATACAGGCTTCATGTTCTTACTAAGACATTTGCTTTTGCTGCAAGTGACTCATCCTAATCAGTAAGTTATTCTGCTTTTTAATGTTCCATTACTTAAGATTACTTGTGGATATAAATAAGCGTACATTTTGCATGGAAACATAGGCAAACATTCAAGAATAGCTCTTCAGAGTCAACTCAAAGCCAGAGACTGCTAAATTGCAACAGCATAAAGCCAAAAGTTGCAATCCTTTTTAAAAGAACTTCTTTTTGTTTAAATGAAAGTTAACATTGAGAAAATATATACTTTGCAAAGTATTAAATGTGTATATATCATTTACATAGTAGACACAGTTTAGCAAAATGAGTAAGACAGGATTTTATAATGATAATAATAATTCAAAATCACAAGTGTTCAAGTATCAACTGAAAATAAATCATGTGTTGAGGCATAAAATCAGAAGGAAAGGGATTTTTTGGCAAAGTAGATCTTTCTCTGACAGTGAGAGTATATAAGACAATTGGTTGACCTCCACAGAGCTATTTCAAGCAAATATAGACTCCTTGAAAAGTAAAAGCAGGCTTGTATGTACACGGCAGGCATACAATGTCTCACTGACATCTACCTAGCATGAAACTTTCATATGTATATTTAATTTAATTTATATTCTGTTTTCTTGAAAATGAACCTGAAAAAGTTGTCTAATTTCTGTTGGCATCAACTTCCTATTTCTGGAGATTGATGTACTAATCTGTGGCTTATGCAGACATCTGATTTCTATCTCTTTTCCTCCCCAAATCCTACCTTTTAAACATTCTTCTTAAGTATCAGCAGGTTATCAAAGACAAGAAAAGTTAAGGTTCAGAGATGAGACTTAAATTAGTCAATTATGACTCTTTGGAGTATTTCTATTACCAGGTTAAAATATACCTGTGTAGTTTTAGGTTAAAAAATATCATCCAACGAGGAAAGAAAATTGGAACCAATATCTAGAGTTTGTTTAAATCCTGTATGTGCTGTTTGTCACTCCCACACAAATCCAAGTGATGGTCATGAATATTTATTAAAATAATATACAGATTAAACTCAGAGAATATCTCTTACTTTAGATTTGTCTATGTTACATATAATTCAAATTAGTTTCTATGGAGTATATACCCAGGTACAAATGAATTCAGCAGAGATTCCATTAAAACATTTCATAGAATAGTAAAAATTTCAGTAAAAAAGATTTACCTGCTTGTTTACATTATTATGAAACTGAGGTTTTATTCTTGTCACAAATTGTAATTGGAAAATAGTCATTCCACTTGCATAAAGATTTGATATTTATTCCGAGATTGGATTCTTCCAGAATTAAGATAATTCTGAAATTTATACATTGTCAATCTTATATGTAAAGTGGGCCCTTCTTGGACTTCTCTGGGGAATTTAGATTTTATTTTTAGTTGTGCCCGGGGGTTTTTAGAAGCTATTTGAGAATATTCAAGCATGAAGGGGTGAGCTGGAAGATGCACCAAATCATTGGCAGAAGGTCATTTTTGGGGTGGAAGAAACCATTAGTGTAAGACCTGTAAGTTGGAATTCTCACTGGTCTCTAGGGAAGGTCAGGTAGGCTGGCAGCAGGAGCTGGCTCAAATCCACTGGCTCCACTAGTTACATTCAAGGACCCTTTAAAAGGTTACATATATTTTAAAAAGCTTCACTGTATTAGGAGTGCAGCTTTTTCCTGTTCTCTTCAATCATTTAAAGTAGTCTCTCCATTAAGGTAGCACCAAAAATGCTTTCTTTGATATCTGCGAAATAAATGAAAGCGTTTACAAGTCTGAAAATTTTGATGACTATCAAGACTGTGTCAGACGCATCTTATGGAGCAATTAGGCACTGACTTTAAGTGACTTATAAAACCTCTGCTTTGAAAATTTACAAATCTAAAATTTTGAGGGTAGTAAGAGAGGGTGATTGCTCCCCTACCTAGGATTAGAGGAAATACTTTGGAGAACTAAGAACTAGACCACTAGTTGCAGAATTATAGGTTGCCTACTTTAATTTTTCCAGATGTTTTGTCTATTCAAGATTCTCTTTTGAAGCTGGCAGAATGGCACATGCCTATAATTCCAGTTACACAGGAGGCTGAAGCACAAGGATTGCAAGTTTGAGGTGAAAGCCTAAGCAATTTAGTGATATCATGTCTCAAAATAAAACTAAAAAGGACTGTGGGTATAGCTTGGAGGTAGAGCACCCCAGGGTCCAATCTAATCCCCAGTAACTAACACACACACACACACACACACACACACACACACACACACACATCTTTTGAAAGACATTTTAAAAAGTAAGACAGGGCAGGACTTTGAGAGAACTTGTTATTTTAAGTCTTCCCCAATTGAAAAGTATTACTAGCATATATCTCACATTTCGCTTACATCACCATGATGGTAATACCCTTTGTAATCTGAATTTCTGTTCTGAGTAGAAGACTCGACATTCCGTAAGTTGAAGGAGGTTATCTTCTACCCTGTTCATTCCCTTTCTCTTTTTCATTCACTCTGTTTTAATTATGTAATCAATAAAAGTAAGAGCATGTTGCATTTGCTATCCATAGCTTAAGAAAGTAATCAACAAAGTTAACCTAAGAAAACCATAGCTATTTTAAAGGAAACTACAAGAAAATAAGACTCTACTTCTAAGCCTTTCCCATTATTATTGTCCTTCATATACACCATATTGCTTCTGCCAGAAAATATAATGAGAGGCCTTCTGTGTACCTGTAATTCTGCTCTTATAGGTGAATATAAGAATATTAGGAAAAGTGTTTTTTTGTATTGAGATAAATTTAATATAGTTTAGGAAATAATGGTCTCATCCAAAGCAAGTTGTCCATAAGTATAAGGCAAAAGTATGTTCTCTGCAAAATTACTCTATTTCAATTTCTCTGACTTAAGATAGGAAATGGAAATATCTTTTTTGCATGAATATGAAGGCCTTTTAAAGACAGTGCTATTCTGAAAACTATCCTTGTTATTTTGGAAGCCAATTTTTTTAATTCAAATTTATAAATGTTTATTGTGTAAAATCGAAAAGTTTAATGAGAAGATATAACCTATATTATCATCATCCAGATAACCCTTATTAACATCTCAGAATATATTTATCTAAATTTTTACACATGAAATTCTAAATGTGTGTCAGTGTGTTTAATGCATGAGCATCTGTGTGTATGTGTGTATGTATGTTTATGCATATATATGTACAAAATGGGATTATATTAGCATACTATTTAATAACCTGCCTTTTGTATGAAATTTTTGGAAATTACTTGAAAATCACACCAATAACCAGGAATGATATTTTAGAAGCTTTTCTGAATCCAAACTAAATAAAATTCCATTATAATGTCATTTTATTTCACTATATAAAAATAGTTAAAATGCAAAGAATTTTACAAATAGATTATATTTTCATTTGTTTGTTTGTTTATATTGTTAAGAAAAGGAAGCAAACCCGTGGTCTCCCACAAAGAGTACTGGCCTACCATTCAGGAATCCTTAGCAATTCCAGAATAGAAAATAAGGATATAATCTGACATAAGTTGCCTAGTTTTTATTCTCCTCACTTAAAACATTATTCACACATGGATTTATATAATACATTCATGTATTTATGTATTTTTTATAAATTCTATAAAATAAGCCTAACTCCACTTCACTCTTGCTTCTATTCTCTACTGCGAGGTCCTGTATTTGGAGGACACTTTCCTTTAACTGCCAGGTTTTTTTCAAGAACTAGTCTAAATATTTTTTCTTCACTTACCCATTTGCCATTCTCTCACTCAGAATAATTACTAAAATTCAATTGATACTTTTTGATTTATATAACTACATTCTCTAAAGTTTTGATAGTGCTGATCACAGCCATCCTAAAGAAATTGTCCTCAACCTTGATTTCCATGTTTTCTTTCCTAGTGTTACCTTTCTGACTGTTGATTTTGTGTTTCCATTTTATACCCTTTCCTCCTTAACATTTGGGTTTCTCATAATCTTGTTCTACCTTCTTTTTGTACTTTACATTCTGCTCAAATGAATTTATCTAATCTCGTGTCTTCAGGTGCTTATTTGACAATAACATATATTTATGTGCATATGTTCAAGCAGATCTTTCTTTTGAGTTATAACCCCATGTATAAAATAGCCAACTGCACTAAGAATGCTAATAATTTAAAAAGGATTCAACAGTTACTGTTGACTATGCAACCATGTTAGTGGTATAATCAGCAACCATTTTTTCCTACTCACAGTTTCTGTGGGTCAAGAACTCGGGGTGAAGTAGGGATGACTTGTCTCTGCTCCAGTATATCTAGGGCCTCAGAGGGAATGCTCAGACAGCTGGAGGTGACTCACATGACTAGGGCCTGGAATTATTGGAGCCTTCTTCACTCACGTGTCTCATGGGATTGCTGAGATGACTCAAAGTCTGGGCTCCACTGGTGCTGTTGACTATAGTCAACACGTGGCCTCTGCATGTGACTTGGCTTCTCACTGCATGCCACCTGGGCTTTTAAAGAACATCTCATGAGCGGGCATCTGGAGAAGAGGTGGATAGAGCAAAGCAGGGGTAGTTGTGTGTGTGTGTGTGTGTGTGTGTGTGTGTGTGTGTGTGTGTTTGCACCTCCTTGTCTGGGATATCAGCTTTGAAGACTCAAACCGCTGGGGATAACTAGAATAGCTTGGAATGAGAATGCTCCAGAGGCTCTTAGCTCACATGTCTGGCACCTGGGCAAGAATGACTCAAAGTCTAGGCTCAGCTGAGGGTATTCATTTATTTATATGCATCCTCTTTGTGGTTTTGGCTTCTTCACAGCCTGGTAGCTGGTTTCTGAGAGGAAGCATTCCCAGATGGAGGAATCAGAGGGAAGGGCTGCAGGAACACTAAGCAGAGTTGTTTGGCCTTTTATGACCTAGCTTCAGTAGTCAGGAAACATTGCTCCTCTGTATTCTATTGGTTATGGTGAGTCACTGAAAGCAGCCAAAATTCAAGGGGAGGGGAATTTGACTTCACCTCTTGTGAGGGAGCCGTAAAGCCATTACTAAAGAATATGCGGAATGGGAGATATTGTCACTACTGTTTTTGCAAAATACTATCTGTTGCAACCACACACTGTGCTAAGCATTTTCTAAGAATTATATATCCAAGTCTTCAAATCCCTTGTAAGAAGTAGTTGAATTTTTATTCTTATTTTAAAATTAATTTTCAGTAATTTTAAGGATGAGAAAATATAAGGAACATTTCTACCTGGATGGCTCACTTGAGCCTAGAAGAATTGGTATTTTTGCTCTAACTCTTATCCTCATATTCTTTACACCCCTATGCCAACTGCTAACTCTGAATTTATAGATTAATAATTCTTTCATCTTTCTTCTCCCTTATCAACAACCAGTTCCATTAAATAGCAACGTTCTATCCATCTCCCTCTCATCGTCCCCACAGCAACTTCAGTAAAGGCTTCTGTCATCTCTTAAGGGGATTATTATAACATCCTTAGATGTTCTTGTTCTGATCTTGATCCTTTCCAGTGTACTTCTACACAGGCATGACAACAACCATTCTACATCCCAAATAAAATTAGGATGCTATCCTACTTAAATCTTTCTAATTCTACTCATGGTTTTCACAGTAAGTCCCACATTTTTTATTTTTTAAATTTTTTTGCATGGCTTACAATATAGTCATGTCTCCACCAGCTCTGGGATTCAGTGAAGGTAGTTGGGTGTGAGTACCATGCATACTCTGTGTCAGAGGTGAGGAACCCGTCACAATGCAGAAATCACTTCCCTGTTTTACAGAGGGCAGCTCTATGTCACTAGGGATGATCTTGACCTTGTACATACAAGGACCTTTGATTCTCAGCACCACATAAAAAATAAATAAATAAAACAAAGGTATTCTTTCCATCTACAACTAAGAAAAAAATTAAAAAAAAAGAATAGCTGGATGTCTTTATTTTTGTGTGTCTTAATGTGTTGTTCAATTTAAAAAACCCAAAATACCATGTATGCAAATAAAAATATATCTGTGACCTAGAATCAGCCACTACCCTCCCTCTCAAGCCCACTTTTTGTTCATATAAACTTTCTGTCTTAGCACCATTAATTCTATTACACTCACTTCTGTACCACTGTGCTTGTCTCAGCTATAAGTTCTTTGAAGGTTGGGCCCTTATCTTATTTGTGTTTATATCCCAGTGTCTGGCATAGAGTAGGATGTTCAAGCAATACTTGTTGAATGGGTGAATAGTACTTATGAAAATAATTTGTAAACCAATGCATCTCAATATAAACTCAATAATCACAATTCACAAAGTCATTTAATAATCATCTCCCCAAAGAAATTTAGCTATGGCAATCAATAAAAGTGATGATTATGAAAACAAATAAATAGAAGGATGGTAAGGCGGGGATGCAAATAGATTTCAAGGCTTCATTATGTTACTCTTGTGCTTTTGTTGAACCTGAGCTCAAGATCTTCTCCTTTTTAATTTTTTCATTTTAGGGGGAGGGATAATACTGGAGATTGATCCCAGGGTTTCATGCATGCTTAGTGAGTGCTCTACCACTGAGCTACATCCTCAGCCCTAAAAATCACCTGTATTCTTTGAAGATTCATGAATTTAAGATATTTGAAGCAGAGCTTTAAATAGGAAATATGTGAAAAAAGTTTTAAAAAAATGAATTTTGTTAGCTAAACTTTTTTCCCCTTTCCCTACTTCCCTTCCCAATCCTCTTTTTATAACTAAAGCACTCATTATATATCAGGTGACAGTTTAAAAATGACCAGTGGCAGTCATCTGACAAAGGAAAAAAAGCCCTCTAAAACAGCCAGTTAGGATAGCAAGAAATACAAATGGTTTCACAGGGCATCTTTTTATATGACAGTATATCAATTGGTGTTTATTTGCATGCTACAAAGTAATTTTTAAAAGGACAAATGGACTCCGGCGGTGGGCCCTGCCCACACAGCCAGCTTCTCCAGGTTCTCGGAACGGAACTGGCCCGCTAGTGAGAGCCTGTCTGAGCAGAGCAGGCTCCGAGTCCCGGAGCCGCTGCAGTGCAGTGTACTCCTGCAAAGAACCAGCGGAGAACCTCGATCTGCAATCAGCCTCAGGGATAAGGGCAGGGCAGCCGGAGACCTCTTCAGGCGGCTCTGCCCACTCCGGCTGCGGGCTCTCTTCACGGGGCGATCCAAGATGGCGGCCTAGAGGGAGACTGCACCCCCAGTCGCTCCAGAACCCAGGAGTTAAGAAGGGGAGGCATTGAGAGACTTGGACTGAAATAGAGCCACGGGTGAGTCTGCCCACTGGGTAAAGCTCGGCCCGGGTGGCAGGCCCAGATAGAGGTGGCTTAGCAGAGCCGGGCAGGGCAGCTTGAGTCTTCCCAAGGTAGTCTTCCACACTCCGGCAGTGGGCTCTTCCCACACGGCCAGCTGCACGGTGCAGGCCCACAGTGAGAGCATTTCCGCACAGAGCCAGTTCCAAAACGTGGAACCAGTAGGGGGCTAGGGGCAGTATTCTTCGAATGAGCTGCTTTATCAGATTCCTCCAAGACATCAGGCTACTGAAGGCTGGGAGGTGATACACTGGAAATCTACTGGGACACTATAAGCCAATAGTGGAAAACTGCAATATCTCAGGGTCCCACTGACAACTGACCATTATGAGAAAACAAGGGAAGAAAATGTCCCAAACAAACCTAGATACTACATCAATAAAACCCAATGACAGCACAGCAGAAGAAATGTCAGAAAGGGAGTTCAGAATGTACGTAATTAAAACGATCAGGGAAGCTAATGAGGAGATGAAAGAGTAAATGCAGGCATTGAAGGAGGAGATGAAAGAGCAAATGCAGGCATTAAATGATCGCACCAATCAACAGATAAAAGACCAAATACGGGAAGCAAGAGATCATTTCAATAAAGAGTTAGAGATACTGAAAAAAAACCAAACTGAAATCCTTGAAATGAAGGAAACAATAAACCAAGTTAAAAACTCCATAGAAAGCATAACCAATAGGATAGAACACCTGGAAGACAGAACCTCAGACATTGAAGACAAAATATTTAACCTTGAAAACAAAGTTGAACAAACAGAGAAGATGGTAAGAAATCATGAACAGAATCTCCAAGAACTATGGGATATCATGAAAAGGCCAAATTTGAGAATTATTGGGATTGAGGAAGGCTTAGAGAAACAAACCAAAGGAATGAACAATCTATTCAACGAAATAATAACAGAAAATTTCCCAAATCTGAAGAACGAAATGGAAAACCAAGTACAAGAGGCTTATAGAACTCCAAACATACAAAATTACAACAGACCCACACCAAGGCACATTATTATGAAAATACCTAACATACAAAATAAAGACAGAATTTTAAAGGCCGCGAGAGAAAAGAATCAAATTACATTCAGAGGGAAACCAATAAGAATATCAGCAGATTTTTCAATCCAGACCCTAAAAGCTAGAAGGGCCTGGAACAACATATACCAAGCCCTGAAAGAAAATGGATGCCAACCAAGAATCTTATACCCAGCAAAACTTACCTTCAAATTTGACGATGAAATAAGATCCTTCCATGATAAACAAAAGCTCAAGGAATTTACAAAAAGAAAGCCAGCATTACAGAACATTCTTAGCAAAATATTCCATGAGGAAGAGATGAAAAACAACGATGCAAATCAGCAACAGGAGGCGCTAGCCTAAAGGAATAGCCAAATAAAGGAGAAACCAAATCATGTCAAAAACAAATATGAGTCAATTGACTGGGAATACAAATCATATCACAATAATAACCCTGAATGTTAATGGCCTGAATTCATCAATCAAAAGACACAGACTGGCAGATTGGATTAAAAAGAAAAATCCAACAATATGCTGCCTGCAAGAGACTCATCTCATAGAAAGAGACACCCATAGACTAAAGGTGAAAGGATGGGGAAAAACATACCATGCACACGGACACAGCAAAAAAGCTGGAGTATCCATCCTCATCTCAGATAATGTGGACTTCAAACCAAAACTAGTCAGAAGGGATAAAGAAGGACATTACATGCTGCTTAAGGGAAGCATAAATCAGCAAGACATAACAATCATAAATATCTATGCCCCGAACATTGGCTCATCCACGTACGTCAAACAAATCCTTCTCAATTCCAGAAATCAAATAGACCACAACACAATAATACTAGGCGATTTTAACACACCTCTCTCACCACTGGATAGATCGTCCAAACAAAAATTGAATAAAGAAACTATAGATCTCAACAACACAATCAGCAATTTAGACTTAACGGACATATATAGAATATACCATCCAACAAAGAATGAATACACTTTCTTCTCAGCAGCACATGGATCCTTCTCTAAAATAGACCATATTTTATGCCACAAAGCTACTGTTAGTAAATACAAGAAGATAGAGATACTACCTTGTACTCTATCAGATCATAATGGATTGAAATTAGAAATAAATGACAGAATAAAAAACAGAAACTTCTCCAATACCTGGAGACTAAATAATACACTATTATATGATGAATGGATAACAGAAGACATCAGGAGGGAAATAAAAAAATTCTTAGAAGTAAACGAGAACAAAGACACATCATATCAAAATCTCTGGGACACTATGAAAGCAGTACTTAGAGGAAGATTTATTTCATGGGGTGCATTCAAAAAAAGAAGTAGAAATCAACAAATAAACGACTTAACACTACAGCTCAAAGCACTAGAAAAAGAAGAGCAGACCAATACCAAAAGTAGTAGAAGACAGGAAATAGTTAAAATCAGAGCCGAAATCAACGAAATCGAAACAAAAGAAACAATCGGAAAAATTAATAAAATAAATAGTTGGTTCTTTGAAAAAATAAATAAAATTGATAAACCCTTAGCCACACTAACAAAGAGAAAGAGGGAGAAAACTCAAATTACTAAAATTCGGAATGAACAAGGAAACATCACAACAGACACGAGTGAAATACAAAACATAATTAGAAGCTATTTCGAAAATCTATACTCCAACAAAACAGAAAACCTCGAAGACATCAACAAATTTCTAGAGACATATGAACTACCTAAACTGAACGAGGAGGACATACACAACTTAAATAAACCAATTTCAAGCAATGAAATAGAAGAGGTCATCAAAAGCCTACCAACAAAGAAAAGTCCAGGACCAGATGGGTTCTCAGCCGAGTTCTACAAAACCTTTAAAGAAGAGCTCATTCCAATACTCCTCAAACTATTCCATGAAATAGAAGAGGAGGGAACCCTCCCAAACTCGTTCTATGAAGCCAATATCACCCTGATACCTAAACCAGACAGAGACACATCGAGGAAAGAAAATTTCAGACCAATATCCTTAATGAACATCGATGCAAAAATTCTCAACAAAATCTTAGCAAATCGCATACAAATATATATTAAAAAGATAGTGCACCACGATCAAGTGGGTTTTATCCCAGGGATGCGAGGTTGGTTCAACATTCGGAAATCAATAAATGTCATTCACCATATCAACAGACTTAAAGTTAAGAATCACATGATTATTTCAATAGATGCAGAAAAAGCATTTGATAAAATACAGCATCCCTTCATGCTCAAAACACTAGAAAAAATTGGGGTAATGGGAACATTCCTAAACATTATAAAGGCCATCTATGCTAAGCCCATGGCTAATATCATTCTAAATGGTGAAAAACTGAAAGCGTTCCCCCTAAAAACTGGAACAAGGCAGGGATGCCCTCTTTCACCGCTTCTATTCAACATCGTCCTTGAGACTCTAGCCAGAGCAATCAGACAAACCAAAGAAATTAAAGGGATACGAATAGGAAAAGAAGAACTCAAACTATCCCTGTTCGCTGATGACATGATTATATATTTAGAGGAACCTGGAAATTCCACCAGAAAACTTTTAGAACTCATAAGTGAATTCAGTAAAGTAGCAGGTTACAAGATCAATGCTCATAAATCCAATGCATTTTTATACATAAGTGATGAATCTTCAGAAAGAGAAATTAGGAAAACTACCCCATTCACAATAGCCTCGAAAAAAATAAAATACTTGGGAATCAATCTCACAAAAGAGGTGAAAGACCTCTACAATGAGAACTACAGAACACTAAAGAAAGAAATTCAAGAAAACCTTAGAAGATGGAAAGATCTCCCATGTTCCTGGATAGGCAGAATTAATATCGTCAAAATGGCTATACTACCTAAAGTTCTATACAGATTCAATGCAATTCCAATTAAAATCCCAATGATGTACCTCGCAGAAATAGAGCAAGCAATTATGAAATTCATCTGGAAGAATAAAAAACCTAGAATAGCTAAAGCAATCCTCAGTAGCAAGAGCGAAGCAGGGGGTATTGCAATACCAGATCTTCAACTCTACTACAAAGCAATAGTAACAAAAACGGCATGGTATTGGTACCAAAATAGACAGGTAGATCAATGGTACAGAATAGAGGACATGGACACAAACCCAAATAAATACAATTTTCTCATACTAGACAAAGGTTCCAACAATATGCAATGGAGAAAAGATAGCCTCTTCAACAAATGGTGCTGGGAAAACTGGAAAACTATATGCAATAGAATGAAACTAAACCCCTATCTCTCACCCTACACAAAACTCAACTCAAAATGGATCAAGGACCTCGGAATCAGACCAGAGACCCTGCATCTTATAGAAGAAAAAGTAGGTCCAAATCTTCAACTTGTTGGCTCAGGATCAGATTTCCTTAACAGGACTCCCATAGCACAAGAAATAAAAGCAAGAATCAACAACTGGGATAGATTCAAACTAAAAAGCTTTCTCTCAGCAAAGGAAACTATCAGAAATGTGAAGAGAGAGCCTACAGAGTGGGAGAATATCTTTGCCAACCATACCTCAGATAGAGCGCTAATTTCCAGAATCTATAAAGAACTCAAAAAACTCTACACGAAGAATACAAATAATCCAATCAACAAATGGGCTAAGGAAATGAACAGACACTTCACAGAAGAAGATGTACAAGTAATCACCAGATATATGAAAAAATGTTCAACATCCCTAGTAATAAGGGAAATGCAAATCAAAACTACCCTAAGATTTCATCTCACCCCAATTAGAATGGCGATTATCAAGAATACAAGCAACAATAGGTGTTGGCGAGGATGTGGTGAAAAAGGAACACTCATACATTGCTGGTGGGGTTGCAAATTAGTGCAACCACTCTGGAAAGCAGTGTGGAGATTCCTCAGAAAGCTTGGAATGGAAACACCATTTGACCCAGCTATCCCACTCCTTGGCCTATACCCAAAGGACTTAAAATCAGCATACTACAGAGATACAGCCACATCAATGTTCATTGCTGCTCAATTCACCATAGCCAGATTGTGGAACCAACCTAGATGCCCTTAAGTTGATGAATGGATAAAGAAACTGTGGCATATTTATACAATGGAATATTACTCCGCAATGAAGAATGATAAAATTATGGCATTTGTAGGCAAATGGACGAAATTGGAGAATATCATGCTAAGTGAGATAAGCCAATCTCAAAAAACTAAAGCACGAATGATCTCGCTGATAAGCGGATGAGGACATATAATGGGGGGTGGGACGGGCTAGCATTAGGTTTAGGGTTAGGTTTAGAGTTAGGCTAAGGAGAGCGGTAAGAATGAAGGAAAGAAGGACTGTATAGAGGGAAAAGAGGGGTGGGAGGGGTGGGAGGGGTGGGAGGGGTGGGGGGGAGGGGAAAAATATAATAAACATCATTACCCTATGTAAACGTAAAAAAAAAAAAATAAAATTTTTAAAATTTAAAAAAAAAAAAAAAAGGACAAATGATGTTTGTTACTTCTTCTTTGAATGGTCATGAAATTATTGAATACATTTTAAATAACCTATTAAAATATGTAAAATAAAAAAGAGAGAAGGATGTGGTACTTTAAACTCTTTGGTATAATTCATTTATTGGAAAACTTTATGCTTCTTGACAATATTAGAAAAGTGAAGCCTAATTGGATTTATTTAGTGACTACTAGATGACCAACATCTTATTTCTGTTCATGTTTAGAAATAGAATGGGAAAGGATTTGCAGTGTAGGGCAAAGGCAAATGGAACACAGAAAATTATTACAGAATAACATAAAACTACATATAATTAAATTGCAGGGGAAGGAAGAAATTGATCGATTCCTCTTCTCTGGAGAATCTGAGGTAGCTTCCTAAGTAGGTGGAATTAGAGGATGAATATAATTTGGGTAAAAGGAAGGAAGTTAGGATAGCTTCCCAGGAAGGTAGGGGAGACCACAGAACAGCTGGTGGCAGGTAGCGTGGCCTGTCAGCAAGTATCACTTAAGGGTGAGGCGGGTGTTTTAGAGTTAAATTAGGAAGGTCTCAAGGCCTATTTTCCTAACGTTTGCCTTCTTTGTTCACAATATCATTTACCTTGAAGAGAGATTGTGGTAATTGCTTATTCTGGAGACATTATAAATCTTGGATTAAAAATGATAGAGCCTCTTTAAAAAAAAAAAAGAGGGAGAAAAAGATGTCAGCTTGCTAGTATATGTAAGCAAAATATATAAGCCTTTTGAAAAAGTGGTTAAAAATAATAGCTATTAACTGTAGATTCTCCACTTGTTATTGAAATCTAATTTGGAATGTAAGATCTTTATGATTAGTAGTATTCTGTAATCATGCTTTTACTCATCTGCCATGTCATCTTAAGATCTTTTCCTCATGTATCAGAACACTAACGCTGATGAGATTCTGGCAGCTTCCATTGACATTTTCAGAGGCCCTTGTGTTAGGGTAACCTTGACGGTGGCTTCATGATGAGATGCCCAGGTTGTAGGCAAGAGTACCTAGGTTTGAAATTGCTCTGCCATATACTAGTTGAATGACTTTGTGCAAATTACCTAAACTCTTGGATTCACCATTTCCTCATTTTAAATCAGAGTTGGAGATGGCAATAGCATCTACATCAAGGGGTTGTTATGAATGAATACAGGCAAAGCACCTGAATATTATCTGCATATTATATTGCAAGCACCACATAAGAGTTACTCATTACTATTATCTCTAATTGGGAGAAAAGTGTACTGCTAATATTTAGTATAACTATATACATTGGTCTGTGTGTGTGTGAATGTGTGTAAAAAGTTATATATTTCAGTGCCATGTAAACCACATATTAAATATTTTTATATTATTTTAAAATTGAGTTGCATTTTAAGTGATCCTTGGAATAACCATTTTACTTTAAAAGGACTCCAAGCAACTTTCAACACAATCTCTCCTCTATTGCCAGAGTAAAGGGCCTGACAAAAAGTAGATTGTAGTATCTACTCAACAAATAGCTACTCTGTGAATAAAAAGTTGCAAAATATTAATTAAAAGACAGGTATCTATCATACAAAGTAGAAGTATGCTGGATACTTTGGGATGACAGAAGAGTTGTGTTTAAGTGTACAAGCAGATCTGCAAAAGCTTTCCAAAAGCAATGGTACTCGGCTGAGTCCAGAAGTAAACACAGGAGTTGCCTTGATGAGGAATGAGAAGCTTAAAGAATCTGGAAAATTTCTTTATGACATTGTCTGTGGTCAGACTGTTCAAAAGAGGACAATTAATGAGAATCACTATATTGGTGTTCACAGCATAACCCATATATGGAATTTCACTTTATCTACTATTGTTCTAATTGGTATCAAACTATTCCAAATATGTATGGATTCTTAGAAATTCAAGCTAAAAAAATATATAAGCCTTTTGAAAAAGTGGTTAAAAATAATAGCTATCTCTTATAGAGTGGTTATATGCTGACCTTGTAATGAACTCTTTTTAGGAATTCACTAATCTAAACCTCAGAAGAAGAAAATTGTCTTATTGTCCAAGTTGATAAACTTAGTAGCAGATTCAGGATTTGAACTCAGGGCTGCCAAGGACATTCTCTTAATTGCTGTACTAAGTGAAGTTTTGGATTAATTCCTCACTAAAATTCTCATTTTAATTTTAGAAAATCTGAAGTGATTTTATATAATCTTCAGAGAAATAACTTCTTAAATGCTATTAATTCAAATTTACTTTCTAGGTACTTTTGTAAATCATTACATAAATGTTATAATTTATAAGCTTCCCTAAGACTGTACAAGGATGAACCCATCGCAAGATTTCTTGCTGGTCAGCACTGTTCTCCAGCTAAAAGTGCTTTCACATCCACATCTTCATTTGCTTTTTCCCCTCGTGAGAATAGAAAACTACTTGAATAATGCATATTACATTCCATAGTCTTTCAACCAGAACATTGTGTACTTAAATCATTAAGGTGGATTCTGGTATAGAATCAAAATTAAGAAAAAAAAAAAAAAAAGAAAAAAGAAAACATCATTTGTAAATACCTGGGATAGTAGCCGATATCTGAATGTATTCAATTAATCCAAAAGCACATTTAAAATTTTGTATTTGTCAAATAAAATCCTTTGAACAAGGAAGTAGAGAACTAAACTTCTTTTTCTCTCTTTAAACAGCTTCATTTTTCAAAATTTCTTCAAAAAAGTGGTTATGTGTACAAAGACCATCTGGTGATGCTACTGCCTCCTATTGATTATTAGTTGATGTGATGATCAGGTGGCCAGAGTTCCCCTCTTCCCTGGTCACTAGCCACAAGACTGTCATCCTATGTGCTTCGGAAGAATATCCCTTTTGTGCTTTTTTTCCAGTCTTATATTTGCATACATTCCTATGGTTGACATCAAGTTACAGTGCTGGATACCATTAGGCTTCCATTAATGTTTTCCCAGTCATTTCTGTATTCTTCCAAGTCGGAGAATATAACTGACTCCACCAGGAAATAGAATAGAGGTCACTGCAGGAGCAATGACTTCCAAGCTCTTTGCTAAATTTAGCTGTTCAATACTTTCCACTCTAATGAAAACTGTGGACTACAATTATAGAATGTTGAAACAGAATGGGAGCTTAAAGGTCATGGAATTCAACTCCCTTTCTCTGTTGAAGATATGGGGCCTAGAAATAACCTGTGATTTGCTTGAGGCCACAGAGCTTGTTAATGGGTGGAGATGGGACTTGAACTAAGATCCGCTCAGTCCTGGAGCAATGCTGAACTCACTACATCTGCTCTGCTTCTATGGTCAGTCTGACCTAATGAGATCTTGAAGCCCACAGATAGCTGGTGTTGTTGGTTGTGGCTTCCCCTTTGTGGCCATTCATCTCTATGGTGACTGAGTGTGAAACAGCAGAGGTGTCTGACTTATAAGTTGCTACAAGAGAAATGAAATGATTCTATATCCAAACCCTGCCCCCAACTCGAAAAACTTCCTGCTTTATGTTCATCAATAATGAATGGCCCATCCCTGCAATACTCAGAGGGAGCTTACATTGCACTTTCGAGCAGCCGGTTAGTAATGTACAGTGGATAGAGTCTTTCTTTCAAATCCCAGGGCAGCGGGTCCTTCAAGGCTAGCACTGCATTTTCAATTAGCTGCTGAGTGAAGGCTTGGCATGTGTATTAGTGAAGAGGCACACAATTAGCTATTGTTCCTTTCTGTATTGTGCTGAGAGGATCCAAGGGATTGGTGGGGGAACAGGCAAGCCAGGCATCGCTGTGGATGTTGAAGAAGGAAGTTACTCAAACCTCGGCATCTTCACTTGCTCAGTCTGGAATTACAGCTATTTGTTTCAAAGCACTGTGTGTGGCTTGGTGGAGGGTGCCTGAGGAGACACATCTCGGATACCATTTGGGGCTAGTCTTTCTGAGTTCTATACATCTCTGAATAATTCTCATCATTATCATGGAGCCCAACAGCCCCAAAAAGATACAGTTTGCTGTGCCTTTATTCCAGAGTCAGATTGCACCTGAGGCAGCAGAGCAGGTAAGTGGGCTTGGGTGGGGGACAATTCCTAGATATAAGATAGCATGAACATGCGTTTTTATTCACTGAAAGGTTCTCTACCTCTTGAATTTGCCTAACTTTGGGACTTTTAGGACATGTGAATGAAAAATAAGTTGGTTTCTAATATGCACTTGAATAAATAATTGGGAAACTGTTGGCAAAAATATAGCACTTCATTTCATACAAATGTGGCACCCATTGGGAAAAATGGTTGTATTAGCATCAGATTTGGAGCTATAAATATTTGTGTATGTATATGAAAACAACAGGTTTAACATTTAGAGCAAATTTTAAGACATTTTCAAAATTAGCAACATTTTATTTCATTTTTTATAAAACAAAAAGATTGAAGTGAAAATGAAAGCATTAAATGCCAGAATAATAAATTATTATTATAAAAAATAAATGTCAGATTATAGGTTTGATATTGCAAGCATGGTTTTCATTGAGTGCCCCAAACAATAATTATATGTAATACATAACAACTAGGATTTGTAGACAAATGTACAATTTTTAAGACATTGTATTCAGATATTACAAATTATACTTCAACATTTCCTAGATTTCTTTGCTGTATCTACGATGGCTTACATCTCTCTCCTTTCATAATCAGATTTACTTAGACTCTTTATGCAATGACATGACTTGATTATTGGTGGTAAAACTACAAATATAGTATACTGTGGGAAGACAAAATCAAAGAAATCTATGGGGGACATGCATCTAATTCATTAATTCCTTAAAACCTAAATTTTTCCTGAACCCGTTTCCAAATATTTGATACAAGATCATAAAATAATTATTGAACCTGAGACTTACTCCTAAGTTATCTTGACAATTTAAAGTAAATCCATGTAGACTCAGGCCAGATGAATATGACCTTGAACATGTGTCTCTGCTGAATGGAGCATTGCTTCTGTCTCAGACAAGATGCCATTGGTACATTTTATGCTCTATCCTGACACATATTTGGGAGAAGTTAACTATGAATGTACATATTAAAGAAATAAAGGATATCCAGAACAAGAGATTTGATTCATAACATGCTCCTCTAACTCTTTAAATAAGAAAATAAAACAAAACAAAACCTACCAAACCTCTTAGTTTTAAACAAATTATGTATTCTTACAAGAGCCATATTCATTCTTTACTTGCCGATTTGTTCTAAATAGTATACTAGAAAATTAAAAAGTTAACTCTATTAATTGAAATTCTAAACACATGTTGTTAATTTTACTATGACACTGCTAAAAATTAAAAGTTGCCACGTTCCCCTTACTGCTTTTAAAGATAAAGGAAATGGATCTTGAAAGCATCACCAAAATTATGAGGGTCTAAGATAGCTGTTAAAATGAGCAAGTCACCCCATACCTTCACCATATATTAATTTTCAGTTGCGCCATTGGAATATATACACCTATTTCTTTCCTGTAGAAATGGGGCTTTGTCCTCAAAGAAGCTGATAGTATTATATGACACTTTAATAATTTGGCTTGTTATTATTTAAAAAAAATTAGTGGGCACATATTGTGTGCCTTCTGGAAGTTTGCTTTTCTATGTTGGTGAAATATGAAGATGGGGTCGTATTGTGAGTCATAGGGCAACCAGGGGCCATGTGGGATTCTCACTGACATTAGCTGGGCCTTTGTTGTTCACAGATCAGGAAAAGAAGACCTACACCAGCATCGCTTGTGATTCTCAATGAACATAACCCCCCAGGTAAAGGACATGATGTCTTTGATATAGGTAGAACAGAATAGGATTGTTTGAAGACTATCATTGCCAAAAGGTTTTGATTCAGGATTTCAGTTAGTAATGCTCTAACAAGTTAATCTGTAAAATGGATCATTTGATAGATTAATAACAAATAAAATCAGAAATAACTATTAGAGGGACCATCTCAGTCAACAGCCTGCTTTTTTTTCTAGAATGACCCATTGATGATGATATGCCTTGAAATGTTCTGTTAACATTGGTTGTCATGTGCTCAGGTATTTGTATGGAATCTGGTTCTGTGCTTACTAATGAGGTGGGTGAGATGTTGTTTAATTAGATTTCAAAGCTCAAATTACAGCCCTAGAGATGCTTATATTTTTACAGAGTAGGGTTTTATTTATGTCATAGGGTGGGCCATGAGCCAGTACTGGCTACAGCTTCGCTGCTGATGTCATCTCTGGATAATGCAATTGACAAATAACCAGATCAATTTTCAGCTCTGCCCATTTGAGAGCCATTCTGAACGTTG
This sequence comes from Sciurus carolinensis, assembly GCF_902686445.1. Classification (NCBI taxonomy): domain Eukaryota; kingdom Metazoa; phylum Chordata; class Mammalia; order Rodentia; family Sciuridae; genus Sciurus; species Sciurus carolinensis. The sequence goes on from NC_062215.1 coordinate 130,323,924, forward strand.
CATCCATTTGTTGAGGTTTTATTTCCCATTTCCTGTAAAAAGTAAAACGGCATTATTGTTCCTGACAAAGGACTATGATCTGTAAGGCACAAATATTATTTACTTATTGAGTGAAGTGGTTTTAGTCTTATATTTAAATGTTGCCTCTAGAAATATAAGTAGGACCAGGAAGGTCATGGCATTAATTTGTAACCAGGCAGAAATTGGTGTTGGATTTTTTTGTAGGTATAAACAATGAGGGAGGACAAAAAGAGTTTGAATAGTGGAAACATAATACATCTAATTATAGGTTGTAGTGTGAATGGTCCATTTTAAGAGTACTAGGTTAAAATTGTCCTTGACTTTGTTAGATTCTTTCTAATTAGAGAAACACATGAAAAGAAAGTAAAATTTTCATAGAACGTTCATCATTGAGCCTAAACACAAGAATATTTACTGCCAATGGCAAACACGTCAGTTATTTATTCCTGCTGAATATAGAAGTATTATAACTTGATTCCTTATCTTTCAAGAGCTATGAAGTTTTTAAATCATCTTAAACTTTATTATCTTAGTAAATATACATATATTTGGTTGAATAAGAGTTGAAAATGCCCTTATAGTTTATAAATAAATACAAGTATATAGACATGATGATGAAATCTTCTCAGACAGTTTTATAGCTATTTTCCATGGCTACCTTGTTCACAGTGGCAAACATCTTCAACATGTCCTGGAATTTGCTCCCTGTTCAAAGAGTGCTGCCCACCTTGATTCCCAGTTGTTCTTCAAACGACTAAGAAGAGCTTCCCCATTTCTACAGGCACCATATTGTTTGAACATAGGAAATCATGGAAGTGAGCTTCATGGCTCTAATTTGCCATCTAAAAATAGATGAGGAGTTTGTATCAGAGAGGGGAAGTGGTTTTTGTGAAGTTATTTTACTGGAAGTCATGGATTCCTAGGATAAACTCAGAGAGTTCTGATTCTAAAGTCTGTTTTTCCAATAGCATGATATTAGCCTTGAACCTGTTAATTTCCATTTCTTGGTGATGATTCTGTGTCATCATTCAGTCACTGTAAAGAAGCAATCTCAAACTCTAAATAAATCTTTTGTCTGACCCACTTAACTTAGTAGATTAGGAATTTTATTTAAATATGCCTAGGAAACAGTGTTCCTCTAAAAATCTTTTTCTGATTAGACCTCCCAATCACTAAATGACATTGCCCTGTTTTCCTAATTGAACTCGTTCTTTTCTCTGTTTAGAAGCACCATTAGGAAGAAATTGGGTGCAAGTAGTATCTCACAGAGAACTATGCCATCTTAATAATATATCTTCCTGCATCTTGTCCTCCTTAAGGAAGTTGGAATAGTTTACAAGAGGACTTACCAGCCTTTGGCTGTGTTTAGTACCAGTATCAGTGTGCATAGGAACCAGATGTTGATTAGTGTTGGATTCTTGCAGCAGAGTCCCTGAAAGATTATAGCTTTTCCAAAATTGATCTGGTATTATAAATTACTGGGGAACTCTAAGGGTCCCAAAAAACACACAAGCAAACAAACAGCAACAAAAGAAGAACAAACCAAATCAAACTTGGATACTGGTCTTCATTAGACATGTGGTCTTGGGTAAGGGACATCTCCAAGCTTTATTTTCTGATCTGTAAAATAGAAACTATAATGCCATTCCTTCTGTCTCACAAGGTTATTGTCATGATCAAAAGTCTTAACATGAACATAACTTAAAACCTGCAAAGTGCAATAACGATTAGGATCATTGTTCTAGAATATAACCTTTGATGTGATATTTAAGATTAAGATGTGTTATAACAAGAACTAAATCTTCATAATTCCTTCTATACTGTTTCTGCCTTACTCAGCACTTTTTTGTGTACTAACAATACTGAAAGTTAATCAAAAAACCTCATAGCTATAGTGACATTTTTAAAGTAATGGTTTCTGCTGGCACTCAAAAAGCAGTCTTCTTTAACAAACAAAAAGTGGTGCAGCTTTAAATCCTGGCAAAACTAAATAGTTCTCTTCTATGCACTCAGAGCCCAGGAAATAATTGGGGGTTCTTAGAATAAACTGTAATTAATGGTGTTTAAAATTCAAATCCTGTAAATCTTTCTTTATTGTCAATTAATAAAGCAAATTAAATTAAATTTTTTATTATAGAAACATAATTAACTAGCCCTTTTAATTTGTGTAATGCTATTATTAAATAAAAGACATAGCTTACAATTTTTTAAACCTTTTCAGGGGTTTAAATTATTTAAAGGAATGCTTTAATTTTACTTTTAGATTCATATACATATTCTGTTCATTTGGTACAGGAGAAATAAAATGGGAAGATATTTTAACACATTAAATACAGATTTTTGTTTGTTTGATAGTCCATCTATGCTGTTCTAAATACACAAATGAGACAGATGACTGACAGGTAGGATTCTGGGGGCAGCAAAATGCACCCCTCCCCCCCCCCAGTTCCTTTCTAAACCAGTGACCTAGAATTCTCAGAGGTACTACGGAAAAAGGCACATTACATATTAAAGATACACCACCCTCTGACCTGAATTAGTTTAACTCAAAACAATGACAAAAGGGACCAAAAATTTTGACTTGGAGACATGAGACTGGGGAAGTCTAATAGCAAAGAGTGTATCTTTATGGTAGAAAAGGCAGAAGCAAAGAATTTGCTTCTAGGAATACTTCTGAAGAGTCCGATAGCAATGGAAAATACTTGAATCCTGAGATGGGGGTGTAAGGAATCACCAAAGACAAATGTCACCTTTTTCAAATGTTTTCTGAGGCTACCTATATGAAACTGCTTTTGCTTCTGCATCTTCAGTTCCTCTTCTCATCGACCTTGTCTGTTTCTGAAATCCTCCCTGAAGTTCTACCTCAGAGCATCATTGTCTCTTTTTGTACTGAACAGTTTTCTCTCACTCTCTGATAATCTGTAGCTAGTAATGTGGTTCCCATATTTTTTTTGAAGGAATGCAGACATGTGATCCTCTCTATGCAAAAATAAATGGCAAAGATGCTTTTTGTAATTGATACCCTCACATTTATAGGTTTACTTAAACCTTACTTGTCTTTAAGTAGACTTATGAGAAGATTGTATTTGGCTGCCAATATGTTATGGTTTGGATTGTAAAATTTAGAAGTCCAATATGTTAAAAGCTTGGTTGCAAGACTTGGGGAGGTGGTGGAAACTTTAGGAGGTGGTCCCAGTGGAAGGAAGTTGAGTCATTTGGGGATATTGGGACATAGGTCTCTTCTCTCTCTTTGCTTCTGGCTACCGTGAAGTGAGCAACTTGGTTCTGTCACATGACCCCCCCACCATGATGGTCAGCCTTACCACAGCCCCACAGTCACAAGTTCAAGTGGTTATGGATGGAAACATTCAAAACTGTTGACCAAAATAAATCTTTCCTCCTTATAAGTTGATCATCTCAGGTATTTTGTCACAGTGACAAAGAAGATTACTAACACAGAATATAGAAATATAGAGCTAGCAAAGAAATAGTGTAATCACACACCTTCATGAAAGACATAAGTCAACCCAAGTCTCTGAGACTTGCTCTGTTTTATGTATTTCAGAGAAGAATCCATAATTACCTCTGGTTTTCAGTTTCAGGTCTGATAATTCTAAATATTAGAAAACACATTTTCTTATACCAAACTTGAACATAAATTCTCCGCTTTACAATTCTTCATTTATTTTCTTTAATAAAACTTTATTTTCTCACCTTTTAAAATACATGAAAGAATTCTTTTTCTTTTCTTTATCGAACATCTCCAGATCCCCTACAGGATATATGAAAAATATCCAAATTCTCCCCTCTCTCTCTGCCTTTGGAGCCTAGAGCTGGACACAGTCTTCCAGTAAAAAGCCAGGCTGGACCTGAATATTAAAGTTTGTGGCATCCGTTCTTTTCCACTTACTGTTAAGTGGAGGCAGTATGGTTACAATTATACTTAATGGATCTGATGTCTATTAAACATGAGTGAACCATAAGAGGACTGGAGCTAAGTGAAGATTTGGGTAAGTACCCAGGAGTTCTGGCGTCATTTAAAAGCTTATTGTACATCTAAAATTGGTACCAGAAACATAACATAAAATGACTTCGGGGGATAGTTATTGAACTTCCTATCACAGATAATTTTGGGGGAGATTAATTTTCCCTTTGATCCTTTTAACTACAAATAGAAATTAGAAATAAAAACAAAAATATATTCTCACATGCCTCAAGAACCTAGAAATTAGTTAATATGAGATGTAGTCATTAAGTATCACACTCTCTCCTTTCAAACTTGATAGTAAGTCTAATCTCTAGAGAGAAGTTGGATTTCCAACTACGTGGATTATTTAGCTCCTTAAACTGGGAAAGAAGCCATAGTCCATTCTGTAAATAGCACATGACTGTCTGAATGAGGCACGTATTTCAGGACTCATAAAGTAAGTTAACTTAATGAGATTTTGGAAGCTCTGGGTTTAGAATTCTCAAATACCATTCACATGATAGCTACAAAATAATGTTGGACTCATACTGAGTTGTTCAAAACATGAAGGCTTCCCGAAATTTCTGATGATATCCTTTTCCAGAAATAATGGGAGGTTTCTCAGGAGACAACAAAGTGAAAGTGAAGATTTATGTCCAGGGTTAAGACATTCACATGAATGACATCTCTTTTGAGGGAGACCCTCTGTTTCATAAAATGAATGGTTGCGTGGTCAAAAGGCAACTCAACACCTTGAATTGAAGCTTCAGGGATCACACTCAGGATTTTCCAAGACCTCTTAAGGATGGTAAGCCTTTGTCACATCCAAACTATTTATGTGTCATCCCACTAGGAACCTCTAGTCTAGTCAGTGACATTCAAGTAAAAATTCTACTTTCCCATAGTTCACACAGTTATGTTTCATTTTAAATTATTTGGGACTGTGTTTATAATACATTCTGACAGCATCGTTGCTGATTGTTTTGTATTTACTTTACCTTATTACTATTAATTACAGAAGAAAACAAAGGTTCATGTTTGCAAGTCATTTGCCTATCTGGTGTTAATTTCTAAGAAATTGTCAGAAACACCTATATTTTCTCCTCAGCATTGATTTCTGTGGGTTATTGGATGCCAAATCATGTTAAATAATTTAAAGATAAGTGATGCAACTGACTTTAAGTGATTCATGCACCATGCAATTGATTGACTTATTTTCCCATAATTATTTAGTCTGTACTGCCAAATTACCCAATTGGAATAATTGAGTCAAAGATGAAGTAAGTTTCAATTCTTAATAATGCCAAGGTATGCTCACGTGTAATCTTCAATGAAAGAGTAAATCATAAACTTGTCATATATTTCATCTTTATTTTGCCAAAATGATGACTTTTATTCATTTTGCATAATAGCATGTACCACTCACCTTTTATACGGATTGTTAAAAAATTACAAATGACTTGGTGAAATGTGACAGAGTGTAAGTTTAATTCGCTTCATCTTTTTTGGTCTCTGTTTTCCTACCTGTGGGAGATATAGCAGATAAAAGTACCTGTAAGGTATTTTATTAAGTTGTAGAGAGGCTCTGGCTTTGGAAGGGTCTGGTCCTTAATCCCAGCTTTGTCAGTTATTGGTGGTGAGTCACTGGGTGTATACTTAGCTTCTCTGGGTTTAGTTTCTTCCATTCTTCAACAGAATATTGAGGAATAAGAAAATGCCTCTCACTGTGCCTGCTGCCAATTATACCCACAATTATACACACTTGCACCATTATACCCCAGCTGAGAGAAACTGGACTCCTTCTAAAAGCTGCATTTTTTACTAGAAGATGGCCCTTCTCTTTTCCAATCCTAACTATATTAGGCATTGGCAAACAGAGCCCCATTAGACAGGAATACTTGGTAAGAAAGATGATGTGCAGTTCCTCCTGATTTTTCAGTGCAATTATGGAATTGCTATGCATCTTACTCTGTAGTACTGGTTCAACTGAGTATGTCTTGTTTGCAAATATAATTTTCATAGAATATGAGTCCAAATTTTCTTTAAAATAAGAATGCTGATGTCTATCAAGCTATGAAAAAATAATTCCAGACATGTTTGACCAAAAATGAAATTCAAGTTTTAATAACATGATGAAAGAAAAAAAGTTTAAATGTTGAGAATACAAATCCTTTAGCGATAGCTGCAAACACTCTAGCTCCTCCTCACTTTTGATTCCACTCCATTTGTTTTGCTTCCTTTCATACACCATCTCCATGCTATATTCTGGCTGAGCTTTCTTCCTTTGGTTCCTTGAAGTGGTTCTTCTATGCCAACTCTGAAGACAGTTGAAACTGACTCGTTTGCATAAATCAGTCTCCATTTTTCTCTTATTTAGATGGGAGCGCAGGACTCACTTAAATCATAAAAGTTTTCTATAACTAACTGACCTAACTGTCTAACTATGCTATTCCAATACTCTCCTTCCACCTTCTACTCTTAAGGCTATTTATTGATTTATACTAGTTGATTGGGACACTTAATTCAGTTCAGTAAATATTTATTGAGTCCTTATTCCTAAATACTCTAGGAACATGTGGTCAAGATAACAGAGATTAATGAGTCTGGATGAACCAGGAAAGAATGGTAATAATATAAATCTGAACTAGTAAAACCATGGTGAAATTAATTATGGTCAAGGCATAAGGGCATCATTATGCTCACTATTCAATAATGTGCTTATCATACTTTTTTTTTTTTTATCTTTTGGCTTTAGATTTTTAAGGATTGGAACCAAAGCTAAAATTTCATTATTACTTACTCCAAACTGGGAATAGAGTAGATGTTAAATGCCCATGAACTATTACATTTAAATGTATTTTTTAAAAATCCTCAAAGTCATTCTGTTAAACGTCTGTCTGGCACCTACTCTGAATAAATTATAGTGTTACTATTCTCAGGAGCAAAATAGGTAAGCCTCCATCCCTATCCTCGTGGAGAAACTTACATGAGATATAATTTACAATTTGACAAAACGTATTTTGAAAATAAAACCAAGAGCATATGACAAAATTATGTATGCAATAGTATGTGGCAAAATTACAAAATGTATTTCACTTCAGTACAGAAATGTCTACTATAGAATTTTTTTAAGGATTAGATTACAGTGTTATAAATAAAGTAGAGCACACAGGAGATGTGTTTGATAAATGGCAACTATGATTTTGGGAAAGCAGATAAGTTGTAGTTAGGAGTTGGCATTTGGGGATCGGATTGCTCAAGACTGGATGTGAATGTAGAGTGATTGCTTACTGCCCAAGTTACCCCGGGAAAGTGGTTTATTTTCCTAGGACCCGATAAGCGCGGGAAATTGGGCTCATGAGGCTCCCAAACGCATGTTGTTTTCAACAACACTATATTTCACTAAGTGTAGTGATTAGGAAGAAGACTTGTCTGAAACCACTGAATAAACAAGTGTACCTTTTTGTGTCTGTATACTAAGCAACACTGGTGACATTACTGTCAGGTGGTCTGGGCAGTTCACCTGCACATTCAAATTTAAATCTGATAAGGTTCCTAACAGCTCTTTCTAATTGCTTTCTGTTTGATGACCATTTTCACTAAACAATAAATTAGTGAACCTCTAAAAAATGAAATCTAGCCAAGCTCTGTAATTTACAGAGTTATTTCCAAATTTCTTTATTTTTTAATTTCTTAGGAGAGAGTCTGTAAGTGCTGGCATTTTCTATACTTTCTACCACATTTTTGTAGGCATGGCTTCCATGAGGTAGTGATCTGACACTGTTCCAATAATTACAGAAACAATTCAATAGCAGAATTCACCAGGGGCTTAAACTGAAGACTGTTGGGCTTTGAGTAGGGTAGGGTGTTATTTCAGCGGCCGTAGTCTACTTGGAGAATTGCAAGATTCAATCGAGTCTTTTAAATCAAACAGACAAAGAAATAATAACAAACAAACCAAACAACACTATGAGAGATGGGAGTAAGCGGTAAAATTTTAGAGGTGGTGGGAAATAGTTCCTTAAATCAGTTTCCATACCACCTGAAATCATACTTTCGAACTGGTTGCTATTATTTTTAGAAATAATTCACAAGTACTTTAGAGTACACAAATACTCTAAAGATATAAGACATTGTTCTTGACACCTTAGAAAAGTAGTCTGCTGGCGCTCAGGAGGTTAACTGTAGAAGCCTGGGTGGAGGGAAAAGCAAGTCCAGAAATCAGTGTCCCAGCTGTGAAGGTCAAGGATCTTGGAATTCATCTGCCACTCCCAGGTGTGTGCTGCTTCTGCCTTCTCCATACTTACCCCTTCAGATCTTTTCTAATGTTTTCCTGGGAAGTGGTATATCAACATCTGCAGGTCTTCTTTGTGCCATGAATATAGCACAATGGCTATATCATTTAGAGTAATTTGATATAGTGACAATTAGAGTGCTTAATGAAGATATGTGTGAATAAATTGCCAAGACATACACTATGAAAGGGAGATATACTTACAGTCTGTTTAGAATACAATTATAATTTGACCTTGGCAATAATCCAGAGGAAAAAGTACTATGTGAACTAAAGCAAAGAATTTATAATCTTACTTTCTTTTCTCCTTTTTCTTTTTTATTCTCTTGAAAAAATTTTCCATCATTTAGGGAAACAATTTTCAGAATCACACTTTTTATATAGTACATTATTGGTCTGCTTGTAAACAATAGAGCTGAATGCATGAAATAGAAGGATGAGAACAGTTATTGTGGAATCCAATTTGTACAATAGTTTGCTTCAATGAATAATATCATTTAATGCTTTTGCCCTATATGATGATAAAGAAATTAATAGAAAATATATGCACAGATATCTACATACATGAGCATACATAAACATGTGTAAGAGTCAGCTACCCAACCACAAAATAAAAAGCAAAAACAAATGAAACAAAACAAAAACAAAAAACAAACAAAAAACCACAAAGGCTATTTATCTATGGAATAAAACCTACTTCCACTAAGTGACCTGACTTACAAAGAAGCTAGGTAGGATCTGCCAAACCATCTAGAAAAGCTGTGAGTTCAGTATTAAAATGGAATAAACTATTAATAAATGTTCCTTTTAAATTTCCAACCCTTTGAATTCAAAACCAATAGATTAAAAATCTTGAAAAAATTAAAAATACTAATAGATTCAGTGAGATTTATTATTTTTGAGTATTTAAAAATGTATTTATTGTGTATTAATACTACTTTGATATTACATATCTCATTTTAGTAGGTTTCATATGCCCATCTTCATGATTCCTGGACATAAGAGGTTTTAGATATAGAAAGTAAGCCCTCTTTCCTACTACCTGAAAGCCAATGTCTAATTATAACATATCATACATCTTTGAAAACAACTTCTGAATTCTTATCTCAGCATTTCTGTAAATGGTGTTCCCCATTCTTTCAGTCATAGAAGCACACAGCCTTGGAATCATCTCTGACTCCTCTGTTTCTCCCTTGCCTCCTGCATTTACCAATGCTCTTTTTGCTGGCTCTACCCTACAAGTGGACTTTGTCTCTTTATACTTTTATTGCATCTGCTCAATCCATAACAGTCATTACTTCAAGGGTCTAAGATCACACAGTAACTTCCAAACTAGTTTTTCATGATTTTAACACTGGGAGTTGGTTTTGTTTAAGGAGACTTAAACTTAGAATTAGTGAGCATGGATTTAATTAATGGCATGACTGTGAATCCTTTAGTCTCAGTTTCTTCCTCCATGAAGCACAGGTCTTGGTAGCTCCAACACTGGTTCTGTTGCTGGAATCGAGTGAGAAGATATGTGCAAGCAACACTGCTGATACTTTCAGTAGACAAAATTACCTAATAGGTGGTAGACTATGTCATCTCTAATTTATATCCTGTAATTTATATGTCCTAGCTTATGGTTCATTATGATAAGGTTCATGGAATCTTCTCATGAAGAGCTCATATATTTCATTATCATCTACACGTTATTCTTATTTCTTCTTTTAAACAAGTCAATCATTTCCTCCACAGTCCATAGAATCTTGATTATATAAATTGTTGACAATTGTCCTAAAGCTGAGACTTGATTAAAAGAAAATAAATGAACACAGGAAAGGAAAATAATTAGATTAGATTATGACTTACATTAATTACTACTTTATTTTATTTTTATTTTTGACTGAGAACTCACAAAGCAGAATATAAGAATTTTGACCATTTGCCATATGAGCCTTCCTGTTGAAGATAATTTTGCAAGGTTTTTGGTTGAAGTAGGGACAGGCTTAGGCTATAATTGCTTCCTAAATCACTGTAAGGATTACTCACTCTTTCAGCTCCACGGAGTCTAAGCATTTCCCACTTGCCCCCAATGATTGAAAGATTTTCAAGAAATAAAGCCAAAAAACCACTCGCCATCACATTTCAATGAAGGAAAACTGTATAAAAAATTATGCTAAAATGACTCATCTCAAATTCTACCTCAGGTAATTTTATTTGGTGAACAACCCAGAGTTCCTATTTCCCTCAACCAATAAAGGACACTTTTTTACTTAAGGTCCTGGACATGGTTGCAAATATTTTTGGTCTAGGTCTACAGTCATAGCCATTGTTGGAATCCAGGCAAATACCAGTTCTATTTTTTATAAAGACAGAGAAAATAAGGAACATATTCAAAATATGTTTTGAAGTACATGTAGGATGCAAAGGACAAAAGTACTTCTAATTTATGAGTAAAATATTTCAGAAGAAAAATAAATAAGCTCAAAGGCAAATTTAAAGGGACTTACACAGTTGACTTTGAATTGTTTTTTATTTGTCTTGCAATATATCTTCTCAACACTTTTTTGAGATATATTAACTTCCATTTTAAAGACGGGGGATAATAGGTGAGTTGCTCAAGGTCATAAAAGTTAGAAAGTTAGAACATCTGAAAAATTATTGTCTATCCAACAGGTCAGTGGATTTTCCACTATATTAATAACATTATTCTTTCTATAAATACACAACATCTAACATGTTCTTGTATTGTGTTAGTAAAGGTAAACAAATATAAGTGAGTTCTTTGTTGTGCCTTGACCATATGTGGATCTGTTTGGTATTCCCAGGATTAACTTCTTTCTTTATTCTGATATAAGTTTACTTTGAAGTGGTAATTCTATACTTTTTTCTTTTCTTTGTAATTTACTAATTAAGAGGACTTTTTAGAATTGTTTATACTATATGTTTTATTATATGGGCAAAATTTTAAAAAATCATATAACCAAACTGAAAAAAATAAATCTCACTCATTTATTCCTTTTTTAGAGTTGGAGAATTATTTATTCATCTCCCTGCTTGCCTACCTACATATCTATATGTATTGAAAAATAATGATCTTGACATAAAATATTAATTGGAAGGCTAAAAGGTAACCTCTACGTTCTAGTTGACCAGAGCAGAACTGATTTGTGATCATATTGGAATGTCATCCTCCCTTTCCAACTCTATCTTTCTTATCCTAACAGACTCAAATCAAATCCACTTTCTTCCATAAAACCTTTATGAACCACTCCAGCTGGAAGGTTTTATGAATGTCACTGGATCCATTAACATGCTTATTCCAACTGGTTATCCAAATGTCTTTCTGTCACCTAGTAGTGCTCTGAAGGAATGGGTCATAGAATTAGTAAAATTTAATATGGATAGAAATAAGAAAGATTTTATCATAAAGCCCTTCTATGTATTTCAGCTTTTGGTTAAGTCCTTTATAAATGGCAAAACTGCAGAACAAGGCTATGAGAACCTGGAATGGGCAAGTGACCATGAAGGACTGTCACTGGGAAAGGAAAGTCAAGGCCTTTAAAACTAACCTGATGTTTCCTAAAGGCTTATTCTTGCCCTTACATTTCACAAGAAACTCTAAGTGCTTATGTATAAACCACTGGATGATTGTGAACTGCTTCACTGAATATTTATGTGCATAACTTAACATGGTCTTTGAAGCACAATGCACAGGATCAATGAGGTCCTTTGAATCATCTCAGCAAAAATGACTTTTAGTAGAGGAGGACTTGCTTATTCGTTTCAGTACAGACGTACTTTGAGTTAAGTACTACAGGTAATTAGTGACTGTATATGCATAGTTGAGTGTGCTCTGTGATGACTTGGGAACATCTTCAGTTTTGGAGGACAATTTGAAGCCTGAATAAAATTTAATGATCAGTTCTATACTTTTACTGTCCTTACATTATTCACATCATATTTTAAGTGTCAACAAAATATTGATGAGAGAAAACTGAATATGTGACCATTTACAAGAATACAGGAGCTCAAGAGTTCAATACTATCCAATAGTGACAGTCTCTCTCCCTTTGAATGGTCCTATACTTTCCTTCTATCTTTATTATGTGTGTGCTAGATAAATAGGGGTTAGGTTTCTTTTCATTTCCTTTGAAGTATAAAATAAATTTTGTTTTTAAATAAATATTTTACCCAGTAATTCTTAAACTGTTTCCTTCTTGGCAATAAGCTATCAGGAATAGTTAACAACCTTATAATCAATACTAAAAACTGGACAGTCCATTATGTACCAAAACATTTAACAATTACATAACTATACCCAAATACTCATTTGGTTGCTTTCTAATTAAGATTTTTATGGAAGCAGAACTTAATGATTATAAGAGAAATCATTTCAGAGTGATCTGGTACCTTTCACTCACTTTTTATTCAAGGAAACTACAAAAACAACTTACTCTGGTCCAGTGAATTATTTGCAAGCATATATATGTACACGAATGGCTTCACTTAACAACATTCTAGCTGCATCAGATAAGATTGTGTTCTAGGTACTCCTGATATCTAGGTAATTATTAACAGGCCTGCCACTGTGGGCATACTGCTGTTATATTGCATAACAATGATCTCATTGCAGGCATCAGCTCTGTTTCCTCATTTCTAACTTTGTATAACATTCTTCTTGGCACTTTTTCCAGACTTACTGCAAACCACTTTCTATTAAGATAATTATTTTCCTTTTAACATTAATTTTTTTTGTGTAGCAGCTAGAGTTTGGAATTGCCTCATTATTTTTAAAGCTAAAAGCCTACAATCGGAAAGACTTTAGGATCAAACTCCATCTGAAAAATGTAACTTTATTATCATGAAAGAAATTTGAAACTATGACATAAAAAAGTGTGAAGAAATAGAGTATGATTCTTCACTCTGAATTTTATACTGTAAGAAATACATGCTGAAAAGGAAACAAAATAAGACAAAACAATGAAAAAATAAAACCAACTTAAAACATCATTTCTACATGTTACTATCCCTGTTTTTTTTCTAGCGTTTTAAGCATGAAGGGGTGCTGTATTTTATCAAATGCTTTTTCAGCATCTATTGAAATAATCAAATGATTCTTAACTTTAAGTCTATATGTTACTAAATTTATATTGGTATTAGTAATAATTATTATATAAGAATTAGCAAAATTCTCTGTCCTTAAAGTAGAATACTGGGATTTGGTTGAATATTTGAAGAAGAAAAAATATAACAAGAACAAATAAACCAAATTGATCTTTAAAAGAACTAGAAGACAAAAGATTATTGACATTTTAAGATATTATTAATATACTTCATGATGTAAACTAAATTACATGCTTTAAAAACCCCAAATACAAATGACAAATATTATAATATTCTCACTAAAACCACCACATTTGGTAGAAGGAGAAATATCTATTTAAAAATTGAGTTTTTAAGATGACTCCAAATATCTATACATCTTAATTCTTACCTTCCTCGTCCTTCACTTGTAAAATCATACCATTCAGAATAATGGTAAAAAAAATGTAAAAAATTAAAACTAAAACATAAAAAAAAAAAAAAATCCTAAACCCTGCTATTAACAATCATGTTAGGACAGGATCAACCAGTATTGTCTCCCATTGCTAAGCAAACAGCAGGGGTCGTCTTGGGCTGAGGTGGATGGGGGAGTTTGCATATTAGAGACCCAGGCTCGCTGCAGCCTAAAGCAGTCATATAAACTGTCGGTATTTGAAAGGTTGCATCACAAAGGCACCTGCAAATTGAGATCCTTCCTTTGTTCTTCCCTCATGTTTTCATGGCAGCTCTCTTGTATTTCATTCCCTTTGCTTACTTTTTGCTCCTATGATGCTGAGATTTCCTAGCCTGAAGAAATTCTGAATGAAGTCAAATTCTCCGCATCTGCTTTGTTCTCAGTTTGGACCCACATCTCTGGCCGTACTGGCTACTTGTTCTCTAATCATTTCCAACCTAAATCTCTGAATACATATTTTTTCCTACCTAGAATGCCTTCATCATAATGATTTTACTGACTACTGGCATTTTTTAGATACTCAGATACATTTTATTTCATTCCTTTTTTGGTACATGGACATACCAAGAAATATGTTTTCTAGCAGTTTGAAACTTAAAAAAACCACTAAGTACAGTTAAGAAATGCTTTAAATCCCAAACTTTCTATATTATACCACAGGTAGATATAAATCACTTTTGTGGCATTTCCAAACTCATAAGCTCAGTTGTGAACCTCTATGATTTTGTTGAATTATAAGAGTGTGTGTGTGTGTGTGTGTGTGTGAAAGAGAGAGAGAGAGAGAGAGAGAGAGAGAGAGAGAGAGAGAGAGAGAGAGAGACTGAAACTGAACCCTACCATTTGGACTTTGCACAAGTTTAATTAATTATTGGTAAAACAAATGTTCAGTAGCTACCCTGACTTCTAGGAAACCATCCTGTTTTCATTCATTTTTGTTTTATAGGATGATTTTTTTCTTTTTAACAAAGAAAGAAAGAACACAGTAAAACTGGTAAAAACCAAGATTTCATTTCGATTTTGATCCCAACTCTATGCAGGATTACCTTCCCTAAAAATGTCAACTTATGATTAGTCATATTCTACATGACCATTTCCAGTGATAAGGATCTTTTCTTTCTTTGAAGCATAAATGTTATGATTGAATAGCTTTAATTGTTAGAAAGGTAGCCTTATATCTAGTTAAAATACCCCTTCTGAATCTTTTAATTGTTGATCTTGGTCTGTGCCAAACAATCTCAAAATGTGTAATCCTTTTGGAGTTGACAATCTTTCTTACCTGCAGGGACAAATAACTCATTTGCTCACAGTTCTCTCTTACCTAAAATGTTCAGTTACATTTACCTTTTTAATTAAAGGTTCTTGAATATCTCATCAGTCTCCTCTCTGGGGATACTCAGATTTTCAGCATAGCACCCAAATTTCACATATTCACCATCTACTATGGGCCAAGTAGTATGCCAAGCACAAGGATTTACATTGAAATGAATGCAGTTGATGATAGAAATATAAGATCTTTTAGAAACATTTAACTCAGTCAGCAAAGACTTAATGGGGGAAGGGAGCCTATGCCTAAACCTGAGAAGGAAGACTATTCAAGATCAAGGGCAGAGTAGGGGCAATGGCCCAGAAGCTCTACAAAGCATTGCAGGCTGTAGGAGCTAAAAGGAGTCCAGGATGAGGTAGCACGGTGTGACGCCAGGAGAGGGTGGAAATTAGGCAGATGCCTCCTTGGAGGGCACTGTGAGCATTTTTAGAAGAGTTAGGATTAGAAAGCACAAAATGGTTTTAAGCAGGAGAGCCCATGTTCTCAGATTTTCTTCTTAAAACGCCTGTGGTGGCAGATAAAGAATGAAGGAAGGGAGAAAGTCTTTGTAGATGGAAAATTAGTGAATTCGGTTTATGAAATGAACAAAGGGGAAGTGACAAGATGAGTTAAGGCCATAGATGTGGAGGCTTTTCCTAACAAGGTGGAGCAATGTGTGGGGAGGGTGGGAGATGGCCGTGAATTCAGAATGGAACACATAACTCTAGATGTGGTGGGTAAGAAAGCTCTCATTCTACTATCACATGAAATATTCATAACCTTCCCAGAAGTAGTGCTTCAATAATGGAGTCATTGGTATTAAAACCCTGTCTACTAGGGCCTTTTTAGAGTAAGCACAATGTATTTATTTTTAAAAAGATATGTTTACGTAGTGGAAATTACTGCTTCAATAATGCTATCAATATATCTATTATAAGCTCAATATAACTACCTGAAAAGCAGTTACTGCTTTTAATCATTAAAAGAAATACAATTAGACGTATAAATCATTAGTCAAGCAATTATGATTAGCTGTTCACTCTACTGATGTGCCAAATTATTAACATACTACCAGACAATTCAGAGCAAAGGGTATAAATTATCCTACCTCCAGAATACTACCTACTTACCTCCAAGAAGTAGCTAATCCCAAATTGTATGACCTCAGTTTAATATATCCACTCATTCAAAGTCAGATGGGAACAAACTTATTCTTCTTTGATGAGTTTTATTATTTTTTCACTTTCAGTTTTAAGCAAAGTGAATATGTATGGCTGAACAAGTTATCTATGTGTGAGTCTTGGACGTTTTGAAGATTTGTAAATCAGAAATAGCAAATCATCCCAACATTTGATAAGGAAATTTGTTATACCCCATACAAGCATACATGTTTTGTATCATTTGTATTGTTTTCTTAAATTGATTTGTTTTTTATTTTTATAGGCTGCATTTTGATTCATTGTACACAAGTGGGGTACGACTTTTCGTTTCTATGGCTGTGCACAATGTACAATTATTTTCAGATCTGATTAACTATATGATTTATGTTTTTCATTTTCTTGTTCTTGGTCCCAACTTCAGAAAAAATATTTCTAGCGGTGTAGTGTGGTACAATCAGAAGATGTAACCTTTGGAGTCTAAAATACCTAGACTTGAATGTCACTTACTAGTTGGAGTTCTGCCACTTTAGGCAAGTCTCCTACCTTCTATGAGCTTCAGTTTGTTCACATATAAATATATTTAATGATATCTGCCTCACGGGGTGGTTTTGGAAATGAAGATATGAATGAACTGTTTGGCATTATAGCATCACAGTATTAGAACCAATGGTAGTAATATTAAATAAAATATTAATATTTTGGAAACTATTAAAACAAAGAATGTTCTCTGCTTTTCTCAAATGGATTTTCTGTCAATCTAGTTCTTATGTTTGTTAATTATATTTGATGATTTTATGAATCAGGGGATGAAGTGTCCTCAAAGATGGTTGATTGAAATTTAAAACTAGCAACTTAAAAGATCACTAAAAAGAAATTTAGAACTAATTTCCATTATTATTGCCTATGATTTTCCTAAATAAAATAGACTTAATGATGTCTAGAAGCGAGACTTTGGTTAAAAGAGATCAGAGACTTAGAGTTTGATCTTCACTAAAACCCCTAAAGACTCTTTAAAAATGTTGCCTTTTAAATTTTTCATCAGAAAATAAGGATTAAATGAAATACTTTAAAAGTGGATTCAAAGTTAATCAGATAGGCACAAATGGCCCAGAGTGTCAGTGGAACAGGACTAAAAAAATATAAGCCTGGTATTTTAGCCAGTTTGCTTATAGTTAATGGTGACACATTGTTTCCGAGGAATGACAGATAAGTGTTAATGTCGAATGTGGTTACAGTTATGAGCAAAATCCCATGCGCCAATTGAAACATTTTCTTTAAAAGTTCTAGACACTTTTCTGGTTGAACTGTTCTTTGGTTAACAATGGCCTTGAGTTTTAAACATTTTCCTCTCCTAAAGCAGATGTGCTGAAACGTGTGAAGCAATGAGCGGTCAGGAGGGATACACAAAGAAGTAGAAACGCCACTCTGTACATGAGCCATTTTGGAAATACTTTAGGCGCTACAAAAAGCAAAAAGTTTAATGTCTTGAGCAATGATTAGGGTGAAAATCATGGACATTGTAATGTCAGAATCTGAATATTTAACCTGCTTCCTTACTGCTTGTTAATAGATTTGAGTTTGCATTGTGTTGATTTTCAAAATGAGGATGTAGGAGAGATATTTCTTGGGTAGATTATTACTTATATTCTTGTGTTTTAGCTATAAAATTCTTTTTTTTCTTACTTTATGCATAGGCAGTGGAGGAATAATTTTAAAAAGCAAAAATAAAAAACAGCAAACTGCTTACAGAAGTCAGGAAATTTTGATATTAATTTCAAATCTGCCAATGTCCAACTAATCACCTCATGGCTTTGAGTTTCATTTTCTGAATCCATGAAATAAAGAACTTTGATGAGATGACATCGTTGGTTTTTTCCTCTGTGTTTAAATTTTAATAATTTTACAGTTACTGTTACCCACTCACATACTTCTATTTACATAGATATTTTAAAAAACTTCATAACTGCTTATGATGCTGTGTCATACTTGATGGAATATTATGGCCTATTTAGAGAAAGCATTAATAAGAATACTAACGCTACTAATTTAATAACTATAGTTCTTCTGTTTAAATGCCAATTAATGTTCAATTCAAATGTGCTTTAATTCTGAAGCTTCATAGAGATCTCTTGAATGTCCATTCCCAAATATGCCCTGTATATAATGCCTTATCTCGAGTTCTGTGTTTTTGAAAAAAAATATGTCATACTGAGCAATATGGTAATAAAAAGAAAAGAGAACTAGATAATAAGGGATCTCATTCTGACTTCCACTAATCAAGTTACCTTGGTAAAGTCATTATCTCCCATTAGATAATACAGACACCAGACCTGGGGACCATGAATTTTATATAGATCTATCAAAATGTGTAGGGCCTGAAAATGTTAACGAGATTCAGCATATGTAACAATATATCAATGTCTTTGCAAAAATCTATGAAGTTTAATGTCAGCTAATTATTTATAGCTCAAACACTGTAGTTATAAACAGTTTACACTTAGTGTGAGATATGAGTGCATTATGGTAATCTTTTTTTTTTTTTTTTTGTATTATGGTAATCCTGATGCAATGTGGGATGGGACCTCCAAGTCACTGCCCTTGGTAAATGAACATGGGTCAAGAGTGATAGACTCAATGCTTTCAGAAGATGCTCCCCATATAGCATTTTATGATTTTATTCACTATGCTTAGTTTTTGATGGTTTGAAGTCAAAGAAAACAGAAAATAGCTTTACTTTGAAAGTAGTAGACAGGTGTAAGTGTTCTGGTACTAAGATGGATATGGGTTTACATCTCAGGTTATTACTTAGTCATCTAAGGATCTTGGGGAAGTGTTGTCATTTCCTGGAAACATAGTTCCTTCATCTGGGAACTAGTGCAGAACTATTCACCTTATGTGAAATCAAATGAGGATGAAATAAAATAATGATACAGTTATTGGCACATGATAGTTATCCAGTGAAATGGTTCCTTTTCCCTTTCATTTTAAACATAAAAGTCAATTTAACTCATATTTTTATACAGATAATTATGTGTAAGTTGAAAGAGAAATATATTCCTAGTCATTTGTAGCTGAAACAGTAATATTACAGCTTCTATAAACCATAGAGATCATTTAGTCAGACTACACATCTAATTTTGTCTTTGTTTCTGATAACTAACTGTTAAGAGTTTGGGCTCTTGATTATATGGTCAGTTATACTTATCCTTCTATTAGCTACTTGAAAGTGGTTAGACATCTGTTTAGTTTTGTGTCATTTTTATAGGCTAGGGCCTAAAATAATAAGTTTGTGTGATTCATAGCCAAATTCCCAATTACAGAACTAAAGTTTTAATCTCACTTTCATCCATCATCCAAAAGGAATCTTTCCTTGTCATCACAAATACATGATAGCATATAGTTTACCCATCTTTAAAGAGGGTGAGCCATCTTTGAAGTCTTTGCCAAATTCTTGGGAGGCCAACAGGTTTTATTATAAGTTTCCACTAAAGGCAGATGTTCCAAGTGGATCAACAGAACCTTTAGGGCATTTTATTTATTCATAAATTTATTTAGTATAAATTCAATAATAAATTAATAAACTGATTAAGAAAAAGCTCCATTCCTGAGAACATACACATATATGTATACATATATGTGTGTGTTTGTGTGTGAATATTTATAGATATACACATCTTAGACTAGTCTAAATTTATATTTGAACTATTTATCCATTTTCCAGTCACCTTTCCATATTGTTGAAATCATTATCATCAGAATTATTCCTCAGTTCACTCTGCATTTTAAATACACTTTTACAAAATTTATACTAGTTTCTCTTTCTCAGTTTTTGCTAACACAGCCTTAGGCTTACATATGAACAAAAACAAGGACCGTTAGAAGGAGGTCAGGTAATGTTCTTTCCAACCATGAAATTCCATGCCTCTAGAATGAAGTTCCATGAATGAAACTTGGTCCTAAACTTCTAAATAGCAGTTTTTGGGTGTTGTTCCTTTTGCATCTGTCCTTCACAGAACCCAGTCCTATCCTTGCATTTTAGAATGTAATCATCTCAAGAATATAGAATAGAATCAAATCATTTTTTCATTCACTCATTCATGCAGCCAGTTAATAGGCAGTGAGTGC
Organism: Sciurus carolinensis; assembly: GCF_902686445.1. Lineage (NCBI taxonomy): Eukaryota > Metazoa > Chordata > Mammalia > Rodentia > Sciuridae > Sciurus > Sciurus carolinensis. The sequence continues at coordinate 130,344,336 of NC_062215.1, forward strand.
TGACTGTGTGATAGAAACAGCGATGAAGAAAGCAAGTTCCCACTTTTTTGGGGATTTACTCTGTAGTGGGAATTAGCAAGAGAAGGAATTATTAATCAATATTACTTCTGACATGAAAGTTTCTGTGAGTTTGTGTTCTGTCAACAATAAGAGAAATATGTCAAAATGTATAAATTGTGCTATTTAAAATACATTCATATACTTACATTGAATTTAATAGGCATTTGCTACAGATTATTCTTTTCTTTTTTTATTTTCTTTTTAAAAATTTTTTGCAGACTGCATTTTGATACATTGTACACAAATGGGGTACATCATTTCATTTCTATGGTTATGCGCAATGTAGATTTATACAATTCATATAATCATACATGTACTTAGGGTAATGATGTCATTCCACCATTTTTCATATGCCCCCCTCCTTCAGATGAATGGATAAAGAAACTGTGGTATATATACACAATGGAATATTATTCAGCCATAAAGAAGAATAATATTATGGCACTTGCAGATAAATGGATGGAATTGGAGAATATCATGCTAAGTGAAATAAGCCACTCCCAAAAAACCAAAGGCCGAATGTTTTCCCTGATAAGTGGATGATGATATATTAAAGGCAGGGGGATGGGCTTGGGGGGAGAGAGAATGGAGGAACTTCAGATTATTATTTTCATAGAAACACTCATACTGCAAAAAACGTTAGTCTCAGAGATTTCTAGGGTGAGCCAACAAAGAGAGAAAAAAATCACACTTTTTTTGTTTTGCACTGCAAACCAGTGTGTTATTTATTGATGAATGGTCATTATTCTGACTTAATATCAGTCAAAGGGACCTGGTTATAATTCAAGTTATAGTTCACATTTATTGATACTTTATGTCCATTCAGCCTAATCAATAATGACCATTCCTATTGATGTCCCTCACATTTTATCTTTGTGATCCTAGCTTCTTAAATATTTAAAGAAAAAAGTGGACAGGAATGTGAAAAAAAATGATTTCATAGTATATAGCTCTTGGCTATAATGATCTATCTAAATTAAACCAAAACAAAAATATTGAGAGTGTAATTACTGAGATCAGCTTCTGTGCTAGGTATGCTGGGACAAAGTATATCTCATGGAACTGATTAGAGAGTGTGCAAACTAGTTTAAGAAAACAAAACAAGGAAATCAGAATAGTTAAACTGAACAAGCAATATAAAGGAGTTGCAGTAAGATAGATGACTCATTGTTTAAAAAATGTGTTAAAAATGTGTGTGTGGATGCTGTTAGATTCTCAGGAGTGAGAAGTCTCAGAAGATTGATTTTTTTTTCTTTGTTTAGAATTGGCTTCATGGAAGTGTTGGAATTTCATTCTAGGTATAGCTTGGAAAATTGTGGAGGTTGGACATGTAAAGTTCAGGTTTTTAAGTCAGTCTGAGTGGAGCAGATGGTTCACACAGATCTATGAGAATTTAGGTAGGTGGGGACCACTGTGTGGAGAAGCCTAGACAGGTAACTGTTAATTTGTCTTGCAAAGTAGAAATTATTGGCATTGTAGGAGCTGGAGCATGATATGACGAGGCTCAGTCTGAATCATGCAGTTTGGGAGGAGAAATAGCATCAAGGTCAGTCAGGAGAACAATGGAACAGCATAGGAGTGACCAATAAGGATCTAAACATGGTGGGGGTGGGGAGAAGTGGCAAAAGATTAATTTGTGAAGCATTGAGCAAAATGAATTGCTTGATTGTGAATCATTGATTACGGGAATAGGTATGAACTGAGGAAGTTGAGAAAAGCATGAATCAAAGCATATATAGTTGAGAAGGGAAACCCAGATGAAGGAAATAATTTTGTGGCAAAATGAAGTCAGTCATATGTATAAATGTAACAGTTTTATACCCACATTATATCACATTGAAAGTATGTAAAGTGCATGTAGCACATGCATTACTGAGATATTATTGTATTTGTGGCTATGTGCTGTGATAAAATGCTGTACACAAAACTCAACTTAAAAAATATAAGTCACACATATTCCAAAGTAAGTGCTGTATATACCATTTCAGATAGTTATTAAGCTAAGATGTTAAAAATAGTCTGTCTGGAAGAATAAACAGTGCAGTATAAACCTTATAAACATTACATTGTCATTTGCATTTATAATTTGTGATTTTTTTTAACAGTGCATCATCATTTTGACAATGAATCACAAGGTCTGATTCAGTTTTAGAATCTTAAGGGTAAAATAGATGAATCCCATGGGCTGGGGATATAGCTCAGTTGGTAGAGTGTTTGCCTCACAAGCACAAGGCCCTGGGTTCAATCCCCAGTACCACAAAAAAAAAAAAAAAAAAAAAAAAAGATGAATCCCTTGATGGAGCTCTACTAGAAACTGACTGAATTCTATTAAAGTGCTGACTTGAATCTTCATTCACAATACTATAAAATGCAAACTACATAAGAGAAAGTAGATAGGCTGTCATATCAAAACATGAACTAGTTTTTCCAAAAAAAATATATAAATCAAATGATAAAGAGAGATTCCTTTCCAAACTAGAATTGTATATCATCATAGATAAAGCCTGACATTTCTTCAGTCTTGCAGATCTATGTTGGAAGAAGTGATCTCACTTTCAATAATCCCTGAAGTTCCTTTTGTGGTAGCCGTTACCTGCTCATGTGGGCTCTGGAGCCTCATGTGAAGTGTTTTCTCTCTTTAAATATTTTTGGGACCCCTTGGGTGGAGTATCACATTTTCACCACTTCCTATTATTTTCACTTCTCCATCAGGCACAGCTGCTACCACTTTGAGCTGTTTCAACCAGCAGGTACATCTTGTCTCAGTTTGTGGTCACCCTCAGTGCTGAACCTTCAGATGATTCATGGTAACATACTGTTTGGTCAAAAATGACTCTTATTGGTTCTAACTCATCAGAGGAGTCCCAAAATAAATACTTACTGGCAAGTCTGTTAAAGAGTATGGTGAAGGGTCTCATTCAGTTTCTAATTACAGTCTATTCCCCCCATTTTGAATGAGAAATTGAATTTAGAGAGGGTAAGTACTGAGCCTTATTGGCTCAACAAATCAGTAGCAAGACAGGACTTGGGTTCAGATCCATCTTATTACAAACCCTGTGCTCTTAAACCCTGAATTGTTTTATGCTTTTAGTAGTGCATTATATTTATGCATAATAGTGAGGTTAAATTCTGAATTTTTATAAATTGCTCCAGTTTCATAAGACAACATTGAAATAGCTCCCAGGGATCAGACCCAGAGGTTTATCATTTCAACAAAACATATAAATTAGAAATGCCTGAACTGAAGCCAAACTTAGTAACTAAGTTGGTAAAATTCTCTTCAAGTTAGGCAGTGGCCTATAGATTCATCTCTCTAATAGCAACTGAAGAACATCAGATTTATTAAAGAAATGAGATGCTTAAGGAACCAGTTCCCTGAAAATATGAGCATTTGAAACTGGTTTAAACACGTTAGGTATTGGTTTGGTATTTAATATTGAAGCTTCATTGGAAACATAAACTAATTTTCAGGTTAGAGCATGAGACTTTAGACACTAAGGGAAGATGTAAAGGAATGAAATGTCCTGTGTACATTTAAAGTAGCATTATTTTGATTTTTGATTTGGTAAATTGTTTAAAACAAAACATTGTCTCATGATTTCTGATAGGAAAAATCTGAGGTAAATAGACTATACATTTTTATTCCCACATTATTATTGCATTGAATCAGAAGGAAGGAAGAAGAGGAATATCTTAGGTATAAGGAAGTTATTAGATAGGTTCCTGAACTGTGAATTTGAAGGGCAAGGTATCAGAAAGACTGTACAGCCTGTCTCTTCTCTTTCTCTCTGAGGACCACAGGAGGATTGCTCTTGCCCATGAAGGGCCTAAAGGTACAGTGAATGCTTAGAAAAAAATTAGTTGAACAAATAGTCCCCGAGGCTTCCCTCTCTGAGCACTGACTTGCATCTGTTTTCCTGAGGGCCTCGGGGTAAGTTACTACCCTTCTCACTGTGGAGTGTCTCCCACCTCTTGAATTCTTTTCTCCTTTCGTCCAGTAAGAGTTCTTAGTCCTTATCCTCTCTAGTACCTTATTCTCTTCCTCCTCACAGTTTTCCTTTCTTCTGTCTTTTAACAAAAATAGAAATAGAGTCCATTTCTTTAGAAAAAGAGACCTTTTTTTTTTTCCTCTGACATTCTGCAGCCTTCTTTCTCTCTGGCTGTTTGTGCCTCACCTCTTCAAAGGTTGGTCTGGCCTGGTTTTTAGATTCTCATCACTCACTCAAGCCACTTCAGCTTGGGTTTCACCAAACTCTTTCTAAAGTCACTTTTTCCAAGTACATTTGTGCCTTCTCTTCCTGTCTTGATCTCTCACTGACCTTTTGAAAGTGATGGATTCCTTCCTTGAAATTCTCTGCACCTTCAATTTCTGTGATTCCATGTCCTCTTTTCCCCCACAGCCTGGGTGACTGATATTGTTGGCTGGTGGCTTCTTGTCCCTCCTGCCCTCAACAAGTGGTGCTTTCCCTGGACCAAATGTTCAGTCCTTACACTGCTGTGGAGTTGGTGTGACAAATCCCATGTCTCTCCACTACCTCTCTATAATTCCCCACTCTTTTTGTGTTCTTTTATTCTTTACAGATATAAATAATATTTATCTCCTATGTTAAATATGAAAACTGTATGTCTTTGCATTTATTAAACTTTGGGTATTTTAAACCTGTCTTTCATATTGTACTACTAAAGTTTAGTGAGAATAACCTAAGGGTGTAAAATTATTGCAGGTCTTTGAACTGAACTAATCTTTCTCCATCTTCTACTTCTCTTAACTTGAACAAAATAATTTGCATTTGAATGGAAAGTACTTTTGTATACATTATCACTTTTACTTCTCCCTATGGTGCTATAAGGAGGTAGACCCTCAGTTCATATAACTTTTGTTTTAAAGATGAGGAAACCTGAACGACTTCCCTTTTTGGGAGATATCAGAGCTGCTTCTTAAACTCAAGTGTTTGGTAGCAAATTTACTTTTCTTTTTACTTATGATTCTGGGACATGGATATGTTGCTTTATAATTATCCATGAGTTATTTGATGAAGGGATGCTTTTGAATAGTGCAATAAGTAGGTTTTTATGGTGAGATTGTTCTATGTATGGTCGAGAACTATTCATTGCTTGTTGACTATATTTCCATTTTAAAATAACTAGCTATTGTGAAATCTAGACTTTCTGAAACATCAAATTTAGAGTTTTGTAAATGGAAATTTATAATTTTAATTATTTTCACAACTTGTAAAACTTTTATGGAATATTTCTGTTACATGAACTTTAATTTTGCCCCAAAATTCATAGATATTCACAGAATATTTTGAAATGAATTTTTTAAAATTAGTCTCCTGAGTACTTTTATATCATAAGCACAATAGGATTATAGATTTGACAATTTTCTGGCAGTGGTAGTACATAATTTTTTGTAATAAAATCAGTACAGACTCATAGTTTTCTAATTAATGAAAGTCAAGTGTCTGGAGGAAAGTGCATAGTAGAAGCCAGCAGTGAACCTGAGAAGAGAAAATAGGTGAACTTAAAAAAATGATAACAGAATATTTTGTAATAATTAAAAAATGCTTATAATTTATACTAGGATAAGCCAAATACATAATTTTCATTCAGATACATGGGCCGAGGTTATAAGGACACTATTTTAACATAATAAAAAGTATGACATCATAATCAAAAATCTTCACCATGAGAAAGAATGAACTGGAATGTAAATGGATCCTTTGTAACTCAAGCAGAATCCAGATAATCTGTCTTTCATATGTGGTAGGAAAGAGTCCTCCATTGTTTAGGGAAGCAGAGGGAAGGGACCCTTATGAGGTTTCTTCCAAGTATAAGAACCTGTTAATGTGACCACTATAATTAAATCTTATACATTGAAAGAGTGCTTGGTATTTTATAAAGATCTTAAAATCTCTAATAAAGAAGATGTTAGTCACTTCCCTTTGCCCTTTTAAATTGCTCCTGAAAATAAGAAACATCAGACTTGAGGGAACTAATGAGGTAAAAGGAAGTCAATTATATTGAGGAGACAATTAACTCCTTCCCACTCAAAGCAGGAAATGGTCACTGTAAACAAATGGAGGGTCACTTTAGATGTCAGATCTTCTCATCTGCACGTTGTAAGTGCTCAGCAATTACCTGTAAGTGAAGCAGTCAGAAAAAGCAAGAGGAGCAGAGTTTTAAGTTTACATGGGTCACAGTTAGAAGGCAAGACAGTATCTAAAAGGAATTGCCAATGACTAACTTAGAGGTAGATGTTGCTTTGAATATTTTCTGAAATTGTCTATTTTCTTAAGAAGTGTTAAACAGAGTTAATATCCACTGCTTAGCTAATTGGTGCTACTATTTAAACCAATAATTTTACCATTTTTTCCCATCATCCCAGATGTGAAACATGTATAGAAACTTAAATAAGTTATATATAATTTAATTATATAATAATATAATTCTATTGTTTTAATAATATTTATAATAATTGATATTAATTAATACAATAAGATATAAACACCAGATTATGTTTTCCAACCTATTTGCATGCACCTCCATCAATTTCCTTGTACTGTTCACAGGTTTGAAAACTTGGGATTTAATGTATTAAAGAAATCTCCACTTGTTTTAGGAGATAAATTACTGGTTTTTTTTGTTGTTGTTGAGATGGTCTTCACACTCAAGTTAATTTACATTTTCAATTAAATTAAGAATTTATAGGTTAACTAACCACTGTGCTTGACTTGGGGGGAATCAGAGATAAAATAAAACGCATAAATCTTGGTAAAGACAATTTAGTGAAGTTGTTATTGATTCTGAATTCTCCCTCCTCACTTCATAAAATTTTATTAAAATAGTAAAATCAGCAAGAAAACAAAAGGATAAAAAAATAGCAGCACCAAAAGGAGTAGAAGACAAAAATTCCTGCCATAAACTATAAAAAACTGCAGAAAAAAAAAAAAAAGTGATTTGGTCCCAATTCAGAGTGGCTACTTATCCCTACTCCATCTCTAGTCCCATAAACAGTACAACATGATCCTGTGAAATTGATTTAAAATGTTGGATGTGGAAAGACTTCTATTAAGGGAAAACCAATGCAAATCTTGGGGGAGAAATTAAGCTGAAAACTAGGAACTGTTATCCACTACTATAGAATCTCAAGATTTCAGTAGAAGCTTGAAACCCATTACAGAGCTAATAAATGTACTTCTTTATGAATAAAATATATTGCTAACAGGTAGATTGAACTCAAATGCAGGGAACTTGATAATGCATTGAAGAAATCCCAGAACAAGACCTGTGTAGCAGTCCTTCTGCACCCCTCCTAAGAGAAATTCTTACTATATGAAGTGCTACAAAAATACCTAGTCTTCAATTATAACTGACAAGAAAGTAAATATGTCAGATATAAAGTGGGAATGGGATAAAAAAGAGTGATCCATAGTTTCTCATATCAAAATGAAAAGAAATAGAAGGGCAAATTTGTAAACACATCACAGAAGAAAAAAAAATCTACAAAGCAGTTTGCAAAAGATAGATAAAGAAGTCAGTGTGGAAAACATATTCAAGGAATGGAAGAAAATTTACTCATCAATACTTAATGACACAAAAATACTTAGAAACACAATGAACATCAGGATCCCATAGGTACAACTTGGGATGATAAAAATAGAGGACAAATAAAAGGGAGACAAAAATAAACCAAAATGACACCACTGTAGAATCCATGAATAAATTACAAACAAAAATGAAACATAAGTGGGCTGGGGATATAGCTTAGTTGGTAGCGTGCTTGCCTCGTAAGCACAAGGCCCTGGGTTCAATCCCCAGCACCACTAAAAAATAAAATAAAATAAAATGAAACATAATAGGCAAACTGAAAGTAGAATTACTGACATGAAACAAAAGCTTGAGATAATTAGGGTTAATATAAAGGGTTAAGACAGACGAACAGGAAAAAGAGATGACAAAGACGTAAGAATTATTGATCTCACTCTCCTCCCACCAAAAGAATGAAACAAAATAAACTCAATTTATAGTAACAAAATTTTATTTTAAACAAACCAAATTAAAATAGTAGGAGACAGGACTGAAGATAGGAAGGACATTTGATGATCCAATAAAAACTTGCATAGTGTAACTAAGACAACATTTTAGCTTTATATTATTTAAATTCAATTAATAATTCTTCAGATATGCAAATGTAAAAAGTAAGTCTTTCCTTTTGCAATAGATAAAGTAGGTGGTAGGAGCAATATCTACATGGTTCTAAAGGAAAGTGTAACCAAACATATTTACAACAGCCAAATTATTTTTGTACATTAAAGTGTAAATATTCTCAAGTATGCAGGAATTTAGTAAAGGGTAAATTTAGGTTTTCTGAAAAAATAATGATAAAATCCAGATAAATTAAACAAACAAACAAAAAAGACTTAGGATCAAGAAACTTTGATGCAAGATTGTTTATTGGCATCTATCCATTCATAGAATTAAGACCAAACAACTAAGTTGTGTAAGAGAATGTAAATTATAAATCCTGGAATATAAGAATTAAAACCAAAGGGGGGAAAAATCAGGGGTTAGGGAAGAAGATGTTTCATAGCAGAGTCATAGCTGCACTATTAGTGAAACAATGCTTTCTTAATTTTTATTGTAAAGTTAGGGTGATTTCAACTCTACTACAAAGCAATAGTAACAAAAACGGCATGGTATTGGTACCAAAATAGACAGGTAGATCAATGGTATAGAATAGAGGACATGGACACAAACCCAAATAAATACAATTTTCTCATACTAGACAAAGGTTCCAAAAATATGCAATGGAGAAAAGATAGCCTCTTCAACAAATGGTGCTGGGAAAACTGGAAAAGCATATGCAATAGAATGAAATTAAACCCCTATCTCTCACCCTACATAAAACTCAACTCAAAATGGATCAAGGACCTCGGAATCAGACCAGAGACCATGCATCATATAGAAGAAAAAGTAGGTCCAAATCTTCAACTTGTTGGCTTAGGATCAGACTTCCTTAACAGGACTCCCATAGCACAAGAAATAAAAGCAAGAATCAACAACTGGGATAGATTCAAACTAAAAAGCTTTCTCTCAGCAAAGGAAACTATCAGAAATGTGAAGAGAGAGCCAACAGAGTGGGAGAATATTTTTGCCAACCATACCTCAGATAGAGCGCTAATTTCCAGAATCTATAAAGAACTCAAAAAACTCTACACGAAGAATACAAATAATCCAATCAACAAATGGGCTAAGGAAATGAACAGACACTTCACAGAAGAAGATGTACAAGTAATCAACAGATATATGAAAAAATGTTCAACATCCCTAGTAATAAGGGAAATGCAAATCAAAACTACCCTAAGATTTCATCTCACCCCAATTAGAATGGCGATTATCAAGAACACAAGCAACAATAGGTTTTGGCGAGGATGTGGTGAAAAAGGAACACTCATACATTGCTGGTGGGGTTGCAAATTAGTGCAGCCACTCTGGAAAGCAGTGTGGAGATTCCTCAGAAAGCTTGGAATGGAAACACCATTTGACCCAGCTATCCCACTCCTTGGCCTATACCCAAAGGACTTAAAATCAGCATACTACAGAGATACAGCCACATCAATGTTCATTGCTGCTCAATTCACCATAGCCAGATTGTGGAACCAACCTAGATGCCCTTCAGTTGATGAATGGATAAAGAAACTGTGGCATATTTATACAATGGAATATTACTCCGCAATGAAGAATGATAAAATTATGGCATTTGTAGGCAAATGGACGAAATTGGAGAATATCATGCTAAGTGAGATAAGCCAATCTCAAAAAACTAAAGGACGAATGATCTCGCTGATAAGTGGATGAGGACATATAATGGGGGTTGGGAGGGGTTAGCATTAGGTTTAGGGTTAGGTTTAGAGTTAGGCTAAGGAGAGCGGTAAGAATGAAGGAAAGAAGGACTGTATAGAGGGAAAAGAGGGGTGGGAGGGGTGGGGGGGGAAGGGAAAAAAATAAACATCATTACCCTATGTAAACGTTAAAAAAAAAAAAAAAGTTAGAGTGATTTTCAAAATGCTGTTACCTTTTTGGTGAAGAAACATTTATTTGAACTTCACCAGCATCTGGAATTTTGCATTATTACTTTTTTCTCCTATTAAATTGAAGAAATATTAGAATACTGTTTAAAGCTGAAATATTATAAATTAAAATTAAAATAAAAACTAATCTGGATTGGGGAGGTGGCTCAGTAGTAGAGCACTTGCCAAGAGTGTGCAAGGCCCTGGGTTTGATCTTAATCATAATGATAATAAAAATAATAATAATAAATAACCTATCATCTATTCTTCTTTACATACTTATATAAAGAGAACTATCTGGACAAAAGTTCAACTGTTTATGATGATTTTATTTAGGTGATAATATATCTTGGTTGTCTTCATTGTAGTTGTCTTTTTGTTTGAATTTTAACAAGTGTGCATTATTCTTATGTGAAGAGAAAAGTCATTACATTCATTAAGCTGCATAACATTCAGATAAAAATACTTAGAGGCAAAACTATAAAACTTAAGAATATTTACCTAGTTCAGTTATGCCTGGAAGATTCATATTTATGACTTTAACTACTTCTTCAAGTGTTTTGTAAAGAATTCAGCAACATATTAATAGAGAAATCAAAAGTCTTACTGCCCTTATTTAGGTATAATTGGTATTTTAATTGGCTCATTCCTTACTTCCTTATCAAATGATCACATTTTAGTTACATTGCAATGTAAACACTGATAAATTTCTTTGACTACATGTTTAATCCTCCTGTGACCAAGATCCAGTGACATTTGTCTCAAAAACTTCACACTTTATAAATGACCATGAGTAATTCTATTATTTAAGTAAATATTCCTAGGATGTTTCATTTTAAAAAATGATGCTGACTTAGGAAACTTGCATGATTAAAAAAAAAAGGGCCATATCACCATGTCTTAGATTTTCCATATTCCACATGATAAACCAGTATTGAACTCAGAAGGTTGCTGGAGAAAGTTAAAAATTTCCTCTTATTTGGGGAAACCCTGTTGTCAGTTTTAAGTTTGTTTGTTTTGCATTGGTAGAAGGCACATTTTTATTACTTAACACGTTTAAATTTGTGGTTACAGTGATGCAATACACCCACAGTTCATAGTCGATAAATGTGAAAACTGGACTTCTGAAAAGTTCATCATTCAGTCAAAATTCAAAGCAGCCATACCTTTCAAATGGGTTAATCCAATCTGATGAGGAGATAATATGTTAGTTTAATCAGAAATGAACACCAGCTATTGCATTTTTTCTAGATCATCTCATGATCAACTTCTTCACTTCTTTCAAGCCCTGCTCAAATGTCAATCTCTCAATGAGACCTTTCCTCTTTATTTAAATTTGAAAACCTGTTACCCTGCTCTGCTGGTTCTTTTTACACATCACTTCTTACCATGTAGCATAGCACATAAATTAACTTATTTTATATCTCCATTGCTACGGGAGAGGTGGGGAGAACCAACAAGTGACTATGCAAAGATTTGTTTTCGGTTTTGTTTACTGATGTAGTCCAATGGTCTAGAACAGTTTCTGGTACACAGTGGGCCCCAGCTGTCTCCACCAAATGCCTACCTTTTAATGAATTCATTACCACTATGTTTAGCGTCTCAATTCCACCGCAAGGCAGTAGTCAGAAGTTAGATTGCCTGGGTTTGGGTTCTGGCTCTACTACTTACTAACCGCTTCGGTTGAGCCAGATACATAAAGTCTGTGCTTCGATTCTGTCATCTGTGAGTGTTGGTAATGATAATACCTACGGTAGGTTCAGAGTGGCATGATAGGATGAATAACAGCCAACACATCAGGTGCTCAGTAAATATTCATGCTCTTTCCTTATCAATATATTTTTCAAGCCTCTTATTTTAAGAAACAAAACTTCCCCTGCATTTGCTAGGCATTACTTCATCTTCTGCCCTTCAGAGACAAAATTTTGACAGTTATTATGAATTCCTCAATTTCCATATCTTCTTGACTTGATGCAGTCTGACTTTGTCTCTAGAGTCATTCTTCTCCAACCATTTCTTAAAAAGTGACCTATTGGGCTAGGGATATAGCTCAGTTGGTAGAGAGCCTCCCTCACATGCACAACGCCCCAGGTTCAATTCCCAGCACCACACACACACACACACACACACACAGAAGTGATCAATTATCCAGTCCAAATGCAGTGGTCATCTTGCAATATCTAACACTTTTAGCTATATTAATTTTCTTGCAATTCTTTCCTTCCTTAATTTTTGTCACACCCTCCTTGCCTTGACAGATCCTCTTGCTCTGCTCCTAATTTTCCTCTCATATAAACACAGATCTTTCCAGGGCTCATGCCTTAGACATCTGTTCTTATTCTCTTTATTGCATCTGCTCTCACAGTCTAAAAATGCCAGTCATATACTAATGACTTGTAAATCAGTGTCTTGAATTGAATGTATTGCCTGATCTTTAGATGTCTGTGTTTAAAAATTAACTGGACATTTTTGGGGTATCTCAGGTGTATTAAACTTAGCATTTTTAAGAGTGAATTTATCATTTCCTTTCACTTCCTCAGACCTGATCCTCATCATGTATTCTTTAACAACCAACCAATCCCCAATTATTACCAATTTTATCTCCCAAATATTTCTCAAATGTAGCTCACATCTCCATTGTTACCGCTACTTCAGTCGGGCCTTCCCATCTCCATTATTTTATAACAACCATATATAACTCATTGTATGCACTTTGATCTTCTCCCTCCTTTCTAACTTAATTTAAAATAAAATATACACTTGTCTCTACTTAAGCCTCTTAAATGTTCCACTAGAAGTGCAGAAAAAGGTCTGTGCTCAATTGTATGACATTGAACGCTCATGACAAGTTCACTCTCAAATCTGTTCTAAATCATTCTGAATTACTTCTGGGTACCAGGTCATAGCACTCTATTTTAATAATGTGTCCTGTTATCCACACTCTTCTCTTTTCCTACAGGGCTCTTCCCTAACTCCTTCTCCTTTGTCAAGATTCAGATTTAGAGTTAGGGAGACATGGTAGAATGTGTGTTTTTTTGGGTGTGCTTTGACCCCAAAACACACCATAACGTATTCATTTGAAGAAACATTTTTGAGTGCCTACTATGTCGAGGAAAATGTACTACTTGGAAAGAGGCAAAATCCCTTCTGCATAAAGTATGCTCTTTAGGAAGAGAAGCCAAACATCAATAAATCATATACAAATGATTATGATAATCATGATAAATGCTATATAGAATTAAAAGTTGTCATCAGAATATGTAACAAGACAAAGATAACCAAGAGTAGAAGGTCAATGAGTGCTTCTTCATGAAATTAATATTAGACGTGTAAAATGAGGGAGAGATACAATGTATTAAGTTTTTGAAGTAGAACATGTGCAAAAGTCCTGAGGTGGGAAGAGATTGATGTTTCTAAGAAATAGAAGACCATTGAGGATGGAGAGCAGAAATGAAGCAATTAGCATATTATATTGAAATTGTTTCTACACAGATAGGTTATGAACTTTTGAGAGCAGAGTTGGTGTGACTGATCACTCATGTATTATAATACTTGAATAGTAAGCAACAGAAATCAAATCTGGCCAATTTAAGTAGGTGATTTAAATTGGAAGCATAAAGGAAAGTCATCTACTTTTTAAATAGGTTTAATGATCTAAAAGTAAATTGCAGTTTCTCCAAATGTATCCAAAAAGAAAAAGTATCATTCCTCAAAAGTTATCAGGTTTCTGTTGAGAAAGAAAATGAAATGCTAGGCCACCAAAATCCAGGAATGTGCACATCACTTGCCATGGTTGCTGGTACACATCAGGAATGCAATGAAAGTTGCTGGCTTGAACTGTACTCCTCAGACACCTTTAAAGCACTAATTCTTATATATATCTCATATATATTATATATATATATACACATATATTTAGAGGGAGAATGAGAGAAAGGACTGTATCTGATTTTGCTTTGTATTCTCAATACTTACCTGAGTACTGAGTGCTTAACACCTAGTTTTTGGTCAGTGCATATAACGTGAAGGAACGAGAAGTGACTAGGTGTCCATGTTCAGGTCTTGTAAATAGCCCAGTAGCCTGGTTGTCCACCTGGGCCTTCATTCCTCCACATACTATTTCCTCCCATCCAGGATGCCAGTTTGCAAAGCTTATGGCATGAATGGATCAATGAATGGTGACATGGTTATTATTATACAGAACTGGATTTTAAGTTCAAAGGTCTAAGTAAAATATATTTCTACAATATTTCATCAGCTCCTAATAAGTGTTAAACCTGTTCTTATTTTTCAAAGAATAAGCTTCTAACTAGTTAAATAAATGTCTTAGTGACAACAATTGCCATGAGGAATTGTGTATGTTTTTATGTATATTTTTTCTGCATAGACATAGCCTCTTGGCATTCTTGTTGAGAATTATAGGTACCCTAAGCAGGATTGCTTAATTTGTTTCTGACAAATCCCAGAATGATGTGACCATGCCATATTCACTTATTTTGTTGTTCTTTTAAACTCTGCTTTTCCTGTGTTGTTGGCTTATGCACACACAGGAATTGTGACTAAGAGGTGCATGGAAAAACAGACTCTCCAAAATAAGTCCTTTCAAGGAACAGAGTTAGAAGGGTAGAACTACAGATTCATTTTCAATTGGATTTGGAGTTTTTTGGTAGTATAACAGCTCCTTCAGCCTCTTGTAGTCTGTAACTCTCTCTAGAAAGTTTCTCCTCTCTGAAGACTCAGCTAATCTGCTCAGATGGGTTTCAGTTCCTGATTTTAGCATTCACGGTTTTATTTGCCTCTTTGATTGCTTGTAAATTGAGGTTAATGTTGACAAGGCAATAGTATTGTTCAAAAGATTAAATAGGATAATACGTGTTGAAATATGTAAAATAGTCCTGATACAAAATAAGTACTTATTAAGTAGTAGTTACTGGATTATTGCTATTATTATCTCCTTCTCATTTCCATACACATACTTAAAGTCCATCAACATTTTATGCAAGAAATTACTACACAGGCATATTCATTCTTAATTCTGTTTTTCTGTAGAAACACAATTTTTACTATTTTGGTAATCAAAACAATTAACTAAAACTTTTTTTATTAAATTTTTTTTAGTTGTAGATGGACACAATATCTTTTTTTATTTTTTAATATGGTGCTGAGGATCAAACTCAGTGCCTTACAAGTATGAGGCAAGCAATCTACCACTGAGCTACAACCCCAGCCCTAACTAAATCTTTTTTTATCTAAAAGATGATCTCTAAGCTATTTTTGTGCATCCCACTGTCAACATTTCATTCTAAATTTGATGGGAACAAAGACAATGTAATAACTGAAACTTATACTGCCTGATGAAGTACTTGGTATGGAGTCAGTGTGTGTATTAGCAAAACATAGTTTTAATAAGATTCTCTCTCTCTAAACATGTAGAAGTATAAATATATGCCATGTTAATAAGTGACCCATTTATAAGTACTTAACATTTACAAGTTTCATTGTTATCCTGTCCTTCTGTTTATATCTGGACATTTTAATAGAAATAAAGTCTTATGCATTCAGTTTTCAGAAACAACATAAAGCTGAAAGAAGTAACAAATATCAACATAAGAAATTCAAAGAGATAGGGGTTTGTGAGAATTGTATTAGAGAAGTTTAATACCAGAACAAGTTGAGTCTTGAAAATAAAATACGATAAAACATACATATAGTTTTTTAATCCATTAGGAGCAAGAAGGATATACTATGCTATAATCTTAGCTTGAAAACAAAAGAAATCCCCATAAAGGCAGAGGTATTCAATTTATATATTTCTTCCATTTTTTCCTACAAGATATTTTTTTCTCCAGGTGAGCATGTATGATGACATTATTAAGATACTTGAAGTTCAGTTCAGTAATAAAATAAGAGAGCTTTTTGTTGCTTTAGGTTCAGGTTTCCATATTCAGAAAAAATATATCACAAAAGAATAAATAACAGGAATTTTGATCAAAGAGCAATTGGTGTCAGCATTTAAAGATACAAGTAAAATATGACCTTTCAGAAGGATATGGGTAATTCTGATGTTTATGGCTAAGAAAACATTGAGTTAAGAAACTGTCAATTGTACCTGGCATGGTGGTGAATGCCTGTAATCTTAGCATCTCAGGTGGCTGAGGTGGGAGGATTGTGAGTTCAAAGCCAGCTTCAGCAACTTAGTGAAGCCTAAAAGCACCTTAGTGAGACCCTGTCTCAAAAATAAATATATGTTGAAGCTCTGGACCTACTTTTTCTTCTATAAGATGCAAGGTCTCTGGTCTGATTCCGAGATCCTTAATCCATTTTGAGTTTAGTTTTGTGTATGGTGAGAGATATGGGTTTAGTTTCATTCTGTTGCATATGGATTTCCAATTCTCCCAGCACCATTTGTTGAAGAGGCTATCTTTTCTCCATTGCATATTTTTGGCCCCTTTGTCTAGTATGAGAAAATTGTATTTATTTGGGTTTGTATCCATGTCCTCTATTCTGTACCATTGATCCACCTTTCTATTTTGGTACCAATACCATGCCGTTTTTGTTACTATTGCTTTGTAGTAGAGTTGAAGATCTGGTATTGCGATACCCCCTGCTTCACTCTTTCTGCCAAGGATTGCTTTAGCTATTCTGGGTTTTTTATTCTTCCAGATGAATTTCATAATTGCTTGCTCTATTTCTGTAAGGTACATCATTGGGATTTTAATTGGAATTGCATTGAATCTGTATAGAACTTTTGGTAGTATGGCCATTTTGACAATATTAATTCTTCCTATCCAAGAACTTGGGAGATCTTTCCATCTTCTAAGGTTTTCTTGAATTTCTTTCTTTAGTGTTCTGTAGTTCTCATTGTAGAGGTCTTTGAGCTTCAACATGTCGGCTTAGGACCAGACTTCCTCAACAGGACTCCCATAGCACAAGAAATAAAAGCAAGAATTAATAACTGGGATAGATTCAAACTAAAAAGCTTTCTCTCAGCAAAGGAAACTATCAGCAATGCAAAGAAAGAGCCTACAGAGTGGGAGAAAATCTTTGCCAATCATACTTCAGATAGAGCGCTAATCTCCAGAATCTATAAAGAACTCAAAAAACTCTACACCAAGAATGTAAATAATCCAATTGACAAATGGGCTAAGGAAATGAATAGACACTTCACAGAAGAAGATGTACAAGCAACCAACAAACATATGGAAAAATGTTCAACATCTCTAGTAATAAGAGAAATGCAAATCAAAACCACCCTAAGATTCCATCTCACCCCAATTAGAATGGCAATTATCAAGAATACAACCAACAACAGGTGTTGGCGAGGATGTGGGGAGAAAGGTACACTCTTACATTGCTGGTGGGGCTGCAAATTAGTGCAGCCACTCTGGAAAGCAGTGTGGAGATTCCTTAGAAAACTTGGAATGGAAACACCATTTGACCCAGCTATCCCACTCCTTGGCCTATACCCAAAGGACTTAAAATCAGCATATTACAGAGATACAGCCACATCAATGTTCATAGCTGCTCAGTTCACAATAGCCAGATTGTGGAACCAACCTAGATGTCCTTCAATTGATGAATGGATAAAGAAAATGTGGTATATATATACAATGGAATATTACTCAGCCATAAAGAATGATAAAATTATGGCATTTGCAGGCAAATGGATGAAACTGGAGAATATCATGCTAAGTGAGATAAGCCAATCTCAAAAAACCAAAGGAAGAATGATATCGCTAATAAGTGGATGATGACACATAATGGGGGTGGGAAGGGTTAGTGTTGGGGTTGGAGTTGGGTTTAGGGAGGGGGGCAGGAATGGAGGAAGGAAGGACTGTATAGATGGAGGGGAAGGGTGGGAGGGGAGGGGGGGAAGGGAAAAAATGGCAGAATGAATCAAACAACATTACCCTATGTAAATTTATGATTACACAAATGGTATGCCTTTACGCCATGTACAAATAGAGAAACAACATGTATCCCATTTGTTTACAATAAAAAGAAAAAAAAAAGAAAAAAAAAAAAAAAAAAAAAAAAAAAATAAATAAATATAAAAAAGGGCTGGGGATGTGGTTCAGTGGTTAAGAGTCCCTAGGTTCAATCTACTGTACAAAAAAAAAAAAAGAAAGAAAGAAAGAAAGAAACTGTGAACTGAAAATTTGACCTTATTATTATTAAGGTCAAATTTGAAGCAAAATCTGTTATATATATCTGAATGATCTAAAATGTGGATTCCAAGACATAATAGTAGGTTCATTAAAAACTAATCATTTCCTAGCAGTATGGGACTGGGGATATAGCTCAGTTGGTAGAGTGCTGCTTACAAGCACAAGGCCCTGGGTTCAATTCCTAGCACTGCAAAAGAAAAAATAACAACAACAACAACAACAAAAAATGAATCATTTTCCAGCAGTATGGAGATTCCTTAAAAAATTTAGGGAACCACCATTTGTCCAAGCTATCCCACTCCTTGATCTATATTCAAAGGACTTAAAATCAGCATATTACAGTGATGCAGCCACATCAATGTTTACAGCAGCTTAATTCACAATAGCTAAACTGTGGAACTAACCTAGATGCTCTTCAATAGAGGAATGGATAAAGAAAATGTGGTACATATACAAAATGAAATATTACTGAGCCTTAAAGCAGAATAGAATTATGGTATTTTCAGGTAAATGGATGGAGTTGGAGAATATCATGCTAAGCGAAATAAATCAATCCCCCCAAAACAAAGGCCAAATGTTTTCTCTGATATGTGAATGTTGACCCATAATGGGAGGTGGGGCAAAGGAAGAATGGAGGAACTGTGGATTGGGCAGAAGGGATTGAAGCAGGGTCAGGGGCATGGGTGTGGGAAAGATGGTGAAATGAGATGGACATAATTACCCTAGGTACATTTATGATCACATGAATGGTATGACTCTATATCATATACAACCAGAGAAAAGGAAAATTGTGCTCCATTTGTGTACAATGAACCAAAATGCATTCTGCTGTCATGTATAACTAATTAGAACAAATTTTAAAAAACTAATCATTTCCTCACAACTTTGTTTCTACTTTTATTAGATTATTGCATTAATTGATCAAGGTATTGCTAAAACCATATGCATTTATGTCAAATATTTGGCAAATATCATCTGATATCTATATACTTAAGTTAGAAAATAATTTTGAATTATAACACATTCAAGCAATTCACGAGTCTTCGAGTCTTTTTTTTTTCCTTTTCTTTTCAATAAAAGGGATTGAACCCAGGGGTGTTCTACCACTGAGCTAAACCCCCTACCCTTTTTATTTTTTATTTTGAGACAGGGTTTCTCTAAGTTGTACAGGTTGGCCTTGAACTTTCAATCCTCCTGCCTCTGCCTCCCAAGGAACTGGGATTATAGGCAGGTGCCACCATGCCAACTCAATTGATAAGTTTTTAACTAGCCATCCCTAAGGATCAGTGGATTAAAATAGGTCTGTAGTAAGTGATCTTAGTGGCTCACTCTTCTGTCTTGATATTTGCCTCTTCCCCTAGATTTATTTAATATTTTATGTGAATAGCTCCATGTGAAATTCTGTTAATGTCACAAAGCTGGAAAGATACATGTGGGCATAGAGTGACAGCATCAGTTATCCCATCAAGCTGTTTAGATAGAATGAAACCCTTCAAGATTAGATATATCAGGGAAAAATTTAAGATGTTACATTTAACTATTTAGGGCTGAATTGCACAAAGAAAGGAAGCAAAGGGGTTCGGGGGAATCTGATCCATAGATTTAAATAAATAATAGATTGTGTGAGCCTAATGTGTTTGGCATCTATTACAGTCACAATGATTAACTGTCTTGTGGAATGTGGTGCTTGGTTCTAAGAATCAGCTTTGAAAGGTCATCAAATGACAGTCATAACAAGATGTGGGAAGAAGCTCCATGGGGTAGATCTTATCACTAAACAGAAAATAATTTTCCATTGGTTACATTTGGGTGGAGTACAGGGATCAGACCCAGGATCATTCCCAATCCTCCTTTTTTTTTTTTTTTTTGTTTTTTTGTTTGTTTGTTTGTTTTGCTTTGTTTTGGAGACAGTCTCAACAAGTTGCTGGAGTGCTGCTAAGTTACTGAGACTGGCCTTAAATTTGTGATCTTCCTGCCTCAGTCTCCCTGGTCACTGAGATTATAGGTATGTGTCACTGAGCCTGGCTGTGGTGGTTAGATTTGACAATGGATTATCTACGAAGTCCTTAAGTCACCTCCTTTTTTTTGCAACTATTTAAGCTGATATTGAAGATCAGTTTGTTAAGACACATAGAAAGGATTCTTACTTTGAGTAGTAGTGCAGAGATTTTTTTTTAAAGTTGTTCCACACAATTCCAAATTCATATGTTCTTTGAAAAACTTACTTCTCTATTTAAACAAATATCAATATCCTTTTATATTGCTCCTATTAAGAAGAATAAATGTTTACACTAGAAATGTGAATTAGTTACTAGCCGACCTCAAATTCCTTTCTTGACATCTTAGATGATTTCATTATCATTTTGGTTGAAAGAGCCCTAGAGGTGATTTGCAAAAGGTGCTTCCCAGACCAACTTGCTGTCAGACTTCTCATTTTGTCTATTTTGACTCTTCCAATCTTATACCAATACTGGAATTTTTGTCATGTTTTGAAATACTTATAGCGCATGTCCAGTATTTAAATAGAGATAAAGTGACATGGTAAAGATTCAGAAAAAATAATAATTACATTTTATCTAATGTTCTCTAAAATTTCTAAAATTAGAACATCAACCATCATTGTTAGACAGAATTTTATACAAAGCTTTTCTTCTATTAAAATTTTTCCTAAACATAGCCATTTGGGTATATAAATTGTATGAGCTAAGAAAATGTAATACAAGGAGTTTTAAAAGAAGAGAAGAAAAGTCATCATAAGTAAACCACACTTGTCATGTAACATATTTTCTTTCATGTGTTAATATAGCTCTTTCTTCCTCTTAGGCAAAAAATTGTCTTTGCCCTCTACTCCAAACTGATAACAACTGACTGAATTTACCATGTCTTGGGCAACTTCATAGTGCTTATAGTTTAATTTACAATGTATTTGTTTGCATCCCTTTGAGATAATGTGTGTTGATTTCATGTGTGTCTGTATCCTGTTTTCCCCATTACTGTGTGAACTTCTAATAGTCGAAGTTAGTGACACTTTTCCATTTTCTATACATGTGACCCTCCTCCACTTACCTGTCAGCATACTCTGTAATTAGCACCTCATTTCACTCATGTTCAACTGTGATATTTGTACTACGTTGCTATATTCACTGAAAAGGATTTGCTGGACTAGAATAAAAAGTATGACTCCTTTTCCTGAAAATTTGATGAAATTTCAATGAAAAATCAGGAGTAAATACTTTTTGATATTTGTTCAATTAAATTTTAGTATATACTGTTCCATGTCACAAATCAAATGTGATGTATTATAGACTTGGTTTGGATTCTCTACAATGTAGGGTCTGAGAAAATGGTTTGAATGGAAGTTTATCTATGATATAATGGCAGAAAACAAGAACTGAGTAAGACAGGAAAGAAAGAAAAGATTCTTTATCAAGGTCATGGTTGCGGAATGAAGGCTTAATTATGTTGAGACATCCAGAGAAACATAAAATGGCTTGTGAGAGCTGCCTACCTGCAGAACAAGAGGCTAAAGACCTCATCTACTGGCTTCAGTCCTCTGCTGGTTGAAAATTGTCCCTAGGAGCATTAACTGCACCTGCCATTGGTTCTCCTACAGCCAGAGAATGCCCTAAAAGAAAGAGGAATGAACAGGTGGCATAAGATTGAAGTTGGATACAATGAATGAGAACATAAAGTCTTCTGCTACAATAATGGAATTACAATGTCTTGGGCTTTGGTCTGGGATGTTGTGCTCAGTTCTCACCAACTGCTAAGACAGAGTATCAAATGCTGAAAATAACAGGATACCTGATATAGAAACCAAGTCACATAAAAAAGTATTGAGGAAGCTGAAGGTATTAACTTAGGAGAGAGGGTGGGAGAATAGGTTCAGTCAGCTGCAGGTGAATCAGAGCTTTCCTGGGACTGTTTCCTGCAGTTGAGTGAAATCAGGGTAGGTTGATTGGATGTGATGCAGGGTGTTGGAAGCATTGGGTACAATACATACTCCTTAAGAAAACTTAAACAAGAATATTTCTTTTAAAACTTTCTCCTTAATTTTAAAAGTATGTATTCAACTTTAAACAATGAACATCCAGAGAGGGAGAAAAGGGAATTTTAAAGGATAATGGCCAAGTATTAGAAAAGCAAAAGAACATACAACTCAGCAATTTTTCCCTTTGGTATTTGTAGAGTTATATTTAGATGAATGCAAAATGCATTTGGTCAACCACTTTATAGTCAGATTCAAGTGTGTGGAAGTAAATTTGATCCATCTGTTCCTGAATTATTTTCTTAAACCACTAACATTTTACTTTATAAGAACTGATTTCCAAGGAGTCTTATGATACCTCTGACCTCCTCTGCCAAACCTACTCCAAACATCTAAAATATAACTATTACGTACAGAACTTCCTCAAATATATTGCTTTTCAGAAATTAAATTAAACAAGAAAATAAGCAAAAGAATGTGTTACAGTGCCATTCATATTAAAATTGAACATAGAAAATGAAAAAATAAATGAGAAAGGTCTACATAGCAACTATTATCAAATAGATACCCAGATGACATGAGCTAAATAATCTACCTAGATAGCAAGCTGTGTGTAAGCAGTTTACACATGTGCTACTTGTTTAAACGTGGAGTGACTGACCCAGGACAAATTCATGCCTACTCTGAAGAATGACTACAGTCACATAAGTTCATTGAAGTTCCCAGCTACCCCAGGACTACCCCACTGTCTCCTCCCAGGCTGTCTTCTGCAGCCTGTTGCTTTTGTCACTGTTGCCCAGGATTGCTAGTGAGGCTGCTTCTCCTAGCTCTCCTCCCGCTGCTGGGGCATTCTCGTCTTCACCCACAGCTACACTGCTCATGAGGTGCTGATGGCCCCCAAGTCTTAACGTGCAGTTGCACTTTCATGCCTGAGAGTGACCGTATCTGGCTTTCCCCACTTGGATAATTAATAATTAGCTCAAAATCAACAATTCCATGGGTACTCAAAATCTGAACCAAACACTAGATATGATCTTTGATCCCTGTGTCTTTTATCACCAGTTCCCCCACCCCTGTCCAGATCCAGTCAGTGTCCATGTCTAGTCCTTGCTTTCTCTTAAACATCTCTTTAACATAGTTCAAACCATCATTATCCCTCACATAAATGCAATCCCTTCCTGGGGGAGCCATCTGCCTTCAGGATGGGTTTTTCCAATCCATCCTCCACATAACTGCCAGGATGATCCTTCTGAGAGAAATCTGATCATGCTTCTTACCCCTTAAAACTCTTCAGTGGTTTCCCACCACTTTAGAATAAAGCCCACATTTCTGAATATAGTTTCAAAGTCCTAAATTATCCAGTTTTTTAAAAGTCTTTAATCTTTTCTTTCTGAATTCACCCCCTTGGCATTCTATAGTCCAAATATTTGAGTTTATTCCAATTGCTAAAATATTGTCAAAGTTTCTCACACTCCAGAGACATTCCCTCAAGCTATTTCTTCTGATTAAAATCTCTTTTCTTCCCTGTCTTATGCCACATAACTTTCTTGCCCATCAACCACCCCACTGCACCCAACTTTTCTAGCTGCCTTGGTAGCAATCTCATAGATTTCTCTTCCCCAGGAAATCTGTCCACCCCTCTTGCCAAGGCTGTTAGGTGCCCTTGGCATGGATGCTTCCTCCACACTCTGTGCTTCCTCCATTACACCCCTGACAGTCACACTGTAGGTGCTTGCTTCCTTTGCTGTCTATCTCTTTAAACACAGTTTGGCCCTCTAGGAGAATTGGACTCCAGTTCTCAGTGCCCAGCACATAGTATTTATACAATAAATTATTGTTAAAACACTGGACAAAATTTCAATACATGATAACAGCCTTACGTACAAAATCAGACCGTCACAGGTATTAACTTATAAATGGCATTTATAAGTATCACCACTCATAAGGAAACATGTTTTAGTTTTAAGACTTATATAAATAAAAGGCTATTTTCCTATTTTCCTTCTCTCTCTCTCTCTCCCTCCATTCCACATGACATTATATATCATAATATATGTTTTATATCATATTATTAAATATAATATACATCATATTTTGTTTTACATATATCACAAAAAGCTCTCTGATTCCTATCTGAATTTAGTGCCAAGCATATTGAACTGATATCTTATTACAGCACTTTGTCCTTTAATAGTTCTTCCATGTAACTGCTACAAATATTCATTTTTTTTAGAACATACAGTGTGATCTTCAAGTAAATTATATTGGAGACAAGAAAATTGAGTACCTGTATAATGGTTAAGATTTTTAGGATAGATAAAAATACCAAGAATTAGAATCTAAACCTAATTATACAGATATTTAATGTTATAATCTTAAAATCAAAGAACAGAGTATCACTTTTCTGAAGCATGTTATTTATAATGTCAAATGAATATTTATTACAGATGATCAGGTGGCAGAAACTAACTCCCTGGATTGTCCAAGTCTAAAAATGGTTATGCAAAGTGATGTAGAATTTTGAGCATACAGTATAATTCCAATGATATCTTCCTGTTAGTAATGGAAACATCCACCATTTATGATGGCATGCTTTCATTCTATTAAATATTACCAGCTTGTTTATGGGTACCCAAATGTATTTATTGTATAGAGTGACATTATGAGAATTTTAGGAACATATCTTCCATCTATAAACAAAAAATGGGACATTTGCATCTTGTTATACAGAATTCTAGTTAAAAGGACAGTATCATTGCATTTCATATGATTTTATTATGGTTTAGTTAAAATACTCAGGTAAAAATATCTTTTTTTTTTTTTTTGAAATTCACAGTGGGCATGTCAACATAGGCCAAAGTGCAAAGATATTTGGAAAAAAAATTATCAATGGGAAGTATCAAATAGCATAATTATGAAATAAGAATATGATTTAAGCAATTCTTTGGTAGTTTGATCAAGGTAGAGAAACTCCAAAACTCTAAGTCTTCATAAGAATACAATGAACCTCATTTTATTTTTTATTATATATATTTAAGGCATATGGCATGACGTTTTGATATACTTACCTTGATATACATAAACATAGTAAAATGATTATTACTGTCAAGCTAATTAGCATACTCACTGCCTCATGTAATTTCCTTCCTTCTTTTTCATTCATCCTTTTTTTCTTTTCTTTCTCTTTCATCTTTCATTCTTTCACATACCTACCTATGTTACTTCTTCCTTCCTTCCTTTCTTTCTTTCTTGTTTTTAGTAATTATTTTAGTCAGCTTTTTCACTGCCATGACTAAAGGACATGACCAGAACAACTGTAGAGGAGGAAGAGTTTATTTGAGGGCTCATGGTTTCAGAGGTCTTAGTCCATAGAAGGCCGGTTCCATTCCTCAAGGTGGGAGGGACGTCATGGCGGAAAGAGTGTGGTGGAGGGAAGCAGCTCACATGATGATCAGAGAGCAGAGAGCAGAGGTCTCCACTTGCCAGATACAAACATATACCCCAAAGCTACACCCTCAATGCCCACCTCCTCCAGCCACACCCCACCACTTCAGTTACCACTCAGTTAATCCCTACCAGGGGATTAATTCACTGATTGGGTTAAGGTTCTTACAACCCAATCATTTCTCCTCTGAACCTTTTTGCACTGTCTCACACATGATCTTTTGGGGAAGCCTCACATCCAAACCATAACAGTAAGTATAGCAAAAACCTAGTACCTTGGCAAATGACCCATATTCAGTACAATATTATTAACCCTATTCCTCATGTAGCACTTTAAGTTTTTAGACTCATTCATTCCACATAACTACAACTATATTGTACTATATTGTACTCTTGACCTACTTCTTCCCATTTTCTCCACTCCACCCCTAATAACCACCTTTCTACTCCCTGTGAAACTTAATTTTACATGTAACTTTGTTTTTACATATGAACTATGGCCCCCAAATTGGTTATCAAAAAATATTAACTAGCAATTCAAATAATAAATATATCCATCATAATTCTAAGTTGGGTGTTCTTTAGAAGTAATTAAAATTATGATATATGAAAGTATTTTTAGAGTGTACTTTTATATACCATTATCTTTTCTAGAAATGAAAACCTATTACATATGTTCTGGCTGACTAATGTAAGTCACGAGGCAGATATAATAAGTCACCAAAAATATTAGCAACCAATGTGAAAAAAGAAGTAGTACTTCTCTAAAGGAAAAGAGAACTTAATGTTCCAGATAATGGTAAGTAGTTAATGCTCTTCTAGATCCAGTGCCTCTCAGTTTTATCTCTAAAGTGATTCTCTGTTGTTAACATCCAAGTTGTTAACCTTTGAAAAGTTTCTGCATACTCATCTCAATCATGTCCTTTCCTTTTTTTTATATATCTTTATTTTATTTTTATTTTTATGTGGTGCTGAGGATCGAACCCAGTGCCTCACATGTGCTATACCAGTGCTCTACCAGCCAGCCATAATCCCAGCCCCCATGTCCCTTCCTTTTACTTACAAGGAAACTACTCATAGGACTTCATTTGGGAGCTCTGCTAAGAATTCTGTGATAGTTAATGTAACATAAAACCAAAATATTAATGTTTTAAAATGACTGAAACCTAAATCATCAAAATTCTACCTGTTTAAAGGAAACTATAGATCAAAATGACATAAATTGCTCTATTGGAAAGGTGTTAAGTGCTTATTAAGTAATTACTCTTGATTTTCCAACATTGCCTGAGAATTCTGATAATTATTTAAAAATTTATCCATCAAATTACCTACGTTTTATAAACAGTTCTCTAGATAATTCTCTGAGGAGACAGATTAAAAAACAACAACAACAACAACAACAACTAGAATTACTGTGATATGCAGGCTGTTTGCACTGATGTCATCTCCATGAAAAAAAAAAAAAAAACCATCTACTAAACGAATCAACTTATTGTCTTGGAGCAAATGTGGCAAATTCAAACTCCAAGTAGGCAGAAAACATTTCCCAGTGATTGGAAATTGAAACCAGTAAGATGACGCAACAGCTTTTTGGCCCTCATCTGAAATGGCTGTGTGGTAGGGTAAAATAGATTTTATAAGAGAAACTAAGTTCATAAAAATTGAGAATACTAATGAAAAGCAGACTCTTGAGGTTTCAAAGGATCTGCTTTTTCTGCTCTTTTACTGTGCTTGGAAGTGGCAGCAGAAATTATGAAATACGAGCAGGAAGGTAGTTTGGAGGGCTAGGCAGTAACGCCACAGTGGGGCTTCCTTAGTAAACCAATATACCCATCTTGTGTTTTCTTTGTCATTTCCTTCACTATTCCTTACACCCAATTCTCAGGGTCTCCCCCCAAAATGACTCATTTTGGGGAGTCTCTGAGAGATAAAAAATATATTAAGTAATATGATTATGTTTCTACTTTCATCAATTAAAAATAGAAAGCTATAAATAATATTGAAAGGAAAATACAGCTGTGTGAATCTTGGCACAACAGGGTGAAGCTATTCTTACTGTTTTCCTCTTTTCCCATGTCCCCCTTCCCAGGGCATATAAATTCATTGCTCTGATGGTTTCAATTTGCGATTCAGTTTTGACTATATCTAAGAGCTCAGAGAAAAACACAGCTGAAACCACTGTCTGATGGCATAAGTTGAAGTCCCAAACAGATTGGCCTCCAGCAGAGCCCAGCAGGCTCTCAGCAGAAGAGCTCAGGTCGAGCCCTCCTGTTGGAAAGTGGAAGAGTGTGTGTTAGGAAGAGAGGCTTCACCATAGCTGCCTTGGGAGGTTTTGCACAGTACTACTACGTTTATCCCTGCTGTAAAGAAATGTTGGGTATTCCAATCCTCTACTGCATTTAAGAGACTCATGATAAATTTCTCTGGCATGTTAAACAGACAATCTATGATAAAATTCTAAAGCCACAAGGATATGCCAAATCTAAATGCAAAATGAAGGACTGACTGTGCATTTCAAGTTTGTTCATTTGTATTTGATTTATTCCTATTCAGTCCTGAGGGCTCATGGGTCAGTGTCAGGGGCGGGCTCTGAGGGCCCCAGAGCCGCACCGTGGCCTGATCTCTAAGATGGCACCTGGCAGCTTGCCAGACAAGTTAGGAAGTAACTCTGGTTGGCTGTTGTACATGAGGCGATCCTGGTATCTGCCTGGAGACTGTTCCTTGATAGGCTGACTTTCCTGGTAGTCTACTCTCTGATAGGCTGATGTTCTCAATATAAGTCTGAGACTTGTGGAATAAAGCCCTTTTGGTTCCTGCGATCAAGAAGAGTGTACGTGTTGTGATTGCATTTTTGGAACTTATATTCTTATTTTTAGAGATTTTATAATATTTATTCAGTTCTTAAAAGTCAAGATAGAAACAAATTGTATATTTGACACTCGCTCAGTCTTTAATTTTATCACTCGAGTCTCAACAACTGCCAAAATCTCTTCTGGGTTCTCTGTTCTCCTGTTGTCCCCTCTGCCTGAGGCCAAATTTGAATTGTGAGCCTCTCATTCTGGAATGTCTCTGATCTCTGCAATTTTCTTTGCTTCTGCAGGTCTTGATGCCTTTGACAATTTCTCTTGCTTTTCTAGCTCTGATAAGTGATGTCACTAACCTGCTGTGAACTGGTCCACATTACTTTAAACCAAATCTCAAAATTTAATCCTAAGGCAAGTTTTTACTCTTTGTTTTGCTTTTCCTGTTTGCCTTCCTGGTTCTGTGACTCGGTCTTTAACAACTATTCTCTTGCCACAGCACAGGCTCTGAGTAGCTGTGTCCCTGATCTTAGTGATTGATTCCATGATCTGCATCGTCTATTTATAATGACCTGATATCTTGCTGTAATATGAAATTCTAATTCTTGTCTTCAGGACTGAGTTATCCCTCCAAACCCCATTCCATCTATGGACTTTGTTTTAATTTGGACTTTTGGATGCAAAATTACTGCCTGACAGCCCACTCCACACCTTGCAAGCTTGCTTCTGCTTGTGCTGTCTGCTCCTGTTCTGTGTTAGCTCAGATGCTGCCCTCACCTGGTTCTCTGATTACACTCTAGTAGTAAGTTGTGCAATGACCCCAGGGTCCTGCTTAATTATTTGATTCTTCCAGATGTTTGCTAAATTAAATGCTAATCTTGTCTCAGTTGTATCTGCTCATTTATCATCCGTAAACCAATCTTTATACCTTACCAATACAGTGGCAAGTACATCACCTGCATGGCTGAGAAGAAGCTTCAGAAGAAAGACATTTTAAAATACAAGATTTCTTTCCAACTTTATCAATTTTGTGTGCTTTGCTTAAATTTCCTGACAAGCGAGAACACACTAGACTACAATTTCAACCAGATTGTATTACAGTAGATAAATATTTTTTTCTTGGCTGACTTTAAAAAGAAGGGAATAAAAAGCATTCTCTTCAAAAGTTTCAAAGACACTTCCTATAGAGAAGGGAATACACAGTGTTGTCAAACAGAAACAAAACCAAAGCAGCTAAGCCTTTCATAATCCAGCAAAACACAAAGGATGGATGTGAAAAGAACCTTGTTTCACCTGAACCCTTGGAGTATCACTGAGGAAATTGAAGGGGAAGGGATAGCACTTGATCAACAGCATTAAAAAAAAAATGGAAAAAATATATGCACACAATTAAGGCTTTTATTCTGCACTTAGTAGTATTTTCTGTGTAAAATGTATTGATAGTACCTCCTGAAGGAAGACAAATTTAAAAACTGACTAACATTTAGTCTGTGAAATCATATTGTTTATTCACTGGTTAATCGTAGATTAAGGGATATGAAGAGGAAAAGAATCAGATTGATAATACTTGCTATGCAGCATGAAGATTGCAGTTAAATGCAGTTAAATTCAGTGCAGATTTATCCAAGAGGAAATGGTAATATTCGTTGATAAACACACATATGGTAATATTTGTAAGGTTCAGCTATGATTTTTCTTAGAAACTAAATATTGCCCCTACATTCATTGCAGTGTTTCCACTGATGAACACACACATACAGAAACAAAACAAAACAAAAAACAAGAAATCATCACCGTACTTAGTAAACTTACATGGTCTCATTTTTCATTTCAAACTTTGGTGTGAAAGCCTGTGGAATTCTCATGACTGTACTAGATGAATTTCACTAACTTAGAAAACATTTAGATGATCACCATTCTAATTGGGGTGAGATGGAATTTTAGGGTGGTTTTGATTTGCATTTCTCTTATCACTAGAGAAGTTGAACATTTTTTCATGTCTTTTGATTGCTTGTAGATCTTCTTCTGTGAAGTGTCCATTTCCTTAGCCCATTTGTTGATTGGATTATTTGTATTCTTGGTGTAGAGTTTTTTGAGTTCTATATAGATTTTAGAGATTAGTGCTCTATCTGAAGTATGAGTGGCAAAGATTTTCTCCCGCTCTGTAGGCTCTCTCTTCACATTGCTGATAGTTTCCTTTGCTGAGAGAAAGCTTTTTAGTTTGAATCTATCCCAGTTATTGATTCTTGCTTTTATTTCTTGTGCTATGGGAGTCCTGTTAAGGAAGTCTGATCCTGGGCCAACATGTTGAAGATTTGGACTTACTTTTTCTTCTATAAGATGAAGCGTCTCTGGTCTGATTCCGAGGTCCTTGATCCATTTTGAGAATACAAGCAACAATAGGTGTTGGCAAGAATATGGGGAAAAAGGTACACTCATACATTGCTGGTGGTGTTACAAATTAGTACAGCCAATCTGGAAAGCAGTATGGAGATTCCTCAGAAAGCTTGGAATGGAACCACCATTTGACCCAGCTATCCCACTCCTTGGCCTATACCCAAAGGACTTAAAATCAGCATACTACAAAGATGCAGCCACATCAATGTTCATAGCTGCTCAATTCACAATAGCCAGATAGTGGAACCAACCTAGATGCCCTTCAATTGATGAATGAATAAAGAAACTGTGATATATATATACACAATGGAATATTACTCAGCCATAAAGAATAGTAAAATTATGGCATTTGCAGGCAAATGGATGCAGTTGGAGAATATCATGCTAAGTGAGATAAGCCAATCTCAAAAAACCAAAAGAAGAATGATCTCGCTGATAAGCAGATGATGACACATGATGGTGGGGGGGGAGGCAAGAATGTAGGAAGGAGGGCCTGTATAGAGGGAAAAGAGGGGTGGGAGGGGTAGGAGGGGTGGAGGGAAGGGAAAAAATAACAAAATGAATCAAACACCATTACCCTATGTAAATTTATGATTACACAAATGGTATGCCTTTACTCCATGTACAAACAGAGAAGCAACATGTATCCCAATTGTTTACAATAAAAATAAATTTAAAAAAGAAAGAAAACACTTAGATGATATTTCTTAACCATGAATTTTTCTAGCAGATAGGAATGAATTGTAATAGCAAAATAATGTATTCCCATCCCATGAAAACATTTTAACCATTTGCTTTTTATTTTAAAGGTGTATATGAGAAGTTTTATATTCAATGGGGATTGATGTTTAATATTTTATAAAATCTTTTAAAATTATGCTGATACAATGAAGAATACCATATATCTTTCTTTTATTTTTGAGAAAATTGTAAAGCACCAATTGTAGATTGATAGTTTTTTTTTTTTTTTCAGGACAAAACTATAGTATCTCTAGAAAGTAATGTATATAAAAATGCCATGTGAAAAATATCACAAAGCGTTTATGGATATGACAAAAAACAGCCAACATGTTTTTGACAAATGGAATCAAGCAACATGTGGTCTTTCATGCCTGGCTTCTTTCACTGAGCACAGTGTTTGCTTAGATTGATGATTTTAAATGATAAACTTGGTAGAACTTACAAAGCATTAAAAGACACTGTAGCTAATAAAAAAATGTTGGCAATATAAATGAAAATGTTAGCTTTTCTTTTCCATTTATAGTTCCAGGTAATTTAGGAAGTTCATTGGATCTCTCTCCCAGGTTAATTTTAAAGGATCAAATGAAGAAAAATGGTCAGAGAAGAGAAGTATCGATGAAAACAAACCTACAGTCTCTACCATGGAAAGGAAGGAATACTGGAAATCTCAGTTTCTTTCTTCCTGTTAGAGAGATGTGCTTGGCTGTGGTTAGACAATGTCGATGGAGCGAGCGCTCTGACAGGTGGAAAAGTCTGGCCCTCACACACAGTGATGGCTCAATTACGTCCTCTTTCACTGAGTTCTACCCATCTGGTCATGGCTGGCCACACTAACTTCACTGAGACACACACCTGCTGTGTATTCACACCAAGGTTACAAGAGTGGGACCATAGCATCCCCCTGCCTCTCTGCTACTTCAACCTACCATTTTGTAAATTCAGGGAAAGAAACTACCCACTGCATTTTAGGATAAGTATTTCTGTTTCATCTTCTGGTGTGAAATTAGCTGAAATCACCAAAGACACAGTTTTTATTAACATGTTCTGTTACATTCAGTAAAATAAAATAATCATGATTTGTTGACAGATGACTTAAATAAACTGAATTCCTGTCAGCTAATTAGAACAGTTCTCAAATGAGTGGCCTGGGAAGAGGCCAAGTCTGAATTCTAAACAGCATTTTTATAGAAATATTATCCCATTTTTCGAACTCTCTCAAATTTCAGAGTAGGGAGGAAACAGAAGTCATTTTGAAATCGTGAAAAACAGGTTTATAATAGAAAACAAAATCCTATATATTTAACAAAAATCTTTTTTGTTTGTGGATAATCTAATCCATTCAAGACAGATACTTATAAGAAAAACTAATGATTTCATATTTAGACAAGGATAAAAATTAGAACTTTGGAAACAATATCTGGAGTTCCTTCAATCTTTCACTCCATTTTGTGATGTATAATAGCTTATTATGAAATAGATGCTCAATTCAGAAGTTAATAAAATGTAAGAACAATTGTTTTATTTCACTTCGTACAGATGGTCTTTACTTTTATTTCTAAATACTCTGGAATGTATAAACATTAGCTTATTTTACTCATCAATGAAATAAAGTAGAACTTGATATTTTCAAGTTCCTGAAAATGTTTATATTTTGTCCTTTTATGAATTAAATTTGGAAAACTACTTTTGTTTAGCTCAGTGCCTTTGTCTTCTGGCATTTTTCTCACAAATTTGACTTCATGCTTATGGGAAAATGCGAGATATTTTCTCCTGGTGATTAACTTTCTTTTCTCTCTCTCTCATAACCTGTAAGTTTTTCTTTAAATGAAATGTCCTGAACGTTTATGGTCTATACATGGAATTGTTTTTATTAACTTCCTGGGTACCTGGTTTTAATTAGAAGATCTGTGTACTTTTTAATTTTGGAAAATGCTCTATCATTCCTTTTATTTCCTCATTCTATACCTGCTCTTTTATTTATTTATTTATTTTTTTACTTTTGATCGATGCTTTTATTTTTTTAACTGACTTTTGCTTTACATGTCTTACGTCTTTGTCTTTTTGGATTTGGGTAAATTTCTGATAGTATTTTTAATTTGTTATTTTCCTGTTAAATTATGCCTAATCTAATTTTTGTTTGATTGTTTTGACTTTCGGTTTAAAGAATAATTAAAGATGCATGGAAAGTTGCAAAGATAGAAATATTTTTCAGTATTTCTCTTCTGGTTAGAGGACTTTCATTTGCCATTCTTTACGGGAGGTCTGCTAGTGACAAATCTATTTTCTTTTGTCTGAGGATATCTTTATTTCTCTGTGATTCCTCAAGTATAATTTTGCTGGGTGTAGAATTCTACAGTTTTGAAAATATTGTGCAACTTCCTTCTGGCCTCATGATTTCAAGTGAGAAATTAGTGTTTTATGAAGTGCTTGGAAAAGCACTTCATGAAACTCATTTTGTTCTTAATAAAGTTCATCATTACCATTGGATGACTGTGAAGGTGCCACCTTCCCATTTGGATTCTTCCAACAGATAGAGCCAGGGAAAGAGGCATTATCTCATTATCATTGGGTGGGGGTGTAAGCCCAGGATCCCACTTGGCATCTGTGGGTATCATGAGAGTGGGCCTCATTACTTCTGGAGTTCCCAGTTGGTCTATGATAATTCCTATGTAGAGTGAAGGGAAAGGGGTGCCTCCTCACAGTCATGAGAGAATAGGCTTTCTTCAGAGTTTCCACTTCTTCTCTCTTCTTTTTACTGTTTCCAGAGTCCAGCTTCTTCAGCATACTGTCCAGGAGAGAGAAGTCAAAACAAATAAACCAACAATCCAGGACACTCACTGCTCAGGTTCCAAAGACCCTATTCCCCTCTCTTCTTCTCTCTGCCCTTTAGAGTTTGTCTGTCAGTATATTCATTTATTTCTCAAGATTTGGGGCTACACTTAATCCAGCATAAAGTTTTTCACCTTTTTGAGTTTTTTATTTCCATGACTGAATTTTAGATTTCTAGTTGTTTTCTTTTGTATCTATCTGCTCTTGTTTCATTCTAGTCTCCTTTCACTTGTGTATTTTTCTGTTTCCATATACTTCTATGTTTATTTGTGGGTCCCTCATTTTAAAGATACTTTCAAATTGCTCTGTAGTTTTCATTTCATCTGGAGAAAATTGGTATAACTTTTTAGGTAATATTCCTAAGTTTTTTCTTCTCATGTTTTGAAATTTTAATTTTTAATTCATCATGAGTGGGAATTTTTATACTTTTATACTTAACCTTTCCTGTTAATGTCCTGGAGTCTTTGATACTACAGCCTTTAACCTGGAATGATTTTTAAAAAAAAAATTGTATTTGTTATTTTTAGTTAAGCATGCAGTAGAATGTACCTTGACATATCATACATACATGGAGGATAATGTCTTATTTTTGTGGTTGTACATGATGTGAAGTTACACTGGTGGTGCATATCATATATGAACATAGGAAAGTTATTTCTGATTCATTCTACTGTTTTTCCCATTCCTATGGCCTCTCTCTTCTCCCTACTCACCCCTGTTGAATTGGGTGAACCTCCACTCCTCACTAACCCCCGCCCCTCCCCCCGCAAGGGTCTGTTGTGAGTCTGCCTCTGCACACCAGAGAGAACATTCATCCTTTGGTTTTTTGGGTCTGACTTATTTCACTTAGCACCTTGGTCTCCAGTTTGATCCATATACCCACAAATACTATAATTTCATTCTTATTTATGGCTGAGTAATATTCCATTGTGTATATATACAATATTTCTTTATCCATTCATCTATTGAAGGGCATCTAGGTTGGTTCCATAGTTTGGTTATTATGAATTGAGCTGCTATAAACATTGATGTGACCACATTATTATAGTGTGCTGACTTTAAGTCCTTTGGACATAAATCAAGAAGTGGAATAACTGGGTCAAATGATGGTTCCATTCCAAGTTTTCTGAGGAATCTCCACTCTGTTTTCCATAGTGGTTGCACCAATTTACAGTACCACCAGCAATGTATGAGTGTACCTTTTCCTCACATCCTTGCCAACATTTATTGTTGCTTGTATTCTTGATAATTGCCATTCTGACTGGAGTGAGAAAAAAATCCCATTATAGATTTAATTTGCATTTCTCTAATTGTTAATGATGTTGAACATTTTTTCATATTTTTTTACATTCATATTTCTTCTGTTCAGTTCCTTAGCCCATTTATTGATTGGGTTATTTGTTTTTTTGGTGCTAAATTTTTTGACTTCCTTGTATATCCTAGAGATTTATGCTGAGGTGCAGGTGGCAACAATTTTCACCCATTCTGTAGGCACTCTCTTAACATTTTTTTTAAATTTTTACTTTTTTATTTGTTCTTCTTAGATATACATGACAGAGTGTATTTTGACCTATAATACCTACGTGGAGCATAACTTATTCAGAAAAAATTTAATATTCAAAAATCTCACAACTTAGAAATAATCACTCAACCTGTTCATTTTACAGACTCTAACATTTTTCCTAGCATTTGCATTTATTTTTATTTATTTATTTTTATTTGTTGTTTTTAAATATACATGACAGTAGGGTGTATTTTGACATATTATACATATGGGGAGTGCAACCCGTTGCAATTTTGATCCCATCTTGTGGTTGAACATGATGTGGAGTTAAACTGGTTGAGCATAGGAAAATTTATGTTCAACTTATTCTGCTCTTTCCTGTTCCCATCCCCACTTCCCTTCATTTTTCTTTGTCTAATCCAATGAACTTCTACACTTCCCCTCCCTACTCTCCCTTGTTATAAGTTAGCATCCATATATCACAGAGAACATTCAACCTTTGGTTTTTTGGGGCCTGGCTTATTCACTTAGCACCATAGTCTCCAGTTCCATTAATTTACCAATAAATGCCATAATTTCATTCTTATTTTTGGCTGAGTAATATTCTATTATGTATATATACCATATTTTCTTTATCTACTCATCTGTCAAAGGGCATCTAGTTTGTTTCCACAGTTTGGTTATTGTTAAATGAGCTGCTATAAACATTGATGTGGCTGTGTCACTGCAGTATGCTGATTTTAAGTCCTTTGAGTATAAGCTGAGGAGTGGAATAACTGGGTCAAGTAGTGGTTCCATTCCAAGTTTTCTAAGGAATCTCCATACTGCTTTCCAAGTAGTTACACCAATTTGCAATCCCACCAGTAAAGTTTGAGTGAACCTTTTCCCTCACATCCTCGCCAATATTTGTTGTTCTTTCTATTCTTGATAATTGCCATTCTGACTGGAGTGAGATGGAATCCCAGTGTGGTTTTAATATGCATTTCTCTAATTGTTAGTGATGTTGAGCACTTTTTCTTATATTTTTTGACCATTCGTATTTCTTCTTCTCTGAAGTGTCTGTTCAGTTCCTTTACCCATTTATTGATTGGGTTATTTTTTTTGTTGTTGTTAAATTTTTTGAGTTCTTTGTATAATTTGGAAATTAGTGCTCTATTTGAGGTACAGGTGGCAAAGATTTTCTCCCATTCTGTAGACTCTCTGTTTGCCCTCTTGATTGTTTCCTTTGCTGAGAAAAAGTTTTTTAGTGTGATACCATCCCATTTATTGATTCTTGATTTTACTTCTTATGCTTTTGGAGTCTTATTGAGGAATTCTGTTCCTAAGCCAACATGATAGAGATTTGGGTCTACTTATTTTCTAGTAGGCACAGGGTCTCTGGTCTAATGCTTAGATGCTTAATTCACTTTGAGCTGAGTTTTGTGCAGGGCAATAGTGGTCCAATTTCATTTTGTTACATAAGGATTTCCAGTTTTCCCAGTATCATTTGTTGAAGAGGCTATCTTTTCTTCAATGTATGTTTTTGGTGCCTTTGTCTAGTATGAGATAACTGTATTTATGTGGTTTTATCTCTATGTCTTTTATTCTGTATGATTGGTCTTCATGTCTGTTTTGGTGCCAATACTATGCCATTTTTGTTACTATAGCTCTGTAGTATAATTTTAGGTCTGGTATTGTGATGCCTCCTGCTTCACTTTGGTCACTAAGCTTTGCTTTGGCTGGTCTGGGCCTCTTATTTTTCCAAATGAATTTCATGACTGCTTTTTCTACTTCTATGAAGAACATCATCAAGACATTAATAGGAATTGCATTAAATCTGTATCGAGCTTTTGGTAGTATCAACATTTTGACAATAGGTATTCTGCCTATCCAAGAACATGGGAGATCTTTCCATCTTCTAAGGTCTTGTTCATTTTCTTTCTTTAGAGTTATGTAGTTTTCATTGTAGAGGTCTTTTCACCTCTTCTGTTAGATTGATGGAATGAGGTCTTAACTTAGACTTCAGGGACTCCTGTGCCATGGTGATACTAGAAGTAAACAAAAGCAGTCACAAAGTGCATGATAGTTTACACTAAGACTTTGGCTATCTCCTGTCCCCCAGGGTACACAGATTGGAGCTTTTTCCTAGTGCAGGTGACAAAGGCCTGGTTTTTGTCCCTTTCTTCACATGAAGTCAATCTCCTTACAAATGAGGGGACAGAACTTCCAGTTGCTTTTGCCTACTTCCAGATCTAAAGTCTCATGGGTCTGTGGTTTCTTACCTGCTTTTTGGATTTTGCTTTTTTTGTGTATATGGTCCTTAGAGATATTTGATTACTTTTGACTGTGACTTTATCTTTTTAGTCATTTCTTTTTATATTTAACCTGTCATTATTCCTGCATTTGAACAGAGGAATCTAAAGCATCAATTTACAACACTATTTTTATTGGAAGTTCTCCAATTTCCTCCAAACTGACTTTACCCCTCATATTTCCAAAATAACTACTAAAAATAAAGACTCAAGTGACCCTCTGTTATCTAAATTCATCAGAAGTCTGCATCTTTTGAGTCTATTCTAAGTTTATTGAATCTCTACTTACCAAAGAATTCTGTAGATGGATCAGTGCTCTTCTGCAGCCAATATCCTAAGTAAATCATTTATTTTCAGGGTTTTAGTTATCATCTGAGGCTGATTTCTATAAAAGAATACATTAAATTTTACTTTACCACTTATATTTAATTTCTTTTATTTTAATTTTTTAAAAATTTCTTTTCCAGTCTCTGGAAATCAGCAGATCAAAGTAACATGTCCTCGCTGTTCTTCTAAAATTCCCTTTTAAGCCAGTAAGGCAATATTTATGAGAATTCGAGTGTCTGTAGTATTGCCTTGGAACTAGTGAAACAATTTTTAAAAGTAGAAGTTATGGCTTCTGCTTTAACAAATTTGCAAATCAACTACTAATTCACTAAAAGTATTTATCACATCCTGTAAACCAGTAGTTGCCCTCCTACTGGATTTTGAAATAGAAACAGCAAACAGACGGTCTTATTTCATGAAACATGGGTATTAAGATATATCTATTTGACAAGCTGTAATTGGGTGCCAACTGTGCTCATAGTCTAAGAGCTATGGAAGAGAATCAAACACAGAGGCTTCAGAGATCTGGGAATTATAATTCCCAGATAATATACTAATGGTCATAGTACAGGGTATGCCATGATGAGTTCTATGGGTCAGGCATAGAGAAAGTGCAGTGGTGTTGGGCAGGAAACTGGGAGCAGGAAGAATTCGTAGAGAAGGGGGAGCCAGGAATTGGGAAATATTTCCAAAAAGAGATGCCATCTGAACAGAACCTGGAGGGACCACAGTACTGGGTATGAGGAATGCAGCATTCCGAATATGAGGACAAAGGCAAGGTAGTGGGTATGTATTATCAAATAGAAAATAGTAGTATTTTTGTTTCACAGTTTTTCCACCTCTCTCTACTTTTAATCAGTAAATAAAGTATTGTCATTATCATTGCACTTATTTGGAAATCATTTGACTCATTTTTCCACTCACACTTTGCTTAAGTCAGCTTTCAACAACTTCATGCTGAACTTTAAAATCTTAATTATAAACTTATTCCTCCCTTTTCCCTTATCTCTTTCACTGGTCCAATATAACATTTTTTAAATGATATTGTTCTTGTGTCCTTATTTTTAGTTACATTACCTACTTTCTAATAATGACTCTCTGGTATTCCTGAAATGATACACAGAATTCTGACAGTAATAACAAAAAAATACATATTCTTGGGATAACTTTTATTTACATTTAGGGATTTTGCATTTTTATTTTTGCTTGTTTTTACTAATAGATTTAGTTATTTAAACAATTTAAGATTTACAGAAAATGTAACAGGGCATACTGAGTTCCAAATATCCTTCTCTTACACATTGTCCCTATTATCAGCATCTTACATTAGTCATTAAAGTGTCATATTGTTATGATTAAGGACTTATTATTGATTTATGATTATTAATCAAAATCTATCATTTATTCAGATCCCCTTCACTCTTGTTTATTGGTTTGTTTATTTATTTTGGTTGGTAATGGGTATTGAACCCAGGGGCACGTTACCACTGAGTTACATCCCTACCCCTTTTTAACTTTTTTACTTTCAGACAGGATTTCACTAAGTGGCCCAGGCTGACCTTGAATTTGCATTTCTTTGCCTCAGCCTCACGAGTAGCTGGGATTGCTGGTGTGTGCCTCTGTCGTGCCTGGCTCAGATTCCCTTCGTTC
This sequence comes from Sciurus carolinensis, assembly GCF_902686445.1. NCBI lineage: Eukaryota > Metazoa > Chordata > Mammalia > Rodentia > Sciuridae > Sciurus > Sciurus carolinensis. The sequence continues at coordinate 130,384,609 of NC_062215.1, forward strand.
TTATCTAATGTCCTTTCCTGTTACCCTTCTAGGGCTCCATCTAGTATACTGTCACATTTAGTTATTATGTCTCCTTAGGCTGCTGTGGAGTAGGATAATATCTTAGGTTTGTTCTTAATTACCTTGACATTTTGGAGGATTATGGGTCAGGTATTTTGTCCAGTATTCCTTTGTCTGAGGTAAAGATCCTTCATGATTTCGTACCAAGGGTTCATGCTATCTCCATGATTTATAATTGGTGGTGTTGACCCTGGTCCCCTGGTGGAATTAATGCTTGCCAGGATTCCTCACTACAATGAAGGTTCTTGTTCATGGTTCTTCCACTGTACTCTTCAGAAGGACATTGCTATATTCAGTCAGTACTTAAAGAGGGGGAAATTGTTCCTATTTTTGTTCAAATTTTTTTTTTGCTCCTTGAAACAAGCTCATGAAAAATGAGGAAGGCAGAGCAAGAGTTCTTGAGCATCCTCTCCCCTGTTTCACATTGGAGGAACACCCTGAAATTCAAAAAGATTAGGTGACTTGTGTGTGGTCATGACATATGAGTAGAAGACCATGTTAGAAATTATATATGCTCTCCTGTGCATACAATTTTTTTCTACTGACCTCAACCCTGGCTCTCCAGCTGTTCCTTATTTTTAGATCTCTTTATATTCTGCCCCTTTCTTGTTTTTTGCAGTTCTCTCTCTTTTGTAATTCAGAAACTTAAAAAATAATTGTCCTTGGTCTTCCCTGTTTCCTACTCCTAAATGTCATTTACATAGTTGTTACTAAATTTTTTGTTATAGTTTTCAAAAGTCTGATCAGATCTCATTGATGTTTCTAGAACATCAGATGATTGGTGCATGCAGTTTATGTGCGTTTCCATACAGATCCTGAATTTGTTTTGTTCCTTTCATGAATTTAAATACCTCAAGAGTTTCTAACTAATCATCACCCAAAACATTCTAGAACATCGATAACCCTATCTCCATCTTCAATGATGGTAGATTCCTTCAAAATGTCATTTTAGATGACTGACATTTTTCTCCCAATGCAAGGAATTTCTTTCAGAACAAATTCCTCTTGAAAGAGGAACAATGTAAATATGATAAAACTGAAGTAGGTACAACAGACTCTTTCAGATTTGTAGTTTTTAATTATGGCTAATCAATTAACCACTCTTTCATGAGTTAATAAACTAATTTTGCTCAACCCTACTCCAAAATAGTATTATTTTTCGATTTTAATGAAAAAGTTAAACAGTATTTGCATACTTGGATCGATTATATTTCATGAGGAATCCAGCATTCCTGGACACTTTTTCGGTTGGCTATGGGGTTGTGATTTGAGGCCCTGGAAACATTCCAAACACCATTTTGATGTTGTAGTGCAGAGTTTGTGAGATTTGCATATGCTCTTATGAGTCTTCTTTTTTGTTGACAACGTTCATAGTACAAATTAGAGAGAAAACTGTGTTTATGTCTACGTGTCATCGCAGTAAGTGTGCCCTATGAGCAGTTAGTATGTGTGTTTATGTGAGGTGTCCAGCAGTCAGAAAGACTAACCATCCAATTTAATAGCAATTTGGTAAAGGAAGGATAAATACACTTAAAACAACAGATTTCAAAGAAAATTATGGTGTACCTTTGGCTTTAGTTGTATTTTTATCTAAGTCAGTTTGACTTGAGAGTCATTTAATTTTTTTTCCTTTCTTTTTTTGTTAGGGGGGGGTGAATACCAGGGATTCAATCAGGGGCACTTGCCCCACTCCCCAGCCCTATTTTGAAAGTTATTTAGAGACAGGGTCTCACTGAGTTGCTAAGCACCTAGCTTTTGCTGAGGCAGGCTTTGAACTCATGATCCTCCTTTCTCAGCCTCCCAAGCCACTGGGATTACAGTCTGGCGCTACCCTGCCCCACAAGAGTCATTTAATTTTTACTCTTCAATTTCAAGATAAGAATATAGAATTGTTTTCTCAGTCCTTGTTTTCATGACATAACTAGTTGATTTGTGTCAACAAAATAAAAATAACAACCCTCTTTTGTTGAATTATGCAGTCAGTGAAGTTCTTCTAATTGTGCTGGAAAGACACTATTCTATGTGTGCTAGAGTCAGAAAGTTGAAAAAATGAAAAGCTGAATGACTGGACCCAATTTTATTACTAAAACATTTGATCAGAGGTCTTTTGAAATTTGAAGACCCCTGAAGCATAAACCAAATACTAAGAAACCACATTGGCATTTAACAATCCAATTGATCTTAATGCATGCATCGTTACAAAAGATCACATTGATATTTAATTAAATGTGATAACAAAATTTCTCACATTGATATAACTGTTCAATATGCATAACTATCTCATAATGAGCTAGCTACTTGCAGTGATTCCATCAGTTATGTTCTGTCCTAAATCAATAGTTTTCTGTCTGCCCTTCCCTATATAAAGGTGGTAAAATTCATTAGAAGTTTCTGTAATTTAAAAATCTAGTAACCAAGATATCAGATTAGAATAAACAGTATTTCCATAGTAGCTGTTTGGACATTTTTGTCTCTTTGTACATGAAGACAAACTTTATACATGGTTCAATTTATATAAAATTTTTACTACATGCAGGCAGTTTTAGTCAGATTTTCATCCTGTGATCAAAAGACTTAACAAGAAAAATGTAGAGGAAAAAAAATTTATTTGGGTCTCATGATTTCAGAAGTCTCAGTCCATAGTTGGTGACCCAACAGTTCTGGGCTTCAGGTGAGGCAGGACATCATGGTAGAAGGTCATGGAGGAGGAAAGCAGATCACAACATGGCCACCAGGAAGCAGAGAGAGCTCCGCTCACCAGTAACAAGATATAAACCCCAAAGGCATGTCCCCAGTGACCCACCTCCTCTAGCCACTCTCTACCTGTCTGTAGTTACTGCCCAGTTAATCCATATCCATGGATTAATGCACTGATTAGGTTAAAACTCTCATAACCAAATTATTTTACCTCCAAACTTTCTTACATCATCTTACTTGTTAACTTTTGGGGGACACCTCATGTTTAAACCATAACATATATGTGTGTGTGCATGTGTATGTATGTGTGTGTGTGTGTGTGTGTACATACACATATATGTACATATGTGTACACTGTTTTAAGGTATAGGGTAATGCATGCTCATTACAAAAAGAAAACCAAATAATACAAATATAGATCAAGCAGAAATGTGTTATCATTCAGAAGTAACTATAGGTTACTATAGCAAGCATATAGGTATCCGTGAATGTGTATGCATGTCCTCATGTAATTTATTATACTTCGTAAAATAACAAACACAGAGCAGTTTTGAAATAATTTCACCTATATAGTATATATTTTATGTGAACTTATGTATATATACATATATATATTTGTATAATTATCTTTAAGTAAAATTCATTGATGAACACCTTATAAAACCAGCTTTGGAACTGACCTAATGACCAGGAAAGTGTAACAGGGTCAAGAAACCAAGCAGAGTAGATGAGGAGGAAAGAAAGAAGCCCAGCCCAGAACTTTCTCCCTCTGTAGAAGCGGGCATGGGAGTACCTCTTCCTCCCACTCCCTTTTCTCACAACCATTTATACCAACTGTGCAGAATTTGCCTGGGCAATGTCATAAGAGATGTTTGACAAAGTAACTGAATCTTTCCAGGGGCAATAAAAGGGAAGGCTCTGCCTTCCTTGCATTTATGGTGATTGGGTTGAGTGGGAAAGGAGGTTTGTTCTTGCTGGTGGCAACCTTGAAGAAACTTGACAGAGAATACAGTTAATACACAGTGGTGGCAGCAGCAAAATCAAGAAGAGGTTGCTTGTGCCTTGACGCTATGAGGTTGATGATACCAGTGGTTGTTCCAAAGAGTTATTTCACTGGTTCTCTTTCTGGACTGCTGAAAGGTGGCAAGACTGAATGTCAAGGGAAAAGCCATTTCTTTGCCTTTTTGTAAACCTCTGGGAGAAGGTTATCTCAGAAGGAAACCAGCTAACCCTGTCCCCTGCTTCTCAGCTGTAAGTCACAGTTGCAATGTATAAGCATAGACAATTATTAAATTATGTTGATATGTTGTTGAAAATGTTAATATGTATACTACAAGGAAGAATATTACATTTCTAATAATTTGTACCTACTTCTCTTTCAGAAATAGATGACAAAAGGGTGACCAACAACACACAAGGAGAAGTAAGTTTTCCCATATTTTGTAGAAATATGTAAAGATTAAAAAAAAATTAGCTCAACTTGATGTGATATAAAATACAATGTAAACATAATTATAATAAAAAAATTATTTAGGTTGCTTTTCCTGACTGAACAGTAAAATGGTGTCATTAAAATTTTTGCCTCTCAGTTATCTCAATTCTCTGATTTTCTAAGAAATGCTAAACCCTGCAAAAACTTCTAAAATAAAGTGATGGTTTTAGTGATGGAATATAGTATCAATAATTTAATTTATTCATTGATTATTTATGAGCAGCAAAGGGTAGGGCCAGGCAATGTCAAAATCCTGGAGCAAAGAGATGGTCTTCTGGTGTGTGGAGCAAAGTCAGCCCCCAGGGTCAGAGTCTGGAGGGAATAAAGTCTTCTTAAAGCCTGGGTAAATGGAAACCAGGGGTTCAGCAAGAAGCACATCCAGCTATAAATTCAGCAACTAGCCTGAACATTGTCATCTTCTAGTTCCTCCACAAATGCATGTAGGAGTTCAGATAGAAATAAGGAAGAGAAGCAAGGGGAGCTGTTAGTATAGACTATACAAAATATGAAGAAGGGGGAAAGTTGTGCCCAGAAGTGGAGCTAATATTGAACAGTGGACTAAATGAACTCCCATGATCATGAATAGACATACAGCAATACCCAAAGAGGAAAATATAGAAAGGACAAAATCCCAAACAGTATCTCACAGGGCTTTAAAATGTTTTTAGTGAGGCAGTAAATGCAAAACTTTTTTGAAAACGAAGCTGTTACATAATGTTGTTTTTTTATTACTTAAGCTTTTACTGCTATGTTATTAAACAACAAAAAAGCACTTTTGCAGAATTAATTTTCTACTTGATCTTTGAATATGTTTATTGAAGAAGGTATAAAAGAAATTCTAGAAGTGATTGCTTCTCAAAATCAACCTGAAGTGACTGAAAAAATAGAAGTGCCCCAGAAATGCCAATCATACACACATTTAATGTTAATGCAGTCATCTTTCCCGCACCCATGCATAATAGACTCGTACCAAAACACGATTCCAGAGAAATTTGCTTGTGCTATTTGCTCACTTGATGGGCAGTTGCAACTGTTTGGTTGAATTTTATACTTTTTAAAAGATTTGTTTTGCATCAGGTAAATATCAATCTCTTGATGATGAGTTTGAGGGCAATTATGCTATCTGCACAAAGAAAGTTGCTTCATAAAGTTGTATAGCTTTATGAGTTTCTAATTTCTTTTGAACTCTGTATATCATGTTTTCTAATATTCAGGGGAGAAACACAATCACCCCCAAAGTGTGCTGTATCTAAACTTGAACTTTTCAAAGCAAACAATAACTGATTTGAATAAGTCAGACACAGAAACCCATTGATTAGGACCCCTACCTTTATTACATTAAAATATAAATCAACATGCTTTTAAAAAGGTGTGTCTTGGTAGCAAAATATGATTGGGTTATAGACTACATATATTTTTATTAGAATAAACATTATATTTATTTTACATATATTTCTATATTCCTACTGAATGGTGGTTTTGACCCTGAAATCATAATTCTAAATTCAAATCCTGTTTTTAATAACTTAATCATGATCCAGTGAGTTTAGATAATGGTGTTATATACCAGTTTTGTTAGGAAAGGGCTTACCTTTTAAACAAACAAAAGAATAATACCTCAACATTATAATTTCAAATAGAGACATTAGGTTGAACATGTCAACTCAAGATGGTAATGAATTGCTATTACTTACCCAGGATCCTCATTATCTCTCCTGAACCACTCATTAATTCTATGAACACATATTATTATCCCATGGAATACAATTTGTCTCAAAACTCATGTTTTTCTCTCAAATGGAAAGAATTAGTAACTTTAAAAATGCCTTTGAAGAAAGTATTTGCATTTAAAAAAAATAAAAATAGAAAGATATTTCAGAGTCAAAAATCACCTTTCCATAATGATATTGAAATATATATATTATATAAATAACACTTATTCCAATAAATGAAATATACACATATGTATGTATATATGCTATAATCCAATCAGATTTAGCCACCTGGATTCTTTTTTTTGTACCAGGGATTGAGCCCAGGGTCACTCAACCATTGAGCCACATCTCCAGGTCTTTTTATTTTATTTTTAAAATATTCTTCAGTTGTTGATGGACCTTTAGATTTTTATTTATATGCAATGCCTCACACATGTTAGGCAACTGAGCTACAACTCCAGGTCCCTTTTTATTTATTCATTTTTTTATTTTGAGACAGAGTCTCACTAAGTTGCTTAGGGCCTCATTCAATTGCTGGTTTTGGACTTGCGCTCCTCCTGCCTCAGCCTCCTAAGCTGCTGGAATTATAGGCATGTGCCATAGCACTGGGCTGAGATTTGTTTTTAATAACGTGTTGGTGTATATGTTTAAAATAAATTACTTTTAAAAGAATAATTTTATGATCGAAAAGTTTGAAGAATTTTATGATAAAATAGAGCCTACAACTTCACATATCCCATAAACCTGTGATATCACTGAACATGTGTACTCAGTCTCATTGACTAGAACTCTGTTTCTTGATGGGGATATCAGAAAGCTCTTTGAAACATGGAACAGTGTTTATTTCCCTTCCAGGTCTGATGGCACTATCACTTACATCTTGTGTCTTTACTCTTTTCTCTTGTCCACAGTCACAGAATGCATCCCCTAAGCAAAGGAAGCAGAGTGTGTACACACCACCCACCATGAAAGGTACTGTTCAGGTACTGTTTCGGGGTGTCCTGAGTATTGAGGCTGTCTCTTCTCAGGATCTTCCGTTCCATCACAAGCTGGATCTAGTCTCAGTTCCACAACTCAGTGGAGCAATGTTCAGTAAGATACTCTGTTTAAAACATAGTTCCACCATGAGTAAAATAAGTGGTTGAAGGATTAACTAGGAATCTAGAATCTCAGTTTGGAAATTCAGTTTTCACAATAATGACAAAATTTTTGTTTTTACCTTTCCTCATATATTTTCTTTGAAGGGATTTTTTTTCTATACTCTCTAATTATTTTTGCTAGTGTTGGCAGATAATTGTAATTTTCTTCCTCATATTAAGGGAATTCAAGTAATTTGAATTTGAGGGAGATTTAATGTAAAGTGTGGCTTCATCACTTTGTGTTGGAATCAGCTCTAAGAAACCCAGTTGAACAGTTGTTTGCTGTACTTGCAGCAGCTGTTGAAATAACAACAGAATGCTTATTCAAATTCGGGCATTTTTCCAAAATTTTCCCTCAAAATTGAAGCTCTAAAATAACATCTAAGTGCATTAGTACTTTGACTAACATCAGTTCAGGGAAGGCGTCTTTAATTTCTCACACCAGTGTTCCTGACGTGAGGTGGAGTCTGTTCAACCCAGTAGCTCACGTTCCCCTCTGGTGCTAGGCTGCTGGCTGGGTGGTTCATCATACAGTCATCCAGCTTGATTTTAACTGCATGCAAGCCCAACCCAGCAGCTTCCTCTGGAGTTTGGAGAGATGTCTAAATTGGGAGTGAAATTTTCCACTCTATTCTCTGTAGATTTGGGGACTTTTCAGAGAGGTGGGATATAAATGGACACATTAGTAACTACTTTCAGTAAATTTCCTTCCTGTGCAGCTATTAAGCACCGTGTTTACTTGTGTATAACTAGTAAATAATACAATCACCAGCATTTTAGTTTATTGAGACTACTAAGCATCCCTGTCTGAAGACAAGTATAATCATTTTGAAGATATTTCCCCCATTGTTAGTGATTTGAATTTTCAAGATACATCAGTTTTGGCATGAATGGGCAAAAACAAAAGATATATGTTCACTCATTTAATTATTTCCTCTGTTCTATTTTGGGTTAGCTTAAGCTAAATAAAGTTATCCTGTTCTCATGTCCTCAGAGAATAAGTTTTTAAAGGAAAATCTTAAACTCAAAGCTCTAAGGCCCCATGGTGTTCATTATATTTAGCTCTCAAATATCCAAAGAATATTGGATCCTAACATTTAGGGATATTAGTTATGCTGCACAGTTTTCATATAACTTTACTGTCAAGCACCCTAAGATTGTTCTTCAATGAAATCATCTCATTCTTTCAATAGGATGTCAGGGTGTTGATACCAGTCACCTATGTCATTTATAATCAGTAAGTATCTTTGTGATTTTCCAGCTTATGACAAAAGAGAAAACAAAATCCACATGTTTTATTTAGTCTATCCATCCCTAAGAGCTAGAAATGAATATCTCAAGACAAAATTAAGCAATGGTAACATACGATGCATTGTGAGCACGATAAAAGATTCAATCATAAGAAAGATGACCGAACAAAGGGAATGTTATTGAGATACTGAATACAGTAAAACAATTGCTCTGAAATGTAAAATTCTTAAGATTACAATGTAAGATGAAATTACTGAGAGTAGCAAAAGTTTAGCGGGAGAGCAAGGCACCAACCAATGTGATTAACAGTTCTGAAAAAGTTTACTCTGACATAAAGTCCAGTAGGGCTTCATGCAGTATCCAGTGGGTAACTGGTTAGCAAAACCAAACCAAACCAAAGAAACAAGCAAAGCAAACTAGGCAGACTCATTCCTTCTGTCTTAATAGGTTGTAGGGAGTTACTAGCACAGAGGCCAGGGTCAGGAGAGCTGCTACTCTCCCTTTCACATTAATCTATAAACAGACAACTATCTCCCAAGTTTATTTATTTTTCTCCCTTTAATTTCTATGATCCTATGTTTACCTTGATTTTGAAAATAGGAACATAATCTTAGGTCTGATATGCTCCTCCTCAGAGACTCCCACGTGGCTCTCGTGGTGCCACCTCCTCGGGGAGGTCTTGCTCCCTGGATGGCCTCTCCAGCAGAGTGGATCCTATGTAGACCCTCCTATAATCACCCTCCACACACAGGCCTTGTTCTCGGTCGTTCTCATCGCGATGGACCTAGAACAAGGTGTTGAGATAATAGTTTTGAATATTTACACCATTGGGACGATGCCTGGCATGTATCAGGAATTCTGCAGATACCTGTTGAAAATCGGAGCCATCATGAGCTGCGGTGTTGAGTCACACCATCATCTACTGGAAAGTGGGGATCATTTGAACCTTGCTCTACTAATACTCACACTGGTGTCTCTGCTTCTGTTTTTCTATTTTTAATTTCCCTCCATGTTCCTCTCTTCTGGTCAAAGAGAACATCTGATACAGTAAGTTAGTGGCTGCTGTGGCTTAGATGAATGTCCCCCAAAGATCATGTGTTCAAGGCCTGGTCCTCAGCTGTGACCCGATTGGAGAGTAATGGAAACTTTGAGAGGTGGGGCCTAGTAGAAGCTCTTTAGGTCATTGTGCCCTTGAAAGGGATGTTTGGACCCTGGTCCCTTCTTCTCTCTCTTTTATCATTGCTGGCCATGAAGTGGGCAGTTTTGCTTCGCCATGTACTCTCACATCAAGCCCAAAAGCCAAAGGGCCAATGAATCATGCACTGGAAACTCTGAAACTGTAAACCAAAACAAACCTTTCCTCTTTATAAGTTAATCATCTTATGTATTTTGTTACAGTGACAGAAATCTGACTAATACAATTACCATCCAGAATTGTAAATCAGTTGGGCTGAATTCTTGGGAAAAGTCACCTCTTGGACTACTGGAACTACTGGGTTCTTGTTTTTGACTAGGACCCCGGTTCATGAGTCAATTAGTTTGTGGCTAAGGTGGCAAAATTATATGACACAATTATGGCATTGTTAAGTAGAAGGATCCAGATGGGGTTTTTGTTCTGCTGATGTGTCTCAGATTTTTCTGCACATTTACTTCTAGAAAGTAATAATAGATTTAGTTCTTGGTCTGGCCATCTTTCTATAACTTATAGGTACTCAACACTGTAAAGGAGATCAAAGCTAACTAGGGCTGGGAATGGTTGTTCATGCCTATAATCCTAGCAGCTTGGGAACCCGAGGCAGGAGGATTGTAAGTTCAAAGCCAGCCTTAGCAAAAGGGAGGTGCTAAGTAACTCATGAGTGTCCCTGAGTTCAATCCCTGGTACCCAAAAAGTTAACTAGGGTAATTATCCATTGATGACTGGATTTTTCCCCACTGCTTGACATTGGCCATTTTATTTGAGGATTCTAATTTATTAGACCTGGGATAGAGCCAAATAATCAAAAATTCCAGGTGATTCTACTTCCACAGGTCCAAAGATTGACCAGATTCAGATATCTAATTGCTTACGTGACATTTTTTTTCTTAAGTTATAGATGTTGGTACCAATTTTTTACCTCAATGTCTGGGTCTCTTTTCCTTCTCAGAATTATGGAACCAATTTCTCAATTGAGCAACAAAGAAGACTTTTATTCTCAGTCAAGAATAGGAGAAGTGAGAGAGAAACTTACAAATCAACTTCCTACTTTCTGATGGTCAGGGGAATATAGATATAATCACTGTGTATGTGTGTATAGACAGATACAGATATATAGCGCAAAACAGATAAGGTGAGAGATAGGCTAATCAAGGGGAAGAATATTCATATATTGTATTATAATGAATTTAGAAGTTGTCTGGTGGTTACTCTGGCAGCCGTCTTAGATCCCACAGTCTTCGGTCAGGACACCTGAAGGGAACTTCTGGCCTTCAGACATTGTGTCTTCTAAGACAAGGATATGATTAAGGTGAAGTAAAAATGTAGCTACTCAGGCAGTATAAGACCAGGGCAGTGTAACAATAATTTATGGAGATCAAAGAAATCATGGGATCAAACCCAAGGTGTGCAGAACTGACCTTTTGATGTTTTCCACATCAAATCAATTTTTCCTCTGCTATTCCCATTCACAGGAAGAGGCGCTTTCATCTGCCTCAGTTCTGGGTGTCTCTAAAGGCCCTCCTTTTCTCAGTCTCTGTCATAGTTGAGCACCAGGATTTGTGGATTGATCAGCACTGGAATCTCTCAGGTCTGCCCTCTACTCTCATGTCCACTGCATCCCGGTATTCCACGTCACACTTCTCTCTTGGTCACTGTCTATCTAGTCTTCTTCACACCTCCCATCTGTTTTCTATGCTGTGGCCAGAGTGAACTTTTTAACATGCAAAAGGCTTCATGCCACTTCTTTGGTTCCAACCTTCTAATGGATCCCATTTACCCTTGGATAAAATTTCTGTTCCAGAGCTAGGTTTACAAAACTTCCTGTCTCTGGCTCCAATCAGTCTCTCCCCAACTCACTCACAAGATCCCAACCACGCTGGTATTTTGTTGGTTTTCAAATCCACCAAGCTCTTTCCTGAATCAAGAAAGGACTAGAAAACATCCTTCCTTTGGCCCAGGTTACCTGTCCCCTTCTTTTTCTCGTTCTTCATCTGGCCAACTTCAGTCATCATTCAAACCCTGTCTTTAAAGGTGAATTCCTGAAAGCTTTTCCTAACCTTCCAGACTAAACTCCCTTCACTTAATAAATTCTCTATTGGCTCTCTCTAGAGTTATGATCTCTCCGTAGTACTTTTATTGCAAGTAATCACAATGTTCAATTCTTTGTTTAATGTTTATCTCTCCTCCTAGCCCAGAAGCGATCTATATTTCAGCAATGACAGTATCTTTTTTACATACTACCATGTCTTCAGGGCTGAACAAAATGCATGGAACATAAACAGTGCTCATAAATATGTATTTAAATCTTTTAAAAACCAACATCCAACACTCTACTGTTGGCTAAAGGATAATTTCCTGAGTATACCTACTTTCTTTCTCTAAAGTCTTTTAAAAAATTCTCTCTGTTGAGGTCCCTAGAAATGTGTTGTACTCATGGATTCTTGTTCTATCTCATGTTGCTCTTTGTAGCAAATTTTAAAATGACAAATATCTGAATATTTCAAGACCTCTGTCAGGTCCTTGTCTCACCCTTAATTTTCTTTTACCCAGATTAAAATATATCAATGTCAATTATGACTACCACTCAGTCCTATTTCATTTATTCTTGGTCTCCAAATAAACTCCATTTTGCCTATGTCTTTCTAGAAGTGCATCTTTAAAAATCAACCTAATATTGAAAGTGTGGCCTGAAAAGAACAGAATGGAGACTTCAATTGTGTCTGAAATTCCCTTCATCACAGATAACTTAATTCTATAAATGCAGGCTAAAATCTTATTTTCTTTTTTCTGGCAGTCATGCACATTATTGACAACTAGGTGTTGCCGAAAGCTCGGTCAGTCCTTGTCCCCAATGCCAAAACAATAACGAGGACATGGTTGTAGAAAAAGGAAGACAGTCTATTGCTTTGCTAGCAAAGGAGAAACACGGGGGACACCTTTCCCAAAGGTTGTGATTCTGCCCACCAGCAGGAACAGGGGGGGTTTTAAAGAGGTGATTCAGAGAAAAAATGAGATTAGGGAGGAGAGATCAGGAAGGAGAAGATCAGGGAAAAGATCAGGGAGGAGAAGGTTAGGGAAAAGAAAATCAGAGAGGAGAAGATTGGGGAAAAAGTTAGGGAAAAGAAGATCAGGGAGGTAAAGATCAGGAAGGAGGTGGTTAGGGAAAAGAAGATCAGGGAGGAGATGGTCAAGGAGAAAAAGGTTGGGAAAAAGATAAAATCATGTAAATTTCAAAGCCACAAGGGATATAGTCAAGGCATCAAGTGAACCCCTATTATACAGTGAGCTGACTATAAATTCAAAATTTCCATGCTTTCTCATGCGCTGCTTTCTGTATTTATCATTCATTCTCACTTTAAATTTATTAGCTTCCCCCGTGCCCCAACCCCGGAGAAAAAGGCAAGTTAGTACTGTCATACGAGTAGGATTTTCTATTGTTAGATTCAGGCTGTAACATTGCCATGTCTTATTTTATATACTGATTCTCTCATCCATCTTATTTTCAAAAGTATCTCATAGGTAAGTTAAACTTATCTCTGGTATTTTTGTCCAAATTCATAATAAATGCATGAAACAGCAGAACTAAGTCAGAACCCTGGGGCACCTGTCTCTCCCTGTAGTTGACACTGATCCCCTTGAATGCCACCATTTAACTAACTATCGAGTAGACTTGTCTTATCAGGACCCTGTCCCTTCACACCAGAGTTCTGAAAGACTCTTTGGTTAGACAGGTTGTTTTATTTTAGATACCTCCTGCTGTCTATATTTTTTTTCATCTGCACACAGGAGTTATAAATTTAAGATGCACATTATGCATAGCAGGACAAAAGTTGAAGTTTTCATAGAAGACAGACTTTCTTTTCCATTACCCCGTGTAACATAGTGTTTTATAAGTATATAAGTAGAAAGTGCTAAAGATTATCAGAAAAATGACAGCCAATAACAAATGCGCATGTGCACTTCTCTGGTGTTTGTTTATGTGGTGGTCAGTCCTAGAATTTACAGAACAGTCAATTAAATTATTGTTGGATCCCTTGAATCATGTTTTCAGAAAAGCAAAGTGGATTTGAATCTTGGGACAGGAAATGGCTGACTCATTTCCACCGTGTGTGTGTGTGTGTGTGTGTGTGTGTGTGTGTGTGTGTGTGTTTTACCGGAATTCAAATGCTGAAGAGAGCAAAGTAAATGCAATCTATTTAAAAGGGAATCAGAACATTCAACAAAACAACTGACTGAAAAACTGCTTTGTGTAGCAGGTCTATTAGTATTATATTACCACTCTTAATGTGTAGCAAGTCAGATATTTCATTTATTTCCAAAAAACCTCTTCTTCCTCTCATTCTTCATAATTTCTTATAAAAGAAAATTTTAGTTCTTGCAATGTGCAGAGATTATTCTTCTGATATGTTAGATCTATGAAAGCTTGAGCCATTTTAACTCCTGGGTTTTAGGAGTTTCTTCCTTCAAGGAGGACTGCACTTATAAAATTTTATCTTAATTCAACCTCTTTCCATAATAAAGCAATAGATACAATCAAGAAATAACTCAAAGAGGAAATCACACTGGCCTAACAAGAAAGCAAACACAGTTTTGAGAGGGTGGTGGGTGACAACAGCAAGGGTGGACATATGAGGTTACTGAAGGGTATCTTCCAGTCAGGTCATGCTGCTGACCTTGGTCATTCCATGGATCCAACATGAAAAGAACGGACTTTGAGGGACGAGTGACTGAGATACAAGTGACCAGATTTCAAGCCTTGGCACCACCACTTACTAGCGATGATGCCCCCTTCCTCCTCCTTCTCCTTCTCTTCCTCTTTTTTTTTTTAGTACTAGGAGCTGAACCCTGGCTTCCAAATGCTACTACTCTGCCCCTGAGCTATACCCCAGCCCCATCTCTCTTTTCTTATTAGTAAAATGGAGATGATACCTGCCGCAAAGGATTACTAAAGAGACAAACTGAAACAAAAAAGGTAAAGGAAACGCTAACAGACACACATATGTGGGACTACTTTTGAATGATTACTGAATTCTGAATGGAGAAGGAGGCAGTGACTCCTCTATTTCTCCTTAGATCTGAAGCGTAGAGGCATGGGATTATGGGGAGAGCTGGAGTAGGGGTGAGAGCACTTGAAGGAGAAGGAAATCTCTGCTGTGGCTCTGACCTCATCCCTGTGGGGATGGAAAATCTGGCTTAGAGGTGCCTGGTCCTAGGAGCATGTGGCTCACCAGTCCTGCAACATTCTCCCCTCTTTTAGTTAGCTCAGCTTCAGGCAGACTTGTGAGGTTATCTTTGACATTTTGCTTCCTTTTAAACAAAATCCAGCTTTACCTTCATTTCACCTTGCCTCTCCCCTTGTACACCATGTCCCTTAAGTCCCAGTTAATCGATGTTTATGTTAATGAGGCTTGTGTTTCAAAAACAACTTACCGAAGTGCTGGCTAATGGTGAATTTGGGATGCTAGTGTAGATTACACAATAAATATTTCTTGCCAGAGGAAAGATCTGAAAGCTGTACCATAGAAATGGAGACTGTAAGTAGACAGTCCAGGTAAGTTGACAACAATCATATAGAGTTGTAACCAATTTGCTCTTTCTTATTTCACACTTCTTGTAATTGTGACTCAAAAAATCCTCAAAAGGAGTCCCCAGCTATGCTCTCCTTATCCCCTGCTCAGGGAGAATGAAGGTAGGGAGGTCAGGGAGCAAGATCTTTTAGCTTCTCATCAGGCCACCTCCAGGGCCACCCTGCATTCCTTTTTAAAACGCTTCTGTCACTCTGTGGGTGTTCCACAGGTATTCATTACATTTGCCTTTGTAAATCTGGGTGTATTTTTTTGTTGTCCTTGCTGTTGTTTTGTTTGGTTTTAGTGCTGGCTCAGTTTATTTGTTCTGCTGGGTGGGACTTATTTATTCAACTCAAGAAACATTTAACAGATTTCTAGATAATAAGGAACTTCCTAAATATATACAAATAATGTTTCTTTCTTTAAAAACAAACAAAAAAAAGAACCCAAGTATGTTCCTATTTCTAGATCCACTTCCTGTGCTTCTCTTTAATTTTATCCGCTGAGTTTTAAGTTAATCTTTCCTCACATCTTTGAATGTGGAGGGTGGGGTCAGGCAAGAGAGCTGAGAAAGTCCCCTTCTTGGAGCCACTGAGATGTCTCTTTTTCTGAGAACAACCTATGAGAGAGAATGAAGCAAGAAGGCAGCAAGCAAGCATGAGTGGACTTCATGTTTTTAGGTTAAAAGGACTAAAAGATCTTGAGATAAATTTAATTGCAAAATTGAAATTTGGGACCAGTAATTTAATCAATCTCATGTGATACCACTTAAACATTTGAAAAGGAGAGCACCATTTATCAGTGTAGGTCTTTTCACTTGCCTGTACACATTTACTGATTCTAAAATTAATCTTATCCTTACATTCCTCTGTATAAACAACATTCAACTTTTTAAATTGCTTCCTCTTGTAGCATCAGAAGAAAAGAGGAACTTTTGTATTTGATTGGAGCAGCTGAATCAAGACTCAATGTCTTGATTTTTCTTAAATGTGCAAATGGCAACATTCAACTGTGTAAGTACTAAGAATACACTGCCACAAATCACAAGTGAGCCTCTGCTTTGAGCAATTCATTAAAGTGGTGTGGCTGCAGAGGTGAACAGTAGTCCCAGCCCTCTAGACCAGTTTCCCAGAAGCAACTCACAAGAGGTAGAATACCCCTGATGAATCCTTCAGTGGAGATTTACACAGAGTTATCAGGCTGTGAGGAGACTCACAGGAGGTTTAGTGTACGGGAGGGTAAGATCACTTTCAGATCACAGAAAGGACGATCATAGTATCATAATTACACATGTGTTAGAGAGTAAACTGCCTGGAGAATAACACTGAAAAGGGAAATACCATTTTTTTCTCCTGCTTATGCAAATTGACAAAGCATTTAAGATGACGCTGTAATGTAGATAAATAAATCCGGTGTGGACCATCACAAAGACCTTTGCTGCCAGGCAAAATATAGATAGGTTCCACGAATGGGACTATATGAACCTCACTATCCAACACATTTGGAAATCCTTGTGCCTTTGATTCCATTTGAAAATGTTCTGGTTCACATCTTTGTCTTAGCTCTTAAAAGGGTTACATAAAACAGTAATTTCCAGCTTGAATCACTCATTTTAAAGGTAGCTGTTATATCTTAGAACAGTGTTAGATTTGCAGAAAAATGGGAAAACAGTACAGAGAGTTTCCATGTACTCCATACTGGTTATCCCATTGTCTACATATTAGTATGGTACATCTGTCATGATTAATAAATCAATATTGATAAATTATTGTTAACTAAAGCACATATTTTATTTGTATTTATTGTATGTGTGTTGGTATTGGTTCTCCTGATGTTCTCTTTCTATTTCAGGAACCCATGGGTGGGTTACGTTTACACCACTTTATGTGTAAAAATCATGTCTTTTTAGGGTTCTCTTGGCTGTGATTGACAGTTCCTCAGACTTTTCTTGGTTTTGATGACCTTGAAAATTTCGAAAGTATTGGTTATGTGTTTTCTGGAATCTACCTGTTTTGGGATTTGTCTGATGTTTTCTCATAATTAGACTGGGATTAGGGGGTTTGGGAAGAGAAATCATAGAGACAAAGTAAAATCCTTGTCACGTGGTGTCAAGGTCCATACTACTAACATGACTAATTGAGGTAATGTTTTCAGGATTCTCTACTATAAGGTTTCTTTCTTTTTATTTTTGACTCCCTTCCCATACTATGCTCTTTGAAGGAAGTCACTATGTGTTGTCTACACCTAGTAAGTGGAATTCTATCCCACCTCCTGGAAGGAAATATGTGTATACAAATTATTTGGAATTTTTATGCCCAGGAGATCTCTCTCTCCTTCTGCCTTTATTTACATATTTGATCATGATCATGTATTTTTTATCATTATGGACACAGGGATATTTAGTTTATACTTCAGATTATAACCCAAAGTTACTTTGTTTTGTTGGTCAAGTACTACCAGTTTTGGCAATTAGGAACTTTTCCACTTGACCCCTGTGTCCCTTTGATGTACCCCAGGAATGTGGGGTGTTTTTGTTTTTGTTTTTTAGCATGTCCTTATTTTCTGGCTCTGTTACAAGATACTCTAGGCTCTTTTGTATATTCCTTGCCCCAGTCCTAGAATTAGTCCTTTCTCCAAGAAGCTCACAAATTACAATGCAATTCCTATTTGAGACGGTACACTATAAAATACATGTTTGCACCAGTATATAGTTGCTAAAAATAGAGTAATCTATCTCTTACTCTGCAAAAATATATATGTGCCATATCCATCAGTGTAAAAGGGGAAATGCTACACCCTCAGCATGCTAAGATGTACACACGACACTCTTATTAATGCTAAAGGGAGTTCCAGGAAAACACAGTATCTCAGAATGGGCAGATGCTCTTATTATGGGCTTGCCCTCCTTCGTTTAGTGCCTCATACAGTGTTCCCTGATGTTTTCTGGGACAAGATTTATATACTCCTTCAGAGACAGGAAATCAGTAATAGCCTTGCAGCCTTCTTGGAGATGGGCTGTTAATTTTTTTTAGAGATTTAAAAAAAATAATATTTCTAACACTTTATACTTGAGTAGTGCTTCAACATAAGCAATATGTTTTTTGTATAATTCATTTGTTTTTTTTTTTACAGAAAACAATGTAGCATTAAGTGGAATCTTTTAGAGGAAAGTGAAACTCAGAGACGAGCTGGGTTCCCATGTTAAATGTCCTTCCCATTTGTCAGGCTATAGTGACACAAGCCTTTTCTTAGGTCCTATGAAATTCTGTTGGAATAAAAATGGGCTGCAGGGCTGGGGTTGTGGCTCAGTGGTAGAACACTTGCCTAGCATGTGTGGGGCACTGGGTTCGAGTCTCAGTACCACATATAAATAAATGAATAAAATAAAGGTCTTTTGACATCTAAAAAATACTTTAAAAAATGGGCTTCATTTTTTTTATTTGCCCTAATTAAAATTCAGAAATCCTCCAGACTTATAACTTAATGGAAAGTTTTTGCAAGATCTTTCTATATATTTCCACAAAATGCATGGTTTGTATTTAAGCTCAGATAGATCAATATTTTATAACAATGTTGTACTCAAACCAAGCTTGCCTTTAATCTTGTCTGATTCCAATGACCCTTTCCTCCCCAAGTGACTGACCATATCAATCTGAATCATTTTGCATTCTTTCAAATATTCCTTTAGAGTAAGACCCTGGAAATAATGTGCAGGGGTACTTTTGATCTTGGCTTCCTCATACCTGTCCCTGGCTACCCTTACCTACTGCCACTGCTTCCTTTTATTCTTTTTCTTCTTTCTTTCTTTCTTTCTTTCTTTCTTTCTTTCTTTCTTTCTTTCTTTCTTTCTTTTCATGCTGTGGTAATGTTGAGTTGCATTTAGTTCCTTGAAAATAATACGTGGTTTCTTACTTTATGTTTTTGTTCTGCAGCATCATCTGCATAGAAGGCTTTTCTTTGTGTCCCCCACCTCCATCCTAAATCCCTTTTTGCTGTGTTCCTTTAAGACTTAGAATGCTTTATGCACACCTGTCTGTGTGATATCTGTAATCCCCTCTAGCTAGCCTGTGAATTCCTTCAAGACAGGGTCAATGTCAGGAGAATTCTTATCTTCCATTTATACTACAGAAGACTCTTCATAAATGTTGAATCAGTGGGCAAATAATCTGATTTAAAAATAAATACAACTTGGCTTAATTTACATTTATTTTCACTCACTCATTTACTCATCCTACAAACATCTATAAAATACATACTATATCTGCCTGGTCATTTTTTTAGGCTTTCTTATAAAGCTCAGGATGAACTAAAGGCATTCTCTGTCTACAGAAAAATAATGTAGTCAGATGAAAAACAAAGTTGTATAAAAAGTAATTATTAACCCCCTAAGACTGATATAGATGATAGTTTTTGAATGCAGAGGAAGAAATATCTAGCTCTCTCCATCATAACAAGGGAAGACTTTGCAGAAGAAATGAATTTCCTCTGTCAGTTGAGGGATGAGGAGGATTTTAAAAGAGAAGTGTGAGGTGAATTCCAGGCAGAAGGTTTGGCAGGTGCAGCAGCATGGGAATCATGAACTGGGGTAGAATCTGTAGAGAGGGAAGGTTGGACAGATGCTGCAGTCTTGTCAGAGGTTTTCTGGGTCCTGAGCTCA
Source organism: Sciurus carolinensis (assembly GCF_902686445.1). NCBI lineage: Eukaryota > Metazoa > Chordata > Mammalia > Rodentia > Sciuridae > Sciurus > Sciurus carolinensis. The sequence goes on from NC_062215.1 coordinate 130,404,382, forward strand.
GGAGCTGAGACTTTATTCCAAGACAACAGAGCACTTTTAGATAACTTTAAAGATCACTTGATATGTTACATATGCCTGTAAGTGCTTTGACAATAGGGTGTTGGGGAAAAGGGACAAAGAATTTCATTCACAGAGTTAATTTTAGTTAATTTTTTAAAAATTAGCCCACCTTAGATTGCATTTGCTTCAGTTCATCTGTCTGTTTCCATTGCTATTATTTATATAAGAATGACAGACTGCTAGTACCAACCTGGCTTTCTTTTTCTAAATAATAACTATTTAGAAATTGAAATACTCATCATATTATCTTCCAAGTAAATTAATGGAAATCCAAGTAAAAATGTGTTATGATATAACAATGTCAAGATAAATTGAGAACTTGGTTCTTAGTGGGGCAAATTTAGGATAGGATTACATTCTTTATAAACTTGTGCCAGTCTATAAAATTTGTCTAAATACTTTGCTTCTTAAAACCTCCTATTCTTGTTTAAACTGCAAAATAGAATCCGATCTGAAAGATAATTTTAAGAACAGTTTCATTAATTCTTTTCTCAATAGGTTCTCATGACAAAACACCCGCATTTCAGGGATGGTATCATTAACTGTGGTCCTTCTCTTGCAGGTTTTCTATGGGATAGTAAAGGATATCAGCCTTACTGTCAATCAAGATGCAAATATTTATTAAACTTGAACTTTGCAATGTTCTGGGCTATGTGTTATTTTAAACAAATGAACTACCAAATTCTAAATACCATAGGTCAAAATTTGAGGAAGGTTTATAATTTCAGTTCTTTTATTGAGAGGCAAAATACCAAATAGAAGTAAGACTGTCCAAAAGTTAGAGTTGCAGAAAATTACTGGGTTCACAATATAAAAACTACAGGGAAAACATTGAATATATGATCTGTATTCTACATTACATCCTTTATGATATAAAGGGAGCCATGCTGTGCTTCCTTATTGTTGGTAGGTATGCCAAAACTCTTTTTTTGTTCTTTTAACAGGAATTTAATGCATAGCACCCTTGAGTGACTTTGTTACATTTTATTATCAAAATCAAGCTTAAATGATTTATTGACTTTCAACAGCTTTCTTTACAGCAGGGTTCTCACATGCTTCCATCAAGGTAACACCTGAGACCTATCACCTTTAAATTAAGTTCAAACTAGAGTTAATACAGGCTTTGAGATCTCAGAATGGTCATCCTCTGTTTCTGAATCAGAGGCCACTGCTCAGTCTGTTACTAGTTTTTTTAATTCTCAGAAGCTTCTTAGTTCTCCTGGACCCTGGCATCTGGAGGGAGTGAGAAGGAAGTAGCAAGTAAAACGGGTGCTGGAAATGCGAGGAGAGGGTCTAATGGGGGAAGAACCAAAGAAACTACAAGCCACATGGCTGAGTAGGACAAAAGATGGTCAAAATGATGACCGAAAGGTAGAGGAAAATTAGAACTGTATTTATTATAATGTGACTTTTTAAAGACAAGCAAGATTTTAAATCTTACTTTTTAAAGGACATTTTCACTCCCTGTGGTATGTGTTCCATATCACCTGCAAGTTCAGTGCCCACACCCTCTCATTGTTTCTGAAGCCTCGATGCTATTCTGGACCTTCTACAGAGGCCACTGGGTTAGGCAAGATGTGACTTCCCCACAGGAAGTTCAGTGGCTCATAAATGGTGTTGTAGACATTCAAGGACATCGGGGAGGGGGTGAAAGCACACTTGGCCTACTTAACTTGGTTAATATCTTACTTCTTACATGCAACCAAAGTTTTATTTAAACTCCTTCTTAGAAATCTAAATGTGATGACCTACTTCCAAGATACAAAGTTGTTCACCTGGTTTAAAATTTGAAAGGTTCCCTTGAAACAGAAGGTGTATTTTTTTTTTTTTTTTTTCTTTTAGGGTGGTGAACTCTTAAACCAAATTTCCAATACTGTAGCTATTCACTGTTGCAGAAAATTACACTGGAAACTCCTCTTATGAACTATTTTGCAAACTAAATGACAGTTAGTGTAATAATTATTCCTTCATACTGTGATACTTGGAGTAATATTTCATCTAATTTTAAATTGTTAACTATTAACCTTATGCAACACTCAAATCTGAGCATTCTGCTTTGAATTTTTAAGAGATTTTCCTTTTGACCTTCATTTGATGATCAATAGACGATAGGTTTTGCCTCAATTTATAGTAGTTCTGTGAAAAATAAGTATATTCCAGTATTAAAAATCACTACTGGATGATAATGCTTACATTGTGCAAAAACAGGTCTCAGAACAGATTTTGGTATGGCATAAAAAGCAAAACACAAGAAACCTACAAAGTTTAAAATGTATTTTATTTCTTGGTGTGTATTTATAATGAGTATTATTTTCTTTTTAGGTTTTGAATTTTCTTCTACTGTTTCTATACATCGATGTTTGACTTGAAAAACATTCTTCTATTATTATGGAAATTAGATCATTTGGAAAAGCACATAGCATCTCAATTTTTCTATAAGTCAAGGATTATGAACTTTTGGAATGAGACAAGAAGAGGTATCCTCTCTTTCCATCTGTTCACCTTTCTTAAAACCACAAGCAAAATGTGCCCATCGATGCCTTTGATGTTCTTGAAGGCAAAATATATGTGAAAGTCAGGTCGGGAGGGAGCAGTGGATCTGCAGCTTCCAACACTGCTCCCTTTGTGCTTACGCCCTGTTGGTTAATGAGGTCAATCAGAACTCTACCAATTCTTGCAACCTTACATTACTCCTTGACTTAATTCCCCTATACATAATAAATTAATTAGCACTTGTGTAATACTTTCTTTCAAAATATTTTTCTATTGATCTTTCATAATTGTATATGCCTGTAGCATCTTGCTTATGCTATTTTTTCAACATTCCAGGATTTTTTAACTATTAAGTATCTCAGTTGGATTTTAAACGGCACACCTGTAAATCCATGAAGAAATATGGGAGAAAGATTTGTTTGCCAAAGATTTTTAGCCTATCTGATATCTTACTTACCCTAAACATTGTGAAAATAATAGTAAAATTGATTTTTTCCCCTTTGGGTTTTCTTAGAAGATGTTGGTAAAGTATCACTTAATTATTATTTAATGAATCTTATATAATTGCTTGGGCAAACATGTACCTTAGAATTAATGCAAATCTAAGAAAAAATTCTAATCTATCTTCAAATTAAAGAACTATGACATGAATACTCATTTGTATAAATGAGAACTAAAGTCCTCTTATGACTTCAAAGAACTTATTTGTTTTTGTGTAATATGAAATGTCAGGAAGTTAAATGTAGTTTTTTGATAAGTTACATTTTCTGATGGATCAACTATGATAAAGAGAAGAAACATCTGATAGTCTTAATTTTAATATGAATCAATATAAATTAACATGTCGATTGAAATTAGCTATGAAAAATATTCAAAAGTAAATATCTCAGAACTCTCTTGTCAATGCCAAAGTTTGCTTTCATCTTATGAAGATTAATTAATTGTTGGATCATGGCAGGTCCCACGTTTTACTTGTAAGGCCAAACTGAAGAATTCTTTGTATTTGTATCAGCAGTCCTAGTTTTCCAGACAGGCATTTTAATCCCTTCTGATCTCTGAGATAAATATATATTTTTTTCACATAATTGTATAATTACTCAATAGACTAGAACAGATCCCATGGAGCCACTCCAGTGTGTGCTGGATAAATAATGTTCTGTTGTACTCCTGGTAATTGGCCAATAGATCCCCCTAGGAGTGTTGTGATCCCTTAAATAAACACTACATGGATAAGGAGGGGTCCACTTAGTGTTTTCTTCATTGGCAACAAAATAAGAAGGACTGTACATTCAGTCCTCACATCATTTTAAAAACAACAAACTGCTTGTGACCGTATAGCTCCCTCTGCCGGTTCACAATTTCAAAAGTACAAGTAAAAAATAATGTTTGTAAACTAGATTCCCAGAGGAGACAAATAGGTCTTTTTTTTTTTTTAAAGCAATGGGATTAAATTAATTAAATAGGCAACAGAGACTTCTCATTTCTTTTACTCCTAAATTGTGAACCATCTGTCACATGTATGCCTATTGTATCTTGCTCTTTGCAATAAAAAACAGGCTCTAGAAATAGTAGGCAAGTATTTTTTTTCTGAACAGCCCTAACCAAAGTAATCTTCATAAATCTATTAACTTCACTGTAATAGCCCCCGTTCTTCAAAGGATTACTCTTGCGGGGGGATTAAACTACCTTTACTCCAAGTAAAAGTGTGGCAGAGAAAATATGTAAATAATTAAATATCTTTTGCAAACAAATTAAAATGCTGTGCACTTCATCTTTATGGCATTGATAATCATCTTCTTTGGTACAAAGAATAGCAAAAGAAGAGGTGAATGGTTGGAGGACACATGGGCCCCAAGCCCAGCTCTGTATAACCTTCTTCAAATCAGTCATCCTGTAGTATTAGTTAGGAGGTAATAGTCTCAGAGAGTCACTGTGAGGGTTAAATAAGTATGCGTGGGGCTCAGCATCTCTGCGGGTGTATGTGAACTGCCGCTAACCCTGTTCCTGAGAAATCGGGGGTTTTGCCTCAACCAAGTGATTTAGATTATCAAAGAGAAATAATTTTTTCTCCAAACATCCTGAAAGCATGGCCACGTGATCAATCATATAAAATACATAGCTTTTATTTTAAAAAGTTAATATGATGTGACCTTACTATAGTTACACAATCTATAATGAAATCCTATTTATTTTTTATATAAAAACCAGATCAGTAATATCGTTGACCTTATGGAATTGTAGGTCTCAGAAACCATTAAACCAGGGTATAAAAAAAGCTAGGTAAACAGTATGTTCTGATGAAGAGGATTTAGATAATGAGTGTAGATGTTCTCATAAATTATTACAAATAAATTCATGCCTTTGTTAGTTCTCTCTTGCTACTTATATAGCAAATGTGTTTATTTTATTATATTAGGTTTTGGAAGACAGTAAACAGTGGTTTTATAATCAAATAGCTCGATAGGGAAGAGTGGTTTGAACCTGATGTTGTATATATTTGGAGCGACAGTTTGCCTCCAGGCAATGCTGTGCTGTCTCTGGTTCCCTACACACAGGTTGGGTCACTCTTCATTATCAGGTAATAAAAATATAATACAGGCCGTGTAGGTAGTGGCCAAATGGGAGAATCCGAAGCCAGAAAATCTGGGTTTGAACTCCTGTTCCGTGAGGCCCTCTGTCCTTGAGAGGGTTCATGAAAAGCCTGACCTGTGCTTCATTTTCTTCGCTTATTAAATGTAGTAATTAAGCATATACCTCGTTTCAGTTTCCTAGGGATCCCTTTAAAAATTACTACACATTCGATGCTTTAAAACAAATGTATTCTCTCCAATTTGTGAGGTTCAAAGTCTGAATTCCAGTGTGGACAGGGCCATGTTTCTTCCTGAAGTTTCTCGGGGAGAATCCTTCTTTACCTCTTACAGCTTCCTGTGGCCCCAGGTGTTCCTTGGAGCACAGCTCCAATCTCTGCCTCTCTTTTCACATGACCTGTTGTTGTTCTGATTCTTTGTGTATCTTTCTCCTTCTTATAGGAACACCAACCACTGATTTAGGACATTTGATATCTAGAGTATGGTGTCATTCTAACTGCATCTACAAAGGTTCCAGTTTCAAATAATATACACACACACACACACACACACACACACACTTTATATATTACATAAATATATTTTTTTGTACTGTGGATTAAGCCCAGGAGAACTTTACTACTGAGCTACAGCCCCAGACCTTTTTATTTCCATTTAATTTGAAACAGAGTCTCTTTAAATTTCTCAGGCTGGCCACAAACCTGGAATCCTCTTGCCTCAGCCTCCTGACTTGCTGGTATTACAGTTATGGCCACTGCACCCAGCTAAATAAATCACATTTAAGTTTCTATGTGGACACTACTGCTAACTTCATAGGGTTGTTTTGAGGATAAAATGAGTACAAAAGAACTAGAACAATGCCTATCACTTACTTTTTAGCTAAAGTGACTTCTGAAGTTCTATGTATGGAGTTCAAACAGTTTCCCTCTAGTTACAGATGCCCAATTGTGACTGCTCAATACTATCTCCCCATAGCCTGCTGTGCTTCAAACTTGAGCCATCTAAAAGTGGCTTAATTTTTATTCCCAACAAAACCCAGGAATTAGAGTTCTGTAATTCCTGTAAATGGTATTTATCACCATCCCCGATTTGCCCAGATTAAAAACCTCAATATTATTCACATCTCCTTTTTCTTTATTATCATATCTAACCAACCACTTGATTGATCCTATACAGTGTACTTGAGAGCAGTTCACTTATTATGTTCATTTGATCCTTTAGAATGAACCTGAGTACAGTTCACCTATTATATTTTCACTTCTCTAGGTCAAGCTGTCTGTAACATTCACCTGGATGATAAGTAGATGATACACAGCAAATCACAATAAGCACACACACGTTTCAGATGCAGAGATATAGCTACTTATATTTCTTTTAATTAAGACAATAGATCTCATTTATGATTCAGTTACAAAAAAAAATGGAATGTAATATACAATAAGGTAACTTTGTTTGTTGGCACTATATGTAAACTATTGTAGAAAAAAGAAGAAACTTTAAGAGGAAAAGATGATTTTTATCACTTCAAATTGAAGGTAAACCTACACATAAGGTTTTCATAAAAATTAAATGAGGAAACTATATGTACAATTCTTCAGCATAATGCTATGTCCCTAATACATGGTAGATAAATGCTATTTATTACACATAAATTTAGGATCATATTGGCATAAATTCTCTAAAAATTTTGCACCTGTTTGGCTATGGATTTACTTAATGGTTCATTTCTTTTAAGATTTTTCCAAATTTTGTTGTATTTTAGCAAAACAGTATGGTTTGTGTGTAGAATTTGATTTGAGCTAGCTGTTGGGCAAGTGGAGAGGCAAGTGTTGTAGTCTTCCTGAGTTTACTGCCCTCTAGTGTTCTTATTTATATAATTTAAGAGAAATGGAATGTGAGAACCAGAGCACCTGATGCTCAACAAAGTGGTGGTTGTCAGTATTATACATGAGTTTTTCTTCATGTCTGAGTTTCTAGGTGATTATCAATGAGTGGCTTTAACCTATTTTCATTTTTCTTTCAAAAAGAGGATACAGTCGATTATAGTGCAGAGGTTAAATGAAATATGTAGACATTGCGAAACTCTTGAAGTTCTTCTATTTCTATTGTTAGAACAATTAACATATATTCAGTACTTATTGAGTGTTGAAATTCTGAAGACTGCTGGATCAGATGAAAGTTAGTACTCAGTGCAATTAAAAAGAAAACATTGATACCGAGACACAACTCGTAAGGCTAAAATACAGGTGGGTTTTAGCCTGGATGCCATATGTATTTTTAAAACTGTTGTGTTGTCCATTAAAAAACCTCTTTCCCTTAGCAGGAATGATATTAATTGTATCTTGTGTGTGTGGTTAAAAAAAACACTCAGAGTACTCTTGACTTACACCTCCTATTCTGTAATGCATGTACATTTCATTATGACTACAAACTTCCTTATTCTGCTTATTACCATTTTCTTATACCCACATATTAAGTCATAAATGTCAGGAAGAGAAATCTCTTTGCAGCAAGTAGGAAAGTAAATATCAACAAGTTCTGACTTCACACATACACACACCCATGCCCATGTACACATACACATATATCCTTCTAAAAAAATCTCCCCATCTCCAGTAACTTGAAAAAATAGAAACCAAAGTGTCACTTAGACAACATACTGAGATTTGAGAAGTGTTATCTATATTCTTTTCCTTACCACTCTGTTTCCCAAAAGGCAAGAACATAGATTTTACTCTTTAGAATCTTATGATCTATTTAGGAATTCTCACTTCACCTGTGCAAAGAATAGAGACACACTCATAAAGCAACAGATGGATGTACGCATGTGAAATGGGAAATAATTTGCCTCTACAGTGATTGGAGGGGATGCTGTTGGATAATAAAGTTCTCACCTAGTTTTCAAATAGTTTCCAGATTATGTTGGCGAAATTATGGGGCATCATCTCCAAGGCATGTTTTTATGTATTTGCCATAAAAACCACAGTCAGAAAGTTACCCTGGAAAATGAAGGGACAAGACTTGCTAAAATTCAGCTTGACCTAGTAAGAAAGCCTTAGTTATCAAGAGGGCCTGGATCTGGGCACAGGGTCAATCTGTATACCCTCTTATTTACTTCCTGCCTTTATTGGTTCTGTATCTGAGCCCCAGAAGAATATGGATACAACAGGTGCTGAATACACTGATAATTCTAGCAATACAAATATAAGAGCTTCAAGATTGAGTTGTTTTAATCAAAGCAGGATCAGATATTGCAGGCCTCAGCACTGTTAGCTGGGGATACTGGTAATCAACTGTGAAATAAAGGAAGAAGGGCATTCTTTTTCCTGTGTTGTCCCATGCCAAATGTGACTTTGGCAATAAGAGGATTGCCCTTGACAATAAAGCCAAGATGTACCTGAGGGAAAACTGCCTCCCTGAGTGGAGTCTGGTGAGCCCTGTAGGACAGGATCTGGTGGGACAAAATCAATAAAGCCCAGCCAGAATACACTTATCTGTGAACACTGTTACATGCTTACACCATGAAAAGTCCAGGAAGCCTACCTCAGGACCACAGCATAGTGGGCTTTTGAAGGGCCTGTAGGTGGGTGTAAGAGTCAAAAAGAAGTTTAAGATATTTTTTGATGTTAAGATTCAATTTATTCATTCATATGTGAAAGTCTACGAAAAAAATCAAATTATAAAAAAGATTGGATTTTCATATTTTCAATTGCTTATAGGATTTTGGTTTGAGTCTTCTAAATAGCAGAGTTGAATAATTAAAGTGAAAAATTAGTTTTTTCTTATGCATTTTATTTTTCAAGCTTTTTTGTTATACACATCTATTTCTATACACATAAACACACACTGCAGTCCAAAACAGTAAAATGTTCTGAATATTTACTCTTTAATAGTAAGACATGGATAGTAATTAAAATTTTTCTAAAATATTCATTAATATTTTATGTAGTTTTACCCCTCAAATGCCCTTGGAGTATAAAATGTATATAGGTGCCAAAGATGGTACTTCTACAAGATAATTAAATTCTGGTTTAGTTCACCTTAGACAAAATGGGAAATGCCTTTTCTTTCCTTGCCTCTAGCTTCTCACACTAAAAGCAATCCCTAAAGAATTTGCTCCAAGTAATGTTTTTGCTGCCTAAGGCAACTGTCTGCTCTGGCTGTAGGACAGAATCGACCCCAGTTATATTTGTTGAAGTTCAAATATTTGTAGTTGATTTCCAGCGCATATACTCTTCTGCAACGTGCCATAAGGGAAGCTTTTAAAACAGAAAAGGGACAGAGGAAAGCTGATCACATAACATACATGTTTGTTCTACTTTGCCCTCCAGTATATTTTAGGTTTTTGGTCAAATGAAATTATGTTGATAAATACATAAAGAAAGAAACTCTAGATAGATCATAGATTAAAAATGCTTAAATGACATCATAAAATAATCGAAAAGACAATGTGGATGAAGTGTATTGGGCCTGGGAAATATAAATATATTTTCAAAATATATTTAAAAAATTCAAAGTTAAATAAGAATTTTCAAAGACAAAAACAAGAGGAATTGCTATAGAAACCAGTCCAAAAAAAAAAAATTCTGTAAGTCGAAACATTATTGAAAGATAAGTGGCAGGTTGGAAAACAAGCAGACAAAATGTCATCCTCACTATATCATCACTTGAGTTCTCAAGTCAAGGAAAGATGCCAGTACTTTTAAGGAAAGATGAATAAGATGTGTGAACACGTTATAGAAAAATATTAGTGGCTGCAACAGAAAGCTAAGTCCCGTTCACAATTGAAAAAATATAAAACAAAGTAGCCTACCAATTTAGAATTTTTTTTTAAAAGGATCAGACTCAAACTTTGTGAGAGTGTGGGAAAAAAGAGACACTCAAACATTATGATTGGAAAATAAACTGGTACCACTTTTGCAAGAAACAGAAAAATGTTACAATCTTTTGATACCAGGTTCTGCATTTTTGAATCTTTCATAAATGTGAGATGGGAAGAAAAGAATCTGGGCTCAAAATTAGTTTTACCTTATCTGTTGTATGATATTAATTTTGTAGAGAAAATGGAAGAAAATACTAGCATACTAGATGGAAGAAAACATTAACAACAGTTACCAGTATGAGAAATTGCTGTAAATCAAGATAGAAACTGAAAAATTAAGACAGTAAGCCCCCATCTATGTACACTGCATCAGTGGTTATATATCTTTATATCTATGTTGATGTATCAGTATCTATCCATGATGTCATACAAGCAAATTCACATAATTAACATAGTAACTAAACTAACATAATTAAACATAGTAACTAAATACATGAAATATAGTATGTGACTGATCTAGTTATAGATGAATGGGGTAATATTTAGGGAATAAATATTTCTTCTTTGTTTTTGTCATGTAGAGAAGAATAGTCTTCTTCAAGCAAATTGGAAGATTATAGTGATTAAAAAAAGCATAAAGTTTTTTTCTTCTTCCTTTGTCCAGGTGAGTTTAGAAAGCACCAATTTAAAATATTAATATATTTATATCTTCTAAATAAATTAGACCTTGGCATTTATATACAAACCAAAGAGAGAAATGGTGAATGCTGCACAAGTTAATATTTGTAGAATTAGAAAAAAATTATTACTAGTAGGTGATCAACTCCTGCATATCACTGAGAAGCTCTATTAGAAGGGTCCTATGCATCTTTCGTCACATTCTTAATGATTTTTCTGATCTTTTCCTTCCTATGCTAACTTTTGTGATGAATCCTCAGTCTTCATTTCCTTGGCAGGATTGAACTCCATTTATCACTTTCTCTTTCAGGAAAGATGTCTTTTCCTTGGCTGCTAGACACCCATATGTCAAGTTTTCCTCCTGACCTTCCTGGATGCTGCTTCTTAACTTTTTTTTTTTTTTTTCCTTCTTCCTTATCTCATGAACTCTTAATGTTGTTGTGACCCATGGATTAGTCTGGGTCTCCATCTCAGTCTATGTCCATCCTCTTAGTAATCCCATCCATTCTAGTGTTTCCAAATACCTTTATATGAAGATGATTCCCAAATTCATCTCTCTGAAATTCCAAACTCACATATTAAGCTACTTTGGAATTCTAAGAGATTACTTGGACATCTAGCAGACATCGTAAACTTAGCATGTTCTTAGAAACCCTGACTTTCTCTGCCCTCTACCAACTCCTTTGCTATGAAGGAAAAAAAAAAAAAAAAAAAAAAAAAAAAAATATATATATATATATATATATATATATATATATATATATATATATATAAATCTTCCTTTCAGTTAATGACATCTCCATCCTTCTGGTTACACAGACCAAAACTGTAGTTTTTCTAAAGACTTTCGTTTCTTTTACTTTCACTTTTACATCTCATCAGTCAGGGAGTCCATTGGCTCTACTCTCAAAAGATATCTAACCCCTTCTCAAAACCCCTACTGTTACTGCTTGTCACTATTTTTCACTTGGATTGCTGCAACGGGTTTACAGAGTGCACCTTTGTAAGGCCTATGGCGCCTAGGACCTGGAGCTCTGTTACCATTACCTCTGTCCTCTTCATCTGATACTGTCTCACTATCCCACTCTGCTTGAAGCCCAGTGGCTTCTTTGCTGTTCTTTAAAACAGCCAACCACACTCTTGACTTGGAGCCTTTCTATTCTCTGTTCCCTTTGACTAGTACTTTCTTCTCACACTATATCATTGCACGGCCAATTCCTTCCTCCTTCCAATCTTTTCTCAAATGCATTCCCTTTTTGATAAAACTTTCATGGCCAACCTGACTTTGACTAAAATCTGAGTCTTCTTCCTTTCCTCCATATTTTCCCATGATACTCTATTCTTTCTAGCACATTTTGTCATTTACTTATTGATCATGTTGCTTGTTTATCATCTGAACTTTCTTGATAAAAATAAACTTCATACGGTCAGGAATTTTTGTCTCTTTGTTTGTTTGTTTGTTTGTTTACTTGTATATTCCATTACACAGAAGAATGCAGGACATACAGTTGGTCCTCAAAAATATTTGTTGAATAAAAAACGAACTCTGAGTAGCTGTAAGCTCCATGAAGCAGTGAGCACGTCTATTTTGGTCATTTTGGGATCCCCAGAGCCTAGCATCCTGTTTAGCACTTAATGGGTACTGAATAAGTAAGAGTACTGAATTTATCATTCTTGGCAAAACCTTTGGTCATAAGTCCATAGTTTGCAAATCAGGTATTTCTCCTTGTTGCTCAAAAATTTAAATCCTTAAGAATCTTTATAAGCTGCACAAAGGTAGTATGCCCCAAAAGGACATAACCACAGACTAGGAAATGGAGTGATGGTGATCCTCCAGTGTTGGAAGAGATGCTACTCAAACCACCATTCAAATGCTAATCCCTGCACTTAGGTAGCAGAGTAATCTCTTGTTGCTTTCCTTCGTAGTAATAGATTCTTTTTTGGTAGCTCTCAGTAGTTACTTTTTAACTTTGTGAATTTTTTCAACCAGTATTTTGTTTTGAAAAAATTAAAACCTACATGTGCATTGCCTAATTGTAGACTGGCATTGTATGGTTGATTTAAATCTTTACAGGTGAATCTCTTAGGCAACTGACTTTTCTGCAAATGGTTAGTAAAGAGTCAAGCTAGTTTTATAACAACTTCCCTTTTCCTACTTAGGATTTTACTGTCAAAAGTTAGCCCTCATGCTCTAAGCTATTGAAAACAGATACTTAGAAAATGTTCTTGGGACCTTGCTGTGGAAATCTAGTTCCCTGTTTTGTCTCATGAGATTAAACAAACACTAAATTGGGAAGTACTCTGATGAATTCTGGAGGAGAGTTGATGCTTGTCCACAGCAGCCTCACAGAAGCTTGTAGAGGCCTGGTGGAGTGTATTTGTCTGCTTTGTCATTGAAGTTCTTGGATAGCAGTCAAAGTGTTGGGACATGGAGTGAGGCTCTAACCAAGGAATGTGTGTCCATGACTTTCATGACTACATAGAGATCTGCAATTGTTCAAAGTTGACTGGGGCATTGGCCATTTTCTTATCACTTGATTTCTTTTGCATGGATTATCTCTTTTTTCTGTTTCTTAGTAATGCCTTCTTTCTTTGGATCTGTGTGTTTTGGCTTAAAGTAATCAAGTGCTAATAGGGTTATGAGTAGCAAGCATGCTGTAGACATGCTATGCCTAAATGATTCACAATCATTCCTTGGTGCACACAACATTTCTTATTCAAACTCGTTTACACTGTCTTAACAAAATCCCAATAGGAACTAGACTTCCAGACCTTCTTAGTGGACTGAAACAATCTCGAAGCTTGGAGAAGAAGAATGAATAAGCTTATAGATTTTCTTTTATCTAGACAACCAGGTCAAACTGGCCCTGTGAAGGATCACCATTTATGTTTTGGTTTTATAAACTAAATTCTGTGATTATGGTGAAATATCTAGCTTTGAAAAAGGATTTCTTAAAAGGCATGTCCAGCTGGAGCCAGACATTTCAGAAATAGATCCCAGCTGTTTGGATTATCTCAACCCAAGAACAACTAAATACTGCCACTGAAAATACTATCAGTAGTAAATTCTGGTTTGAAGTTGTAGGTAGCTAGAAAGCAAAATCCTTACAGACCACCCTGGGCAGTAGTAGCTTGGAAAGGGTGGTAAGAGGAAGAAATTAATTCTTACTTGTGGTTTTAACTGTCTCAACTACCACAATCCACTTGGTATTTCAAATTGCTCCAAGCAAGTTCATACTTTGCTAGATGTGTGTATTTTCAAGAAGGAGAAACTAGTCCTCTTGCAGGAAATTTTTAAATTTTGCTAACTTTGAGGTAAATGCTTCATGCATTTCTTCAATAATCAAAATTATTTGTGGATGGGTATTTTGTCTCATAATTAGCCTTTCCTTATTTTTATAAATACAAGCAAATAAAGATATTTCTATAACTAATGTCTCACTTTAATTATACTGCACTATGCAAGTATTTATTTACACTTATAGAAATACTCAAAGAGCAACATGTTTGATAATGGCAGGACAATTTCTTTTATTCCCAATAATCACTATATACTTATTTTTTATTTTATTTATTTATTTATTTAATTTTGTGGTACTGGGGATTGAACCCAAGAGTGCTTTATCACTAAGCTACATCCTCAGCCCTTATTTATTTAGATTTGGAGAGAAGGTCTTGCTAAGTTGCTGACCTTAAATTGCAATCCTTCTGTCTCAGCCTAGCTGCTGGGATACATGTGTGCACCATCATGCTCAGCTAATCATTTCTATATTCTTAATTAGACTGTTAGTATTTTGTCTTATTCATATGCTATGCTATTAATAAAATGAATAATAGTACATATCAGTCTCTGAAAATTAAGTGTAATGGTTTTATTCTTTAGATAAATAAACTTCTTAGTTTTACACCATTATAAGCATTATCTTCCAAAGCACAAATCTTTTTAATTAATTTGTTTATTTGAATATATTCCCTTTTATATGCTAATAGTGTGTTGTTTTTATGTTCACTTTTTCATAAATTATAATTTAAATTGGTTTTCATCCAAAAGGCTAACCAAGGGCAAAACATTTCTAACATAAAGTTGTCTCTTATGAAGAAATTTTCCTTAGTCTATGTATTGTACATTTAATTTGGGCATTCTTATCTACAGAGACTTAACAAAGCTATCCTATAAAAATATACTTTGTATAAAAATGAATGCCATTTCTGATTAGGCAGAAGTTTGGAACCAAAGCCAAAATTCATTTGGCCCTAATATTAAGTCAAATTACTGTTCCACAACTCTCTTGAACCATAAATTTTATGTGTGCACATGCATGAGGTAGAGACAGCGCTATGTAGTTGAGTATGCTGTGAGGAGTTAATTGGTAAAGAATGTTTTTCCAACCTTAAACAAGTAGTAAATTGGGTGACATCTTCTATTTATAACAGATGAAAACCAGATGTGTATTTCTTTCTGCTGTAACCTTCTGAGCAGAACATCTGAAATCTCTGACGACTAGATAAGCTCAGTTTCCTTAAATACTGTGCTTAATACTTAAGCTGAATCTTATTTGAAAAGTTAGTCTAGGATGAATAAATAAAACATTCCAGATACCAACTTCCAGCAATGACAGTAAAATCTTAATTTCCCTAAGAATAAAATGAGAGAGCATGCCAGGTTTTGAAAGTCAAATGTTTTCAGATGGTAACTAGCAAGTTTCCCAAAACATCTAAAGTTTCAAACTAAAATTTTAAAACCCAAATTCTGCATTCAGACATGAACAGTCTTCACAGTTGAGTGGTAATATAAACCATTTTAAAAAATAACTTTAATATTTGAAAATACAATTAGATATCCTGCTTCCTTGGGGAAGAGAAGTTGTCCAAAATTCTACTTCCTTTCCCAGAAACGACGAGAACAGTTAACCAGGGTTCTGGATTAAAAGAGAATAAATGGGTACATAGTTTTGGACATGTTGAGTTTACAGAGCCTGCACTGGTGAAGGACTTTTTTTCCAACCCTAGAGTAGTAATGAATTACCCTGGGATAATTCTTACATTTAAGGGCTAAATAGATAAAGCACAAAAACAGAACACAAAGTGTTATGTGGTGCAACTTAAGAACAGATCGATCACCACTGAGAAGTTCAAATTTGAGAGTATTTATTAGCCGACCAGTTGATTGTCTTACAAAATGCCCCAAAAATGGCTATTGGGAAAACAGCCCTAACCATAGGGTTGCAGGGGTTTTTATACCATAAGTCAGTTCATCAATCATAAACATCTGTTGCTATGATATAAAATTACAAACTAACATCATGAGATTTAAAATCATTAGCAGAAAGGGGAAGTGGGTCAAAATGACCTTTCTTAGGTACAAATTAAAGAATGGTTACCAACATCTAAACTATCACTGTTGACATGGTACATTGTTTAGGAAAATAGGAATCAAAAAGAGAACAATTTTTTCATTATACAAGAGTTGCCATTTTGTGTTGCCAAACATGCTTTGCTAAGCAACTGATGATGGGTACAGAGGCGGAGTGTTCCTATGGGAGAAGTGTTTCCTACATGACATGGAGTCTCAGGGTAAAATGGAGTCTTTTTAGTCATTGCCCATATAGCATGGCTTATAACATTTCCATGGAGTCAAATATGTCAACCCATCACAAAAGGTGAATGAGAATGGTAATCAAATGCAATTGGGGAACCAACAGAAGCCACAGGACTTTGCATCTTCAAGCTGGAGTGAATATTTAACAATGGCAAAGACTGAGGTGTGAGGAGGTATGATGAAATAAAACTAAAATGAAGGAACACCAGTTGGATTAGGACAATCAAAGGTCATCTATAAAAAGTTTGGTAAAGAAGATTAGTGGTGGAGTGGGTGGAAGAGTGAGAGGAGGTGAGAAGTGGAGTCACCCGGAAAGAAAGCTATTTCCAAGGATAAAGAGAGTAGCAAGAGGAATTCATGGGGTCAAAGAAAGTTTTTGTTTGGTTGCTCGTTTTTTCAATAGAAGATCTTGAGAATGTCTTAAAACCAGAGAGGAAGGAAAGAGTAGACTGGCTAAATAGAATGGTGTCCTAGGTAGAAGGCAGACAGATTGCTGAGATTAAGAGCTGGAGTCATGTGTGGAAATCCTCCTTATAACTGTCAGCACTACCAATTCCTCCTTACCCTACCCTACTTTTTTTTTTTTCCTTTTTTCAATAGCATTGATTATTTTCTGTAATATCACGTAACTCTTATAGTTCATTACATTTCTTTTGTCTTTCTCTCTCTCACCTTTCTACTCTCAATCTCCTTCAGAATCTTCTTATTTTCCAGGATTTCCACTTATCCCTTAAATATAAGTGTCCTTCCTGGGCATTATGAAGTTTAGAAGGGACAAGAGCATTGTCTTGTTTGTTCAAAAATTTCAAGCACCTAGAACATAGTTGCATTCAATAAATATTGTTGAATGGAAAGATGTCAGAATTCAGAATGAAAATCAAAATTCTGTGATTGATTTGGAAGGTGTTTCTGCAGGCCTGGGGATAGAACCCAGGGTCTCATGAATGCTTGGAAAATGTTCTACTATTGAGCTACATCCTTAGCCTGCTGAAATTCTTGACTTTTTTTTTAACCAGTAAAATAAAAATAATCAAAGCTGCAAGGAGGAGACAATAAATGATACCTGAAAGTTACACATTCAGTATGTAGATCAGAGGTCATTCATGGAAGCCCATGCACCTCACTTGGGGACTGACATGATTTCTTTCTCCCATATAGGATTTTGTTTTTCATTAGCTGCTGTCATCAAACATTAGGCTTAACACAAAATTTCAACCTTGACTTGGAAAGTAAGATGTGATACTTTTGGCAACACCTGACTCACATCTCTGCATGACAGTAATCGCCTGGATTAAGTTGAGGCTGTACCCCTACCACTGTCCCAGCCCATAAGCACACAAGATAAAGCACATGATGTTGGCCTGTGGAGTTCCCACCATTCACTATTGTGCCATAAGGCTTAAATCTGCTTCACTTGCCATGAATGATTGAGCTTGAGCTAGTGCTTTTCAGAGTATGACTGTTTCATCCACTGTATTACTTGCCTGGCCTTTTCAGCTGTTTAGTGTGGGTGTGATCTAACAGAAGCTGAAGGGAACTCAGCAAGACTTATTGGTTCAGATTCTTTTTGG
Source organism: Sciurus carolinensis (assembly GCF_902686445.1). NCBI lineage: Eukaryota > Metazoa > Chordata > Mammalia > Rodentia > Sciuridae > Sciurus > Sciurus carolinensis. The sequence goes on from NC_062215.1 coordinate 130,422,193, forward strand.
CCCTGTGTATTGGACAATAACCCTCTAGAATGAGGGTCTCATGACCTACCTCCAGGTGAATTGACCTCCCTTCACATTTCTACACTGGGCTTTCAATGAACTCCTATTTCTTGCCTTCATTGGCCCTCTTTGTTTAAAAAAATTTTTTTAATAAGTCAGGTTGCATCTAGCATTTATACTTTCAGTTTTCTTTACTGGGATCCCTGTGTTCCAGATGATGATCACAGCTGGCTCCTTGGTTCTTTCCCAATAGTGAGAATGAAGGAAACCCTTATTCCTGTCCTAATTTTGCCACACATGCAAACATTTGTAAAGAGTTAGCTCCTTCCATCAAAATCATACAAGTTGTTCAGAAATTTCAATGTGTCTCAGACTCCTGTCATTTCAAGTTCTCTAAAAATCATCTCCCATGAAAAGCTTACTCAAGGAAAAGGTGACAAGTTCTTAGGGAAAAAGATTGCTCACCAAATAAATTAGAATCCTAAGACTGGGTTCCACTCTAAAAAACATATGCCAATGAAAAAATTTTAAATCCTCATTATGCAAAGGTAAGGGTGCCCCATTAAAATATCTAACTAATAGACATATCTTAAACACCAATCTTTTCTCAAAATAATTATTTCTAGCTGTCATATTTAATTAATGAACCTTCTGGTATTGACTGGAGTTACAAATAGTTCTTTCCTGAAGGGAATTTTCCATTAGAGTCCTTTAAATTCTAACTATCTTTGGGGTATGAGTCCTTATTAGCATACTCAAAATATTAATGATCACCCCTAGGGTCTTCCCTTATTCCTGAACCTGTTATACTCAGACATACATTCTCCATTCCAAGTGCTTTAAGCTAAATCATTGAAAGCAGAACTATTAGAAATTCTTCAAATGTAGAACAAATAAAATGAGAATCCTCCCTCCCACATATACCGTTCTAAGTGAATTTACATGGGAATTAGAAGTTAACCAGGACTCAGAGGGCCTGGTTGACTCCTGTATTCTTTCAGAAATGTTTCAAAAAATCATTTATGACCCTCCCACAGTAATTTGAATTGCGTTTGATCACAAAAGTAAGGCCAGTCTTGATTTTACTTGAGATGGATCTCTTAGTTCTGCATTTCTGCATCTTAGTATGTTAATAAGCATTGTAATTTTCCCTAAGCAACTATCATGGAGCCCAGATTATGCTCCTCCCCCTTTTCTCTTCATGCTCTCTGAACAAATTATTGTACACAGATGTGCATAAGCAACGTAGAATTTACTGACAATTTTGCAAGAAAAACTAAGAGGGGTTTAATATAAAATACTCCTGGGCAAATTTTATTAAACCCCCCATGAGACACCTCTATTCTCTCATTTCTCTTCTATCTTTCATGTAATCAAAGGCATTCTTTCTTTCCCTTTTCTTCCTTCAAACATTGCTCAAATTCTGCTGATTCCTTCCCCTCCTCGTATCCTAAAGCAAAACATTTTTTTTTTCTTTCATAAGCATGATAACCTTGCCATTTTCTCTGAATCTTAGATGCCTCTTGACAGGAAAGACATGAGAGTCCCAACCTCTACCCTATCAGACCATGAAATGTAGGTCTTTCCTTCTAGAGCATTTGTGTGCTAGCAGTCTAGATAAAGCAAACAAAATCCCCACATTGCGGCATCTGTACTTACAGAAATGTAAATTTAGTACCAAACATCACACCTGTTTTTGGGATACAACTTCTTCCCAATTTGGAGTTTTGTTTATTATTTGAATTTTTTTTCGTTTTCTTTTTCCTTTTTCTTTTTACAGACTGCATTTTGATTCATTGTACACAAATGGGGTACAGCTTTCGTTTCTATGGTTGTACACAATGTAGATTCACACCATTCGTGTAATCATACATAGACATAAGGTTATAATGTCTGACTCAGTCCACTATTTTTCTTTACCCCACCCCTTCCCACCCCATTTCCCTCTACACAATCCAAAGTTCCTCCATTCTTCTCTTACCCCCATCCCCCAATTATGTATCATCATCCACTTATCAGAGAAATCATTCGACCTTTGGTTTTTGGGGATTGGCTTATTTCACTTAGCATGATATTCTCCAACTCTATCCATTTACCTGCAAATGCCATAATTTTATTCTTCTTTATGGCTGAGTAGTATTCCATTGTGTATATATACCAATTTCTTTATCCATTCATCTACTGAAGGGCGTCTATGTTGGTTCTACAATCTAGCTATTGAGAATTAAGCAGCTATAAATATTGAAGTGACTACTTTACTGTAATTTGCTAATTTTAAGTTCTTTGAGTATAAACTGAGGAGGAGGATAGCTGGGTCAAATGGTGGGTCCATTCCAAGTTTTCTGGGGAATCTCCATACTGCTTTCCAGAGTGGCTGCACCACTTTGCAACTTCACCAGCAATGTATGAGTGTGCCTTTTCCCCACATCAATGCCAACATTTACTATTGCTTGTGTTCTTGATAATAGCCATTCTAATTGGAGTTAGATGAAATCTTAGGGTGGTTTTGATTTGCATTTCTCTAATTACTAGAGATGATGAGCACTTTTTCATATATTTGTTCATCACCTATATATCTTCTTCTGTGAAGTATCTGCCCATTTTCTTAGCCCAGTTATTTATTGGATTCTTTGTATTTTTGGTGTAAAGTTTTTTAAGTTCTTTATAAATTTTGGAGATTAGTGCTGTATCTGAAGTGTGTGTGGAAAAGATTTTCTCCCACTCTGTAGGGTCTCTTTTCACATTATTGATTGTTTCCTTTGCCAAGAAAAAGCTTTTCAGTTTGAATCTATCCCATATATTGAATCTTGCTTTGATTTCTTGTGCTTTGGGAGTCTTGTTAAGGAAGTCTGGTCCTAAGCCAACATGTTGAAGATTTGGGCCTACTTTGTCTTCTATTTGGTGAAGGGTCTCTGGTCTAATTCCTAGATCCTTGATCCATTTTGAGTTGGGTTTTGTGCAGGGTGAGAGGTAGGGGTTTAATTTTATTTTACTGCATATGGATTTCCAGTTTTGCCAGCACCATTTGTTCAAGAGGTTATCTTTTCTCCATTGTATGTTTTTGGCACCTTTGTCTAGTATGAGATAACTGTACTTATGTCGATTTGTCTCTGTGTCTTCTATTCTGTACCATTGGTCTACCTGTCTGTTTTGGTGCCAATACCATGCTGTTTTTGTTACTATTGCTCTATAGCAGAGTCTGGTATTGTGATACCTCCTGAATCACTTTTACTGCTCAGGATTGCTTTGGTTATTCTGGATCTTTTTTGCCTCCAGATGAATATCGTGATTGCTTTCTCTATGAGGAATGTCATTGGGATTTTAATTGGAATTGCATTAAATCTGTATAGCACCTTTGGAAGTATGGCCATTTTGACAATATTAATTCTGCTTATCCAAGAACATGGGGGATCTTTCCATCTTCTAATGGTTTCTTTAATTTCTTTCTTTAGTGTTCTGTAGTTTTCATTGTAGAGGTCTTTCACCTCTTTTGTTAGATTGTTTACCCAGTATTTTATTTTCTTTGAGGCTATTGTGAGTGGAGTAGTTCTGCTAATTTCTCTTTCAGAAGATTCATCACTTATGAATAGAAATGCATTCGATTTATGTGTGTTGATTTTATATCCTGCTACTTTGCTGAATTTATTTATTAGTTCTAGAACTTTTCTGGTGGGGTTTTCTTGGATCCTCTAAATGTAGAATCATGTCATTGGCAAATAGTGATAGCTTGAGTTCTTCTTTTCCTATTCATATCCCTTTAATTTCTTTGGTCTGTCTAATTGCTCTGGCTAGTGTTTCAAGGATGATGTTGAATAGAAGTGGTGATAGAGGGCATCTCTATCTTGTTCCAGTTTTTAAAGGGAATGCTTTCAGTTTTTCTTCACTGAGAATGATGTTGGCTGTGGGCTTAGCATAGATAGCCTTTACAATGTTGAGGTATGTTCCTACTATCCCTATTTTTTCTAGTGTTTTGAGCATGAAGGGGTCTTGTATTTTATCAAATGCTTTCTCCACATCTACTGAAATAATCTTATGATTCTTAACCTTACGTCTATTGATTTGATGAATTACATTTATTGATTTCTGGATGTTGAACCAACATTACATTCCTGGGATGAGTCCCACTTGATCATGGTGCACTATCTTTTTAATATGTTTTTGTATGCAATTTTCTAGAATTTTGTTAAGGATTTTTGCACCTATGTTCACCAGAGATATTGGTCTAAAGTTTTCTTTCCTTGATGTGTCTTTGTCCGATTTGAGTATCAGGGTTCTCATAAAAATGAGTTTGGTAGGGTTCTTTCCTTCTCTATTTCATGGAATACTTTGAGGAGTATTGGTAGTTCTTTTTGGAGGTCTTATAGAACTCAGCTGAGAATCCATCTGGTCCTGGACTTTTCTTGGTTGGTAGGCTTTTGATGTCTTCTTCTATTTCATAGCTTGAAATTGATCTGTTTAAATTGTGTATGTCCTCCTGATTTAGTTTGGGAGGATCATATGTCTCTAAAAATTTGTTGATGTCTTCAAGATTTTCTATTTTGTTGGAGTATAGATTTTTCAAAGTAGCTTCTAATTATGTTATGTATTTCAATGGTGTCTCTCGTGATATTTCCTTTTCTCATCTTGAATTTTAGCAATTTGAGTTTTCTTTCTCTTTCTCTTCATTAGTATGGCTAAGGGTTTATCTATTTTATTTCCTTTTTCAAAGAACTTTTGTTTTGTCAATTTTTTTAATTGTTTTTTTTTGTTTCAATTTCATTGATTTCAGCTCTGATTTTAATTATTTCCTTTCTTTTACTACTTTTGGTGTTGTTCTGCTGTTCTTCTTCCAGATGTAATGTTAGTTCATTCATTTGTTGATTTTTTATTCTTTTCCCGAATGCAGTCCTGCAATAAATTTTCCTCTTAGTACTGCTTTCAAAGTGTCCCAGAGATTTGATACATTGTATTGTCATTCTCATTTACCTCTAAGAATTTTTTTGTATTTCATCCCTGATGTCCTCTGTTATCCATATTTCATTCAATAGCATGTTATTTAGTCTCCAGGTTTCAGAGTAGTTTCTGTTTTTGTATTTTATCATTGATTTCTAATATCATTCCATCATGATCTAATAGAATACAAGATAGTGTATCTATTTTTTTTTTTTTTTTGTACTTACTAAAGGCTGCTTTGTGTCTTAACATATGATCTATTTTAGAGAAGGATTCGTGTGTTGCTGAGAAGAAAGTGTACTCACTCGTTGATGGGTGGAATATTCTATATATGTCTGTTAGGTCTAAGTTATTGATTGTGTTATTGAGTTCTATGTTTTCTTCGTTCAGTTTTTGTTTGGAATATCTATCTAGGGGTAAAATTGGTATGTTAAAGTCACCTAGAATTATTCTGTTGTGGTCTATTTGGTTCCTGGAATTGAGAAGGATTTGTTTGGTATACATGGATGTGCCATCGTTTGGGGCATAGATATTAACAATCTTTATGTCTTGCTGATTGTTGGTTCTCTTAAGCAGTATGAAATGTCCTTCTTTATCCCATCTGACTAACTTTGACTTGAAGTTCACTTTATCTGACAGAAAGATGGAGATCCCTGCTTTTTTATTGAGTCCGTGTGAATGGTATGTTTTTTCCCATCCTTTCACATTTAGTCTGTGAATTTTTTTTTTTTTTCTTTGAGATGAGTCTCTCAAAGACAGCATATTGTTGGGTCTTTCTTTGAATCCCATCTGCTAGTCTATGTCTTTTGATTGATGAGTTTAGGCCATTATCATACAGGGTTTTTATTGAGATATGATTTGTATTCCTGATCATTTTGACTTATTTCTGGTTTTGAACTTGGCTAGGTTTCTCCTTTGATTAGCTTTACCTTTAGGGTAGTTCCTCCTACATTGTTGTTTTTCATTTCCTCCTTATGGAATATTTTGCTGAGAATGTTCTGTAGTGCAGGCTTTCTTTTAACTTTTGTTTATCATGGAAGTATTTTATTTTGTCCCCATATTTGAAGGTTAGTTTTGCTGAGTATAAGATTCTTGGTTGGTAACCATGTTCTTTCAGAGCTTGAAATATGTTGTTCCAGGTCCTTCTAGCTTTTAGGTTCTGGGCTGAGATATCTACTGATTTCTACTGAAATCTATTGGTTTCCCCCTATATGTAATCTGATGCTTTTCTCTTGCAGTGTTTAAAATTCTATCTTTATTTTGAATGTTAGGCATCTTCATTATAATGTATCCTGGTGTAGATCTGTTATAATTTGGCACATTTGGTGTTCTGTAAGCCCCTTGTATTTGGGATATTTTCTGATATTATTTCATTGAACAGGTTATTCATTCCTTTGGTTTGTATCTCTGTTCCTTCCTCAATCTTGATAATTTGTAAATTTTGTCTCTTCATGATATCCCATAATTCTTGGATGTTCTGTTCATGATTTCTTATCATCTTCTCAGTTTGGTAAACATTTATTCTCAAGATTAAATATTTTGTCTTCATTTTCTAAGGTTTGGTCTTTCAAGTGATTTATTTGGTTTATTGTTTCCTTCATTTCAAGGATTTCTGCTTTTTTTTTCAGAATCTCTATCTCTTTATCAAAATGATCTTTTGCTTCCTGCAGTTGCTGTTTTAACTGTTTATTGGAGTGATCATTCATTGCCTGCATTTGCTCTCTTATCTCACACTTTGCTTCACAGATCATTTTATATATGTACATTCTGAACTCCTTTTCTGACATTTCTTCTACAGTGCTGTCATTAGGTCCTATTAATATAGAATCTTGGTTTGTTTGGAACACTTTCTTTCTTTATTTTTTCATGTTGTTCACATATCTTCCCCTCTGGCAGTGCATATCTGGGGTATTGCAGTTTCCCCCCATAAGCTTATAAGTGACTCTACAGGTTTCCAAAAACTCTCCTCTAGGGGGGAAAGATCAATATTAGCAGCACCCAGTACAGACAATATGCAGCCTTAAACCAAATAGCCCCTATGAAGATGTTAACAGTATTGTCATAATAAACAGAGGATGAGTTTGATTATTATCTACAGTATAATTAATGGATTTGCAATGAGGTCTACAATTTCTAATGGTGAACAAAGAGGATGGGGAGGGTTGTAGGATATAAATGTTAATGCTAATGGATAACATTTTCATATAGAGGCACTGGATTGTAGATTGTAGGAAGAGTGAAAGCAGAATCAAAAGAAGTTGGTTGTTAGTATGAGAAAAGATAGAAAGATAATCTGAGGAAACAGGTAAACAAGAGGAAAATAGAGCGAGAAAAATTAAAAAAAAAAACTTAAAAATTTTCAAAAAGGAGAAAAAAAATCTACACTCTAACAGTCATATAGTTTTCAAATCTCTGAGTCTTCAGTAGCCTGATGCATGAGAGGTACCTGGCAATGAGCTTCCAGTCTCTAGCAGGTGTCTCAGGATGGGATTTGCCCCACCTAAAATGGTGGCTTCCACTTCCAGGATAATCCAAGATGGTGAGTACCACACTGAGTGGTGCACAGCATGGGGCACCAGCACTGAGTCTGTGTGGGGAGCTAGTAGGTCAAGGGTCCTGGAGGTGGAACACAGTCGGTCAGGTCACACTGCAGGTCCTGGCTATTGTCCCAAAATGGTGTCAGTCACATGTAACTGAACCTGTGGGCACTGTGACAGTGAACTTCCTGGCAGCAGTGGGCAGCAGGAGATTGCTGGCAGTCTGTGGGTAGACTGCAGGCTAATGGTGGACCATCAGCGGGTGGACCTTAGGTGATGGGTGATGGGTAGGTGAAAGACAAGGCAAACAGGCAAATGGCAGATGATAGGCGGCAGTCAGTGAGCGATCTGCACTCAAAAAGTAGGCGATGTGCTGGAAAATGGCAGGTGATCGCCGTGGACGAATGGGGTGAATAGCAGGGGATGGATGAGCAGCAGAGACTTCCTCACAGAGAGACAGATTTTCCTCTGCTTGAATTCTGCATTAAAGAGTGGCAAGGAACACAGCCTCCCTCTAGTCTGCCATTTTGGATTCCTCTGGAGATTTCTTGAGTAATGAAAATGTAAAAAAAAAAAATGCTCTTTAACTTTGATTTTCTTCAAATATAATGGAATTTGGCTTCGTAATGATGTTTTGTATATAATAAAAGGATAAAAGCTATTTTTGTCCCAATACAATTAATCTACAATTATTTGCATAAGGAATGCTAACTTAAAAATAACTGGGAGATCACAGTAAGCTCCCTAAAATACATTTATTGAAAAAAAAAATACTAGTAATCAACTTCTTCAACAGATGTAATCTGTCTCCCTACATATTTTAGGTGATTATATTTTCTAGAAAAATATAGAACCAAGAACATTTGCAATTTAGTAATAAGTTTGGGGCAGGAAGTCATTAAGGAGATGCTGAAACTCCTGGGACATTTCCATAATTTATGGGAAAAGTACTTTTGAATATTCAAAATTAGTACTGCCCTAGAAAAATGCCATATTCCTGAGTAACTACAGTCCTACAAATAGAGAAGAAGGGCCCTCTTAATATTATCACCTAGTGGGCAGTACAAAGTACTAGTATCTTGACTGATCTCTACTTGTCATGGTCTCTCCTGACAGCAGGACTGACTCTGCCATTGCTGGAACTTTCCTTCTGAGGTTTGGGAAAGCCGTCTGTATTCCTCAGGAAGGAAAATTGTCAAAATAGTCATCATATTATATTAACAGGATGGAGAAGATCACTAACTAGAAATACTTTGGGACTAGGAGACTGAGATCCTGGTCCAAATGGGAGGAGAAATTGGAAATCTTCCTAGGAAAGGAACTAGACTAGCATTCAAGAACTCCGGGTTTCAGTGCTAGTTCTGATGTTGACTTGCCAAGGGATCTTGGGCAATTCATTTAATCATCGACAGCCACAGTCTCTCCAGTTGGGAAATAGGAAGAATAGCAGTTGCCTTTCCAGTCTGCAGTGTCATACTGTGGATAGAATGATTTTATATTTTTGCCTTGTAAATTTGAAAAGTGCTATAATAATATAAGGTATCACTATTAATAAGCAGGATGATAGAATGAGGATTAGGAAATGAACAGCAGTAGCAGAAGGGAACTCCACTTTAGATTGGCTAACAAATATTGATAATATAAAATTATGATGCAAAGGGAAAATAGAGATGAAATTCCCCAAATAACCTCCCTGATCTTACAAGACAGGGTGGCTATCCTATGAGGAGGCTAACGGTAAAGTATGCTTAAACTGAACTCACTTTAACCTAGAATTGACTATGATCATAATGCAAGGATAACATAGGTGAGTGAGAAAATATAGATGAACAACAACAAAAATATGGCATCAAGGATTATAGAATTATAGTAACTGGTTCCATGTATTTCAAAGCCAAACTGAAGTACTTGAGTTTGAACAGGAGGAAGTCCAAGGATTTTGGGGGGCTTTAAAAAAGTTTTTCTTTGCTATGTTTTCCTGTTTCTTAGGTGATGACTTTTAATGTCTTATGATGTCATGTGTGTCAACATATGACATAGTCTTCTCCACATTCTACAGAGATAACTATAATGACCCAATGATAGCTGCTTGTAAGTGCTGAAAGCTTTGAAGTAATAAAATCATTGTCTCAGAAACCAAGGAGAACATAATATCTGTTATGATGATTTTGACCTCTGATCTGCAAGTCTGTGATATTTATCATTTCATAATGGTCTCGCTCACAAGGAGACAGTTGCTGATTTAAAAAAAAAATACCAACGCTTTCTGTATCATGTGGTTCCTATTATGTGTAGTTCTGTGTTTCAGTTAGATGAGGCAACCATGGTTCATAATATTAAATGGAAAATTTCAGCAGCAAACAATTCATAAATTAAAAAAATCTCATTATAGTTTATTTTTCATAATCTATTTTAGTATCAGTAATTGTTAATCTCTCACTGTGCCTAATTTATGAGTTGAACTTTATCATAGGCATATATCTGTAGGATAAAACAGGAGATAGGTGACATATACAATGATATACAATCCATTGGTATATATATGATATACAATCCATTGGTTTAGGCATTTGGGGGTGGGGGGATTCTTAGAACACATCCCCCACGAATAAGGGTGTTCTGTTTTTTAGTTCTGGTAACACATGTAAGGTTTAGATGTAACTTGAAGGACACTCCAGACACAAGAATCATTTCCCATCTTTGGTTTTCATTTTCAGTCAAAGTGGGAGGTACAGAAGATAAAGAATAGGCCAGTTGCCTTTCATTTCCCCTTCCTGTTTTCCATCTCAGAAGATTTAAGGCAAGGAGAATATTTTGGGTTTCACTCGTCAAAAACCAAACACAATTAGGCAAAAGGGAAACTTACTGAAAGATTTCTTTGTTACTTCATTTATTAAGGGAAAACAAACTACCAGGAAAGGAAAGAAGCAGCTCAGCCTCAGGAAATAGAAAACCAAAGTCTACCCATCCCCCAAGTCCTAGTGTTTGCCCATAAACTTTGTCCTCCCCAGTGCAGCCTGGCTGTCTCCTTTACTAGGAAATGGGATCATCAAGAGCAAACATGTTTAACATCTTACACCACCTATAATTCAAAACCGTCCTGATGACTTTGCTCAGCAAAACGGTGGTGAAGGTGAGGGAAGGATTATGATTGACCCAATGGTCAGAAGGTAAGGTAATTATAAGAGTAGGCAATGCAGATTATTTTCCCTCTTACTAGTGGAAGAAACATGGTATCTAGAGAAAGAAGAGTGGGGAGAATAGACATTTCCTGTAAGAAGGGAAGGGTAGAAAGTGGTGCTGACAAGGCTGAACAACAGATACCCATTATAAAGAAGAAACAAGGAAACCTGGAGATGATGTCTGTTGAGAAATAAATCTTTGTTAGAAATCTAGAATTTTATACTCCTATTTCTGTCTACTTCAAATTATGTTTTGGTGGTGCCATTGGTAAATATCCAGAGTAGGCAGCCCCCAATTATAGAAAAGGAATGTGTTTCAAAATGTCATGTAAGGCAGTTTCCATCTAGGAATACATAGAAACAGTGTTACCAATGGTGTTGTTTTCTGGTCAGTTTATGGAAGCAGAATCCATATATGCTTAATCTATTACACTAACAGTTCATTTCAGTGTCACTGACTATCCCACTGAGGTATCTTTCTAAAGAGTTTGGCTTCCATGAACCATGTAACAGAGTTTACCTCTTAGTGCTAATTCCTTTGCATGGGCATCAAACTACCAGTCTTTGGTTGGAAAGGGAACGCTGCTGGGATTCGCAGGCACCAACAGTTAATTTGCTTTCTGTGCCTGGTGTGGTATGATGCACAGACTGTGGAATGAAAGCCAGGAAACCCATGTTATAGTTGCATAGTTGTCTCTTTAGAAAACAGGCCTTGGTTTTCACATCTGCAGTGTGGAGTTAGCATGTGTGGCATGCTTGTACATGTCAGAAAGCAATTGGACTCTTTTACATGCAGGACTACCTCTTAAAGTTCTTTCAGTGTGAAAAGGTGATGCTTCAGTGACTGAGAGAGAGTACTTTCCTATAGCACTGTTGCTACTTAGAGAAAGGCAGCTCTCTATCTAGTGGCTGGGTGGGGAGGACAGTAGGGAGCAGAGCAGGAGCCCAGCTGGGCTCCTTCAGTTTATGTTAATATACATGGAGCTTTCCTTCCTTGGAAACTTTCTGGAGGTTAAGGTGTGACACATGGTTCTGGATAACTATTTTATTCTGAGGTTGCTCTGTATTAATAACAGAAGGTCATAAACAGGATTGCAAAACTTAGGGATTGTGATATTCTCATTTGACACGTTAACACAACCAAATACATTAATATGATGTAGTTGAACTATTATCATCATGACATTTATTTTAAAAAAGAACTTTCATGGTACAATCTACATAGTAGGGCCCGGTAATTAGATGTGTGTGAACTTTATGAGAGATGCTTAATAACTGTGTCTGTTACTGTGTATGTGAAATCATTTGGGATTAACATCAGAAGTCTAATTCATAGCCACTTTTGCACAAGAGAAACTAGACAATGGCCATTTGGTATTTTTTGTGAGATCCTCTTTTTTTTTTTTTTATGTGTAATTGTGGTGTGTGTTTAGTTAAATGGAGATTGTTGGTAGTCAGTGTATCAAAATCAGAAATAATATGTTATTCAATTTCAGTAGTCTCATTTTGTCCCTAACCATGTGATTATCTTATCAATTCAATATTTTTTTCCCAGAGTACTTTCTATTATTTGAGGAAGGAATAAAAGAATAAATATACAAATAATGATAATAGTCTAGACGCACAGTCAGTTCGGGGAATAAACTGAAATGATTAAAAATCATCTAGGACATAAATCATAACATACTTCAGGAGGATTCTATCTCTAAGTTATGGTTTTGAATGAAATCAACATGGACATTTGAGGCATATTATTTTTTTCAGTGTATCAAGAAGTTTTTAATACAATGATGGTTCATTATAAATTTTTGTAAGTTTAGTGCAGTGTTGTATTCTGGAAGTAAGATAGTTTTACCTTTTAAGAGAATTATTTGTAAATTCAAAAGTCATATTTAAAACAATTTATAATGTCTGAGGAGTGGGTATGGTTCTGATTTTGTATTTAAAATTCCCAACTAAGTGATACTTGTGTGACTAAGTAAGCTAGGTAAGTAAACACTTTTTATTTAGTTAAACAACTAACATAATAGGTGGAAAAAGCAGAAAATGATAATTTTAAGTGAAAATAGTATTTTTTTTTTCTCCTTAATGTAAACTATATAAAATTGCTGCTCCTTGGGAAATTGAGCAATGATGTTCTCCTTTGCATCAAATATTCTTAATTTTCTAAAATAATAGGAAATAAAGAAATGATATTAGTTTGTCCATGGAGAGCTCATTAAGGATCTACATAAACAGGAGAGAGGCTGTGATTTTACATGTGGGAGACAAGTAAAGCAGGCCCACTGTAGGGCAGCAAATCAAAGAAAGTAGGTCAGCAAGTCCTGTGGTGATCCAGTGCATTGCCATTATTCAAAGGGATGGTCAGAGCATGGAACCACCTGTGAGGAAGTATGTTTAGGAAGAGCACATGGTAAATCCCACGGAAAAGCCAGGGCAGCGTCAAACAGCTGCAGGACTCGGATGTGAACCACATGTCCATAGGTCAAGGGATGAAAGCCAGGACGGTGTCATTCAGAACTTTCTGGTGGTCATCAAGCTGGGTAATAAGAAACAACTGAGCTGAGGCCTTCCGCAGAGAGAAGAACACAGCTTTGGGATATGGAGAAATGAGCAGATTTGAGACTAACTCATTGAGATTCACACTTTTCAATAAAAGAAACTACAGGCAACAGAAGAATTACGGAAGTAACCAAAACAGTTAATCAAATCCATTTGCATTACTTAAAAGGTAAAAGTCATATACCCAATGGGATTAATTAACTGTGTTTGGTGAACAGTTTAAACATTATATATCAGGAGATGTACTCTTTCTCAATTACCTTTTATAAGTTATTGCAAGTTTTCATGCCATTATGTAGAATTTTGGAATTATATAATAAAGTAAATTTAGATTAGCAAATTAAAATAGTATAAGAGGCTGAGATGAACAAGTCAACTCCAGATCAAAACACTCTACCCTTTTCTATTTATTATGGATGAATTCATCCATAACTAGGCAGACCTAAATTAATCAGGCAGAAATCCTTATCTGAAAAAAAAAAAAAATCACTGGTAGAAAACTCTTCATACTTAGAACAAGAAAGAGTTTTAATGAAAGTGAATTTAAAAGCTTTTATTTCTTTAATTAAATAGGATTGAGCCTCTGTGATATTCAGACATTGATGTATGATTCTCTGATCAGTCATTGAATAAAATAACATATTCGCTCTGATTTTATTATGCTAACATTCTGGGGATGGGAAATGTGTATCACAAGTCCCTAAACAAATAATATACTATCAGGGAGTGTAAATGCTCTAGAAGAAGAAGAAAAAAGAGAGATTAACAGATATTAAGGGAAAGAAACATGGGATGTTTGGGATGTGATGGTCAGGGGATGCCAATATGAAATGAGGTGAAGGAACAAGCCTCATGAACTCATCAGAGGAAGATGAACCCAGTGGAGAGAGCAGAGGACAAGGCCCTGAGTCTGGAGAAGGGCTGTGTATGATAGATCTATAAGGTTGAGCCTGGGAGGAGATAAGGTCAGGAGGCAGAACCTAATCATGAAGAATCTTTAAGTCTATGATGAGGAGCTGGAATCTCATGTTCTGGATTATACAACACCATCAAGGGATTTTGGGGTTTTCTTTTTTTTTTTTTCTTTTTTTTTTGGAGGGGGCACCAAGGATTTAACCCAGGGGTGCTTTACCACTGAATTATATCACCAGCCCTTTTTATTTTTTATTTTGAGGTAGGATCTTGCTAAGTGCTGAGGTGCTGCTAAATAGCTGAGGCTGCACTGGAACTTGCAAACCTCCTGCCTCAGCCTCCTGAGTTGCTGATCACAGGCGTGTGCCACCATGCCTGGTCATAAAAGTTTTCCTCAGTGAAGCAATATAATTTAAAAAACAATGACCCACCTTCTATAGTCATACCCTATCTGCCCACAGTTCATCCATACCAGTGGATTAATGTACTGATTAGGTTAAGTTTCTCATAATCCAGTGAGTTCACCTCTGAAATTTCTTGCATTGTCTCATACATAAGCTTTTGGAGGACACCTTATATCTAATCATAACAGACAGTAAATGATAGTAATACTGAACTTTTGTACTCCATATTAAACAACAGGTAGATAATCCAGACAGAAAATCAATAAGGAGACAATAAACTTGAATAATATTATAGGTAAATTGACCTAACAAACATATACAGAACAGTCATCCAACAACAGCAAAATACACTCTTAAGTGCACAGAGAACATTCTCCAGGATAGATCCTGTGTTGGGTCACAAAGCAAGCCTTAACAAACTTCAGGAGGTTCAAATGACATCAGAAGGTTTTCCCAACCACAGTGGTATGACACTGGACATCAATAACAAGAGGAATTTTTGGAAATTCACAAATATGTGGAATTAAGCTGCATTTCTGAAAATCCAATGGATCAAAGATGAAATTAGGATAGAAATCAAACAGTACCTTGAGACAAATACAACATACCAAAATTATGTGAGCCAAAAAAGGAAAAAAAAGCAATTCTACAAGGGAAGTTTATAGCAATAAAGTCTACATTAATAAAAGAAAGAGTTCAAATAGCTTAACATTACAACTCAAGGAACTAGAAAAATAAGAATAAACTAAGTTCAAAGTTGGTAGAAGGAAAAAATAAAAATATTAGAGCAGTAATAAAGACTACACAGACAACAATCAAGATCAATAGAATTAAGTGTTTGTTTGAAAAGATAAACAAATTGACACACCTTTAACTAGACTGACCAAGAAAAGAGAGGACTCCAATAAATAAAAGAGGAAACACCATCATTAATTCCACAGAAGTACAAAGGCTAATTAGCCTTCTATGAGCAATGATATATCAGAAATTAGATAATCTAAAACAAATGGACACATTCCTACAAACATACAACTACCAAGAGTGAATCAGGAAGAAATAGAAAATCTGACAGATTAATAACAACTAAGAGATTAAGTTTCCTATCAAAGAGGAACCCAAGCCTTTTGGCCTCCCTGGTAAATTCTACCCCAAATTTAAAGAAACTATTCCAGGTTTCTCAAGCTCTCCTAAAAACTTACAGAGGAGGGGGCATTTCTAAATTCTATTTAAATAATAGTATTAATGTTATATCAAAGCCAGATAATAAAATTATATAGAAAATAAAATTACAGGCCAATATTCCTAGTAAAAATAGATGCAAAACTCCTTAATAGGGCTGGGGATGTGACTCAGTGGTACAGCGCTTGTCTGGAAAGCACAAGGTCCTGGGTTCAATCCCCAGCACCACAAAAACAAAAAACAAAACAAAAACTCCTCAGTAAAATATTTAGCAAACCAAATTCATAAGCAGATTAAAAGGATCATACATCATGACAAGTGAGACTTATTCTGGGGATGCAAAGATGGTTTAACATATGCAAATTAATAAATGTAATATATCACATAAAAGAAGGAAGGATAAAATTCATATGATCATTTTGATAAATGCAGAAAAATCGCTTAACAAAATTCAACCAACTTTCATGAAAAGAATGCTCAACAAATTAAATATAGGAGAAATATAATTCAACACAATAAAAGCCAAAGTATGACAAGTCCATGGGTAACATCATAATCAATAGTGAAAGTTGAAAGTTCTTCTTCTAATATCAGAAGCAAGTCTGGGTTCCCATCATTATTACTTCCATTCAGTATAGCACTAGAAGTCTTAGCCAGAGCAATTAGATAAGAAAAAGTAATATTTGATATTCACATTGGAAAGAAGTTAAATTGTCTCTGCAAATTGCATAATCTTGTATATAGAAAATTCTAATGATTCCACCAAAAAAATTGTTAAAACTAATAAGCAAATTCAGTACAGTTGCAGATATAAATCAACATATAAAAATCACTTGGGCTTCTATACACTAATGACATGTTATCTGTAAAAGAAATTAAGAAATTCCATTTTTAAAAGTATAAAAATATTTAGGAATGATTTTAATCAAAGACATAGAAGATCTGTACTTTGAAAACTGTAAAACATTGATGAAAGAAGTTGAGGGGAGCAGGGGTTGTAGCTGAGTGCTAGCATGCTTGCCTAGCACGGGTGAGGCACTGGGTGTGATCCTCAGCACCATATAAAAAATAAAGTTATAAAAAAAGAAGTTGAAGGAAGACAAATAAATGAAAACATATCCTACATTCATGGATTGGAAGAATTAATATTGCAAAAATATCCATACTTCCCAAAGTAGTCTATAGATTAAATCAATCCCTATCAAAATTCCATTCGCATTATCTACAGAAATAGAAATCCCCAAATTTGTAGGAAAACACAAAAGACCCCAGATAGCATATGCAATCTTAAGCAAAATGAACAAAGCTTGAGTCATCATACTTCCTGATTTCAAAATATATTATAAAACTACAGGAAACAAAACAGTAAACTGGAAGGAAAAAAACCACACAGAGACCAATGAAATGGAGTGAAGAACCTAGAAATAAACCAACGCATATGTGGCTAACTAGCATTTGCCAAGAAATCAAGAAAACACAATAGGGAAAGAATACTCTATTCAATAAATCATGATGAGAAAACTGGATATCCACATACAAAAGAGTTAAATTGAATCTTTAATTTATACCACGTAGGATATTTCCTCAAAATGGGATAAGGACCTAAAAACCATGAAACTTCTGAATGAAAGCATGAGAAAACCCTTCTTCCCATTGACCTTGGTGATTTTTTTTTGGGGGGGGGGCACAACACCTAAAACACAGGCAATTTTTGCACACATAAACGAATGGGGCTACATCAGATTAAAAAAAATTGTGCACGGGTGGTTTTCAAGATGGCGGACTAGAGGGCGGCTGCATTTCATGTTGCTCTAGGATGCAGGATTCAAAAGAGGAGATAGTGAGAGACTTGGGACCAACTCAAAGCTCCCGGGTGAGTCTCTCCCGTTGGGAAGGCGTCCCGGATGGGGCGGTAGCCCCGGAACGCAGGGAACTTTGTGAAGTAGAGTTGCTGGGTGAGACAGCCCTCCCCCCACTGGAGCGGTAAACACGGACAACTGGGATCATCATAGAGGAGGCAGCTCAGCATAGCACTTGGACTCGGAGCAACCACTGGGGCTCCGGGCGGCTGCCTGAGGAGGAGCTGCGTGGCGAGCTGTTTGGACTCAGAACGACCGCTTCTGAACACCGGGGGGTTGCCCAGAGGAAGAGGAGGAGCACGGCGGGTCGCTTGGTCTAGGAGTGACTGCATCAGAGCCACAGGCGGTTGCCAGAGGAGGAGGCGAGTGGTGAGTTGTTTGGACTCAAAGCGACCGCTCCTGAACACCGGTGGCCTGCCTGGAGGAGGAGCGCGGTGGGTCACTTGGTCTCAGAGCCACCACTCCTGAACACCCGGGGGGCTACCCCTAGGAGGAGGACGAACAGGGCGGGTCACTTGGACTCGGAGTGGACTGCCTAGGGCTACGGGCGGTTGGCGGGAGGAGGAGACGCGAAGTGAGTTGCTTGAACTCCTAGTGACTGCGTCGGAAAACTGGGAGGCTCTCCGGAGGAGGAGGTGTGTGGCGGGTCTCTGTGTCTCGGAGCTATTGTATGGGGCTCCCGGTTGCGGCTCAGAGGAGGGGCCGCATAGCCAGGCAATTAGGTGCAGAGCAGGGTCCCAGGAGCTAAGCGGCTTCTTGCTGGAAGAGCCGCACAGAGACACGCCTGGGGCGGAGCAAAGTTTCCAGGACTGCGGGCAGATTCTCTGAGGAGGGGCAACCTAAGGAGACTCGTCTGTGAAGGGTGAGGCTCCCAGGCCCAGGAGGTAGGTCCAGGCCCCTGGGAACGTTGCAGAGGAAGACAGCCCAGCCCAGGCGGTAGTTGTAGATTGAGGGGAACCTCTAGGAGGGGAACTGACCAGCAAGACCTCCCCACTGGGTGAGACTTCCCTGCCGGGTGAGATTTTCCCACAAGGACGGTAAAACCAGAGACACAGGCACAAACAGGTCTTGCAGCCTAGTTCCCCTTTGGATGACCATTGGTCAACAAGTGGAGGCACCTCTGCCCACTATCAGGGAATATACCCCAACTGAGGGTCACCATCCCTAGAGAGGCAGCTTCCTTGTGGAGCACTGCGTTATCAACTTCCTCCAAGACTGCAGGCTACTGAAGGATAAGAGGGGATATACTAGCAATCTTCAGGGACATTATAAGTCAATAGAGGAAATCTGCAATATCTTAAGGACCCACTGATTCCTGAACAATATGAGAAAACAAGGGAAGAAATGCCCCAAACAAATCTAGATGTTACATCAATAAAATCCAACGACAGCATGGCAGAAGAAATGACAGAAAGGGAGTTCAGAATGTACATAATTAAATGATCAGGGAAGCAAACGATGAGATGAAAGAGCAAATGCAGGCATTGAATGATGAGATGAAAGAGCAAATGCAGGCATTGAATGATAGCACCAATCGACAGTTAAAAGAGCAAATACAGGAAGCAAAAGATCATTTCAATAAAGAGTTAGAGATATTGAAAAAAAACAAACAGAAATCCTTGAAATGAAGGAAACAATAAACCAAATTAAGAACTCCATAGAAAGCACAACCAATAGGATAGAACACCTGGAAGACAGAACCTCAGATATTGAAGACAAAATATTTAACCTTGAAAACAAAGTTGAACAAACAGAGAAGATGGTAAGAAATCATGAACAGAATTTGCAAGAACTATGGGATATCATGCAAAGGCCAAATTTGAGAATTATTGGGATTGAGGAAGGCTTAGAGAAACAAACCAAAGGAATGAACAATCTATTCAATGAAATAATATCAGAAAATTTCCCAAATCTGAAGAATGAAATGGAAAATCAAGTTCAAGAGGCTTATAGGACTCCAAATACACAAAATTACAACAGACCCACACCAAGGCACATTATAATGAAATACCGAACATACAAAATAAAGACAGAAATTTAAAGGCTGTGACAGAAAAGAACCAAATTACATTCAGGGGGAAACCAATACGGATATCAGCAGATTTTTCAATCCAGACCCTAAAAGCTAGAAGGGCCTGGAACAACATTTTTAAAGCTCTGAAAGAAAATGGATGCCAACCAAGAATCTTATACCCAGCAAAACTTACCTTCAAATTTGACGATGAAATAAAATCATTCCATGATAAACAAAAGCTAAAGAATTTACAAAAAGAAAGCCAGCATTATAGAACATTCTCAGCAAAATATTTATGAGGAAGAGATAAAAAACAGAGAAGCAAATCAGCAAAGGGAGGAATTATCCTAAAGGAACTGTCAAATAAAGGAGGAACCAAGTTGTGTCAAAAAAATAAATAAATAAATAAAATTTAAAAAAATGAACCAAATGACCGGGAATACAAATCATATCTCAATAATAACCCTGAATGTTAATGGCCTGAATTCATCAATAAAAAGACATAGACTGGCAGATTGGATTAAAAGAAAGATCCAACAATATGTTGTCTGCAAGAGACTCACCTCATAGAAAGAGATACACATAGACTAAAGGTGAAAGGATGGGGAAAAACATACCATGCACATGGACTCAGCAAAATGCTGGAGTATCCATCCTCATTTCAGATAATGTGGACTTCAAGCCACAGTTAGTCAGAAGGGATAAAGAAGGACATTGCATACTGCTTAAGGGAAGCATAAATCAGCAAGATATAACAATCATAAACATCTATGCCCCAAACAGTGGCTCATCCATGTATGTCAAACAAATCCTTCTCAATTTTAGAAACCAAATAGACCATAACACAATAATACTAGGTGATTTTAACACGCCTCTCTCACCACTGGACAGATCTTCCAAACAAAAATTGAACAAAGAAACCATAGATCTCAATAACACAATCAATAATTTAGACTTAACAGACATTTATAGAATATACCATCCAATGAAGAGTGAATACACTTTCTTCTCAGCAGCACATGGATCTTTCTCTAAAATAGACCATATATTATGCCACAAGCTAATGTTAGCAAATACAAGAAGATAGAGACACTACCTTGTATTCTATCAGATCATAATGGATTGAAGTTAGAAATAAATGAAAGAGTAAAAAACAGAAACTACTCCAACACCTGGAGATTAAACAATATGCTATTATATGATGAATGGATAACAGAAGATATTAGGAAGGAAATTAAAAAATTCTTAGAGGTAAATGAGAACAAAGAAACATCATATCAAAATCTCTGGGACACTATGAAAGCAGTACTTAGAGGAAAATTTATTTCATGGAGCGCATTTAATAAAAGAAGTAAAGCTCAACAAATAAACGACCTAACACTACAGCTCAAAGCCCTAGAAAAAGAAGAACAGACCAAGACCAAAAGTAGTAGAAGACAGGAAATAGTTAAACTCAGAGCTGAAATCAACGAAATTGAAACAAAAGAAACAATACAAAAATTGACAAAATAAATAGTTGGTTCTTTGAAAAAATAAACAAATTGATAAACCTTTAGCCACACTAACAAAGAGAGGATGAGAGAAAACCCAAATTACTAAAATTCAGAATGAACAAGGAAATATCACAACAGACATGTCTGAAATACAAAACATAATTAGAAGCTATTTTGAAAATCTATACTCCAACAAAATAGAAAATTCGAAGATATCAACAGGTTTCTAGAGACATATGAATTGCCTAAACTGAATGAGGAGGACATACACAATTTAAATAGACCAATTTCAAGTAATGAAATAGATGAAGTCACCAAAAGCCTACCAACAAAGAAAAGTCCAGGACCAGATGCGTTTTTCAGCCAAGTTCTACAAACCTTTAAAGAAGAGCTCATTCCAATACTCCTCAAACTATTCCATGAAATAGAAGAGGAGGGAACCCTCCCAAACTCGTTCTATGAAGCCAATATTACCCTGATACCTAAACCAGACAGAGACACATCGAGGAAAGAAAATTTCAGACCAATATCCTTAATAAACATCGACGCAAAAATTCTCAACAAAATTTTAGCAAATCGAATACAAAAACATATTAAAAAGATAGTGCACCATGATCAAGTGGGTTTCATCCCAGGGATGCAAGGTTGGTTCAACATCAGGAAATCAATAAATGTCATTCACCATATCAATAGACTTAAAATCAAGAATCACATGATTATTTCAATAGATGCAGAAAAAGCATTTGATAAAATACAGCATGCCTTCATGCTCAAAACACTAGAAAAAATAGGGATAGTGGGAACATTCCTTAACATTGTAAAGGCCATCTATGCTAAGCCCATGGCTAATATCATTCTAAATGGTGAAAAACTGAAAGCATTCCCCCCTTAAAACTGGAACAAGGCAGGGATGCCCTCTTTCACCACTTCTTTTCAATATTGTCCTTGAAACTCTAGCCAGAGCAATTAGACAGACCAAAGAAATTAAAGGGATACGAATAGGAAAAGAAGAACTCAAACTATCCCTGTTTGCTGATGATATGATTATATACTTAGAGGAACCAGGAAATTCCACCAGAAACTTTAGATCTCATAAGTGAATTCAGTAAAGTAGCGGGATATAAGATCAATGCACATAAATCTAAGGCATTTTTATACATAAGTGATGAATCTTCAGAAAGAGAAGTTAGGAAAACTACCCCATTCACAATAGCATCGAAAAAAAATAAAATACTTGGGAATCAATCTCACAAAGAGGTGAAAGACCTCTACAGTGAGAACTACAGAACACTAAAGAAAGAAATTAAAGAAAACCTCAGAAGATGGAAAGATCTCCCATGTTCTTGGATAGGAAGAATTAATATTGTCAAAATGGCCATACTACCAAAAGTGCTATACAGATTCAATGCAATTCCAATTAAAATTCTAATGATGTACCTTACAGAAATAGAGCAAGAAATTATGAAATTCATCTGGAAGAATAAAAAACCTAGAATAGCTAAAGCAATCCTCAGTAGAAAGAGTGAAGCAGGGATAGCAATACCAGATCTTCAACTCTACTACAAAGCAATAGTAACACAAACGGCATGGTATTGGTACCAAAATAGAAAGTGGATCAATGGTACAGAATAGAGGACACGGACACAAACCCAAATAAATACAATTTTCTCATACTAGACAAAGGGGCCAAAAATATGCAATGGAGAAAAGATAGCCTCTTCAACAAATGGTGCTGGGAGAATTAGAAATCCATATGCAACAGAATGAAACTAAACCCATATCTCTCACCATGCATGAAACTAAACTCAAAATGGATTAAGGACCTCGGAATCAGACCAGAGACCATGCATCTTATAGAAGAAAAAGTAGGTCCAGAGCTTCAACATGTCGGCTTAGGACCAGACTTCCTTAACAGGACTCCCATAGCACAAGAAATAAAAGCAAGAATCAATAACTGGGATAGATTCAAACTAAAAAGCTTTCTCTCAGCAAAGGAAACTATCAGCAATGCAAAGAAAGAGCCTACAGAGTGGGAGAAAATCTTTGCCAATCATACTTCAGATAGAGCACTAATCTCCAGAATCTATAAAGAACTCAAAAAACTCTACACCAAGAATGCAAATAATCCAATCTACAAATGGGCTAAGGAAATGAATAGACACTTCACAGAAGAAGATGTACAAGCAATCAACAAACATATGGAAAAATGTTCAACATCTCTAGTAATAAGAGAAATGCAAATCAAAACCACCCTAAGATTCCATCTCACCCCAATTAGAATGGTGATTATCAAGAATACAAGCAACAACAGGTGTTGGCGAGGATGTGGGGAGAAAGGTACACTCATACATTGCTGGTGGGGCTGCAAATTAGTGCAGCCACTCTGGAAAGCAGTGTGGAGATTCCTTAGAAAACTTGGAATGGAACCACCATTTGACCCAGCTATTCCACTCCTTGGCCTATACCCAAAGGACTTAAAATCAGCATATTACAGAGATGCAGTCACATCAATGTTCATAGCTGCTCAGTTCACAATAGCCAGATTGTGGAACCAATTGATGAATGGATAAAGAAAATGTGGTATATATATACAATGGAATATAACTCAGCCATAAAGAATGATAAAATTATGGCATTTGCAGGCAAATGGATGAAACTGGAGAATATCATGCTAAGTGAGATAAGCCAATCTCAAAAAACCAAAGGACGAATGATATTGCTAATAAGTGGATGATGACACATAATGGGGGGTGGGAGGGGTTAGTGTTAGGGTTAGAGTTAGGGTTAGGGAGGGGGACAAGAATGGAGGAAGGAAGGACTGTATAGAGGGAAAAGAGGGGTGGGAGGGGTGGGGGGAAGTGAAAAAAATAACAAAATGAATGAAACAGCATTACTCTATGTAAATTTATGATTACACAAATGGTGTGCCTTTACGCCATGTACAAACAGAGAAACAACATGTATCCCATTTGTTTACAATAAAATAAAAAAAAAAATTGTGCACAGTAAAGAAAGTAACCGAGAGGAGTTGGCAACCTCTAGAATGGGAGGAAATATTTGTAACTATCCATCTGATAAATTGTTAGCACCCAAAATATATAAGGAACTCATGTGAATCAATAGCACAGAAATAATAACCTTATTAAAAGGACTTTAATAAGTCCAAAGAAGACACACAAATGACCAACATATATTTGAAAAGTGCTTACCATCATTAATCATCAGGGACGTGTAAATCAAAACCATAATAAAATGTTACTTCACATCGGATATGATGGCTTATATAAATGAAAAATAACAAGTGCTGGCATGGATGTGGAGGAAAGAGAACCTTGAACTTTGTTGGAAGGTGCATAAATTGGTATAGTCATTATGGAAAACAGTATGAAGTTTCCTCAAAACATAAAAATAGAAATATCACATGATCTAGCAATTCCACTTCTGGGGATATATTTGCTATGGTCTGAATGTTTCCCAATATTTAAGTGTTGAAATTTAATCACCATTGTGGTGGTATTAAGTAGGGACTTTCAGAAGTAATTGAGTGATTAAGAAGAACCTTTTGGGCAGAACACTTATGAATGGATTGGTGCTTTATAAAAGGACTGGGGGAAACTTGCAAAGTTTTTCTTGCTCTTCCATTCCTCTGACATATGAGAACACAGCAAGAAGGCTTTCAATAGACTCTTAATGCTGATGCCTTGATCTCAGGCTACCTTGCCTCCAGAACTGAGACATAAGTTTCTGCTATTTGTAAGTTACTCAGTCTTAGGTGTTGTTACAGGAGCACCAAAAGACTAACACTATAACTAAAGGAAGTGAAATCACTATCTTGAAGAGATACCTGCACCCCTGTGTTAGGGGCAGTATTATTTAAAATAGCCAAGTGTCCATTCATGAAAGAAGAGATAAGGAAAACACACACACACACACACACACACACACACACACACACAGAAGAATATTATTCAGTGATGAAAAAGAAGAAAATCCTGCCATATGGAACACAATGGGTAAACTGAGGGGACATTATTCTAAATGAAAAAAGGCATGAAAAGACAAACACTATATGATATCACTTACGTGTGAACTCGAAAAAGTCAAACTCATAGAAGTTTAGAGTAGATTGGTGGTTGTCAGAGGCTGGTGCAGAAAAGTGGAAAGATATTTTACTCCATGTGTGTATAACTTGTCAAAAATACATTCTACTTGCATGTATAACTGAAAAGAATTTAAAAAAACAATCATGAATTAAACATTTTATATGAAATTAGCACGGTTGTAGTTGATTTGGTGAGTTGTGTTTATATCTGGATTCAGGCATTATAATTGCAGAGAATCAGGTTTCATTTCAGTAGTAGTCTTTCTGATGAGTATGACGGAGGAGAGAAGGGCAGAATTGTTAGGAGTGTTGGCAAGGTGTTTTTATAATAAGGGACCATGGCCTTTAATCTGGGTAAAGAGGAAAAGTGGGGAGGAGTAGATGAACGTGGTTGAAACAAGTCTTATGAGAATGATTTCTGGAGTAGTGGCAAGGGAAGGTAGGGAGGTACTATTATCTCCAGACCGTTTGATGTGATTGCAAGATTGGCAGATGACTACCAAGAAGGAGGTAGAGCTGATGTAGAGCCAATGGTAGGTTCTTCTAAGAAGCTGGGTGTTTTATTGGCAGCAGGAGAAACTCTGCCTGTGCTTTAAATCCAACTGAAGGTGTGTCACAGTGACAGGAGGGAGGATGGAGAGATTCACCACACCCTTTCTAACTTGTGGGAATATTAGTTTGCTAGGGCTGCTAACCATGTACCACAATGAGATGACTGAAATGACAGATATTTATCGCAGCTTCTAAGGTCAAAAGTCTAAGATGAATGTATCCTCAAAGTAGGATTTTTCAGTTTTGTTTTGTTTTGTTTTTATGAGTGCTGAATAACAGTCTGCCCAATATCTTTCTCCTAGTTTCTGGGAAGCCTCAACTGTTCCTTGGTTTGTAGATGGAGTTCTATCTGTATTTTCATTTTTATAGCAAAAAAAAATGGATGTTGATCAGTTTTAAAGTATGAAATATTGTGAACATAGAATAAAAACAAATTGGCAAGGTTTTATGTGATGAGACCTAGTGTTGGCTTATTCCACACCTGCTCTGATGCAATGGGACACAGCCTCATTGACTGTTCTCATTTTAAATTCCTGACTACAAGGCGTATGTTGAGCATTTGCTGCTTCCTGGCAAGCACACTGCAATTCCCTAATTTGTACTGTCTTCCATTTTCCTAGATTGACTGTTTCACTGTGTCTCCTCTCCCTGAAACCTGCCACATAGCCTTCCAGTTCTCACTCTTACCTACTCATCTTGCCTTCTACTTGGAGAAAACTGAAACCATCGGAAGAGAACTTTCCTAGACTCTAACCATGAGTTCTTCCCACCTGACACCATCTGTACCCTTTTACAGGCTGTCTCTGCCCATTACAAGTGAATTTGGTGTGTTCATCTTTAAAAGTAACCCCTCCAGTTGTGCAGCATATCTATCTCCACCCATATTAAGAAATATTGCTCTAGAAATTCTCCTTCCTGTTTCCTATGCCATCATTTCCCCCCTTTCTAGTGGATCAGATCCATCAGCACAGACTCTTCTTTCTTTTTTTCAAGGGTAAAAATTTCTCTTCTGATGGATATATTTGTCTTTATTGTAGTAATGATCCCACAGGTACAAACAACTGTCAAAACTGATAAAACTGTATTTTGAATATGTGCACTTTATTGTATTTTGATTATATGTCAATGAAGAAGAAAACTTTCATTTGACTCTCCTCTTTCTACCAGCTAATAAAAACTTTATTTGATTTTTCTTGCAGCAAAACTCCTCCAAAATACTGGGTACACTCACTATCTTAATTTATTCTCATTCTTTATTGACCTCCTTACTTGGAAACCTTCCTTTCCTCACACCAGATTATTTTACCAATACTGCTCTTTTCTAGGTTGTGAGGAACATGATTGTTGCTAAATTCAATCGTCGATTCTCAGTTGTCATTTTACTTGACTTCTCTGTTTTGGCCCAGTAAGCTCATGCCATTTCTAATTATCCCTCTATTCGCTTGCATTACATGCCCCCTAGTTTGGGTATTTTTCCCACTTAATAAAACATTTCTGTACAGTACCATTTTCCAAGTCAACCTGATATCCTTCACCTCTTAACACAGGAGAACAACAGGGCTCAGCTCTTGCACATTTTCTCCTCCTTACTTACCCTCTCTTTTGGTGATCTCCAACAGTCTATTAACTTTAAATAAAGAGTATGCAATGATAGCTTCAATATTTATACCTGAGCCCAGAATGCCCCCCTGAATTTCAGAAGAACTCAAATGTGTTCATTTGAGTAGTTACTAGAAATCTTAAATTTAGTATTTCCAAATGCAACTCCAGATATTCTATCCAAATCTTCTTTGTCAGTCTTTCTCAGCTCAGTTAATGTTGACTTCACCCTTTCAGTTAACCTGGCTAAAATCTTTGGCATTATACTTGACTCCATTCTTTTTCTCATACTCAGTTTCCAATATTTTAGCAAATACTGTTAGTTCTGTCTTCCAAATATATGCAGAATATGAACACTTCTCAACACCCTCTCTACTGTTAGCCTGATTTGAGTCCCTATCATGCCTTGGAATAGTACAAGAGTTTCTTTATTTTTACTGATATGCATTTTTAAATTGTGATAAAAGAGACAAATATGAAATCTGTCAGAACAACCATTTTTAAGTGTAGAGTTCAGTAGCACAGTAGTGTTATGTATGCTCATTTTGTTGTGCAAAAGATCTCCAAAATCTTTTCATCTTGCAAAACTGAAACTCTATATCAATTAAACATCTTCCTATTTCCCCTATCTCAGCCTCTTAACTTACTTAATCCTTTGCCTCACTACAAACAGTTGTGAATACTGCAGATAGAGTACTTTTTAATTAATATGCTTTATTTTTAGAACAACTTCAGACTCAGAAAAATTGAGCAGAAAGTACAAATAATTCACAAACACCCCTTAATCCCTACACATGCCCAACTCTCTATTACTCACATCCTGCACCACGATGGTACTATAATTGAACCTTCGTTAACACATCATTATCACTCAAAGTTCGAAGTTTAAATTATGGGTCACTCTTAGTGCTCTGAGTTTGGACAAATACAAGTGATATATATCCACCACTGTAATATCATATAGAATAAATTCACCATCCTAAAAATCTTCTATGCTCTCTATTCATCTCTTCCTTCCCCCTAGCCCTTGGGAACCATTGATGTTTTGCCATAGTTTTGTCCTCTCCAAAATGCCATATAGTTGGAATCATATGGTATGCTATCTTTCCGTATTGGCTCCTTTCATTTAGTAATGTGCGTTTAAGTTTCCTCTATTTGGATGTCCAGCTGTTCCAAAATCATTTTTTGGAAAGACTCTCTTTGTTCCATTTTGTTGGCTTTTCTCTTTGTAAAAAAGAGACATGATTTTTGAGAGTCATTTGTTGGACTCTATTCTGTTCAGTTGTTCTAGTTGCCTGTTCTTTTCATTGTCTTGATTACTGTAGATTTATGGTGAGACTTGAAGTCAGGTTGTGTTAGTTCCTTCACCCCCAGAGACCTCTGCAAGTTGCCATTTACTTTGGCAAATTCCTGGACAGAATCAGCCTCTCTGCTTAGCAGGCTCCAAAATGTCCTCTTCTTGATGAGGACCCAAAGTTAGTTGAATTTGGAGTACTTATACTTAGTTAAAGTATACCAAAACTGACATGTAAAATTCACATGTAGATTTATTAATTCAAAATAAGCTATATGACTTTCAGGTGAGGATAGTTTTAATCAGTGCCTTCTAACCTCAGGAACAAGCTCTGTTGTAATCAGAGGGTTTTCACAACGAGCTTGGAGTCAGAACTGGGTGATTTGGTTACGTGATCAGGGCATACACAGCATCACACTGTGGTGACCCTCAGATTTAATAGGGAAGTACCATTCCTCTTGGACCTTTGGTGACCATTACTTCAATAAGGAAGTACACTGCCCGAGGACAGCAACTTCTCTAATGCCAGGACTGATGTCCTTCCCTAGGGACCCTTAAAACACACAGGTGTTTACATCTGTGGCTGTAAATGCAACTCTTCATTTGCTATTTTATTTATAGTGCTCTCAAGGCTAACCACTGATTCCTATTGATCAAGGCATTTTTAAAAAACTTTTAGATAGGCTATTGTATTCAATCAATTGTAGTCAAGTCTTGCAGGCTGGGGAGTCATTCTGTATTTTTCTAAAGTGAAATTGCCTAACACTGTTTAGCTCCATCATATGTAGGATTTAAAATTTAAGTCCACTTCTAAATTCATGGGGAATGCATTAGCTTCTATAAAAGAGGGGATATTAGAAGGTCACTTGACTGTGGAGGGCAAACAGACTTTGGTCTATCAAAGTGGTTTCCATACAGACGGAACAGCAGAATCCTCATAAAATTAAACTGTGTGTATATGTGTGTGTGTATATGTGTGTGTACATGTACATCCTTTCCTGGTCCCAACCTCAGACTTAATTGTAAAGATTTTGATAAGTGATGCTAGATTATTCTTCAAAGGTATTATGTAAATTTTCACTTCTAACAATAGTTTTTAGCAGTGACTTCTCTTCTATCTTCTCAATATTTAGTGTTAAACCTTTTGTCTTGGTTTCACTCTTGGGTAGTGACTTTGGTAAAAATCACTGCCACATGTATAATGGCACATGTCTGTAATCCTAGTGGCTTGGAGGCTAAGGCAGGAGGATCTCAAGCTCAAAGAGAGACTCAGCTATTTAGCAAGGCCCTAAGAAACTTAGTGAGACCCTGTCTAAAAAAAAATTTTTAAAAGGGAGTTGGAAATGTAGCTCAGTGGTTAAGTGTCCCTGGGTTTGATCCCTGGTAGGAAAAAAATTATGTATGATAGGTAAAATGTGCATAAAATATATAATTCTTATGAATATCAATTACCCAGGTTGTCCTATTCTCATACATGAAGAGAAAATTGTACTGGACACAATCTGCAGAAAAGTCTTCCTGTAGCAATTGGGAGTTAAGAGGAGTGATCATTTTCTGATTTGCAGATTGTATTAGTTGACTGATCACCATATTAAAATAGAGATTAGCCATGCTGTCAACTCATAATTTACTTCAAACAAAGTCAAAAGGACCAGATTTATAGTGAGTCCAGGACATAGGTTTCTCACTTTGGAATGAAATTAATATGTCACTATGCGACCCCTGGGTGTACTAATGTACAGCTGCTCATTATAAATGAATGACTAGAGGATTGAAAAATAGAGTACATATGAAGGCATTTTGGGAATTGTAAAACACATTTTTTAATCTAAGAGATATGGGCCTTTACTGAGGAGTCATTCTGTACCATATTATAGATTAAATTATGTTCCCTGAGTGCATCTAGAATGATTTTTTAAATAAAACCTAGGGAGTCAATACATAAGGAATCATTAGAAAGTCATCTTTTCATGGCTACTGAATTCATTCCTTTGTTCATTATAGGCTTTCCGAAAAGTAATGCCTGTTCAATGTATTTTGCAAATACTATTTGCATAGACATTAGGCTTGTTGTTTCCCTTAATCTAACTAACATATTGCTCAATAAATGGCTTCACAAATTACTATCCTCCAAGCTGGAGCTCTTTCCCTCATTGCAACTCTCCTAATGCATTATGTTTTCTTCTGGTCCATAGCACTTCTTCATTGAATTAACCTCATTTTCATGCACATCATTCTCCCTTGGTCTTGTCCCTATCTGATTTGTAGTCATGTCTCTCTCACGCTCAGTACACACATAGGCCTTTATTTTATTTACTCATCTTGCTTGATGATTACTGTATCTTGTCTCCACAGACCAGACTACTTTATTTTTCCTGGGTCTTTCAGAGCCCAGTTTCAGGTATGGGCTCAGCAGAGAGAAAGGTGGTCTCTTTTCTAATGACCTAAACACTATTTGTAATTTGAATCTATTATGGGAATGTTCCCAGGCAGGGTTAAATTCTACATCTTTTTGACTCTAAATTCTATTAAAAACAATAACAACAAAAAGATTGAAAATTTACTATCTAAAGCCACTATCGAAAGTTTTTTGATAATTAAAAGTGCCCCGTGATCCTGAATCACAATATTTTTCTCTACGTTCTAACTTTGGAAAAGATCAACAACAGTGGAAGATTAAGTTCTAGTGACATAGGCGAAGAGCCTCCAGTAGGAGTTAGGGCCCAATATTTGTGTTCCAGCTCAACCAATAATTGCCATGTGAATTTAAGCCAATCACTTCACCATCTGAACTATTCCTTCATCATTAACAAAAGATTAAACTACCATTCACATTCATGGGTATTTGGAGATCAGAGACCTCTAGATTTTGCTGAGAACTGTGGACCTTTTTCCCTGATAAAGCACAAGTACAAGTATAAATAGAATTCTGAGAGGGTCAGAGGCTCTCCAAAATCCATCTATAGATTCCCTAGAGGACTTTAAAATGATTTCTAAGGTTTAAAGTATGTGCTTTTAAAAAATCATTTATATCTACTCCTTCCAATGTGAATTAGTTTTAAGATGTGGATTTGGGCTATCATGTCATTTGAACTTGTAATTACTTTTTTTTTTTTTTTTTTTCCAATTTATGGTGTAAGCAGAGCAAATTTTCACTTGTACAAAATGTTCCCTTTGCATCTCAGGTCAGTTAGGGTGTTAGTCCTTCTATAACCTGTGCCTCAGAGATGGAAGTTCAGCTCTGACTTGAACTCAGACAATGATGGGAACTCACTCACATGTTTACTGATGAGCAAACAGAGAATTAAGAAGCTATCCTCTTTTTATTGAGCTATAATCTACCTCCCACTTCATAAATGTCATTCATTGACACTGTTTCTAATCTCTCAGGAGTTACCTAGATTAATTTTATTTTTTTTTCCCAATAGTTTAGGAATTCAAAAACCATTTGTGTACTCTTAATTTGCTCTGCTAAATATTCTAGTTTCATCTACAATTCCTCTAGAAAAGTGATTTCATAAAACTACTTTAATCCCTACGACTCTCCTCAATGGTCCTCTTGCAAGGTAGAGCCCAGAAGGAGGCAGTATGTTGTGGAAAAGTTGTAGTTGACACATGGCTAGTGAGAAAATCCCTTTTTCCAACTGCTGACTCTGGCTTTAGGAATGCCATCAATGACATCAACAACCTGGTCCTAGAATGAGGAACCTTTTGTAGGGTCGTATTGAAACTTGGGTCACCCAAAACCCCTATACCTATGGCTAATGCAGGTTACACTCATATTCTGTTTTTTAGAAGTCAAATCACCTTTCAAAAAACAAAAATCCCTATTGGCCTCTATCTTCACCACTTAGGCCATTGTCCTGCTCTTGGAAACCATTAGAAATGCTAGTTTCATCATTCATCATGTCATTTTTTTTCCCCCAAATTTTGTGTCATCTACAAATGTAATAAACCTGTCATGTTGGCTCCAAATAAATTGGTAAAAATTGTTGACCTATGGGTTGCTAAGTATATGTTTCTGTTTACAGATTATTTGGAATTCTTCACACTGTTGCTTCATGACTTCATCCAATCCCATATAACCCCCTGATCTACAGGCTAGAGAAGAGCATAAGGCTTATGTTCTACTTGGGAGCATTTATTTCTTTTCTCTTTCTTCTTTCTCTGTCTACTTTCTTTTCCTCCACTTCTATTGTCCTTATTTCTTCACATATTGGTACAATGTTTTCTGTTCTTAAGTTTGGGCCCTTTACCTGTATGTTCATTTGGGAGAAAATAATTTCCATTGTGTTTTCTGGGATTCCTTTGCCTCCTGCATGTGTGCAGCCCTGGCTGAGTCTGCGCTTGCCCTGGGAGGAACTTTGCAATATGCCAAGACACAGCCCCTGTGCAGGTGAAGGATTTTCCTTATGCTTGCTGACATTTGGCAGAGGAGGAATCTCCAAGAAGTTTGCCAACACCCCCAGACCAATTTATTTTCCTCCAGCTCCAGAATTACTCAAACATCAAATGGTAGTTTAAAGAAAATTGAAGCATAAAGTAAACATGTGTTTGGGGATGGGGGAAAGGGTGAGGAGAAAAACTATTAGGTAGTCCTCAGTTGACTTTTGTTTTAGCATCATTTCATTTATGACCAAATAAATATTAATGATAGGAAAAGAAAAACATTGGCCTACAGGCTATTTCAAAACACAAATTAACCAGCTTTCCATTATTCAATTGAAATATGGCATTATGTTAAACTGCTTTCGAAATCAAAGAATTTCTGGTAAGCATAACTTTTTTTGGTCCTTGTCACTAGCTTCTACTTCATCAAAACTTTCACCTGGAAGTAATTCATTTTACATTTGACTAAGGCTAAGAAATGAACATTCTAAAATATGTCCAAGTGAGTAATTTTACTTTAAAAAATGTATGGTTTTCTCATATGAGTTTGTGACCATTGTAATTGTAAAATAAATGATGTGGATTAGGATAAGCAAGTAGACCTACTATATTCAAGTGTAGACAGTGGTTGGTTAGTTGGTTAATGTTTGTTAAATTAGTTGGACATTTTAATTATGGATTTTTTTTGCATTCAATCCCCTCATTTGGACAGATCAATGTTGGCATTAGATCATTAACCCTCACTTAAAGAAAATCAAATGCAACTTTGTTACTCTCTAGTTACCTTGTAGGTGAAAGGGATGAGCTCTGAAGTCTGTAGAACCTTTGCAAATGTGGGGAAGCACAGTCAGCCTCAGCTCAGGAAAGAGTGGCAGGTTGCTGAATAATTAATATTTCAGAAGGAGTCCCAAGATCCTCTGGATCAGGGTCAGTATTAGTACTCTAAACCTATAATAACTCTGAGTAAATGATAGTGAATGATGGGTTGGCATCCCAAAAGCTAAAGGTAAAAATTAGTGGGAGTATCCTGATTTTGGAAGCTCAAGACTCATTTGTTCATCCACTCATCCAGTGAACACTGAGGGACTACAGGCCTAGTGTGTCCTCTTAGCACAACACTAGCCTTATGACCTTGGACCAATCACATCTTTTCTAAGACTAAATTGTGAGGTATAGGGATTCATGCATGGAAAACTCCAGCAGAGTGACTGGTCCCTTCTCTTTTCCTTAGTTTTTGTACTTCTTTTCCATGAAATTTATAGTACTATGAAATAACTTTCAGTTCTTTATAACAGATTTATCTGTACAGTCTTGGGTCAACAGGAATTTCAAGTGATCTGTATTTGCAGATGAAATTAAAGTATTTAAATATTATTACAACTGATCAAATATTTTTGCAAGATAATCCACCAAGTCCGAGTATGTCATTCTTTGCCAAATAGTACTCTGAGGCTTGCTGTCTACAGTACATGCAATCCACACATTTTTGAGCTGCTGTTTCACAGGAAGCATGAATAGTAACTTTCTTTCATTTTTAGTCCTAATTGGGGTATGTTTTAGTAATACTTAGAAAAAAACTTCTAAACCAATTTTTTTAAAGTATAAAAAAGGTACAGAAGTTTCCACATTAAACATCCCTATATGCATAGAGTATCAGTGTGATGAGTTAGCAGAAAGAGACCAAAGAAAATGAAAGTTTAATTTTTTAGACTGTGGATGCTGTAGCAGTCTTCTGATTTATACTCATAAATTGAATTGATTTTGAAAACCATCTAAAGATTATTATTGTGGAACTGACAAAGGTATATATCTATTGTTCCTTCACTCATTCACTCATTGGAGCAGTAAACATTAATGAACACCCTCTGTGTGGTAGGCACTGTGCCTGGGACTCCAAAGTGAAACTCCATGTTCCCTGACATCAAGGAGTTGCTCTGATTAGAAAGATGTGAACAGAGTTCTTTAAGGTAACTGGTGCAACAGGAGGAGACCAGGGTCAGTGGGGGGATATGAGAAAGAGCTACTAAGTCTACCTGGGGAATCAGGGTAGTCTTCAGAGGAGGTACCCTGGTATTGGAAGGATGAGTGAGAGATGATTAGGTTCATGGAAGGAGGAAGATGTTTGGCAGTGAGAACAGGATGAGCAAAGCAGGGATACTTGAGGGAGCCTGGAGTGGTCAGGGAATGGGGAAGAGTAGGTTATTATTGTTAGTGCACAAATGATCATGAATGTGGGAAGAAGAGCTGGTGAAAAATGAGGCCCAAAAGGTAGGGAGAGGCCAGATCATCTGAGCCTTGCATGGCAGGCCTATGTTCTTTCCACTCTGCAGGTCCGGTTATTGAAGAGTTTTGAATAGAGGAGTATGTTCAGGTTCCAAAAGAAGGTTAACAATATTGTGATTGTTTTCTTGTTTACAAGTTACAGAAATGGCACACACACACCCTTTTGTTCTTAAGGAGTTTCAATAGTTCTCCTTGTAATGAAGTTCAGGGGTGCCAAAAGCAATATTTGAACTAAATGATAAATCAGAATTATAATAAGAGCCTGTGAGCATATTTTTAGTTAACAGAGTTTTAATAGGCTATGATGCAATCCCTAATAGAGAAGATTTAATTATAAAAGATAGTCTGTCTCTAATGGAAATTTGGCTGTGTGTGTTTTTATTGCTCAGTGAATTAAAAGGTTTCTATAGAAATACATTGTTGAGAGTCTCAGCGAAAAACACATATATCCCAATGAAAACTTTCCACTCATTTTCTTCATCTCTTGTGGCAAAACCATGAATCTGACAGAAATCAATTTCACTTGAATTTTTCATTATTTTTATAATTTCAGGGGTTAAGCATATGAAAGGCCAGAATGAATCAGCATTCCCTGAAGAAGAAGAGGGTGTAAATGAGAGAGAGGAGCAGTGGGACCATTAGTACCAGTCTGCAGCAAGAAGGCTTCTGGGGAATAACCAAACTAGGAACTTTTCTGGATATCCCATGGAACACCACTGCTTGACTTCCAGAAGCATCCTCCAGCTCTGCACTGCAATCCTACCGTAGAAATGCACCACCTGGAAGCCCCCACAACTGAACTCTAGAACCAAGTACAAGTTGATTCACATCACGATTAAATAGCAAGCATTTATTTTACAGTGATTTTTCTTTTGAATTACATAGGAACTTGTGAACATATGGAGTGTTCTAACTTTAAAACTGCCAGAGCTTGACCCCTCATATCCTACTGATATGATTTGCATTCCGAAGTTAAATGTAAATAGCATCACTTTATGAGTAAAAAATAAATACTAAATACACTTAGAATGAGTGTGTGTGGGGTTAACTTAAAGAAGAATGTCTAATGGAGTCTTTAAGTTCTGTGCTTATCATGTTTCTGTAAAAAGAACAGAAAAAAGTTTACTTTGAAAAGATTAAGAAAAATCAGATTTCTTGATCCAAAATACTACATCAGATACTAAATATTTTTCCTTCCAATAGCACATTAATGGTTAAAGAACTGTAGAATTCTTTTCCTTTTCTAAGCTGTGTGATATGTATTTCCCAGCATTTTATCTGAATACTAAAAGAGAAAAATATTAAGTCTATAATGAAATATGTCAAGTCTCCTCTAGCCCCTTTCTATTACTTGAAATTTCAATGACCAATTCCTATTGCATTTAAATAAATTTTCTGTATCATAAAATATGAAATTCCATTAATTCTTCCATATATCCACTCACTCACTTATTAGTTCAACAACTGTTTGTTTCTGAGCTTATCCCTAGGAAGGTACTCTGCTGGGAGTTAGGAAAATAAAGAAAAGATAATCCCTCTTGTGTAGAACTGGTTTTTATATAAAGTAAGGTTTTATGGGACAGTGTGACTTTTTGTAACTCAAAGTTCTGGACTTTTGAACAATTTCAATTATTCTTAATATTTGAATGTAAAGTTTAGCAGGGATAGAGGAATGTCAGTTTGGTTCCTACGGTGATGATATTAGTGAGGTTCAAATGCTTCATGAAAGGAAAACAAAACAAATCTCAAAAATCAATAAAGGAGAAATTAAGATAGGAAAAAAGGGGGAAATTCACTGTGAAATCTTGATGTCAAGAAGTAAAATAATTGTTTTTAAGTTTGAATATGAACTTTATAATGATTAAGAAGAGACTTGTGGAAAGCTCTAATACAATGCAGCAAAAAATAGCATTTTCCTTGAAAATAAATGCAAAACTCACTGATAAGTAATAGCATGACTATGAATGAATACTCTCCTCCCTCTCTTCCTTGCTCTTTCTCTTCTTCCCTCATTCTTCTTTTTCCTCTCTCTCTACTCCCGACCCCACATTTTTTTTTTGTTAAACCAGTTTTTCCCAAAACATTTTGGAGTTTCTAAGCCACCTGCTATGACTGTCTGATTTCCCAAGTTTCTCTTTACTTAAAACCTGATTAAGGTTCATATTTGTTTTAAGTGATTTTGAATTATTTGTTTGGAAAACATCCTGACACTCCTTGAAAGTATTTGAGATACCCTGGATTAAAAAAAAAAAAAAATTGCCCCTCCCTTTCCTTGAATAGACACTTTTATAAATGTTGTTTTTTTTTTCCCCAAAAGAATTTAGGCAAATAAAAAGAAACAGAAGATTTTGCTGATTTTGTAACACTCTTTGTAGAAATAAACAGCTTGACTTCTGGATCCTTCTATTCTGTTCTCCATTCTCAGGACATAAAGAGATCAAAATTAAAAGCATAAGTTTTTCTTGGGATACGTTGGTTTCTTCTATTCTGTTCCCCACTCTCAAAGCACAAAAGGATCACAATTAAAAGCGTAAGTTTTCCTTGGGAAATATGTTGATTTTCTCAGAAATGGAATGAAACTGCTCAGATAATGAGTTCTTAGTTTCCTTTCCACACAATTATAATTTATAATGACTTTTTTTTTTTTAAGAAGACAACATGTGACTTCAGTTTGGCTGATGGGTGAAGAAACTTTCTGACAAAAACAAAACAAAAACTTTGTATTTCCCAGACCATATTTATAATATAAAATGTTTAGTGCATAGGCTTTGAGTCACTTCGACTTGAATTAAAGTTAAAGTTCATCCTCCACTAGATTTTTGACTCAGTTTCTTCATTTGTAATATAGACACAGTCTTGCCTAACCTACTGTGTCCTTATGAGATTTAAGAGAGAAGACTATAAGATGCCTAGCCCAGCTTTGTGAGTATTTAATAATTGGTGTCTCTTATTATTATCAGAGTTAGACAGGGCCTCAGAGAACATCTGTCCAATCCTGTCTAATGCCTGCACCATTAGATCACGACACTTACTCTTTGCTAACTAAGAACTCTAGTTCCTCTCCTCTTTGCTAAACTCTCCCCATCTCCTGCATCCTCATCTTTTCTTTCCCCAACCCCTCACCCTTGAAGACACCAGAATAATGTCGACTCCTTTCCAGTGTATCTGCCTTTCAGATATTGAGAAATGCTCTGTAGTCATTGCCTAAATGGTCTCATTTCTTCCATACATCTCATCGCTTCCTCCTAAACATTCTCAACATCTTGGTCACTTACTTTTGGATCCTCTTCAATCATTTATACTGAATGTAAGAGAGGTTATATCAGGCGGATGTGCTACAGATTTTCTTTTTTCTTTTTTTTTTAAACGCTCATATACACAGGAAAGAGGCAAAGAATGTGGTGGGGCAGGGAAAGAGTCTCTGCTGAAGTTCTTCCTATTAGACAATAAAGTTGTAATACTTTTTTCTTCTCAAAGTTGTCCAAAATAAGGGTCTTTATAAAAAACAAAAATCTCACACAAATTTCTGTTCTTAAGCAAATTTTTATGATTCACTTTTAATTTTAATTTAATATATGCCTTTGATTTCTACATTGTGGAACATAAGATGATTTAGGTTAACCAAGAACAAATTATTTTTATTTTTATAATTACATATTATTATAAGATGTATAAAAGTACATAGTCAAGAACTTCAAATCTATGATTTTATAGCTATTATTGCTTAGGATGGGGGCAAGTTTAAAATGTGAATATATTTTAAGCCATTAAAAATATATAATAACTATAGTAGAGGAAGTATCCCCAAATCACAAAAGTAATATACAATTAAATGACCTTGTTGGAAGCATTGGTTTTGTATGTTATCATAGCAAACAACTTAATTGTACTACAGAATTCATTTAATTGCATTATGGGTTTATGAATTCACAAATAAACCATGCATATTGCATTAATTTATAAAGTCTTTATATGTTTTTCATTAACAATGAAAAGAAAACAGTTTAAGAGCAGAATGCATAATAGAAAAAGCATGTCTACTAACATGAAGTGCTTAGGCCAATATGCAGTTTTGAGTATTTGCTTTCTCTGAATAAAGGGGATATGGGAAGAAATGCCTTTATATATTAACTCCAAAAAACAATCCTCAAAGCCCCAGAAGGCATATTAATTAATAAATATGTTGCTGAAATGTGGACTCTGTTAAAGAAATTATTTTCATATTGTCATAAAGAACGAAATATCAGAGAAAAAGCTAAAGCTTTTCACTAAAGGAAAATGCTGGAGTATGGTCTTTACTTTTAAATGATATTCTAAGTAATTAAGGTAATAAGCTTTGCATTCATCCCTCATAATTTGATGAGTAATGAGGGTCAAGTTCCTTCTTTGCAAAGTTGTGTAAATGTAATGAAATCGTCAACAGAAAGCAAAAGTGCCTGACTTGGTTTTGTAAAGCTGTTGTGCTCAACCATAGATCTCCCCTTGACTTTCATTGTGTGAACCCAGACGCTGGAGCAGCCCCCTCTCTTATTATATTGAACCATCTAGTGTATGCAGATGAAGATGACTTGATCTATGGGGAGATGAATGGGAGAGAGATAGGTCGGGAGCAAACAGAAATTTGGAGAATTCAAGAAAAATATATCTGAATTTAGTAGATGAAAAATATACTAAACTCATCCTCATTTTTATTTCTTACTGTACTAATGCTACTTCATATGCCCTGACCCAACTCTTTTCTGACTTGCAGTGACAATGAGACTAATTTGAGGGAACAAACATAGCAAATCCCAGGAATCTACTACATTGCCATATTATAATTCTAAAAATACCAGAAAAGTAGGGAATATTCAGCAAACACCTTTTCAGAACAGGTGTTAACTTACAAAGGCAGAAAGCCATCAAACGCCTTGTGAAGTTTACTGAAACAAACAGAAGTTTTGCAGAGCACATTACCTTGGCTTTGTTTTTCAGAAATGAGACAGCCTAGAGGCATTAGAGTTTCCTGCACTGGAAAACATCCCTAAGTCCTGCTTTACATTCTATATTTTAAAGGTGGGAAAACAGAGGTCTAGAGAAATTTTCCACAGATGTGTACACTAAAAAAGTTCAAAATGGTGTCAGGTAAGCATTGCTCAGCAAATAATAGAAAAACCAGTAAACAATGACTCTGAGGTTTGTTTCTGTCATGCAATAAAATATCTAGGACTGGAATAGTGGAGCAACTGGCAATCCTCATTTCCCTTAACACTCTCAGAGTTGTAAACTCATCACCCCAAGAGATGAGAGCAGAAAGAACAAAACAGAAAGAGAGAGAATCTATAGCAAAGAAGCAAAACTTTCCCCCAAACCCTTTACTAGTGGGTCAGGGGCCATGCCCTTATGCAAGTGAGTTTGGTAAATATTTTTAAACCGTATTTTGCCACATCCCAACTAAATTAGGGTTCTCACTGTGAAAGCGAGCTTGGATATTAGAACAGCCAGCAATAATTAATTCGCAAATGAATAGAATTTAGGGCCTTTCCTTATCTCATTCCTGGAACATGGAAGCACAGGTTACTTATAAAGGTCAAGGAGTGTACAACTCCCCAAATACTTTTCTAAATTAAAAATGAATAAATATTAAGTAACATTTATGATAGATTCATAGATGAATAAAACCATTTAGGTATTCTTAGTCTATGCTGTTTTTTGTTTAATATTTTTCCCCCCTTGGTACGGTGGATTGAACCCAGGGGTGCTTAACCACTGAGTCACATCCCCAGTCCTTTTTATTTTTTATTTTGTTGCTCAGCAACCTTGCTAAGTTGCTGAGGCTGGCCTTGAATTTGTGACACTC
Organism: Sciurus carolinensis; assembly: GCF_902686445.1. Taxonomy (NCBI): domain Eukaryota; kingdom Metazoa; phylum Chordata; class Mammalia; order Rodentia; family Sciuridae; genus Sciurus; species Sciurus carolinensis. The sequence goes on from NC_062215.1 coordinate 130,463,325, forward strand.
TTGCTTCAGCCTCCCTAGTCACTGGGATTATAGTGTGTGCCACCATGCACCACTTAGCCTACTACTTCTTAATTAACCTCTTCTTAATTGGTCTATTACTATTTTTAATATAATTATTTTTTCATAGTTTTCAAAAGTGTATTTTATAAACAAGAGACAAAAATACTAGTTCTTTATTCAATATATATACATGAATGTTTATGATATTCTAGATATTGAGTACTAGGAATACAGGTATTAATACTCTAGGTAGTTAAGTTACTTAAATCCCTAGGTAGATATTCGTGTACTGAAAACAGTTAATATATACATAAATTAATAATCAAAAGACATCATTTCAGATAATGACAGATTCCTGGAAAAAAATAAAACAAGGTGATATGGAACTCTGGAGCTTAGTTTTCTGGTTAGTATAATAAAGAATGATGACCAGATGATTATGTGAGAGCCCTTTTGATTCTAAGACACATAATTCTTACCTCTAACTCTTTTTCAGGAAATGTAGGCAAGCAGCAATGGAGATGAGAAGGGATGGAGCCAGACAGAAAGCAACAGTATTAGGGAAAGAAAGGGACATCATTGTAAGATAGGCAGTGGAAAAGTGAGTTAGAAGTGTATAAATGCTCACGCATATGTAAATATGGACGCAAAAGTAAAAGCATTGTGACCAGTGGTTTGCTTTTAAAACTTGTCCTTAGAAAAATACCTTAAAATGTGAATTGTTGGGTTTTTTTTGTTGTTGTTGCTGTTTGTTTGCTTGCTTTTTTCTTTCTTTCTTTTTTTTTCCTGAAGATTTAAAAGTTTTTCCAGGAAAAAGTTCCTCCTACAAATCACCAATTTACCCTTAGCATGCAAACTGTGTTGCTAGTCGACACTGCATACCAGATTTTTCCCTTTACAGAGATTTATGTGATGTAGAATTAAATTCTCTGAAACATTTCCACTGTGTTCTGGAGTAGTTATTCTCTATTTTTTCTCCAGGTGCAAAAAATGAGTTGATAACAACCAGAAGTGGACTTGTCAGTGCTGTGCTCCTACTTGAGCTTGGAAAAATACTAAGGCAAACCAAACACCACCAGCCTCAGCTCCAGCTCTGAATGCCGTGCCATTGTGCCATTGGCTTCCTACTGGATCGCCTTCTGAAGCACAGTAGATATTTTATGCATAAATATTAGCATGTTTTTCAGAAACTGTTCCCTTATTTTACATTTTTCTAATTATTTATACTACACTATTTGTCAAGTTCCTACCTTTCAATTTCTTCTAACAACTTAAAGGGAGACCTTGAATTTGGGGAAGTGATTCATTTTTAGTTTTTCTAATTCTGGAATCTGAGCCTTCTCTCCTAATAGGGAGGCTTTCAAACACAATTCCCTTGTTTCTTTTTCAAATTCCACTGTGTTTATTTATTCTTTTGTTTCTTTTACAAATTCCATTGCAGATCTTTTCTGGTAGTCTACCTGCCAAGCACTGATTTAAGCAATGAAGTTATAAAAAACTATTTTCAAAAGGCTAGCATTGGTGTTGCCATTCTGCTAGTAATATTTGTTAAATTGTTTTTGATTAATAAAGTGGCTTTACCTATTTCTCAGTTAATAATCACATTATTATGTTTGACAGGTAGGATTCATTTTATAAATAAAGAAACTGGAATCCAAAGAAAATGAGTGTCCTTAAATGAACCCATAATTCGTCAAATCCTTTCAGTAGCTCATGTCCTGTTTGTGAAGTTGTGATTGTTTTTAGGATTAAATATTTCACCCTCCTTAGGAGTCATAGACTTCTGTGCTCCCCAGTGTTTTACTGAATGACTTAGAACAAAATCTCCTATGTTTCAGACATAAAGCGTAGAGAAAGATGATTTTGCTAATGAGACCAATATGAGAAGAAGAATCAGAGTCCTACCTGAATTTGGATACTGACTTTAAAACCAAAATGAACCATGACAAATAAAAGAAGTAAATTTGGAACTCTCTTTAAAGCATTTGTCTCATTTAAAAGTATTTTCTGTTTGAAACTTATTTTTAAAATAACCTTTAGTAACCAACAAAAGGAGAGAATTGCTGAGTTTATAACAGAACCAGGCATGAAGTCTTACATATTAATTTGTTTCTGCTTATTTATTCCTAGTAAATTGCAAAACAAATTTGAGAATAATTTTATGAATTGCCGTTTTTTAAGTTACTGTCCTTTTCCTGCCTTACCCCGGGATTTAAGGAATGATAGGTTTCACTTAATGCTTGCTTTAGTCAGCTTTTTCACTGCTGTGACCAAAAGACTTGACCAGAAAAATTTTAGAGGAGGAAAAGTTTATTTGGGGGCTCAGATTTCCAAGCACTCAGTCCATAGAAAACCGACTCCATTCCTTAGGGCTTGTGGTGAGGCAGAACATTATGGTGGAAGAGTATGGTGGAGGAAAGTAGCTCACATGATGATCAGAGAGAAGAGAGACTCCACTTGCCAGATACAAAATATATACCCTAAAGGCACACCCCAATGCACCACCTCCTCCAGCCACACCCTACCTGCCTTCAGTTACCACTCAGTTAATTCCATCAGGGATTAATTCACTGATTAAGGGTTAAGGGTCTCCTAGCCCAATCGTCGGTCCTCTAAACCTTCTTGCATTGTCTCGCACAGAAGCTTTTGGGGGACACCTCACCTCGAAACCATAACACTGCTCCAAAGGTAGGATAAAAAAAATTAAAAAGATAGATAGAAAGGAGACAAAGGAAGAAAAAGGAGACTAGAACTTTATTCTAAATAAAGACTTTGTGCAGTTCTCAGAAGTTCACTTCCTACTCCAGTGTTCTCTTTTTCAGGCCTGTCACTCACAAATTCCTGGGAAATCTATGAATCTTTACTCATAATCTAAAAGTTATTGGAAATTCACCCACTTGTGAAAATGGCCCTATGCATTGTTAACCCATGAATACATGTATTTCTAGAATAGACTGAGCAAAGGGAGATATGAAACCTATAATAGAGAGTACTTTTTAACATTTGATCAGACAGTGGAGAAGACCTCAATCAAAGGACACTGAGAACTGAAAGACCATGGAAAACCATCTTGTAATCACAAACTGATGTCATCTCACCTCCTTTCCTAGGTCCACTCCTCACCAAGTTTCATTTAAAAAGAAGAGCCTGAGAACCCAGAGGTTCCCACTCTCAAAGCCTGCATTCTCCCTTGAACGTGTACTCCTTGCTTTTCACAGTAAACCTCTGTGCCTCAGTATCTGACACATGCTGAAATTCTCTCCCATCACATATGTCAAGGACCCAAGTTCCCCTTCTCTGGGGGGTTCAAAATACCATTTTTTTTTCAAAAGTAGTAAAGTTACAACATGACTTCATTTGAATCAAGGATATGGAATAATAAGAACTTTAAAAAAATGATTAGCTCACACACAGAAGGATGAACATCTCTTTAATCATTACAGGAGAATGTCTTTTCTTTCTTCTTCATTGTTTAAAAGAAACATTTTTCAAGGCATCATAGAGTTAAGTGGGTTTCCCATTACATTTTCCCTGCAGGATAAAGTCTGTGAATGTGTTTCCCTAATCATACTCATTATGTTACCATATGTTGTTCTCTTCTTTCTTGTTTTGCCCTAATGGGACATAAATTTCTTATTTTGAATTTGTCACTTTTTTGTTACATTTGTCAAGTGTTTTCAGAAACATATAGGTCTTTTGTTTTTGAGTACATTCAACCTAAAAATGAAAACTTGACATGAAGTTTGATTATGAGTAAGATAGGAATTATGCTATCAAATTCTGGAGTTGATAACTGAGCTTGAGTCACACAATTTCAATTTTAGTATAAATGGAATTTATGGAATTAGTTGGTATCTAAATTAAAATTTAAAAATAATGTTTGTTGTATTAGCAAAAGGTATTAAAAATTAAACATTGTCATTGTAAACTACCAAAAATTATATCTGTATAAAATAAATTAATGTAGTAGTTCAGGGAAAATATAGTTGCCAAAATCAATCTCCCTATTTTCTTTCATGTGTAATGTGGAGTTGAAAATATTTTCTATTGAGTAATATATACAAATGTCTCTGTGTGTTTATAGAGTATAGATATATATGTGTTTTGGCATGCATATATATACATATGTGTATATACATATATAAGATGTATATATATGTGTGTGTGTGCATATATAGATATATAATGTTTGACTACAATGATATTAAAAAGAAACCTTTTAAAATAAAAAAAAAAAAACAACCTGTTTGCTATTAAACACAGAGAATTTAAATTTTATTGCATAAATCTTCCCAAAGTTATTTCCATAGGCCCTTCTGTTAAGCAGCCAGGTGAGAGGAAAGGGAAATGGACTGTGGACAGGTAAGGCCAGCTGCTGCCCCTTGCTGTCCTTTGCCACCAATTGGCTCTTAGATTCTGGCCCACTGCGGCCAAGTCATTTTTCTGCCAATGTGTCTTTTGTACCATGGCTATTTCTAGAAGCCCTTTTCTTTCTGGTGAGTTTGGAGATTAGTTCTATGTTGCATCTGAGTTACCATACATGGCTGAGGTGTCTATTACTCTCACAGGGCGATTCCACTCTCAGAAAAGTTTTCTCCTTTTTAGTTTCCTCCAAAGAATGCTTTTATTTCTGGCTAATGGAGAGCCTGAAATATGGGAGGGTGGAATCTTGGAGTCTTACTTGGGTGTGTGTGAGCAGCTTTCTTTTCTGAAAAACTGCTTGTTTCCTGTTAGTGTGACCAGTTGTACAATAGTGCATTTTATTTAATAACCTGTCCAGAAAGTCTAAATTATTGTTATTTTATCTTTATGCTGATATTTTTCTCTTAATGTTTGCATTAAAACCTGTCCCTAGGTTGTCCTTGATATACCAGCCAATAATCGATAAATGTATTTAGTCTATCTAATTATTTATCAAACATATACATCAATTTATATCTCAATCCCCAAATAGTTTATCATCTGAATGTATACTTACACAGGTAATTGTGCTTTTATTCTCAAGTGCATAAATGCTGATGTTAATGACAATAAGATCTCCACTATGGAATGTCTGGCTCACTCCTTGCATAGAGCAAGCTCCCCATCAAGTGGACTTCTAGAATATTGCTACTGAAGAAAAAGCCACACTGTATTCTTGAAAATGTAAACATCAATTAATTTTAAATGAAGGACTGGAACTCCTGATAGGTTTTTATTTTTATAGTTCATATCATTTCAATTTTTTTCTATATCATTTAATCATTCTAACAATTCTATGAGGTAGGCACTCTTATTGTCTCCATTTCATAGATAAGAAAATTAAGGCTTATTCATACCACAAAGCTTGCAAATGATAAAGTTCAGAATTGAAATGAGGGTCAAATTCTGTGCTCAGGTGAGATATTTTCTGCTTCTGGTCTTCCCTATGAAATTCAACAATACATAACAGCTCCTGGACAAATACAAAAAAATAATATCCTGTCTCAAAATAAAAAAACGAAAAAGATGGGGATGTGGCTCAGTGGTTAAGCGCTCCTGAGTTCAATCTCCAATACCAAAAAAAAAAAAAGATAATATTAATTTGTGTTTTCTGGGGGCCAACACAGATACTGTCTAGATCCTTTAAACATTGTTCATTATAATTTTACCATTCTATTAATGGCTTTATGATTAGAGGTTAGAGAATGTCAACAGCTACTAACTAGCAACGACTAAGAATTAAAGTCATTCTTGTTCTAAATCCTGTATGGTTCCCATTATTAATCATTGAGAGTATAGGAAATCACCCAGGAAATATGACTTTCCCTTAGCAAAATTGATAGGATTCACAACAGTGAATATATCTGCAACAGCGAACCCAACTCCCCAAGGGTAGAGACGAGAGACAGATGGAGACCTTAATGTTTTTCCCATATAATTCAGGTTTGCTTTTAGTGTACTATTAAGAATTAATTAAGAATTAATGCACTCCTCATTTGTCTGCTCTGAGAAAAACACTAGTGGCTTTTTAGGATTCTGTAGATCTTAAGTGCTTCAAGTGAGTCTTGTTTTGATTGAATGGACGGGTGATATTATCTGAAAAGGATCAACAACCATAAACCAGTCAGGACAAACAGGCATAAGTTACCTTCATTCATTTGTTCACATTCATTTATTCAACAAATATTTACCAAACACTTAGGATGTGTAAGGCTCATTGTTTCCTTTCCTTCAAATCTAGCAGCTTTTGTATGATGCAGAAAACTGGTTTTCCTGCATGGAGGGAGGGATGACAGGGAAGCGGGATTGAGGGTCTGACTAGGTAATGAAGAAAGCTTTGTGGAAGAGATGAATGTGTAGCTTCTTGCAGGAAGGAGAGAGAGAGTGATAGGTATAGAAGGTAAAGGAAGCAGAAGACTCAGGCAGGGGAGGCACTGTGTGCAAATGCCTGGCAGAAATACAGAATGGTAACGAAGGTTGTGCCTGAAGAGATAGTCTGGAAGTAGAGGGTGAGGGCCTTTACATGTAATGTTAAGGAGTTGAAACTTCACCTACAGTCCAGTGGTTCTCCTAGCAAGATCCCTAGTTCAATAGCATCAGCTGCACCTCAGTCCCACACCAGCCTAGTGAAGCAGAATCCCTGAGAGCAGAGCCCAGCCTGTGGCTTAACAGCCTTCCAGGTGATAGAATCTGATGCATGCTGAGGGAAGAGCGCCTGTGCTATAGCAAGTCCTTTCAAACCCAACCCTGTGCTGGGAAGGGGTGGCAGGCAGGGCCGTGCAAAGCTAGAACTCCTGGGGACAACTGTTGCTAGCACCAGCAGTCTCATCCTTTTACCTCAGGGCACAGGGCTCTTGATGTGAAGAAGCAGCTCTATGTGAAGCAGGCCCAAGGGCCAAATCTGGCCTGGCTTTGTACACACTTCCCCACCAGATTAAAAATGGATTTTTCTTTTAAAAAGCTTGTGAAGGAAAAAAGAAAAAGAGAAAGAATAAAAAGGAGGAGAGGGAAGAAGAGAAAATGTTGAAAAGGAGGTAGAAAAGAGAGACAGGACATTGGCATGTGAACTGCAAAACCTAAAGCGTTTGCTCTCTGACTTTTTAGAGAAAAACTTGCTAAACTCTGATGTAGGCAAGAGGCACTGTTCTTAAGGAAAGGAGCACTAGGTCCAAATAATTCATTAGTGTACATTAACAGTGTACAGAAAAGAAAAAACTGGAAGAGCCGGAAACAGAAGTTAAATGACTAGCCAAAGGTGGTAAAGACAAACAATGCCGTACTCTTCGAATGGCAAGAAGATATGTGTTCATGGTCCTCGTAGAAATGATATGATTTAATTTCAGTTGACCCAAGGGCTAGACCAAGATAAGGTTCTCAATAAAGGAAGAAATCATAAACTAGGTCCAATTCAGCAATTTCTCCGGTCTTGGTTTTATTTCATTTTGGTGCTGGGAATGGAGCCCAGGCCCTCACCTGTGCTAAGCACATACTCTACTACTGAACGGTGATCTAGCTGCAGTTTAGTTTTGAGAGAGCAGAATGATGTTGAGGGCACAAATTCTGGAGTCAGAATTTCAATTCTGTATCTTCTAGGATGGTAAACCTTAAAATCATTGCTTTACCTTTCTGTTTTTCCCATTTGTTATACTTTGATGTAAGTAAGGAATCAAGGACTTAGCAGACTTATCTATGTACTCAGTTTTTGTTATTATATCCTCATAAGTATTGGTGCCAGGAGCAAATGCTAATAAATATGAATAAATCATGGATAATGTGTTCCGAGTATAAAACACAGGTTAATAGGCTCCAAGTTCCTTATCTGTACCAACATATTTAAATCTCACAATAACCCTAAGATGTAAATCCTGAAAACCTTCAGAAATGTTCAGTTGACTTCAACATACCAAATCCAACCAAAATCAAGATATACTGTGTTCAACTATGGGAAAAGAAAGTAATACTACATGAATCAAGTGTTCTTGGAATGCTTAGTCTACCTGGTCACTAAGTAAAGAAGGCTATTTTTGATGCTCTCTATGACAAAGAATTGGGATTGATTTAAAACAAGGGATTACATGAATATTAGTTTTATTCAGTGACAAATATAAAAAGATCATAAAAAAGAAAGTGTTAAATAGCTGTAATTTGGTTCTTTCAGAAGAAAAACCATGACTTTAACTAGTTGAGTAGGAGTTGAAAAACAAAGGAGTTTTGAAATTTTAAATCTCTAATCTCCACTAAGTTTAATGCAGTCAGAAACACACACAAACATACAGGCATATGTCAACATACTAAGGAGAAACTAATTCATGTTTAAGGCATAGGAAGATTCTTATTTTTAAATAGATAACTATATTTTTCACCTGCTCATAAGCATGCTTAGTTTTATTCATAAGAAAATTGATTTTTAAAAATGAAATCTAAGGCAGTTTACTGTCTTTCAGGATGAGTACATAAGTAAATGAACATCTTATTTTTACATTGGTCATAATATAAAAATAAAATGGTTTGTCAGATAAAGTTGAAGAAAAAAGTAAGACCTTTCTTCAAGATCCAGAATCAAAGATTTTTGAAACCAATAAAAAAATTAATTTTTTTTCTTAAGGGAAGGAATTTCTTTATGTAGTCTCTAAAAATATTTATAGAACATTATCCCCAGGAATAAAGCTTGACTTGAAACACAGACTCTATTTCTTTGTACAAACTTTTATTAACTATGAATTTTCATAGTATTAAATTTTTCTTTCTGATATATAATCTCAGTTGTGTTTACTCCAAGACACAGTGTTAATAAGCAGCTCTTTCTGTTCACTCTCCAGAGGGTTCATCAAATGTACCTTTGGTATCTCTTCATTATTTTAAAATTCAAAGTCAATACCGTGGATTAGTGCCATGACTTCTTGGTTTTGTGCCTCCTCACAGGCTTGCTTCCTTCCTAGCACCTGACCTCTAACAGATGGGTACATGTGGAACTCTGTGCTCTGCAAACAAGAAACACCTGAAGAGGCAATGCTGGCACATTCGTAGGTCTTCCTGTGACTGACTTTACCTACAGGAAAACTAAATACCAGGAGTTTTGCATTCAGCTAGAGTAATTGAAAAGTCTTTTGGGTCAGGGGAGGGTCATCAGAATCCTATGCATGCTTCATCCTTTTCAATGTGAAAGTCCTAAATGGAAGAAAACACATCCATGTAGGAAGCATTTGCAGTCCCCGTTGGCTTATACTGGGACAAAAGCCCAACACTCAAAGACTGAAGATTGTAGCGAATTAGAATTGACTGACACAGGGTTCCTTCATACATCCTTTTGCCCCTTCAGGTCTCACCAAGTCCTTACTGGCTAACATGAATCTTTCCCTCATTCCATGCCTCACCCTGCAGGACGATGTGGAATAAGCCCTCCTAGCCAACTCTGTGCTCTATCACCTGAAAATTCACCTTGCTCCCTTTCCTTCCATCAATTTCAGCTCTCTGTCTTCTTTTCTTTGTTTTTCTTTTTGTATTTTGTGTTTCCTAACTCTATCACTTGCTGCTTCCAAATTGAATACTCAAGGCAAGGCAATGAGTTCTAATGCTTAATGACCTTTCCTTAATCCACCCTGTACATTCCAAGCCTATTTTCCAGAAAGTCTTCTATAGCCTCAGGTGTACCAAAAAAGCTTGTGGATAAGAATGAAATACATCAAACTGTGTTTTGAGGCTTATAGGTAGGCAATGAATTTGTCACTTGTGAACGGCAGTGTTGGTCTTGCACACTGCACAATTCAATTACAGTGCTTGATAGACCAATGAAAACAGGATACATTGTCTTGAGACCTTTTACAAGTTTTTTTTTTTTTTTTCTTTCCAGGAGTTTTTGCTTTTAAAGCCAAATGATGACACAGTCTTTCTTTTTCCCTCCCCGCAAGCCTTCATGGGTCTTCCTCTAATTATTCATATAAGAAATCACATTTCATTAATACAGATATATGCACTGCAATGAAAGACACGAGAGTCTGGGCATGTGGTTTTGGTTCCATGGTGTGTATTGATTGATCTGAGGGAGTGCGGAGGCGACAAAAGCACTTACTAAGCAACTCCAGTTAGAAGGAAAGCAATCTTGTATTTAAATACTCAGTTGGGTTTATTTATGTTTAGGTTTTTTTTTTTTTTTTTTTTTCCTGTGCTGGGGATCTACCCCAAGGCTGTCTACATGTGAGGCAAGCAATCTAATATTGAGCTACATATGCTCCCAGCCCTTATTAGGTATTCAGAATTACCTGTACAGTATTTAATGACTGTTTAAAACAGTGTTGTATATAAAAATCACCAGGTTATTGAATTAAAATGCAAATTTTGGTTTATAGGTATGAATGGAGTCAGAGATTCTTTGTTTCTAAGGAATTTCCAAATGTGGACTATGCTTTGAGTATGAAGGGTCTTTTGAACACCAGCAGTTATTGAAAAGGCACATTTATGGTCACATATTAATATTCCTCGTATCTGTGAAAATCAGAGGTACCTCGTGTACAGTGACACATGATTTAGTGGATCACCAAAGTGCACACCACTCCACTGTTGGTCACTGGAAATTCTGTCTTCTCAGAGTGGAAGTGTTTATGAAGAATTGCCTGAACATTGGAATAAAGAGTAGAAAAAGGAGATGATGGACATAGTGGGTAGAGAAGACATGACAGATCCTTTCCAGGGCCAGGGGTAGTATTGCCTAATGGTTAGACTTCAAATCTGAGCTCCTCCACTTACGGGCTGCATAAACTTACACAAGATGTTTTATTCTCTTTGCTGTACTTCCTCGTTGATAGATGGGAATGAAGATGCCTAAAGAAACAGTTACGGAAAGTAAAAGAGATAATGTAAAAATAGAGTAGTGATGTAATAGAGGAATAGTAGTAATGTAGGAGTAGTGAGACTATAATATACTAGAAAAACTAAACAATTATAATCTTTGTCTGAAAGAAATATGTATCAGTTTGAGATGCAAAGGAAGTTCTCCAACTTTCACAAATATTAAGCAAATTCCAGAAATTTCTAATGTTACTAAGGGATAAAAATCCCCAGATAGACCCATATAAGGGTCCTTATATTAAATATTTAGAATTTCCTTTAAAGAGATGATAATAATTTAATGCCAAACATTAGCAGGTGCTCATTGTACTCTAAAATATACAATGTCTTTGTCTAAGGTTTATATTAAATGATGGATAGGCTATGTAGTGTTTAAAAAAGCAATTGAAGAGTGGAAGGTTTAATTTAGAAAATAAGCATTCTATATCTAAGATATATTTCTACATCAAAATATAGACTTTAAAGGCTTTTTTTTCAATATTAGCTGGAAATTTATCACATAATCGCATTTAAAGTAAAAAATTCATTTAAGGGTTGGGGAGATAGCTCAGTTGGTAGAGTGCTTGTCTTGCAAGCACAAGGCCCTGGGTTCAATCCCCAACACCGTAAAAAAAAAAAAAAATCAATTAAGTGTCATGTATCTGATCACTAGGTAGGTTTTTACGTTTTCACCTGGCACCATGAAAACACAACCTTGGGTGACACTGGCAACATGAAAACACAGCCTTGGGTGGCATACATCATATCATTTCCTCTGGATTCACTTAATTAAAACTCACCAGTCCTTCACCTTGACTGACCCCCTTTGCTTCTTCAATGTTCTCTAGTTCCCTGATCCACGGTGGTCTTTTTCACAGACCTTTCCCTTCCTCTGTGCTTCTGCCCTGCCCCACTTAGATATAGTAGAAAGAAAAAAGGACTTTGATGCATGAGAGATCTAGAACCAAATCCAGGGTGGAGTCTGCCACTGCAGACCTGTGTGGCCTTGGACAAAAGTCTTTCTCTGAGACTTGGTTTCCTTTATGAGTATCAATACCACTTTGCTGGATTACTGTGAAGATCAGAGATAATATTTCATATGTATTTACATGGAGATCACATATGGAAAATAGAAAACAATTATGTGATTTTTGTTAAAACTTATTATTTGTTGACTCATGTACCACCTAGTCTAAGTCTTTTGGAAGCCCTCATGATGGGAAGAGTTTACCTCTTCTATTATACAAAGATGTACTTCATTGTATCTGGTTATTTTTATATGTGACCTTCTAGTTATGATGTATAAATTATAGCATGAATAGATTATCTCCTGTAAAAGACTTGAAATTTTAGGGGAAAGAGTCAAGTTTCAATATTTGTATATGCACTACATTTCTAGACAGAAGTTTGCAAATCATAAGTGTTTAAGCCTGGTATGCTGGCACACACCTATAAACCCAGTGACTCAGGAGGCTGAGCCAGGAGGATCAAAAGTTTGAGGCCAGCCTCAGCAACTTAGGGAGGCCCTAAGCAACTTAATGAGATCCTGTCTCAAAATAAATAATGTAATGGACTGGAGAAGTAACTCAGTGGTAAAGTGCTTCTGAGCTTAGTACCCCCTTCCCCAAATGTATTTAATAAATATTTCATTAGAGAACAAGTTCACTTCCTGACAAAATGAAAATCAATTTTTAAATAGAGTATCTCTTCTGTAAGATTTGAAATTTCTGAAGGAAAGATTCAAGTTTCCATATTTATATATGAACAATGATTCTAGATAAGAGTTTGCAAAAACTGGTGTAATACTAAACATTTAATGAATATCTATTTAGTAGAACACAATAATGTCTGAAAAAAACCCTCATACATCAATTTTTGATTTGTCTAGTTCTGATTTCCCCCAAATTCTCCAACTTTTCAATGCCCCGCCAAGTTGAATTACACCAAGCACCAAATGTGTCATGACATTTTCCATCAAATATGATTTATTTGGCAATCATATATAATAGGGAATGCAGGGAATTACAGCATACTAAAAACACAAGAATTTTAAGTTGTCATGTTGAAAATTAAATAAAAGAGGGCCTGGTTGAATAAAAAGGCATATGGGCTTGCAAGATATATATGTTGGGAAGCTGAGAATAAGAATGCAAAGCAGGACATTCAAGACGAGGCAGCCTAACTCATCAGCCAGTCTCTTCAGCATGAACTCAACCCTGAAGCCTGCAGGAGGGATGGGCACAGGTGAGCTCCAATCTGACTTCCTGCTGGTTAGTGTCCCAAAGTAGCTGTTTTACAGAGAAAGAAGGAAGGAAGGAACAGGGATGATAAAATGGCAAAACAGGAGAGGAGTAGGGAATGTGGAGATAGAGAAAGAGAGGGAGACTAGGAAAAGAAAGTTCACTGAACATTGCGACCACACGTCTGAGCTGGCAGGTCTGGCCTCACTACCGCTGCAAGCTCAGTCACAAAACCTGGAACATCTGTCCATACAGAGACATCGATGAATTCTTTATATTTCTCTATTTGACAATAACAAAGAATAGAGATCTTAAAGTATTAATAGGAATAGAGTGGCTATATTTCCTATGCCATTTGAGAAGCAGGGTTTCAATTTACTCCTCCCTCAGGAGAATGTATAGCTTTACTGAAAGACAGCTGGCTCAAATAGGAATAATTAGTGATTACGCTTCCCAGACAACCAGATTCTATTTGAAATGCAGAATATTTTCTAGACAGTAAATAGCTTGTTTTAAAAAAAGACATTAAAAGCAGTAGTTACAGTTTCTCCATAAATAGAAATAAAAAGTCCATTTCTAATGGACAAAAAGTCACCATGATGTACATTTCTATAAATTTCCCCCAACACATTATTATAGATCAATCTTTACTGACTTACATTTAAAATATCAAATGCATTGTAATGCCTATGATACAATTCCATTATTTAGCTGTGTCTCTGCACAAGATTCAGATGAAACTAAAGTTAAGAACCTTATTCACAGAACATTTAAAAGCATTTTATACAGTCTAGACACAAAAAATCTTAAATTACAATGATGCATACTAAATATGCATGTAGAATATGGCTTACACATTAAAAGAGATCTAAGTTGTGAGTTAGAAAATCTCACTACTTAGGCTTAAAAGCTTCTGATTGTACCCATTTCTAAAGTATTGCTTAGCACTGTGGAACCCAGGAAGGAAGCAGGTACAAGAGGCGACTCATGGAACGGATGGACCCTCCTTCACATCATGTAATTGATGACTGTTCTTGATTCTTTCCATCCAGTTTCCACCTTTCTCAAGAGTAAATTCACTTACGCTTACAATCATTGAAATGTTTGTACAGTGAAAAGTTACATCACCTAATTGTGCTTGACCTTTCTTGTCAGCTAACAAAAAAGTAAGTTCTTAAAAGGCTTTGCACATGCTCAGGCAAAACATGACAAGGAAGCAGGACTTCTAAGGGTGGCAGTTTGTTTTTGTTTAGTAAAATTGAAAAGTCACATCAAATGATTATCTGTACAGAAAGGTCTGGGCTTCCATTTCCATAGACATTTTTAAACACACACACACACACACACACACACACACACACACACAGACATTTCTTGTGTCTTATTCCTTAACCTGTAATATATTTTGTTACATCCTTATGGGATCAACACCCCAGCAGGCAACTTCAAGTCTCCCTTTAAGTGCCTGTTGGCAACAATAACTGACGATCCTTGTTATCAGGGACTGTGGGTAATGTGTGGCTTGCATTGTGACCACACCCGTACAGGTGATGCATTGGTACTTGGAAACCACAGCGATGGATGCGGGCTGGTCCGCTGGTTTCAGGGGAAGGTTACACTGCTGATGTCCCAGCTGGAGAATTACAATGAGGCTTTCCTTATCAGGCCACCAGGCTCAACTACCATGATGCTCTGTTGTTGCCTGAGGGCTCTGAATAGTTTCCCCAGCAGCTCCAACTCTCACTTGGTTCCCATGCACTTAAAAGAGACAGGACAATCTAAAGAGCCTGTTCCCCAACACTGCAAAAGAATTTTCTTCCAAAGTTTGCTTGTTTTTTTTTTCTTTTCTTTTACTTAAGATATTGAAAAATCTGTAGTTTTGGCATTCTGTGTAAGACAATGCAAGAAACATTTTTAAATGCTTTGTCTTCTGTGTATTGCCCAGTCGCTATGACTGGGCTAGAACTGATGAACGTTTAAAACTGTCCAATTTTTTGGCTTGGAATTTCTCTGGCTTGATTGAAGAACACCAAATTGCAGAGGAAAAACAATGGCTGAAACACTGGCCAAAAATTCCAATAGCAACTAGAGGGTACTTTTTGGCTAGTTACTAGCTTTACAATTTATGTTCTTATTCCTTATATAGGAATTTAAGTGGCCCAATCTAATTGTATGTTGAAAAAGGAGAATATAGCTTTGTGGAAAGTTGAGGATTAGGATGGTTTTAGTGCTGATTTCATTATCCTGAAATAAAAATCAAATAAAAATGAGTATCAGAGCAGAAGAGGCTGAGGTGGGCATTTGGGTAGATGTTGATCAGAGGATACAAAACTTCAGTTAGACCTGATGAGTAAGTTTCAGAGATCTATTATATAACCTGGTGACTACAATATGAATAACAATAGTGTACTTTATTCTTGAAAGTTGCACAAAGAACAGATTTTAAATATTTACACCACAAAAAATGAGATTAGGCTATACATATGCTAATTAGTTTGATTTAATCATTCTACAAGGTATACATGTTTTAAAAGAACATCTTATGTTATAAGTTTTTGTCAATTAAAAATAAATTAGAAAATAGAGATCATGAGTTAGTCATCATCAATAACCATGTAGTAATTTTACATTGTATTTTATTTTTCAAAAACATGGGATTTATCAGCATAAAATAGGTAATTGTTTTGGAATTCTTTCTGTTTTTGTTCTCTGTGTGTGTGTGTGTGTGTGTGTGTGTGTGTGTGTAATTTTTTGTATACATTGAACAGTTATTTTTTCAAATGTGTGTGTAACTTGTATTCCTTACACATAATTTCTGGAAAATTGTTCATAAATATTCTATATATATCATGATGCCAAGGAAATGCCGAACCTAAGGTTCTTTTTTTTTTTTTTGAACTTATATAATGTACAGTGGCTTGGCTATATCCTATAGGAAAGAATCTTGCTTAATATAGTTTTACTCAGTTTTCTAATGATAATTATTTGCCAACAAAACTTTTTGTTGTTTGAAACACCTGTAATTAGTTTTCCCTGAACTAGACTTCAGAGGCTCTATCATATATATATATATATATACACCAGACCCCAAGGACTCTTGAAATGACCATGGACTTGAAAGGTAATAAATGCATAATATGGATGAAGGGGGAATACTGTAGCTAAAATGAGATAATATGTTATAATTGTTAAATATGGAGATGGGTTTTAGTTGCTGAGCTACTCTGTGTCTTGATTTCTTCCCAAGCTCCATATATAAAATAATAATAACATTCACTAACTGTGGAGCTGTTGAAAGTGCTAATTGAGATATATATATGTTAAATGTTCATCCCAGTGACAGTCTTAACTCTCTTTGTAACTCAAGAACAAGGAAGGAATTATATTAAGAGCAAATCACATTTTAACTCTTTTATGTCTAAAATGTATGAGGAACAGCTATGGTGCCCTTGGCTTTTTCTCTTGCTCTGACCACCCAACAGCAAGCCTCATGATAATAATTGGGTTTTGTTTATTACTATGTTTACAAGACATTCAGATATGACCCAATACATGGGTTCTCACTTTAGTGGAAAGAAATATCAACAGATGGACTTATTAAAAATTCAGATTTCTAAGGCATCACTCCAAGAGTTAATAATTTGGTAGACCAAAGGCAAGTCCTAGGAAATGAATTTTTTATAAGAGAACCACTAATGCACATGTCCACAGATTTTAGTGAACATAATATTTACTTCGCAACTTGTCTTTGCTTTGTGTTTATCAGCAGGTATAAACATTCATATTTCCTACATGAAATAAAAGTAGAAATCAGTGGAAAACATTTATATTTCCCAGATGAATTAGAAAAAGAAATGAACATCCCCATAGACTATAGCTTGTTGTTTTAACACAACTAAAATTTAAATCTCTGTAAATATATCTTTTATTTATGATGTTTAAAATTTAAATGTTAAGGTAGACTGAAAATGGGGAGTTTTTAAAAACTGAATATTGAAGACAGGGGGGTTTAAAAATGAATCTAGGAGGAGCATTTAAATGAGAGAGCATTGTCTCTGAAGGTATTCTACAAGTCATTCATTTTAGAAATATCCTACAATATGTACAATCAGAAAAATGAGAAATTACACCCCATTTATGTATAATTTATAAAAATGTATAAATGCATCTAATGTCATGTACAACTAATTAGAACAAATTAAAAAAAAAAACATTCAAAAAATGTTACCTCTCATGTTTAAAGTGACAGAAACCTTTAAGGTGCTTCAGACCTATGGACGTGCATCAGCATGTTTTTCTTCAGCCTTTATTAAGTCTTCAGAGTTCTTACAAAGATCAGGTTCACCTAAAAAATAAAACATAAATAAAAATAAAAGTAAACAAACAGACAAAACAACATTGGCCTTTGGAAAAACCTAATAAGGTTAGAAGACAGAAGAAATTTGTAAAATGCTGAGACTAGGTTTTACAATGGATTTGGTAATACATTCCTCCAAAGATATCAAAATTTTCATTTCAGCCTGTGGATCTATAGAGCATAACAAATCATCTTCTGGTGATCATTTAACTTTTGAAGCTACAATTTAATCTGGGGATACAGAAATGAAACAGATGAGAAATGTTTAAATATCTATTAAATCACATGTGTAAATTACATATGGTTTTCCTGAGTATTTTTTAATAAAAGTGGATTCTTTTAAATACATCTTTTAATGACCAGTGTCTTTTTACCACATATCAATTAGTTGCTATGAATTTAAAACAAGTGAGAATAAGAGATAAGCAATATTTAAAAATAAATACTGTTAAAATAATCTGCAGAAACAAACTAATAGAATTTAAACTGTTGGACTCATTCAGTTTCTATATAAACTTGAAGAAAAATCATTAGCATGAAAAATATTTCAAGACTTCTGGAAAATTTGTGGCACATTGATCAGAAATAGAATTACAAAGCAAAATATATACATAAGAGTCTGATTATGTAGGATACAAAGTAAACAAAAAAGCAGAAATTATAATGTTAAGTGAATTATAATACCTTGATATTTCAGGAAATATTAAGTTTGATAGAATGCTTTTCCTGTCTAAAATTTGAATGAAGGTAGTCTAAATAATTAAACTTTGCATGAATTAATTCTGAATTCATCCCAACGTGTACTGTAAGATGCTGACCCATCTGCATCAGGGTTTTCTTGAGATTACACAAGAAGAGTGTATGTAATCTGATGGGATAAATCAAAAAGAAAATGTATGTATTCTTTGATCTGTACTTTTGCTTTATAATTCCATTTCTGATCAATTCTCTGTAACTTTTCCAAAAGTTTTGGGATGTTTTCCACACTGATGATTTTTTTTTTTTTCTTCAAGGTTTGTATAGAAGCTGACTGATTCTAAGCATATAAATTCCATCTGTTTGTTTCTGCAGATTATATTGAATATTGCTAGTCTCTTATTCTCATTTACTTTCAATTCATAGTGACTGATTGATGTGTGGTAAAACCCACTGGTCATTGGCGGGTTTATTGAAAATATACTCAGTGGGGGAAATTATCTTCTGTGACAGGATCAAATGTCAGGTAGTCTCAAAACTTTTCTGATCATTCTTAGATAATAAAAAAATCATCCTGTGATCACATTAAATTTTCAAGGTCACAACTCAGACATTAGAAGTTCTGGTCACATCTATACATCGTGATCATCAAATAAGATAATACTTCTTTCCAAACTGGGGTTTATTACAGAACTCAGAAATTGTGTGTGTTGGGGTCAGGCAGAGTTCGTTTCTTTCACTTCTGTCTTCTCTTCCAACTAGTGACTTTGGGCTCCTGTGGCAGCACACAGAAGTGAAAGCCAAGAGGAAGAGTCATGTTCCACTTGACCAGGTTTCATAGACCTGGCAGGTGTGAACTGGCAGGTGTGAACCAGCAGGTATATCAAACTGACTTGTTTTTTCTTTGAGCACATTCATGATTTCCTCTTCAAGGACCATGGCTAGAAACTTCTCACCAGCTTGTTGAGGGCACAAGAATTCCTAGTTTCTTTTCTTTTTTGGAGGGAGGTGGGGTATGGTGATTGAACTCAGGGGCACTTGACCACTGAGCCACATCCCCAGCCCTATTTTAATTTATTTAGAGACAGGGTCTCACTGAGTTGCCTCACCATGGCTGAGGTGGTTTTGAACTTGCAATCCTCCTACCTCAGCCTCCCAAGACGCTGGGATTACAGGCATGCACCACCATGCCCAGCCCTTTTTTCTTTTTAATCTCCATAGTCTCTGGACATTTTCCCATATACTTCCAGTTTCTTTCTGCTGAGGTCTCATCACACTTACAAATATGATGGGACATATTTGGCTTATGAGACTCTCCAGAGGCATGTATTCCCATGAATTGCTTAAGGAAAGGCTGAAACCTACACAGCCTCTTCTCCATGTGCTCATCCATCACCATCTAACACTTCAGATCTCTTAGATAGGAACTAGATTCTATTACCAATATTGCCTTTTTATTATTATTTTTTAAATTGCTGTATTCTTCATATCCTCTTAGCTTGAACCCCTCCAATAGTCCTGGTGACATGCTCTTCTCTTTACCTGTGAGGAAGGAAACATTTCTACAACTTCCTCAAGCTCAGTGATTTACCAAAATTCTTCTCAGAAATTATTTTTCAGCTTTCAGCAACTTAACCTTCCATTTATTTTAATTGAGTGAGGGTTTTAAGCCTTCTATAATGGCTTTTTGAATCTTCTTTGAAACTCCTATCTTACAGCTCAGTTTGTTTTCTGACATTTATCATCTTGGCATCTTAGTTTAAACTTCAGATTTAATACTCTGTTACTTAAGACTGTATTAAAGCAGAACAGAATAGTCTGGAATAGAACAGAATAGTGAAAGTGATAAGAATAGACAAAGAAAGGAATGTAAGTATTTAATTGGTTCACTGGTTCTCAAAAATTTTGAGAAAACATTTTATAGTGGGTAAAGGACACTAAGGTCTACCTACCACCAAATACTCTTTATTTCTAATGGATAAAGAACTCACCAGTAAGAAACAAGTGTAAGAGGAATAAAATAATAAAGTAGTAACAATGCAGCATTCACACACACACAAACACACACACACACACACAATCACCAAATGATTCACAAATTACATCCAAGAGTAATTTTGCACATGCAATAGGAAAATCAATAATTAAGTATTATGACCAACTCAACGTAGAAGTTTTGCAGCACTGAAAACATATCTTTCTTCAAAACTGAAAAAATACCATTTGTTTTCAAAGACACACACACAAGATAGTGACAAGCAATTTCATGACATCAGATTACTTAGGAAAAATATTGTATTCGGGTTCTCCATAAAACCAACTCATATTGGAAGATAATGGATTAGAGGAAGGCCATCCTTCCAACAGTGCCTCAGCACCAGACTTACAAAGCGGGAAGACTAGTACTCACTGAGTTGGTAACAAAGGGAATGCACTGAAATGTAACACTGGACTGTAAAAGAAACTCCAGAGACACAGAAAGTCAGAGATTTTGAACATAATATAAGAAATAATGTTAGATATGCTCCATCTTGGCTGGTGGAGGCCATGAGAGGGTGGTTATTGAGGGGGGCAGGGAGTGGAGAATGTAGGCAGAGAGAGAGGACAATATGGCAGATAAAAAAATATATATATATAATATATATATATATTATATATATATATTTTAAAAAGTTGCCTTGGGAAAAATCTGTGGAATTACAAATGGAGGCTGATCTTAATGGACCCAGAGTCCGTGTGGAAAGTGATTCTGTGAAATTCAACCAGAAATTGCTTAGCCCACAGGGAAATAACTCAGCAGGAATCAGGGAATTGACAGCATGGAAGCCAGTTGCCAGCATAGGAACCGCCCAAAGGGCTGTTAGCATTAGCAAGCGAGAAAGGCGATCTGGGAACTCATGAAGGAAGTTGCCAGCAGTCCTCTATTATGACTCCAGAGTGATTGAAACAGGCAGGCACAAAGAAAATTGTGCCTGAAGCTTACAGTCTCCCAATACTAAGGAGATAGAGCTCCCCTTGCTACGGACATCCCCAAGAGCCTACTGGGAAGAGGGCTACAGCAACCACACAGGAGCTTTGCACTCCAGGGCAAAGATCTGGTAATTCATATTCATAGCGGTGAAGGTGAAACCTGTGCAGGTTTAGTCCCTACACCCTAAAAGTGAATTTTATCAGTCTTTACAGATCCACATGTCCAGCAGAGACCAGCATCTCTCCAGCAGTAAGGGGCAAATACCCATCAACAAAATCCCAAATTTCAGCCAAAACTGAAGCCTAACTACTGCGACTTCAAATTTGGAACTCGGCATCACCCCTGCTATGACAATATACAATTTTTCAGCACTCTCCAGTCCGCCCCACCCTATCCTGGGAGACTGTAAGCTGAGCACCTTCTAGCCACAAGGGCTGGCAGCTAAATGAGGACCACAAAGACACTGAACTTAACAACCCTCAACCCTTGACCCAAGGGTTACAGAACCAAAAATAAACACAAAGAATGAAAATCCATCCCTACCAACAGTTTTGACCTTTTAATTGGAAACAAGCCCTTTAACTCTGATTAAGATTTAAAATTTTTTTCTCCTTTATTTTTCTCAATTTTTTTCTTTTTTCTCCATATTCAATCAGTTTTCTTACTCTTTTTAAAAATTTTAACTTAAATTTTTTTTTTCAAATACCATTTCATTGTATGTTACTATTGTTTACTTTTTTCATTCTGCAAGATTTGGTGTGTGTATGTGGGTATGTGTGTTCTTACTGCATGGACAGGTTCAAAAATATGTATATATTCATATAATTTTACTTTCACATTAATTGCTTCCTTATTCACCTAGTTATTATTTGATATGAATTAGGTGGGGTATAATTGTACATGGGTTTGGGTTGTTTTGACCTCACATTTGGTTGTGCATTTGTATCTTGGTGTTTGTCCTTCTTATTGCTCCTTCTTCACTCTCTTCCTACACTAATAGCCAAATTGTCCTGTTTCCTCTTCCTTTCTTTTTAAAATAATTTTTAGTTAGGTTTTTATTCATCCTTCCTCACTGCCAACATCTGACACCTATCTCTTGACTTTCCTCTGTTCAATTTTTTTTTAATATTTCAAAATTTTCTTGTCTTTCTACCCTATTTTCTCTTCACTCAAGAAATTGTAATCCTACTATCTAACAGAATTATACTTTACATAATTCCTACCACATTCATTTTGTTGTGATTATTAATCCAGTGGACAACATGGTAGACACCTGTTGTCTAATGCCTGATGTAGTTTTTTTTTTTTTTTTTTTAATTGTTGGGACTAATGTTAAATGCTGACCCCACCTTCCTATATTGGTGGCAATTAGTGTTACAGATGTAAAAATAGGCAATAAATATTTATCTTTTAAGGATACTTCTGTCTCTAACACTACTGCTATTCCTGGCTCCCCTCTTCCTCAAAAAGGAATTGGAAAGTGATTGGGACACTTCACTTTCACGCAGTAGGGATTCTGCTGCCAAGCAATACCAACAACTTAGCTAAGTAATGGAAAATCTCATACCACACATGATCTAAGCCCAGCTAAACCTCAACATTACTTTGGGGGATGAAACCCCCAAGCTAACAACCAGGTTCCTAGGAGGAGCAATCATAAAGGAACTTTAGAACCCACCCCTGGATATCTACTCATACATCAAAATCAAACAGAAGTCCCAGAACAAAAAAGATTACTACATATAAAAAATTATATATATATAAGAAGGGAAGTGCTATAAAATGCAATAAAGAAAATAGAGATATTGAAAAGAAACAAATCAGAACTGGAAATGAAAGACAAAATGAATCAAAATAAAAATTCATTTTAAAGCATCACCAATAGATTAGATTATGCAGAAAAAAGAACTTCAGACCTTGTAGGCAGAACTTCAGGCCTTGAAGACAGGGTATATAAACTTAAATACTCAGTATGCAATAAAGGGAAAAAATGAAAGATGATAATCAAAATATACAACAACTCTGGAATAGCACCAAGAGAACAAACATGAGA
The DNA here is from genome assembly GCF_902686445.1 of Sciurus carolinensis. Taxonomy (NCBI): domain Eukaryota; kingdom Metazoa; phylum Chordata; class Mammalia; order Rodentia; family Sciuridae; genus Sciurus; species Sciurus carolinensis. Next base: position 130,486,427 of record NC_062215.1, read on the forward strand.
GTCATTGTGATAAAGAAAACATGGAGATACAGACTTAAGGTATTAGGAACATTTTCAGTGAGATAGTAACTTAAAACTTTCCCCATATAAGAAATAAGATGGACATCCATATATAGGAGATATATAAGATCCCACATGGACAAGTTCAGAATAGAACTCTCCCAAACACATCATAATCAAAATGCTTAACAGAGAAAACAGGAAAAAATACTAAATCTATGGAAGAAAACATGAGGACAAATTTAGTGGCAAATAAATAAGACTCATTTCTGACTTCTTTAACTCAGACCCTAAAATCAAGGAGGGCCTGGATGAGATATTCCAAGCTCTAAAATAAAACAATTGCCACTGAAGGTCGCTATATCCAGCAAAGTTTTCTTTGAAAATCAGTGGAGAAATAAAAACTTTTCACAACAAGTATAAACTGAAAGAATTTATGATCACTAAGCCAGTACTACAATGAATACTCAACTTAAACTGTACACAGAGATACCCCCAAATTAGCCCCAAAACTCTCAAATAGATGAAGATCATTGGAAGAGAAGCAAACTAAATGAAAAAAAAAAAAAAAAAAAAAGCCAGGATTAAAAATAGCAGGCAAACTCAAATAGCATAAAACTACAAATACATATCCACAACAACACTGAATGTAAATGGTCCCAACTGCCTAATTCAAAGACATAGATTAGCAGAATGGAACAAAAACCAAGATCCAACTATATGCTATTTGCAAGAGACTCATCTCATAGGTAAAGAAATCCACAGACTAAAAATAAAAAGATGGAAAAATATGCCATGCAGAGTCCAAAAAATAGCAGGAATAGCTCTTCTTATATCTGATAAACCAGATTTCAAGCAATTATTCAGAAAAGACAAAGAAGGTCACTATGTCAACACAGCCTTATCATTAACAGATGGGTCATCCAAACATAAAATCAATAAAGTTATTTCTGAGCTTAATAATACTATAAATCAAATTGACCTAATAGACATCTACAGAATATTTCATTCCCAAACAGTTGAATTTACCTTTTTCCCAGAAGCTCATGATGTCTTTTCCAAAATACACTGTATTCTAGGTCAGAATGTAAATCTTAGTAAATTAAATAAAATGATATAATTTTGTGCATCTATCAGAGCATAATGGAAAGAAACTAGAAATCAATGTTGAGAGCAGGGTGGTATCTGTGCTGCTAACTGTCTCAAGGACAAACAGGACTGCTGGGCCCCTGTGCTTACCAAGGTTGTTAAGAGATATTTGTCCGAGGAATGTGCGGTTGCCTGGAGACCTTATCCGTCAAGGATGGGAGCGGGGCTTAACCCCGACTCATCTCCTGCATAGTTCACCCCTTCCCTCCTCCCTTCTTCCACTAGGACCATTCAGTTCTGGCAGGACCCAATGAGAATCAAATAGATTGGCCGGACCCAACCAGAGGAGGACTAATGTTTAGCTGTTCAAATGTTAACCAATTAAAAGAACACTGTAAAACTGCTTGCCTTTCATTATAAAAACCCTGCTAACGAGGGCTCGGGGCCTCTCTTAGCGTCACTGGTTAAGGACGCAGAGGACCAGGTTCGAACTTGCTAATAAATGACTCTTTGCTGCTTGCATTGATCGTGGTCTCCGGTGGTCCTTGTGGGGTCTCGAGCCTTTGGGCACAACATCAACAGCAAGGAAGGTAATAGAAATAACATATACACATGGAGATTGAACAACATTCTTTCAAATGAAGAATGGATCATCAAAGAAATGAGAGAAGAAATACATTCTTAGAAACGAATGAGAACAGAGATACAACATTTCAAAATCTCTGGAACAGTATGAAAGCAGTTCTAAGAGGAAAATCTATAGCATTGAGTGCCTACATTTACAGAAAATAGAAGGATCCCAAAACAAATGAGCCAAACTAACCAAAGAAGAGACAAGAGAAGTCCCAAGTAAACAAAATTAGAAATTAAAAAGGGGATATCACCATAGACACCTCTGAAATCCAGAGACATATTAGAAACTATCTTGAAAATGTATATTCTAATAAACTGTAAAATACAGAAGACACTGACAAATTTCTAGACATATATGACCCACCAAAATTGAACCAGGAAGACATAGAAAACCTAAACACATCAATAACAAGTAATAAAACAATAATTAAAAACCTTCCAGCAATGTAAAGTCTAGGACCAGACACATTTTCAGTTGAGTTCTACCAGATCCTTACAGAACTAAAGCCAGTTTTTCCAAATTATCCCATGAAATTGAAATGGAGGAAATACTCTCAAATACATTCTATGAAGCCAGTAAAACCCTGAAAAACTCTTGCCAGAGCAATTAGATAAAAGAAAGACTTTAAAGGGCTACAAATAGGAAAAGAAAACCTCAAACTATCCCTATTTGTAGATGACATGATTCTATATTTAAAAGACCCAAAATCTTTCACCAGGAACCTTCCAGAACTCATACATTAGTTTAGCTAAGTAGCAAGATATAAAATTAACAGTCATAAATCAATTGCATCCCTACATATCAGTAATGAATCAACCAAAAAAGAAATTAGGAAAACTATCCCATTTACAATAGCCTCAAAGAAAATAAAATACTGGGAACCAATCTAATATAAGAGGTGAGATAGCTCTACAGTAAAACTATAGAACACTAAAGATGGAAATTGAAGACCTTAGAAGATAGAAAGACCTCCCATGTTCTTGGATAGGCAGAATTAATATTGTCAAAATGGCCATACTATCAAAAGTGCTATACAGATTTAATGCAATTCCTATTAAGGTTCTGATGATTTTCTTCACAGAAACAGAAAAAGCAGTTTGAAAGGCATTTGGAAAAATAAGAGACCCACAATAACCAAAGAAGTCCTCAGCAAGAAAAGTGAAACAGGAGTACCAAAACTTAAATTATACTACAGAGCTATAGTAACAAAAACAGCATGGTATTTGCACCAAAACAGATACAAAGACAAATAGTACAAAATAGAAGACACAGAAACAAACCCACATAAATACAGTTTTCTCATACTAGACAAAGATGCCCAAAACATACACTGGGGAAAAGATAGCCTATTCAACTAACGATGCTGGGAAAACTGGAAATCCTTATGTAACAAAATGAAATTAGACCCCTGTCTCATCAGGGTCCTGGACATTAGACCAGAGATGCTGTGCCCACTAGAAGAAAAAGTAGGCACAAATTTCCATCATGTCAGCTTAGGAACCAAATTCCTCAACAAGTGAAAGAAGTAAAATAAAAAATCAATAAATGGAATTGTATCAAGGTAAAAAGCTTATTCACAGAAAAGGAAACAATCAAGAACATGAAGAGAGCGCCTGCAGAATGGGAGAAAATGTTTGCCACCTAAACCTCAGATAGAGCATTAATTTACAGGATAAATAAAGAACTCAAAAAACTTAACACCAAGAAAATAACCCAATCAACAAATGGGCAAAGGAACTGAACAGAAACTTCACAGAAGAAATACAAATGGTCAAAAAATATATGAAAACATGTTCAACATCTCTAGCAAATATGAAAATGCAAATCAAAACTACATTGATATCTCACTCCAGTCAGAATGGCAATTTTCAAGAATACAACCAATAATAAATGTTGGCAAGGATGTGGGGGAAAAGCACACACTCATACATTGCTTGTAGGTCTGTAAATTGGTGCAACCACTCTGGAAATCAGTATGAAGATTCCTCAGAAAACTGGGAATGGAACCACCATTTGACCTAGTCATCCCACTCCTCGGTATATTCCCAAAGGACTTAAAATCAGCATACTACAGTGACACAGCTCTATCAATGTTTTAAGCAGCTTAATTCACAATTGTTAAGCTATGTAATCAACTTAGGTGGTGCCCTTCAACAGAGGAATGGATAAAGAAAATGTGGTGTATATACCCAATGGAATATTGCTCAACCATAAAAAAATGAAATTATGGCATTTGCCAGTAAATGGAAGGATCTGGAGACTATCATAAGTGAAATAAGCCAATCCTCCAAAACCAAAGCCAAATGTTTTCTCTGATAAGTGGAGCTGATCCATAGTGGAGGGTGGGTATGGAAGAATGGAGGATTATGCAGAGAGGAATGAAGGGAGGGGTGAGACGTAGGGATGGGAAAGTCAGTAGAATGAGACAGGCATTACCCTACATACATGTATGATTACACTACTGGTGTGACTCAGCACCATGTACAGCCAGAGGAATGAGAAATTATGCTTCATTTGTGTATAATGTGTCAAAATGCATTGTACTGTCATGTATAACCAATTAGAATAAAAAATTTTAAAAAGAAATATCAATCTTCTAAAAAAGAAGAAATGATTTGCCATTTTCAGTCCCTTGAAGACCATTTTAGATGACCTTCATAACCCAAAGGTGGTCTATGTAATAGACCTTGAGAAGCATCTATATAGTCCAAAGTGTCAAACAATTTTGAATCATGGCTTCCTCTTTTATTCTGCTCAAATCCATGACCTTCTTTTAAAATCATATTCACAAATGATACACATGTGATTATAAAAGTTTTCATTCACATTAAAATATTATTATCGACATTTTTTAGTGAACCTGGTGATACACTATGGTGATAAATGTGCTTCTTTGTTGATGCTTAAAATAACAAGGTCTACCATCAGGTCAATTACCTATACCATTTTGAAGCAGTATGATTTCAAGTGATACTTCAAGATCTCTCCACTAAATATATTATGAAAATATTCTATCATTTCTACTTATGACAAAAACGTACCACAAGTATTAATGTGTACTAGTGTATACCAATGATGGATGTGCTAAATTTCTGGTAAAGGTTAATTTTTTAAAAAAATCTTAAAACTTTATTTGTTCTTTTTAGATATATCTGACCATAGGATGTATTTTGGCAAGTAACACTCACTTTTTTTTCCCATGAGAGTGTGCCTGTATATAGACCCCATCTATATACCCTGGCTAAAACTTTTGTTCTAGTCTCACTTCATTATCAGGTAAGGAATAAACTCAGAATAGTCTAGTGATTTCTTTCAGTGCAGACCACAAATACATAATCTGAGGTCAAAGCATTTGGCTTTCAATTGAACAAGACCAGTAACACAACCTTGGAATGTCAATTTACTTACAAGCTCACATATATAGGAAGTTTCTCCTTAGGAATGAAGGCATAGAGTCAGTTCAAAGCAAATGCAGTGAAGCTTGTTTGTCAGTCAGGAAAAAGGTGATGAAGTTAAAATGCTCCAGTGGTTTTGCTCATCTCAAAGACTTTTAGGTGTTTATCTAAACCAGTTTAAAAAGTTTGAACTTTAAAAAGCAATTTATAAAATGATGGAAACACATCGGCTTTGCTTTATAAATAGCCGAAATTCAGCAGGTATAGGAAGAGGATGGTAATTATCAGAGAGACAGACCTACCAAAACAAACAGAAATCCTCTAGAGTTAGCTAATCAAGCCCTGAGACTGCAATCTGAGCTTACTTTTGTGATAATCAGAATCATGATGTTATTTATAGGTGGCATAAATAATACTTGCAGAGAATAAGACAAGGCACAGCATCAAGGGGACATTGGAGACTCCAGTTCTCCAATCATACCATTGACTAATAATTAGAAAAATAATCTTAGGACAAATTTTTTTTTTTTTTCATGAGTAGTCGAAGACTTTATTACATACAAATCTACAAATGGTCTCTTCCCAGTGAAAAGTACATCGTTTGTCATGCCTTGGGCAAGTTGTAAAACCTAATTTGACAGTAGAACTGTCCCAATAAATCATTTCCAGTGAACCCCAGTCATGATGAACAGTCTAGTCTCTAAATTTTTAAAGCTGGTTGTTACCATGTCTGTCTCACTAACAGACAATCTCCATTTTCCACAGAATAAAACTGTAATGACTGTAGGTCATTTCCTAGTTCAATTTCTCTGCCCAGCATCTTGGGACTTTCATAGGACAACAAAAGTTCTGATGCAGGAACTTTGAGAAAACATGACAGTAATGCCTTCACCTTTTAAACTGTCATGGAGCCTGGCAGTTGCTTCTCTAAGACCTGTTCAAAGTGGTTTGGATATTTTATCTTCAGTTTCAGGAGTTGGGTTTTCAGCATAAATGGTTGCTGTACTTTGAGTTCTCTGTCCTCAGGTGCACCATACTTGTGGCAGAGGAACTGGTATCTAGGATAGGCTATAAGAAATTCTTCATTTGGTCTGTTTTTTTTCTGATTCCTGATGTCCACCTGCCTTTTTCCACTCATTTCCAAAAACTTTTCAGTAATCAAGCTCAGCTCCTTGCCTTTCCTCTGGAAGAATCTCACATTTGTTCAAGGTCTTCGGTTGACCAATTTTGGCAATAATGAGTTGTCAAGTGGTCTGTGCTTCCTTGCTCCCTGCAGTCAGGCTGTTCCTTAGGCAGACAGGGCACGCAAGCTCTGTAATTTATCTAGCTCACTGATGAATGACCATTGTGATATCTGATTGTCGCTTACTACAGGGTACTGCAGGGACGGGAACATGGATGTTTTGCACCCAATTCCAGTACCCAGAAAATGTATAGAAGAAATTCCAGTCCAGGGTCAGAAAGGATTAGTTGTTCTAATCTGGGCAGATAGGCTATCAGGAAGAGCTGGTTTTCATCAATTAATGGGTTAGAGGAAAGGTCTAATAACTTGAGCGTCTGTAGAACTTCATTGGGCCTTTGTGAAATTAAGATGCTGTTGGAGCCCAGATACAGCTGCTTGAGGACTGGCCACCCTGGGGCACAACGCAGCACCTCAGTTCACGTTATTCCTGTTTGGTTGAGAACTAAAACCTTCCATGTAGAAAATGTTCCAGTTACAGCTGATGAGCCAGAGGGAAACTGCAGCTTATTTTCACTGAGATTAAGAACCACCAGGTTTTCGAGCTGATCAGCAATAGGAATCACTTCATCCCATGATGCCAATAGGTTTTTTGACACATCTACTCTTGTAATATTAGGACATGTTCCGACAATTCCTCCTTTTTCACCAGCACAACTTACTGCACAGTTCCTTAGAGAAATCTCTTGCAAGTTGTTCAGATGACTCTGCTGTTTTATGACAGAGTCAAAACCAATGGTTTCCACAGGTTTCTTCCCAAGTGTAATAATTTGCTCTTTCCCATGGCCTTCTGTTCCATCTTCTAATAGCGGTTCTTAACTGCAGTAAGAAAGTCCACTCCCAAATTCACCTTGTTAGGACGAATAAAGGATCCTCCTGTTAGGTGCCTGCATTTAAAGTACACCGTCCCTTCATGGCTCCCATCATGCTTTCCTCTCTCTGGATTGTCCCACTCCACTCCTAACCAGAGTCCTGCCACAGGTGGGACAATGCCAGAAAAAACGCACTGTTGTATGTTCTCCATTTACTTCGACTCTTCCACCAATGACATCTAACATCAAATATCACTCATGATAAGACAGCCAGAATACAAAATGTGAGATCCAACCGCAGCAGCTGCTGGTCAGGGTGGCGGCCCCAGACCACGGCAGGCCAGGATAAATTATCATACAACTGATAATATAGCAACAATAATCAACACCTGGTGAATGCTTACAAGATAGTAGGGCTTCACTCACCTACTTCTTCACAGCAAAGTTGTGAGGTGGGATTTAACAGCTGTGGAAACTGACATGTAGAGTCATCTGCCCATCATATTAAAGCTAACAAGTGTCAAATGTCTAGTTCTCTCTTACAATGTCACCCAGAATTTTGACCTCCAGTTCCATTTGCCAAGCTGCACTCAGCACACATCTTCACCATTTCTGCCATATCCACCTGCCACCTGTCTTCTTACCTAGAATTTTATAAACTGACCTTAAATCTCCTGCCTTTCAAAATGTTAGTTTTCTTTATCACTGTCTATGAACCCAAAATCACTCTAACAAATAAAATGTTTAAATAACTTCAACATGCAATCAAGTAAACATTATTAGTAAGATAAAAAATAAAATTAAAATATATTAAAAAAATTAAAATGCTAGCTTTGTCCCAGTCATTTTGTACCCCACCCTGGAAAAAGGAAAATTGATGTGGTTTTTGTATTTTTCAAATACACAGAATTCATAATTAACAAAAGATCATCTCTTCCACAGCTATAAAAAAAACACAATAATTGATTTTTATTTCACTATTTTTGGCTTGTCTAACTCAATAGTCCCTGCACATCAGTAGAAAAATTGCCTCTAATTTGTGTCTTAGACACAAGGAGCATATGATCAGAGGGATAGCTAACTACTCCATTGTTACCTAGGAGAGTTTGGGAGACAGACCTCAAATTATCCCTCAGAAAATCATTCCAATTAATCATCCATATTTAACAGCAATAGCAAATAGTGCTTTAAAAATGCTTGGCAGAAAATTGGTTTGTGCAGTCTTTTCAACAAAAACACAAGTTCCAAGTTACACTACATTCTTATTTCTTCATGGGAAAAATATTACCTTTGCTTCGTGTAACAGTATTTTCTCAAGTTGGCACATCAGTAGGGTTGCTTCTGCTTTATTTTGGGTCCATTATGTAGCTTCTGTTAAGTATAACTAAAATGAATTGATTACCAAAGATCAAAGACATTGGAGAAATGTAACATAGGGTAAATCAGAGCTTTGGATTCACACTGGTGTTTTGGCATCCACATGATATAATTTGCCTTGTAGATGAGGAATAGGAACTTTTTCAACACTAGGAAAAATACTCTCCCCTTCATTTGCTCTTAATTTAAATGCATTTGGAGAAGTAACAGTTCCATATTTTCTCTTTTAGTTTGTAATGTGCATGAAGATTACAGGAAGAAAAGGAAAGACCACCAGACAGAAGGAGAAAGTGGCAGACTGCTAAAAACAAAACTCCTGCTTCCCAAACGTGTTAGCTTTGACCTGTAAAGCTGGAGGAAGTGATACCTTATTCATTAAGGGTTACATAAGATTCAAGTCAAGAACTGGCTAAATTATTCCCTGGTTCCCAAAACCACAATAAAAACATCTAATTTTGAAGAAAACATATCAATCTACATTAGTAAACTGGAATAAATCCACATACCCAATTAACATGTTAGACTAAATACGTAGGGAGTCCAAGACAGGTAATCTGTGGAAAATGAAAGATTTCTACATATATTCTTCTGTCAATCAGCAAAACTGAACTCAAGTTGGGGAGATAATATGTCAAACAGTCAAAAATCTTAATGTTTAATTTCCATGCAACTAAAGCGTTTAAACGATGTGGGCAGTAGTTGAGTTGTCCCCTTGAAGAAGTTTGTTCTAAGATTGGATCCACAGGATGCATTTGTTTTGGTGGAATGAAAGAATATTTTCTTTATCAGGAGGGTAAGGAGGTAAGGGGAAAGGAGAGTCTGAGCAAAGGCAAGAATTTGGAAAGAAAAAATATAGCCCTGTTGAGAAAACTTTGCTGACGGCTCCCACAGTTTCTTCCTCAGAGTGGTCATTCTTATAGAGGAAAACACTAACCCTACTAAAATATTGTTTTAATATTATTCTTAGGGGAGATCTATGGGATTGAATCACAGATTTCTTTTATTTTTAAAGAAAGAGGCTCTGATGCAGGGAGATGGTAAGCATATAAGTCGCTGATCATCTATGAAGGTAGAGAAGTGGAGAGAGTTTCACGAGAAGGGACGGTTTAGAATGACAAAGTTGAGACCATTCATATCCCACTCTCCCGCTGTGATGAGTGGCAGGAATTGGTTATGGATAGTGTAAGATTGAGTGTGTGGAGGCAATTTGATACTATGGGGCTCCTAATTTTTAAGTGGGGTGAAAGGATGGGATAAAAATGAGTCTGAGAGATGTACTAAAAATTTATTTTTTATTCTTTTCTAAGTAGAAAAAAATTCATATGGAATACTGATTTTTAGGTATGTTCATCTAAACCAGTTTAAAAGTTGAAACTTAGAAAAAATAACTTGTCAAATGATGGAAACATTTTGGTTTTGCTTTAAATATTCTGAATAAGGATTTTGGTAAATTGGATTTGCTATATAAAGTTGTATTAAGAAAACAAACACGAACCTTTGATTGCTTTCAGTATAAATGTTTAAGTATGTCAATACATAAATTCACTTTGTATCTGAATGAAGACTGAATATGAGTGAACTTGTTTTGATAATGCACAATCCTAAAACAATACAACCACCCCTGAAGTGTAGTGTCGTTGACATCAATTTACACTTTCCTATACATGCAGAATAGACAAAGCATGAAGAATAGCATGAATCATTCACCTCTATCATAAAAATCAGTTCTTAAATTTGCCTGTTTATTGTTATTTCTGCTAAATTTAAAAGTTAAAAAAATAATTGAAGGTTTTACTTTCAAAAAGGAGTTTATAACATAATACTGTCTGTCATGTTCAGCGGGTAAATTCTGGGGTCCAGCAAAGGGCAAAGGAGGATTGGAAAATAAAGATTGACAAGCACAGATCTTGAAGATAAGACTGGGATCAGGTGGAGCCTACCCTCTGTTGGGGATGCAGGTCTAAAGAATTACACCAGCAATCTTTATTTATATATGCTTGTTATCAGGTTAAAGATCATGCAAGCATTATTCTTTGTATTCAGGAACGTTACAGAAAGTAGGACATCTATGTAGCTTTTCTGCAGTAGCAATCCATGGTTGCAAAGTACAATGTTAGGAGCTTTGTGTAGCTCTCAAGACAGTCCATTGTTAAAAGTTGCTATAAGGCGGACAGGAACTGGAGAAACTGAGTTGGTGAAACATTGTGGTTGTGTCGCATAAGAATTTCTTTCCTGGAGTGGGGGGGTTGGGTGCCTGAGATCAAGGTTAGAACTGATAGGGCTCTTGCACAGAGGCTTCTAATTTTTACAGCAGCTAGGCATCCTGTGCCTTTGCACAGAAACATTCCCCAAAACCGGGCATGCCACAGCCATGAGGGCATCAGAGACCCCCAATCTCAATAACTGCTCTCCCATCATCCATCACCACTCCCAACAATTGTCATTATCAGAAATCATTTCTCAAGTTGCTCTATTTAAAGAGTGTCAGAAAGAAAAACCGATGTTGCACTCACATTAGGTAATTTTACCACATATTTCAACCTCTGGCCTATAATATTCCATAAAGTTCTGGGTCCTTGTATTTTAAAATGGGCCCAAAGATGAATATAATGAAGGTATGAACGAATTTTAAATTCTGAGCTTTTATACAAAAACTTTTGAAAGTTTTTTTTTAAATCACCTGTACACTTTAAATTCTTGTCAAAATTTGTATTTTAACACAAATGTGTTATTATATCTTGACTTATTAAATCATAAGTGATGTTGTATAAGAAAAAGTATAAAAACAAATCAGAGTGAGTTCAGTTTTTAATATAGTAGTAGTAACAATAGAAACAAAAGTAAATATTCAGAGAATGTTTAATATGTTTCAAGCACTGTGCTTAGTGCTTCAAATATGTTATCATTTATTCCTCTCAATAATCTTTTTGCCCAAAGTCACATACCATGTAATGGACTGAGCTGGCCTTCAACCCTAGAGTCATGTACTGCTTGGTCACACAGGGTTAATGCCCTGACCCAAAGGGGAAAAGAAGGCATCTATTGATCTGGAAGAGCAAGAGCATTCCTTGCTGTCTGAAAAAATACAACTGTTTTAATTTGGGAGGTGTGATGTGAGGATGACATTTTTTCATCTTCCTGCTCTGAAAAACTACGAGGAATTGAAACTCAATTATTTGGAGTAGTCGAATAGATTGATAGTAAGAAGTAAAGATAGCATTTTATAAGAAACAAGAGTCTTTTTATCATTACTCACTGCTATAAAACCTGTAGTATAAGATAAGCTTAGAAGGACTCAATATCAGGATTCATACATTCGTATACCTTTGAGGATTTCAAAGTAAAGGGTTATTAATGCCAAGGAGGAGAAACAAGATATTTGTAACTTCAGGAGTAATAAGTTATTAAATTAAAATCTACAAATATGTTTCTAAATTTCTGTCCTTTTTTTTTATCTAAAGGTGTAAGGGCAAATGTTGTCACCACCATCCACTGTAGATCTTAGGGATCTCAAATCACAGTTTCCTTGAAAATTTTCTCACAGAAAGAACAATAAGTTTTTTTCTAACCCTAGGTACTGCAAACCTCACAATTTTTGAATACTCTGTAGACCAATTTTTATTGTTAATGTTCAACAAATATTCAGGCAAGAGAGCACTTTCTTGCATGCATTTCCGTGTTTCTTCTTTTTCTTTTCCTTCACCTTTTCTTTCTCCTCCTCCTTTTTTGTGGAAACTATAACACTTATAATTTTCAAAAAGCTGAACATGTAACTTTCACCCAGTATCTGCTAAAGAAAGATCCAGCAAATGCTGGACTTTAGTATAATTCAAAATTCTAGAAGTCTGTACATATTCCTGATGATATTCTGTTTATATTACATAAAAATTTGTGTACTAAAGTTAATTAGAATTATGAAATGCCAAAATGTTGATTTGATTTTTAAAACAATTGTTTTCAGCTTTACATCACCAAATTTTAGAGGGCTTAGGGGGTTAGCACTTATGTTGATTAGATTCATAAATCAACCAATATAGGAATCAATCTCATGTATCTAACCATTCTTTCACCCAGGATGAGAAAGAATATTATGTTTTTGTGAAATTCCTTATGTTCCATTTATTTCTCTCCTATGTACATGCACTTATCTAGCTTTGTTGGCATGATGAGGGGTTATCTGAGGGGATGTGTAAAAACAGTCTCATCTATTAGTAGTTTTGATAACGGTGTTTATCTTGGATATATAAGTTGTTTCTGTTGAAATATACTTGTGAATTCATGTTTTAAAATAAAATCACCCTAAACAATCAGATACAAAATACTTTATTTATCTACAACTTTTGGCCAGGATTGTGGAGAGTGGTGGAACTTCTGATCTATGAAGACTTGCATAACAAGATAACTCTCATAAATTGTTGAAAATTTTAGCTGTGGGTACTCTATTGTCTTACGTCAAACTAACATCATAGGTATATCTTAATCTTGTTGTGTTGCATTTATTTATGAGATTTCTATTTCCCATTGGTATCTATGGGCTTTCCTTATTGGTGAACTTGCTCATTATATTTTATAGCAATCCAACTTAAGATGGAAGGATGATGTGGGAACACAGGGCCCTTCTGAATGAAGCCAATGACTACAGGGATAAGCTAGTGTCACGAAGTGATCCTTAGACTGTGTTTCTCTTATTACCACCACAAAATTTTCTGTATATTAATAAATACTAGTGCAAGGTTTCCAAAATCACTTACTACCTGTTGTCTTGCTAAAGGATGGGCCTAGCTTATGTTTCAAAGACAACCTTGTAATAAAGTTGTAGTAAGAGATCCTTGAAGTCTTTCACCATCACTATTTCTTTCCCCTCCAATTTTTATAATTTTTCATTTAAAGAAGGAACAAGATATGGAAATTAAATATGTGTGAGAAAAATATAAGCCTTAAGCTATAAATAATTATTTGCATGATTTCTGGGAATTTCCTAGATTCCTATAGTTATATGAGAGAGAATTATATTAACTAGAGTATGAATGACAGTCATAGAAAAAGTAAAGTTTGGAGAGCTGAAGAGTTTTAGCTGTATATAAAATCTAAACCTAAGTAAACCTGAAAGGATTACAATTAAGATGGCAATAATTCTTTTTTTAATTTTTTTTTGTTTTTAGCTATAGATGGACACAATACCTTTTTTATTTACTTATGTTGTGCTAAGGCTCAAACCCAGTGTCCCATGCATGTGAGGCAAGTACTCTACCACTGAGCTACAACCCCAGGCCATGGCAACAATTCTTTCAGGGAAGACCTGGATTGCTGTAAACCAAATCTGCTGGATTAGCTAAATGTTCTCACTTGGAAAGCATTGAGGTCTATAGAACACTCTTTTTTAGAATGATTTTCTTTCCCTGAAGTATTCTGTGCTGGAAAACAATTTAAAGCAAGTGTCTTAAGTGGCAGAATCCTTGACAGAAAATATATTTAGAATAATGTAGCTCATTTACAGCTTTACAAAGTATACAGCTGCATCAACCATCCAGAACAAGTCAATTCCATTCCTTTATTCTCTTATGCAGACACTTGCATGGATTTTAGAGATATTTGGGGGACACTCTCTAAAGGCAATCTTGATTAACTGATTAAGAATGGAAAGTGATAGAAATCACTCTTGCAGTGAGATCTAGTGATCATAAAGCACCTCCCTCGATTGATGGAATTGTCCCATTATAAGTATATTTTGTCATGAGTTAAACATAAACTTATATCAAAATTGTTATGAGCAAGAATGTTTTCCTGTAGCTCACTTCTTTAAGATCTCCACATAGTCTGGAGACAAATGTGAGCCCAGGAGAATTACTGTAGAAAGTACCAAGTTCTAAACACTTGACATACATTGACTCATTTAATCTTCATAACACTCTTATACCCTATTTTTATGCTCCTCACTTTACAATGGAGCAAATTGAAACACAAAGAGATTAAGTAAATTGTTCAAAATTATATAACTCATAAATGATACAGAATTGAAAAAAGATAGTATAGTTCTAGTGTTCCAGATCTTGACTCTGTAGTATGTTGCCTTCCTGGTTGCAATTTAATTCCTGTTAGGTTTTTGTCTTTCCTGAGTATATGCCTTGTCTTTGAAATTAAATTTGATGGTATATTACAGTCAATTCCTTTTTCCTGAGAGGAGGAGAGTCAGAGAGTGGGAAAAAATGTAATTCTTTGTAGAAATATACTCTTCAATATTAGACATAGTCATTCTTAGCTAATTAATTCCTGGAGCGTTCTTCCCACTCCAGCACAATTAATCATTAAAGCAGCTTTGAGGGAATCGCAGGAAAAGAACTGAAAAGCAGTTCTTGAAAACCTTTCAAAGGATTTTTCTAGAGGAAAATAATATGACTAATCTTAAATTGAATTATGTAGTGGACAAATTTTCAAATCTAATGAAAACAGTACATTAAAACACTTTATCTCTGCCATTCACTTCTAATATAACATGTACATTACTTGTAAGATATCTGCCCTTTAAAAGTTTTATGAATCATTTTTAATGGCAGAGAACCATTAAAACATTTTTCAGAAGAACAAATA
The DNA here is from genome assembly GCF_902686445.1 of Sciurus carolinensis. Taxonomy (NCBI): domain Eukaryota; kingdom Metazoa; phylum Chordata; class Mammalia; order Rodentia; family Sciuridae; genus Sciurus; species Sciurus carolinensis. The sequence goes on from NC_062215.1 coordinate 130,501,562, forward strand.
GTAGAATTAATATAAAAGATAAATGAACATTATGAAATTCACACTACCTTTTATACGTTTTAGAAAAGGGACTGCCAGAGTGAAAATATGTGGGTGGCTTTATTGCAGATATAACAAATTATTGATTGACTGCTCCAAGAAAATGTACTGTCACTCACCATATCATCTCAGCAAAGAGCAATGCCACAAAATACTATTTAAACTGATATTGGAAAGTATAAAGATGCTGATGTAGCCATCAGATGAATCCATTCCATACCAGTTGAGTCAGGTCAATTGAGGAATTTGCAGCTGATGTTTTTGGTGGTTCATGATGTTAACTGAGCAATTTGCAATAATGTGTTCCCTTTCTCACACAAACCAGGTAGATTTCCAGCAAGAGTATCAAAATCGCCAAGTCAGATCAGAGCTGCTACCAAACATGAGGTTTTACTTAAAGGTGTTTACTGATGGCAAAATGTACATTTCCATGAACTGATTTTTGCTTCTGAAAAAAAAAAAGGTACTCATTTTAACAATGTAGAGAGAATGTTGTCAGGAAGTTGTAAAAAAATAAGTTGTAATTAGCTTTTATAATCGGACTTGTTTGTAGGGATTACCATGATAAAATTACAGAGACAATTATAATTGATATATTTTTCCTAATTTTCAATATATTTTGAAATTTTTGCTACCTTTCGTGATTCTTGTACTCATCAGTAGTGATCTTGAGATGATTCTTTTTTTAAAAACAATTTGTAATTTAATTTATTTTTCTCTCCACTTGAATTGTTGCCTGGATTCCTAGGGAGCTCAATTAGCATAGAGAATCTATGAAAGATAGAATCTAATGAAAGATAATCTGGAAAGATAATAGTATTGTCTATTTACAAATAGTATATAGGTTTCTGGATGTAGAATTATATTCTATAAGGAGATAACAGTCTATCTGTGATTCCTTTTAAACATTAAAAACTAAGATCATGCACCCTTTTTATCACCAGAAAATGTCTTTTTCTATTAATCTTGTTAAATACCACTAATCTCAACAACATTCCTTATAGAAGTACAGAGCTAGAGAGGCCATGTTGCTTATACAGATTGCAACAAGACTTTCAGTTATGTTAGTCCTTAGTTTCCTAAGAAAGCATTCAGAAAATCATTAAGATGTTGTATGTCTTACAAGTTATAATCATTACCAACTTAATACCACTTTTTTTGTAATTCAATATAAATATTACAAGAAACTTTTAATAATAAATTGGTAATGACCTAAGTGTTCTGATAGAGTGTAGATTGGCAAATTTGACTGAATTTGGATGTTAGAACAATAATTAATGCATAGAAGATTAGATTTCTTTACTATTTTGAAGATATTATGTTAACTCCATTTCTAGTTTAGGATAGTTACAGAAATAGGTTTTAAGGAAAGAATATTATACTCTGAAAGATATACTAATACATTAGTTTTGAAAATTATGTCATAGGAAATGCTTATTCCTATTGTATACAGATATGGCATAAGTTTTGTATATTAATACAGTACTTGTCATAAATTCTGAATGATCAAATTAGCAGCATTATCTGAGGTTGTTAATCATAACAATGATAGCTAATAAGGACCATGTGTTAGGGTTCTCCTAAATGGAAAGAACAAGGCATGTACCATGTGTGGAGATGGAGAAGATTGGTGGAATCTCACGAAAACAGCTTCTTATATTCTGACTACATCCCACTGTCAATAAAACCTTAAAGTTGCTCCACTTCCAAACTCAGGAGGAAGCACATCTCCTGAGAGTCCACTCTTCTACCAGTCCAGACCCATTTTCTTACCCTCTTCATTCTAACCTTACCAACTTTGGGGAAAAACATTTCATCATCATGGAGTCAGCCAATAATCATGGAAAGATGCAGATCTACTCCCTCTACCTCCCTTCCTACTCTTACTGCCCAGGCAAATAGAGGTGTTCAGGACACACACAGAGTATACTTAAAATACCCCTCAGTGCTGCTGCTGTCAGGGATCCTCCTCCAGCAAATAGCTTGGGCACTCCTGTTCTTAGAGAAGAGTTTAGAAAACGAACCTATACTAACCTTCCCCAATTTGCTTCTACAATATGATCTAGGAGGTCACTGACTTTGAACTTAAGCAAATTGGATGCAGAGTCCAGTCTTTATGAAGACCAATTGTTTAGATTTAGACTAGTAACTTGAGTTCTCGAACTTCATTTTTGTCATATTAAAATTCTTTCCTTACAGAGCGACTATAATAAATTTTTATAGAAATGATCAATGCACCAATCAATAAATGATATAAACTTTCACTTCTAAACTCATAAATTTTTAACATTTTAATGTAAAAATGTCTCTGGGACATAACTGATTTGATGAGTACATCAAAAGTTCAATGGATTCGCTGTACTAAGATTAGACCGAAGATTTCATGAACACAAGCGAGCTAGTCACTGGGAAACTGTTTCCTCTTTTTGTGATTACTCCTACCTGTGTGTTCTATGAAACTGTGAAGAGGAATGAGAAAATTAGACTCACTTGTAATATACATATAAATCTGAGTTTGTGTATGACCTACTTGGCAACCTTAAACCCCAGTTTCATCTTGTTAAATGGATAATACCTAAATCATAGTGCTGCTTGATTAAACAGTATAATGACTGTGATAGAAGCAATATATTGTTGGGCACATAAATACATGCTTAGTAGAATATGAATTTACATAATCACAAAAGTCACTTACCATATATAGTAACAATATTGCAATTTAAGATATTTCACAGACAGAAGTTCTTCCTTATTCATGGCTTTGCTTTTCAAGGTTATCAGAGGTCAACCATAGTCCAAATAACTTTAATGGAAAAGTTGGAAATAAACCTAAATTTTAAATTGCATGCTCTCCCAAGTAGGGTGATGAAATCTCAGGCAGTCTCACTTCTTCACATCAGCAACATGAATCATCCTTTTGTCCAGTGTATCCACTCTGTATGTGCTACCTGTTTCTTAGTTACTTAGTAGCTGTCTCTGTTATTGGACTGTTGCTGTATCTCAGTCCTTGTGTTAGAGTAACCTTTATTTTACTCAATAATGGTTCCCAAGTGCAAGACTATAGTGATGCTGGCAATTCAGATATACCCAAGAGAAGCAGTAAAGTGTTTCCTTTAAGTGCTATCTCACATCACAAGAAGAATGGTGAGTATAGTATGATATTTTGAGAGAGGAGAAACCATGTTCGCATAACTTTTATTACAGCATATTATTAAAATTATTCTATTTTATCATTAGAGTTGTTAATCTCTTACAGTGCTTAATTTATGAAGTAAAATTTGTCATACATATGAATCTATAGGAAAAAGCATATTATGTATAGGATTGGATCTATGAGTGCTCAGTCTTTAAACACATTTCCTATGAATAAGAAAGGACTACTGTATAAATAACACTGCATAAGGTTTAATTAGTGATCTATCGAAATCTATTACCACATTCTAATTATAATGTACATTTCATCTTTTGAAAATGTTAATATTCTTATGTCAGTTTTTAATGTTTCTTTTCTAATGAGAAAGATTTCTAGTCTTTTTTAAAAATTTTTAGGCAATAATAAAAACCTTTTCTTTAAAAAAGTTTATTTCCCATTGAGAAAGTATATTAGCTTTTCTAGCAATAAACATAATCTTAAATAAACTTGTTTTACTATATTATATATTTAATATATCAAATGAATAATAACATGTTAAAAATAAGAAAATACCTAGTTCATTAATAGCTCCTTTGATGATTGCGTGATTACCGAGGTGAGCTATAGGTATAAAGGTTTTTGATAAATGCCTTGAGGGTAATGAGAAAATTAAACTTTCATGAGAATTCTAATAATGTTGAAAATAACCAAACTATGATCAACCCTGACAATCCCAAGGCACGCTTGAAAAACTATAATGGCATTTTAAGTCAAGAATGAGGTTTTTGTTTTGCTGAATGGATTGTTTTGTTGAATGAATTGAGGTCAGAACTAAATGGCTCTGAGCAATTGAGGAGATTTTATAGGCAGATTGGGAGAGAAAGAAAGATCCAGAATCAAGAGGAATGTAAGACTAAAGGTTTTGGAGAAAGAACAGAGATGGGTGGGGACAACTGGAGATATTTACACTCTTCTCCGAGGTCTTAGGATAACAAATCAACCAATGTACTTGGAACTGGTTAATTATTGAGGTTATATGACAAAGTCTTGAACTCAGCTCCTCTGTGGGAAGTGGGAAGTGACCCAGTCAAATTCTGGTTGCATTGAGCTCCAACTGTGTGAGGGGCACCTCAATGAGACAACTGACTCAGAACTATTCCTCCCCCTTCCTCTACTCCCCCCAACACCTGTTAAACTGTGCAGCATCCGACCTCCCACTCTTTTCCTCCCACCCTCTACTCTGTCTACCACCCCAAATTTCCATGGTCGCTTCTCTTACCCAATTGTTTCCTGAGGACACAAAACTCCTGTGAAATCTGCAGTCACTACTCAGATTGAAAAGTAAATTAAAGCAAGTGACTAAGTTTTTGGTGTCAGAAAACATAGCAACTGCAGATATCGAATGAGAAGAGGAAGTTGCTTGCAATTTCCCTCATATTTAGTTTTCCCTTTTGCCATTTATCAGTGGGCTTTCTATCTTTAGCTAACAAAGAAAACTGAACAAAATAGTGAGTGATACCATTTCATTTAGATGGATTAACATCAGGCTTCCAGAGAGTAGATTCAATTCTCCTCTAATCAATGGTGTCTGAGCTCTTACCTGGGCTTGAGCAGGAACTGCCAGAAATTCAAGATGAACAGACCCTGAACTCTCAAAAATATATACAGGCACGTGTTTTGCACTAGGACATAGGAAGCCTCTGTGAATATTTTGGTGATGACTTCATTAGTGGCTACCAACCTGCTGGGGACTATGCCATACGGACTACGCCAAGATGGCATCTGGCAGTTAGCCAGAAGTTGTTTTGGTCACATTGGCAGTGAGGAGGTTGATTAACATAAGCACACCCAGGTGATTTGTCATTGGCCATATTCAATTAAGTCCACGCACACAATGCGTACTCCTAATTGTGCCTGCTCGGACATCTAGCTCCACGCCTAATCTTCGCACAATTGGCGTCAGCCCTACCCTTCGCCCCTGGAGGGGATATAAACCGACTGGAGCGCCAGGGTTCCCGGGTTTCCTGAATCTACAATAAACCATTCTGAATTCAGAAGCTTCGCTATTCATTTGTCTCCCGCGCCAAATTGACTCCCCTGGACAGCGTCACCAACCTAAGCCAGGCTCCCTACTTCCCGCGTGCAACACACTCTTATAGTAACTTCTCAGAAGACACTGTTTCTCCCCAGGTGGAGACATGGTGCAGACCTCCAAAGGGGAATGTCAGAACCTCCACAAACCACGTGCATTTGAAAACGTGTGCTGAATCTCTTCACCCCTGCTCCTACTAAACCCAGTACAGAAAGAAATGCATTCTTTCATTCTAGATTGACCTCAAGGGTGCGGGATTTCTGGGCATGACTTGTTTTCTCAAATACACATCCTCCTTGGGAAAGGGGACAGAATGTTGATGTGGGATTGATTCTTGGCCTTTGTTCTGATCAAGGTGGCTTCAGTGAAGTTGGTCAAATTTGGAATTTTTGTGTCTAGGATGGAACTAACTTCCAGATGGCGTATGAAAGTCATTGTTTTGTGGTGACAGAGAACAACCATTAGTACCTGCCATTCAAGTGCTGCTGTAAAGAGGAGTGCCTCTCTGAACAGTTCCTAGTAGGAAGCTCATTGGCTTCACCTCGGCTCCAGACCCAGATGTTGCACATGGCACAAGATCAAAGGCCACTGATGAAAATGAACTACATCTGTAGGGCACTTTAAAGTTCAGGTGTTTCTTTACTGTGTATGACTTTTTTTTTATTCACAAGAGGCATGTATCATCTCACAGATCTCCAGTACAGGCGAACGAGATCTTTTCTTCCATCTGTCCCTTAGAGGCCTTGCTTACAAAACTGCTTCAGAGGTCTTAAGAACAGTTGGAGATGGTCACAGATTTAAGACACTGTTGGTTGTCTTGAGGAGTGAACTTTGGTCAGGGCAGATGTTATTATCGATAACTGCACTTGTCAAGGCTAAGAAAGGCTATGTGATTTGCCTGGGACTTTACAAGAAAGGAGAAACAACTCTTCTCACTATTTCTCCCATCCTCTTCTGGAAGAACCACCATGCACCCTCTTAAAATCTCCTGTCAGCTCTTAACCAGTGCAGACAAGGGTAGAAGCTGGGCAAAGACAGGCTAAGGAGTGCTGAGTCAGTAATAAGGTCTAAATGGATAAAATTTAATTATAAATGAACATTTGGGGATGAAGGAAAACACTCATTTTTCAAATTGGTCCACTATCAAAAACAAATGTCTACATACAACATTCTTAGAGGTGCCCAGCTCCTTAATAGAAGACTTACTTACTGAATGAAGTTACTTTTTTGTGTGTGTGTTTATTATTGATGATCCAGGAGCTTCATACCTTGGAGTCTAAGGATGTGCAAACTTTCACTGCTCTAGGATTAATGGATGTTTTTGATATCTATGAACATGATTCCAGGGCTAATATAATGATGACCAAGCACCTGTGAGTCTCTTCAGAGTCTTGATGCTTAATTAATATTCCACAGCTCTAAGCATTGTAAAACCTGCTTATTTCCATCCCAGTAAAATTATGATATAATTATAATAAATAGTGTATCTTAAACACACTGAAAATGACAATAGGAAATCAAAATGGTGACATCTGTTACTCATCAACTTTAAAAATTGACTATTTTAGAAGTTGTGTTTTTATAACTGATCGCATTTTTTTCATTTTTATTTTGAAAGATTCCATTCACGAAAATGGGTTTATATGTACATATATAACATATATATGTTATATATAATCACAATATGAACATCACATTAGTACCCAATCTAAGAAATAAAATATTACTAATTCCTAAATAACCTATCCTACTTCCTAGAACAATTCTGAATATTTGTCCCTGTAATTCTTTATTTTTATCATATATGTACCCTAAAAACTACATTTTCCTCTTTTGGTACTAGGAATTGAACCCAAGGATACTTTATCACCAAGAGACATCCCCATTCCTTTCTACTTTTTTACTTTGAGGCTGGCCTCAAACCTGCAATCCTCCTGCCTCAGTTTCCTGAGTTGCTGGAATTATAGGCACATATCACTTCTCCTGGCTCTCAAAAACCTATTGCTTAGTGTTTAGTTTTTTTTTTTTTTTAACTTTCTATAAATGGTATTTTGCAATATTGCAGCAGCTTGTGTGTTTTGCTCAATGCTGCTTGTGTAATTCATTCCTATTCATGTTCTTATCTAAAGTTTAATATTTGTATTCCATTATATAGTATGAACAAAGCACAGTTTATGAAAAAATATTTTTTTACTTTATTTTGCTCTCATGTATTATTCTGCTATAAACATTTTAGACATGTCTTCTGATGCACAAGAGCAAAATTCTCTCTATAGTAAAAATACGAAAGTGAAATTACTGGAAAATATGACAAGTGCATCTTCATCTTCGCTAGGATGCCTAAGTGTTTGGTGAAATAACCATATAAATTTACATATATATAATGTTTAATGAAACCTAAAAGCCTGACATCTTTCTTGACTACTTCATACTCCACATCTAATCTGGTAACACATTACTTTCAAAATACATCCAGAATCCAATGTTTTTTGCTCATCCTCTTACATGCATGCAGTTCCAGGTACCATCTTTATGTATCAAGAATTCTGACACACTCTCCACCATTACTATTTGCTTTAAGCTTCCATCTTTCTTCTGGATTATGAACAACAACCTTCTTTCTGGTCTCCTAGTTTACATTTTTTGCCTCCCATATGAAAGAATATTTTCCTTTTAAAACCTCAGTCCATATTTCTCAATCTTTTGCTGAAAACCCTACAATTGGCTTTCCCATCTCCCTAGAACCCAAAGCAATGATCTGGCACTACTTCATGCCTTCATCTCATTGCCTACATCATTCCTACTTGCCCAGTTTCTCCCTGCTTCACTGGCTTCCTTGTATGTCAGGCAAGCTCTACTTCCCAGATGAGGTGATGGCCATTTGCTGTGTGTGAAAATTTCTCACCCACCACCCTAGACTTCACCATGTCTCTCATTCTAAACTCCTCCATGTATTTATTTAAATTATCACCTCTTGAAGCCTTTCCTGACTGTGTTTAAAATTTCAGTCCTGCTCCTGATTCCTTCTCATTCCTTCATGAGGGTAGGAATTTTTGTCCCTTATTTTTTATTATAGCTCTGCTCTGATTCCTAGAATACATCAAAGAAGTACAACAAAAAATAGCTATAATAATAATGGTCAACTCATACAGTGCTTACTTCTCTAGATACTTCGAAGCAGATTATATGAATAAACTTATTTTAATTTCCTCAAAATGTTTTGGTGATGTGAAAGAGGTCAATTTTTTCCTCTCCATAGAAAACAAATATAATATTGGGCAGCGTTAACAAAAACAACTATTCTATGACACTGGAAATCCATTGAGAGAGCACAACTTGAGAAGATTTAATTTAAAAAATTGCTTGATATTCAGATAACCTGGAGCTAAAACAGGCTAGAAAGCCCATCTACAAAAGCACAGGGGGTCACTGTGCCACAAAGTTTTGTCTCCATTTTGTTGTGCCGCTTCCAGGTTGCCTACCCACTGACACACATCTGCAGCCCACATGGCATAGCCAGGGCAGAATTCCTTTTAATCTAACAAGGAAGTGGACTTTCTCATGAATAATCAAAGGGCGGCCAAATTCCAAATACCAAAGCTTGCATATTTTATAAAAAAAAAAAAAAAGTTGAGGGGAAGAAAATCCAACATATGAAAGGAGTAGTTAAGACAGCGATGGGACAAGAAGACGAGGTAAACAACCATACCTTGCGCAGCCAATTCTTTCCACCTCTCCTTGTTCTGCTGAATGATGTCCACCAGGTTGTTCTTGAAGCTCTTCAGGTCCACTGCTGTAAGGGAATAGTCTGGGGAATAGCTCCCGTCGTTCACCAGGCCTTTCAAATTGGATCGTCTCAGCACATCAGCAACATGTAACCCCACAATGGTTGAACTAACAATAATAATCAAAGAAACCAAAAGATATGAAGTCAGTCAGGATATGAGATGAAGGAACAAATCCTGAAAAAGAGTATGAAACCGGCTGTTGAAGCAGAACAGCAGATGCACAGGCCCTGTTATGAGCATGTGGCAGCCACTCCCCTCCTTTTCCCACTTGGAGAGAGCCAGGGACTCCCCTTCCTGCGCTTAGAGGCCTCGGATTTTTCTTCAAACTGTGGACCTCAGTTCTCAAAATTGAAGGCACATGCAGTACAACATTGTGCCACTAGATGGCAATACTACCCAATAATTATTCTAAGGATTGCCTGCCTAGTTTTAAGAAATAAGGATAATGATTAAATAATAAAAGGTTATTAAACATCACAAAGGTGAAAAAATGATATAAAAGAAAAACATCATACCTGCTTGCCCCACAGTTAGAAGTTTCAGTTTTTGAGGCTTCCTCTATAAGAGGAATAACAATTTTCTCTGTTGAGTCTGTCAGAAGAGAAAATGTTGGCTCTACTATGAAATCAATGAAACCTAAAAAAGCAAAAGAAAAAGAAAAAAATTAAAAAAATATAAATCCAAGTGACACAACTTCCTGAATTCTAAAGTCAGTAAAATGAAGAGCCTCTCTCTGGCACACTCCTGGGATAGTGAATACCAACTATAATATCAGTTTGCTTGCCCTTTGACACTATATTAATCCAGTAGCAAGATCTTTAAATATAGTTTAACTGTTCTATAAAATAATCTCTCAAGCAGTGTAAGTGTGACAATTTAGGCTTGCTAATTCAAGTATATTGACTTTCCTATTTAATATTCAGCTTTGCATGCTATTGCTAACAATAGATAGAGATCTAATGAGTGGGAATATGTTTTCCTTTCCCAATGAGAAGGATCATTACTCTTTGGGAAAGGTCCTCACTCGGTTGTAAATTTTATTACTGACCAAAAAGAAGATATGAACTCCAAAGAAATTAAATAATTGACGTTTTTCCCTCAGGCCATGGGAAGGCAACCACCTTTTACATTTTTTCCAACTATGTCAGTCAGAGCTTTCTTGCAACATGTTCACATTTCAAATTGCTGTTTATTATTCCCTGGATGTAAAGCGTTAGTTCGAAGCATGTGGGCGTGTGCTGTCAAATCAGCCTGAGAACAGTAACATCTCTGGGAGACAGCACTAAATCTACCGCTTTTTAGATGTCAGTATTGAATGAAGACTTTCACATTTAAAGTGCTCATCAAGATAGAAAATGACACACAGAGAAAGGGGCATTGTCCTCTGGGAACATTTACGACTCAGTGTTTAAGTAGAGGAGAGGACAAGATCCCTAAAGCCCCTGGAGAGGTTTGGTGCTTGAAATCAAGTGCTTGTGTTCTTAAACCCAACTGGGAGCAACAAACTATTATCTAAATATAAAAGAATAATGGGAAGGAGGGTCTTTAAGTGACAGTGCCCTGGAAATATCCACATATGATATAAGTAATTCTCATTTCAAGTAACTATATTATTCATAAAACATATTAAGATATGTTTATAATTTTAAAAAAACTCCCAATAATTTAACATTTTAACAGACACCTTCAAATCAAAGTAAGGTTAATTGCCCAGAGTGTGATTTTGAGTTCCGTGAATGGATTTAAATGACCAGGACATGTAGACTGACCAATGAGGCAATGTGGTAGCAACTTATAAGACAACAACAAGCCTCAGGAAACATCACTCCTTCCCAGTTTGCTAGGTGAAGTCCTCAAAACTGTGCAACATTGATGATAAGCACCTTCCTCGGTTTCTAACAGCTTTTGAACTTGGTTGGGGAGGGGAAAGATCACAGCAAGCAGCTTTCTGACCACCCTGCAGCTTTGTGGTACAACTGCCAAAGTACAGGGTAAGATGGCAATTTTCAATTTTATTGACTGTGTTGTTCAATGAGAAAGATCTTGGCTCAGGGAAGAACTCTTACAAATATTCATACCATGCAGCATAGCAATCATGTTTTAGTAATGGACTGGAGTTGAATTACCCAACAAAAAAAACAGATGACAATGAATATTTTTGGAAGCACTATTATTTTGCAAGTTTCTTGCAGTTGGCTTATCTAGTCATATCACAGGAACTTTTTCCCAAAAGAATATGAACTTGTATATTAAGCATACTATGGATACTTAGCATTAGCAGAATAGGAATGCTAATATTTTCATCAAATTGTATTATATCTAATGGATTAAATTATATAAAAACAACAATCAACAACAAAATGAAAATGACAGTCCCTTCCCAAGAAGAAAGCACTTTATTTTGTATTAAAGATTTCAGCCAGAATAACAGTGACATTTACCAGTTCTGCTTAATTGAATTCATTTTATGAATTAATTTCAATAATTTTTATCACAGCACCATCTAGATCAGTCTAAAGACAAACTTTATCATGAATATACAGTGAGTTTTTTTTTTCCTAGAGGATTTTGAACAAATGGCATACACATTTGAAAATAGACAACACACACCCACTTTGCACAATTACCATTCTTCCCATTACCTATTTGGGACTGGGCCACCATGGTTGAATTCCGATCACAAAGTGGGGAAAATGGAAGCCCTAGTTCTGCTTCTTTGTCTCCCTGAGGAAAGAAAAAAACAGAAGTGAAGGAGTGGAGAGACTGAGATAATGAGCAGCTTAGGTAGCACACCTTAAAAGCTGAGTCTTTCATATCTTAATCCAGCACTACTTTTCTACTTATTTATAAATATAACTAAAAGATCAAGTATCTAAAAATATTTTTTAGATGGTTTCTTTGGGAGGGCCTTCTGCAGAGGTAAAATCAGGAACATTTTAAGTGCCTGTAGACTTTGCTTTAGTGTTACAACCCCTTGATTATAAAGAGACTTTTGGAATTTTCAAAAGTTGCCATTTTAGTCTCAGCAAATTATTTAATATTTAAGTAACAATTCAACTCATGCACTTTTTTTTACTCCTTTTCTATGTAATGTCAAATATACCAGCAGAATTTCGGAATCGAGATTTTTGTGATTGGACAGCTTTTTCAACTTAAATGTGTATGAACATTTGGAAACATCCTTTTGTTTACTAAGTTTTATTAAATCTCCCATAAGAAATAAAGAGGGATGTCTTCAACATTCTTACATTCTTCATACATAATTTTGATGCATTCTTCTTCAAGAAAATACAAATCTCAGTGATTATTATTTACTTTTATCTAAACTAGATTAATTGAGCAAATGTGTGAAAGAATTACATTTATGTTTGGGTTTAACAACTCGGTTTTTCATCTAAAATTCAGGTGGTTGCTCTGGGCAAATATTTATTCTCACAAGGTTTATTGGTGTCTTCCTTTGCATTCAAGAGGATCTGTTTATGAAGAAAGGGGAGGGAGGACACTTCCTTGTTCCTGTTCATTTCAAATGTCTGACCATTTGAACAAATACTCTGAGGTCTATTTTCTTCCTAACATGCTGACCCCTGTGTCTCGTCAGTCCACAGTTTAGGAAGCAATGTCTGGCTCAAGACTCTGTGGTTCCCTTTCAGTCCATGGTCTCCTCTAACATTTGTGTATCTGATCTTTATATCATGTCAATATATGGCTTTGAATTTTTTTGAGAATATTTTCTGTGCATTCCCTTTACACCATGACTCTGATTACCGGCAGGAAGTTTGAAATCAGAATTATATAGGAAAATGGAAGTGTGGTCTGTAGCAAAGTAGCTACAAAAAGGAACATTTTCCTATGTCATGACTCAGAGAAGATAAGAAATAAGGGTTTCTTTGACCTCTGTCAGCAACTCCCACGTCAGTTTTCTTTAGAATTAATATTTATACTTATCTTCTGAATACATAGAAGGGAATTATTAATGCCATTGTCCTTGGAGTCAGGAGAGGTCACTGAATCATTGCTGTACAAGGGGCTCTGTCACCATAGACAGGTCCTAGCATGTGTTGAATAAACTCTCATCTGTGTCTTAACTTTGTGATCCTGTCTACTCATTTTAGGAATAAGATATAATGATAATAGTATCTGCCTAGTAGGATTATCTAAGATGATGTATGTGAAGCACAAGGGTAGTGCCTAATATTTAGTGAACAGTCATTAAATTTAGCTAATAAAAATCATAATTCATAATAGCAACAATGTGTAGCTATGTAAATTAAAGGTTTCCATGATGTCTAATGCATACCCTAGATTGTTTTAAACCACAGGGAAAAGATTTGTACTTAATTTAGCATGTAATGGAGAGGGATTGACTTTTTTCCTTCTTTTTCTAGCACAAAATTGGTATGACAAAGAAGTCCGTTTTTGAAAGATTAATTTGTCAGCAGTGGGAGGTTTGACTTGGGGTGATTTAAGGATGGTTCTTGGTTCACCAATCTGAATGAAAATGAATTTGTTGGTGCTGCTAATAAAAACCAGAGGATCTGAATTAGAGATAGATTTTAAGACTAATATGGAAGTGATTTGTAACATGTTAATAATAAGGTACAAGAAAAACAGTTTATCATTTAATAACAATACCACTAATAGTTAATATTAAAATAAAATGATAATAATAATAATATTGTTAAAATAGAAATAAAACTACTAATAGACTTTATAGGGAACATGGTATTGAAGATATTTATTTGGTATATGTAGATCTAACTGCCTTTTATTGTTGATTGATTATATGATTTTATTTATTAAATGCAGTTAAGTTTCATTTAACTTTTTTTTTTTTTTTGGCACGGGGGATTGAACTCAGTGGCACTCAACACTGAGCCTCATCCCCAGTTCTATTTTGTATTTTATTTAGAGACAGGGTCTCGCTGAGTTGCTTAGCATCTCGATTTTGCTGAGGCTGGCTTTAAAATTTTGATCCTCCTGCCTCAGCCTCCCAAGTCTCTGGGATTACTGGCATGCACCACCAGGCCCAGCTCATTTAACTGGATTTTATTTGTCAAAATGTTGCTATCTGATATTTAAGGACACAAATTTAATAACTACATTTTAATACTCATGGTTCTTTGGTAGCCTCCAAAATGATAATTTTGACCCAAAAAAGGCACTGTGATGATTAATCTTTATGAGCTAAATTTTATAGACTATTGGGTGACAATATTTGTATATATGACTTAGGCATTTGACAGATCTATACAGGTGAACATTCCTATAGTTGGAGTGAAGATTTAGTGTTCTATTTGCTTCTAGTACCTTACAACTAATTTAGAATATCAAATTTCCACTGCTAAAGCTCATTAAATACTAAAGTACATTAATTATTAAATTTACTTATAAATATTTCAAAGTGTTATTTATTCTTTGGGATGAATAAAGGCCATGAATACCAAGTTAGTAGGGGGTCCTGTAGCCAGACTACGAAGGAACTAGAAACCCAATAAAGCAAGTGGGTACTTCCAAGGGAAAAGGAAAAAATGTATAAAGGGAAAGTTTATATTCTCTGAGTATAAATTTACAGTTCTCCTTATTCCATCCATGAAGTATACTTACTTTATATCAAGATAAAATCAGTAATCAAAGCAATAGATGTTACATCAAAAAATGATTTATATTTTTCTTGGAGTTTGTGTTTTCATTTGATAGTATTGCCTTCAGAAAGCCAAAAAATATATATATACTTTTTAAAATCAGTATCTTAATATACACGTTTTTGGTGTTTAAATCGACTACTGCACGCAGCTGGAGAAGTACAAGGAACCAGAGCACTTGGTGCTGCCTTGGGTCCAACACTGTGTTCTGGGGGGTAAACCTGCAGGTGAGGAGGTGGTCAGGTGGCCCCATCAAACTCAGAACACTGACATGCATAGTCTAGAGCTTGTACCTGTCTCAGCAGTTCCCCTGGAGATTGCTGAGGTTTCCTTGATAAGCGATGACAAAGAGTGAGTAATCGTTCTTATGCTCTCCTCACAGTGTAAAAGGATCTGACAGCTAAACAAGGTGTCAAGTCCAGTGACTGAAGAGCACTGTCCGCCCCCTGCATTTCTCTGAAGCCAAAACAATTTCTACAGTTTTAATGAAATGAAGAAGATAATTGAGGGTGAAGTACAGAAATCTTGAAAAACTTCATGCGTTGCAATCTAAGTGTTAGTGACAGAAAGGACATCAACAACAAATATTTCAAGAAGCCCCTAGCACAGGCTTCGCAAAGGGTAGAATCTGAGGGACCACTGGTTCAAGTGAATTAATTGGTCGCTAAGGGAGGACAATGCTCTGATTTAGTCCTCTTTGAAGAGCTTATCTAAGGAATTTAGGCCATCTAATTACCTTCCCTCACTCCTTCTAAAAATGAGTCCTTCTAAGTTCTCAGAAAGCCACAAAAACTGTTGAAATGTTTAATGATCATAGCAACTAACACACTCACTTTCAGTAAAATTTATGATTTGGAATAACTGCGTTTTTGTGAGTATTATAACTCCTTGTATAACTGATATTTATAGCACTTTCATGCCTCTTGAAACTAGCATATTTGATTTTTACATTTTAAGTTATTATCCTGACTCATGCTACAGTTGTTTACACTTATGCAATACTGAGGGTTGTATCTACACAAGATCAGATCCTTGGCTGAGAACGGACTGATTGCTTTTTTGTTACTAGGAAATAAAATTTATTTTGAAATAACATACTTCATATTCTAGCAACACTGAAGAAAATTAAGGGGTTTCACTATATATAATTCAGGGTAAAATCACCATCTTGACCTTTCCTTTCAAATAATGTAATTTTCCAGTCATTTGTTTTTCCTTGACTAACAAGGTAATATTTATTCATAAATGTATGTTTCACCCTAATATTGTTTTTTTTCCCCATGTGTTACAAAAAAACTAGTTGAAGAATGGATCACTTCATTTAGTTATGTGGTACTAAATATAAAACACAAACAAATTTTCATGGAAGTGACTATTTTTTAAAAAATTGTTTTCTTATCATGCCAACCTAGATGTGTACTCAAAAAGAGAAATTTCAGCAAACACCTGTCTGCCTGTACTGGTGGTTATTCCTTGACTGGCACCTCCACCTGTGATCCCTCCCTTATGTTAGTCTTAGTTCAAATGTACCCATTACAACCAAAGGGCAGAGGCAACGGCGTGGATCTGCTGAACACACAGAGAGGGTCCTCTGTATTGATGAATGTCACAGGCTTGTTGTGAACATGCTTCAGAGATGAGGACCTCTTCTCCTTACCACCAACTGCTTAATCAAGAATCAAAAATACGTGTTTCTCAGGTCTGTAATTCTGGAAACAATCTTAATTTCCTCTGGCTATAACTTCCATTGGATTTAGAGGGTAAATCTGAAGTAGTTGCATCAAAGATAGGGGTAATATTGATGTGATTTATAAAGATGATGTAAATAGTTTGGTCTGCACTGGTTTGTCCTTCAGAAATACATGGTTTTAAAAATTCTTAGAGTCTACTGAAGCCCAATTGTTAGAAAAATGAACTGGGTAGATCATCCATGATCATCTCTAATTTTGTTCAAAACCTATTAAAGGAATTCCAGGTCTAGTGCTATATTCTACAGAGGGAAAAGAAAATAGCTTAAGTAGCTAATTTTTAAGTCTCACGATTATGCTGGGAATTAAAATTTTGTCATTTAGTAGTTACCTAAAGTTGAACTAAGGGATATGGTCAAAGGACACCTGGAAGTTCAACTTTAAGTTACCATCAAATAACAAAATAGTTCATATTTAATATTTTCTGATAACTTTACCTTGGAAAAATATAAAATTTAAAATTGACCAGAAGAATAACAAATACAACCAATTCTTCACATCCATGTTGTGGTTTATGGTATACGATGCCTGCTTCTATCACTTTGCTTTTCACAACCATCCTGAGTTGGAGGCAGGAGTTTAGCTAAGAAGATAGACACAGGTAAAAAGGTGAAGACTCCTCCCCACCATGGCTGC